>NW_023425404.1:156715611-157315611 GCF_014108245.1 Pipistrellus kuhlii
GCTATCACTCAGAATCGAAGGCCAGATAAAGAGCTTCACTAATAAAAAAAAGCTAAAGGTGTTCATCACCACCAAACCAGAATTATATGAATTGCTGAAGGGGGTTCTTTTAGAAGAGAAAGTAAATAAAGATAAAAACTATGAACAACAAATATGTAACTATCAACACATGAATCTAAAAACCAAGGGAATTAAAAAAAATCTTATGAACAATATTAACTGGTGAATATAATAGAATCAGAAATATAGAAGGGGAGTGGACTGACGATTCTTGGGGAAAGGGGGAGAGGAGGGTATAGGAAGAGACTGAACATAAACTGTGCACCTATGGATGAGGACAATGGGGGGGTGGAGAAAGGGCAGAGGGTGGGGTGGGAACCTGGTGGAGGGGGGAAAATGAACTTTTGTAATAATATGAACAATAAAGATTTATTTAAAAAAAAAAAAAAGGAGGCAGTTACCTAAGAAATATTCTTGGCAGCAGCAGGAAATTTATAGGCTGGCTTTTGGACTATATATCTCATGATAAATGAAAAATCTAAATTAAAAAAACAACAACTCACCTCTCTAAAAATACCTGTACAGTGTCCTGCACCCACTGTTCCTCAGGGTTCAGGCAGAGCAATGTTTCATTGTACAACTTCACACTGAAATTAAAATCAACATTTAGTAGTTTCAGACACCCCTTTGCCACCCAACTCATTGTCCCTTAAGTATGGGCATGAAGTCTAAGTCAAAAGCAATTTAGAGCTATGAATCATGGGAGTGACCATACTTAATTGCCATTCATACCCAGAATATGTCCTTCTGTTTAAGCCACTACTGTATTCCTAATACCTAGAACTTTGTTGGATCCTTCCACCTTCCTCAGTTCTAGGTTCGCTAAAGGAAGATATCTAATCACTTTTCAAAGTACTTACATGATTTCTGTATGATCACACTGTGGTCCACTCTCAATCACTCTCAGTTCCCTGATATACTTGGGGTGGAAAGGTACAGAGTGCATACCAAGGCACAGGCATCGAACTTCTGACTTTCTACTCGGCACAATTGAAGCTGTGGGGAAATAATAAAAACAATTATAGATTGATTTCAACAATAGGGAGGGATCTGCTAGATACTCCCTCTTTAATCCCAATGTGATAATTGGAAGACTGTGTGTTTTACAACATCGCATCTTTAGCAAACTCATTCTAGAAATTGAAGGCTGGATATTCTCCTTGCCTCTGACATCAGTTTTTGTCAGTTTTCAAAAACAGTCACTCCTGATGACATTAAATAACCTCTACATAAAGACTGGAGTTGTCTTTCTGCAATGTTGACATCTTTAACATGCTTTTTTATCTACTAGATTTTCATAATTCTCTGTGATACCACAGTGCTATTTTTTAATATATTTTATTGATCTTTTACAGAGAGAATGTGAGAGTTATAGAGAGTTAGAAACATCGATGAGAGAGAACCATCGAACCAGCTGCCTCCTGCACACCTCCTACTGGGGATGTGCCCGCAACCAATGTACATGCCCTTGACCAGAATCAAACCCAGAACCTTTCAGTCCGCAGGCCAATGCTCTATCCACTGAGCCAAACCGGTTTCAGCCACAGTGCTATTTTTAGTATGCAAATTTAAGATTCATGAAAAGGGAAATTGCCCTCAGAAAGAATTAATAGAGATATATAAATGAGTTGCACAGAAGTGTCTTATATCTTAACACAATCTTCAATGCTTGAGAGCAAAGAAAAATAAAGGAACTAAATATCATAAACATCCTAAACTGTATTTATTTCATAAAATGAATCTCAAGAAGGTCTATGTTCTGTCAGGGTGTCCATAAATCAAAAGGGAATTTATAGCTTATCTGAAGTTTTTCAGTAAAATGGTACACAGTGTAAAATTATCTGAGTTATCTTGCTCAATATTAATTTATATTATAGGTAATTGTGGCTCCCAATAAGATATACTCTAACTTATACATTTATATTAAATACTAGAGGCCTGGTGCAAAAAAATTCCTGCACGGGGGGAGGTCCCACAACTCATCCTGCACCCTCTCCAATCTGGGACCCCTGGTGTTATGTCTGACTGCTGGCTTAGGCCCAATTCCTGAGGACTGCTGGCTTCTAACCACTTGCCTGCCTACCTGCCTGATTGCCCCTAACTGCCTCTGCTTTGCCCATGGGCTAAACCACAGTCTTACCTCCCCTTGTTAGAGGTGACTCGGCAAATCAGGGGAAGGCACCACCCCATTACCCTGCCTCTGCTGCCACTGCCTGGTGAGCCTGGGCCCTTCAAGGCTGCAACTGGGCCCTTCCAAGCCACCTGTGCCTGCCTGAGCCTGGGCCCTCAGTCTCTGTGGCTTTGTCAGGAAGGATATCAAGAAGATTGTCTGGAAGGACATTACCCTTTTATTAGCATAGATATGCATACTACAGAGTATAAATGATAAGAACAGAATGTCTGTATTAATCAAGCATTACATTTTTCTAATTGTATAGATACAGCCTAAACTAATTAAAACTCCATTTTCATTAATTACCATTAAATGACTGCAAAGATTATTTTCTATTCCTGAATAAAAAATGTTTCTTTGTTTTTCATCAAAGCAGGAAGGATAATCTTACCATCTAAGGATCACATTTAAACCCAGGAAAACTGCATGGGAAAGATGTGCTTACCTGCGTGCAGAGATGCAGAGAGCAGGACGGTTGCCAGAAGAGCAACAACTGGCTTGGAAGTCATGGTTAGAGCAAGTTGGTTTCTTATGAGCTCTTCTCCTGGATGCTGCTGAGGTCTGTTGTCCTCAGGGACTTGTGCTGGATGCAGAGCACCTCTGGCTTTTTATACCATCTCAACAGCGAGACCTGTGCAACAGCTCATTCTTGTATTAGGTCAGAGGAAATACCACCACCTGGAGCTTTCCGGTCACTCTTTGTGAACAAGCCTGAGTCACCATTGGTTTCTTATCTAATTCTCAGCATGATTGAATTTGTATTGCTTCTTTAAAATAATATAATTTCTTTCAAAAACATGTTTGCTTTCAAATATTTTTAAACAGTGAAGCTTCTCAGTTTGATACAATTGTCAGTTATATTCCTTTATATTCATAAATAACTTTATCATAGTACCATCTTCCAGCTGTTAGAGTAAGGTCATTTATGATTATTCTTTTACTAGAGGCCCGGTACACAAAATTCATGCATGGCAGTTGGGGAAGAGGGATTGTCTCTCAGCCCAGCCTGCACCCTCTGCAATCTGGGACCCCTCGAGAGTTGTCTGACTGCCCATTTAGGCCTGATCCCACCTGCTCACCTACCTGCCTTCCTTATTGCTGCTAACTGCTTCTGCCTGCCAGCCTGATCACCCCCTAACCACTCCATGCCAGCCTGGTTGATGTCTAACTGCCCCCCTGCCAGCCCATTTGCCCCCAATTTCCCTCCTCTGCCAGACTGGTAGCCCCTAACTGCCCTCCCCTGCAAGGTTGATTGCCTTCAATTGCCCTCCCTTGCAGGCCTGGTGCCTCCCAACTGCCCTCCCCTATTTGCCTAATCACCCACAACTGCACTTCCCTGCTGGCCATCTCGTGGTGGCCATCTTATGTCCACATTGGGGAGGGTCTTTGACCACATGGGGTCAGCAATATTGTATGTTGGAGTGATGGTCAATCTGCATATTACTGTTTTATTAGATAGTATAGAGGCCCGGTACACAGGTGGGATGGGGGTTCCCTTGGGGCATGGGGTGCCCTGAGCAAATAACCTGTGGTAGATTGCAGGCTGGCCATGCCCCCTGGCAACCCAAGTGGAGGCCCTGATATCTGGAATATATTTACTTTCTACAATTGAAATTTTGTAGCCTGGAGCAGGCCAGGCTCTGATTTTATAGCCTAATTGCTTTGTGGTGGCAGAGGTTTCTGTTTGAATTTGTTTACCTTCTATAATTGAAACTTTGTAGCCTGGATTGGAGGTTTAGGCCTGCTAGGGCAGGTGGAAAGCTTAGCTTTTTTGTTGCCAGAGAAACCCAAGCCTCTGTGGCTATAGCCATCTTGGTTGGGTTAATTTGTATACTGGCTCTGATTGGCTGGTGGGTGTGGTTTTGGAGAGGAGTAATGGTTAATTTGCATATTACTCTCTTATTAGGTAGGATACACAATTTCTTTATGTAAAGTATATGTGCTGTGATGAGAGTGTTGACCACTTTTATTGTGGACATTTTATGAGCAGCTCTTTCCTAAGAGTTTTGGAAAGTTTCTTCTCTCAAGGAAATAGTACAACTTTTCAAAAGATTTGTTATTCTAATGTATACTTAATGGAATGAAATTAGTATCTTTTCATTCTTTCTTACAAATATTTATCAAGTAACTTCTCAGTAAAGTGTACTTGTTCTTAAGGGGTTTAGTCTATCAAAAGAAGTAAGCAACATTAGGGACCTGATATTATATATATATATCTATCAATATATATCTATATGTCTATATCTATATATCTATATCTATATATCTATATCTATATCTATATGTCTATATCTATATATCTATATCTATATATCTATATCTAGATCTAGATCTAGATCTAGATATAGATCTAGATATAGATATATAGATATAGATATAGATATAGATATAGATATAGATATGTTTCATATTTGAAGGGAGAGTAAGAGAGCTAGAAACATCAGTAATGAGAGAGAATTATTGATGGGCTACTTACAGCACACTCCCCAGGGATTGAGCCCAAAACCCCAGGCAGGTGCCCTTGACTGGAATCGAACCCTGGATGCTTCAGTCTATAGGCTGACACTCTATCCAATGAGCCAGACCTGCTAGGGTTCCTCTTGCTTTTAACTCCACTATTTTAGGTACTTCATTGTTCTTTTATTATATATATATCAATTGTATGTTAATGCCAAGTGTTATAGACTGAGCTGTGATTACTGTGTAAATAAAATCAAATCTCTGATTTCAAAGATTGTGCAGTCTGGTGCCAGATATGGACAATTAGTGACAGGAGCAACTACAGTTTTGATGAATTTATAAAGAAACAACCTCAAAGCTATGACCTAAAATGGGTAATGAGTTGAAGTAAAACCAATAGTGTGGGGAGAAAGGGTGGCTGCCTTGCTTATGGAGGAAAAAACAAGTAAAAGGTAATGAGATTTAAGAGAACATAGTCCGTTTGGGTTCTTGACATTGTTGAACATTGTATGAAAAGCAGTGAATGGAATGAGGAGAGGAAAAAAGTGAAGCCAGCTATGTAAGGAAGACCCAGATCTTAAAGGAAATTGACTGCTTCTTTTCTTCAGTAATATTGATTTGTTCAGCAAGGACATAGGACATATTCTCCTATGGGCAAACCTTAGATGACTGGTTCAGTCCCTCACCATCAGGACACAATCTAGTGGCACCACTCAGATGCTCACTGCTGTGAGGATTTGCAAACTTCTCAGCCTCTCAGGTTGCCTTTGTGTTTTTCCTGAGTCCTACTAACTTAGCCACCTCCTTGCCATCCGCATTCCACCTCCTCATCTCCTCCTTTTCTCCTCTCAGGGTATCACTTGTAGTATGATACCAACCTTGTTTGCTTTTTCAAAACAATAGAGCATTAATTAATAAGGCAAACCAACCTCTTTGCTGTTGTTCGTTCCTCACAATGTAGCCTTGATGCATTCTGTCCTCGGACTCTCTTCATGAGAGGTAATAGTGAATAAAAATAAACGACCACCTTCTGTAAAGGTAACCCTTTGAAGTAAGTAGCATAGGGGTTAAAGAGCAAAAAGGGCTAATTATCCTATTTGAAAATGCTGCTTTTAAATAGAGTAGAATGGAGTGAAAACTTTAACAAAGCTGCACATACATGCAAATGATATTTTATGACCCACTAAGGATGAATGTAAGCTTTATGGGACTATCAAACAGCAAGCTGTTTAAGTTCTTAGCAGTTCCAGAAACATGAGAAGCAGTTACCAGGCGAACATTCAGATATTTCCATAGTCATGGGATCAAATCTATCACCCAAGAAAGGAAAGAGCTCAAGAAAAAGTCAAGACAAAGATTGGCATTTATTTTCCACATCTATAAATAACTCCTCTTTTTCCATCAAACTCCCCACAAGAAAACTGAATGTTTTTGGTATTTTAAACAACCTAGGGAACACACCACCCTTCATATAATGTCTTTTAGAATTAGGGCATTCTATTAAATCCAAACAAAATTGTATTTATATAACAAAGCTGAATGTGGTGAGAAAAAAAATGTGGGCTTTTAACTGAGATGAACTTAGGTCTAAATCTTGCCCCATGATTATTACCGATAGATCATGAACAAGCTGATTCTACCTTAATATTATAATGCTGCTGCTTAAATCTGAACCACATTTCTTAATCCCAGTAGTTAAGTCTCAACTTAAACCTGGAATTTTTTTCTCCTTTTGAGGAAATTAGCCTCAACTCAGACATCCCTGAGGTTAAGAGTACCATAGACAAATGCTATATATATCAATGAGTTTGCCTATAATGTTGTTACTGCTAATATCATAAATATAAAATACCTTTTCTCTAAAACTGTAGTCAACAGAACTCAGTTAGCTGAAATATTTAAACATGTTCTTACTTTTTGCAGATAATATGTCTATAAAAAATTAAACGGCTCTTGGATATTTCAGTTATATTTTTAAATTCAAATTTATTCGGTTAGTCTTTTATAAAAATAATAAGCAAACTTGAACCATGCTAGTATAGGTATCATACTCTTTAAAGAAAAATAATTTTCCAGTCTTCACAAGTTGGAAAATCAAACAGCTAAATTCATTAGTTTAGACCAGTGTCAAGTATAAGTGTTGAGGAAAGACAAACCTGCCTTCAAGCCTGGCTTCATCACTTACTAGACAAATTCTCAGAGAATTTAAAAAATCTCATTGAGTCTTAGTTTCCTTATCTGTAAAATGGGAATAATACCAGTTCCATAGGATCACAGTGAGAGTTAAATGAGAGCCTGTATGGAAAATGCCAAGAGTGGGACCTGGCACATAGAAGGTACTCAGTAAATGTCATCTGTCATTAAAGTCACATTGAACTTTGCCTGGAATGGGAGAACCACATTTCTTGTTAAAAGCTGACCAATACTGAAATAAATGTCTATTAGCACAACATATCCTCTAAAATTTACATCTAGCTGCTTTTATTTCTTTCAGTTGAAGAGCTTACTGGATTTGTGAATAATAATTTGATTCACATTTGTGTGTTTAAAAAAAGTACTGTGTAGATAACACAGAGAAATGAGTATCATTTCCAATTTTATCTCCCAAATCAATGGAGATTTTGAGATGGAGTATGAAGGAAGGAATTGGAGAAAGAGGCTGGTTGTGTAAACAGGTGTTTATTATAGCCTTGGAATATTTGAAATCAGCCTGTCTTAAAAAAAATCAAAGGCAGACTCGGAGAAACCAAGATGGCAGCATAGGGTAGACACCCGAATGCAGCCTACCACAACAAATTTGAATTTAGAACTGAAAAACAGGGGAGGCATTGCCCTGAAGCGCCAGACAGCTGGCTGAGAGGAGGCTCTGCCATCTGGGAAGGAGAGAGAAGGCACACGGAACCTCAGGAACTGTGAAGGTACGGAGAACTGTGTGTGCGAAAAGGCGCTGGCTTAATCCCTGTGAGGAGAGGAAGGGCCAGACTGAGATTGCTGCTGGCTTACTCCCTGCACGCAGAGAGGGTGGGCCGGGCTGAGTTCGCTACTGGCTTACTCCTGGCGCGGAGAGGGCGAACAGCTAACGCGGCTGGCTTTCTTGTCCGAGAGGAAAACAGAATCACCCTTTTGCTCTGATAAACGGCCCCAGACAGGGAGAGGCCAGACTGTCAGGCAGTGGGCAGAGATCTCTTGGAGGTGTGTGAAGCCAGAGGCCATTACTGCGGGACTTGGGGAGGAGCCGAAGGGAAAACAAAGTTTGTCTGCACCAACCCAAGACTCCGCCCTACCTGTGGCTGAGCACAGAAGCTCTCCCAGAGGCTGGCTTTCTCTAAGGAGGTACTTGCAGGAATCCAAAGCATGTCTGCGCCTTTACCAAAGAGGTGCGCTTGCCTGCAACCAATCTTCCAAAACTCTCCACGAACAGGACTTTTCTAAGGCGAGACTGACAGGGAACCAAAGATTGTCTGCGCCACCCCGAGACCCCGCCCTATTCAAGCAGAGTACGGAAACCCTCCTAGCTGAGACACTGCTGATCCTCACAGCCAATTGGCTTGGAGATCAAAGCTTCCCAGTGATACCAACAATAAGCAAGGCTTAACAACAAGACTGCACACACAGCCCACAAAGGGCTACACCAAGACTGTCCACAGCAGGTAACTGGGAAGGCTGTGCTACTGGGCTCTACCAGAACACCTAGCACACAAAGCTATTCCATCAAATCAGGGAAACAACTAAAATGCAGACAAGAAGAAGGACACAAAGGAAGGAGATGGAGGAAAAGAAAAGATTGGACATTGAGTTCAAAACTACAGTTATAAGGTTATTCAACAATATCCTAAAAAAGGCCGATAAAATAAATGAGACCTATGAGGATATGAAAAGGGAGCAACTAGAAATAATAAGGGATCAACAAGAAATGAAGAAAACATTGTTTGAAATAAAAATATTATACAAAGTCCTAAAAACAGACAGGAAGATCGCAAGAATCAAGACAAAGATTTAGAACACAAAGAGCCAGAGGACACTCCTCTGCAGAAGGGAGAAGATAAGAGAATCCAGAAAGTTGAAGATAGTGTAAGAAACCTCTGGGACAATTTCAAGCAAACCAACATCAGAATTATGGGGATTCCAGAAGAGAGAGAGCAAGATACCGAAAGAGTACTAGAAGAAATAGTGACAGAAAACTTCCCCCACCTGGGGAAAGAAATAGACTTACAAGTCCAGGAAGCCCGCAGAACCCCAAACAAAAGGAATCCAAGGAGGACCACACTAAGACATATCATAATTAAAATTCCAAGAGCAAAAGACAAAGAGAGAATATTAAAAGCAGCAAGAGAAAAGCAGGTAGTGACCTATAAAGGAGCACCCATAAGATTGTCAGCTGATTTCTCAACAGAAACCATGCAGGCCAGATGGGAATGGCAAGAAATATTCAAGGTGATGAATAACAAGAACCTACAGCCAAAAATAAGCTACCCAGCAAAGCTATCACTCAGAATCAAAGGACAGATAAAGAGCTTCACAAATAAAAAAAAAACTAAAAGAGTTCATCACCACCAAACCAGAATTATATGAATTGCTGAAGGAGGTTATTTAGGAAGAAGATAAAGATAAAAATTATGATCAACAAATACGTAGCTATCAACAAGTAAATCTAAAAACTAAGGGAATTTAAAAATCTGTTGAACAATATTAACTGGTGAATATAATAGAATCAGAGGTATGGAAGGGGAGTGGACTGACGATTCTCAGGGAAAAGGGGAGTGGGGGTGCAGAAAGAGACTGAACAAAAACTGTGTACCTATGGATGAGGACAATGGGGGATGGGGAAAGGACAGAGGGTGGGGTGGGAACCTGGTGAAGGGGAGCATTTGAGGGGGGAAAGAGGATCACATTTGTAATAATCTGAACAATAAAGATTTATTTAAAAAAATAAAATAAAATAAAAATCAAAGGCAAATATTCATTTATAATTATTTCTTCTTTGTTAAATTATAAAACAAAGTTTTATACTCCTATTTTCTTTGTTAGGTTTATACTAAAACCATTTAGAGGTTGTATACTCCAATGTTTACAATAAAAGATGTCTTTGAAATGACAACAATTATATATTACTTGTCACTAGGATTTCTTTCATGCGAAGGAAATGAAATCACTTGGAAGAAGGGGAAGTTGCTACATTAGAAATGACTGGACTTACACGTGGCTTTGATTCTATCTTGAAGTAAACAAGATCCATGCAAATAATTGAGTCAAGTGACTGGAGAGAAAAAAATAAAATGTTTTAAAAATGCTGATTCAAGAGGTATAATTTTATAAGCGTACTTTTTCTTTTTTTAAGTTAGTTTTATTATTTTAATATTTTGTTTTTATAGACATGAAATAATATAAAAAGCTGATCTGAGATTAAACTTAGCAATTTATATAAAGTAGCTTAATTTAAAGGATATCTTATGTTGTAATGCCTATATTATGTCTCTCATAACTTTTTTATAGAACTTTGATTGTTTTAAAGGTTTTGCTTCAAAATATGACCTTCGTTTTAACATCTCCACTTTGGCCTCAGGGATTGTGGATGTATTTGATACACATTTTTACCATAATACAAATTCCATGTTGGTGTATTCCAGTTAAGAGCACTCAACCCACTTGGGTGCTTGTTTGTTGATATATGTTTTACCCACTTGAAATCCCATGAGAGCAGAGACCATGTCTGCCCTATTTATTCTATGTGCCTGTTCTGGTCTAGAGCCTGCACCAAACAGGCACTATATAAACACTTCTTGCATGAAAGTACAAATCCCCCACTACTCAGAACCTTCTCAGAATTTTTCTCAACAAAAGCAATATCAACAAAAGGAAGGGAAAATGCTTATCCTGCTGTCTATTTTTTGTTCTCCCACAAGGATAATTGCTTTATTTACATTACACATGTGTCAAACACAAGGCCCGCGGGCCAAATCCGTCCCGCCAGGCCTTGCAATGTGGCCCGCACTGCGCTGTCATCACTGTACTCCACTGCCTTTCCATCACAATGACAGTTTATGACTGTTCAGTAAACCATTCGGCCCGAGATTTAGGCTGGATTTTAGATTTTGGCCCCTTCTCTGATTGAGTTCGACACCCCTAATTTACAAGAACCCAGAAGTTTTTTGTTTTGTTTTTTTTGTTTGTTTTGTTTTTGTTTTAAATATATTTTATTGATTTTCCACAGAGAGGAAGAAAGAGGGATAGAAAGTTAGAAACATTGATGAGAAAGTAACATCAATCATCCACCTCCTGCACAACAGCAACCCAAGTACATGCCCTTGACTGAAATCAAACCCAGGTCCCCTGAGTCCACAGGCCAACATTCTATCCATTGAGTCAAACTGGTTTCGGCGAGAACCCAGAAGAGTTTAGTATGGGAACTACACTTTTACTTCATGCTCTCATTTCATGGTGCATGGATAAAATAGTTACCAGTGCACCCACGCAATAATTTCTTCCCTGGGTGAACTAATGTTACACTCTCTTCTAGGCTGCCCTGGGTGGTAGGTAAGGTATGGAGAACTGCATGCAGGACTACCAGTGACTAGCAGTTGCTGATAGAGAAGGGCTCTGCTCCTTCCTTCTTCCCATCTCCTGTGTTTCAAGGACTGTGGAACATCCAGAAGGTGGTTATTTTCAGAAACCAGTGAGTGAACATGAATGGGTGTCCACAGATTTACTCTAATTAACCTAGGTGCAAGGCTAAAACAGATCAGCTTCTTTTTAAAGTATCAACTCAGTGGTTCTTAACTTTTACATTTATGTTAACTACTTAATCATTTGAAAATATAATGAAAGGACAGAGATTATAGGGGAAAAAAATACCTGATATCCTCAAAAGAGAAGGTAGAGGTGGATAAGGAAAGGATGAATAGGAAGAAGAGAATTCATTTTCCATTAATTCAAGATATCATTGACCTTTGATTTTTCTTGTCACATACAAGAGTAACACCCAAAACCATCCAAAAAGAAAACTGAGCACTACTTTCAACTGAGGCAATCGGTTTAGCTAATCTGGTACCTGAGGTATAGGGTGTAATTTTAGTCCATTTATAATTTACTTCAAATCACCAAATAGATATATAATTGGAGAAAAACAAAACAAAACCAAACCCTGTAATGTCTTCACATAAAAATAAACAAAATTAGGTATCTCTTCCCCACCTTTGCTAAGATCAAGTATAAAGAGAAAACAAAATTAGAAAATAATTCAGATTTTGTACTGGTTTAGAGATGTGGGCACTCTCTCAGAACTACAGAAATATAGGCAAAATGAAGCTATGAAGCTTCTGAATCCATTTATTCTTAATCTGGGGCTCTTTATTATCTGATTTTCAGATTTGAGTCCCTTATGTGTCTAGGTAGTTTATATTCCCAATTAGTATGATTTATTACTTTCCACATTGCAAGTTCTTTCTTTCTGGATTGCATCAGGTTACTCGTCAAAATTAAATCTCTTTTTGTGGTCTCTAAACCAGGAAGGAGGAAATCACCACTTGCTGAATCCAGTGGAGATTTGAAACAAAGGAAAATTGTCTACTCCAAACTTGTTGGGTGAGCTTTGTGTGAACTTTCTTTTCTCCTACTGAAGGGGATGGAAAACACCACTGGCCCCATTTTCTACACCGTGAGAAATACAATCAAAATGGGCAAAGAGGGGAGAAGTGGATAAAAAATAGCATGCCCAGCCAGAAAAGCAAGAACTTGAAAGCATACACTAAAGAGACTCAAAGAGAACTGAAACAGGTATTGGAGAGCAAAGGTTAATGGGGAGAATGAAAATGGCACTTTTTTTTTTAGCTTGACTTACTTAGACTTTAGCAATAATGCAGAGAGGCCTCCCTCAAGAATATTTGTACTAACAGGAGTTAATTACTAAGTACATCATATATTTTATTTTTGTATTATTCACAATAACCCATATTTTTGTATTATTTATTTCCATTTAACAGATGAGGAAGTAGACTCAGGTTAAGTAACTTTCAAGGTTCACCCAAGGGAGTAGGAGACAGACTTAGGATTTGAACCTAAACAGAGACCAGAGACTCCGAGTATCCTCAAAGTTTTTCTCATGTGTGTAATCTTCACAGACTTGGAGTATAGCATATTTCCCTGTGTTCTCCCTCCCTCTCCTGCCTCAGAAGGGTTAGGAGGCTGGAGAAGAGGATCTTGAGATAGTGGGGAGAGGATAACATAAAATCCTTTAGAAGAACTAACCCTTCCTCCTGTCAAGGTCTCAGTGTTTTCATTGGAAAAAATGAGGGAATTTGTTTCTACAGTCCCTTCTGTCTGGTGTATTGTTGTAAGAAGTATAGCATATATGAAATATAGATGGAGAACTTCCTCTGGGAAATTTGATCGTTTGTGGCAGGAAAGGACTCTTGAGATGTGCAGCTAAACTTCAAGAGAACTTGCACTTGCCCAAGCAAACAAAAAATCTCATTTGCAAGATTCTCATCAACTGAGAGAAGGTCCTTAACTTTAAACTTTTGGTTGAAAATATGTTTGTATATTTCCAGAAAAAAATCTCAGAGACCATGTGGATTTCTGCAACAAAGAGGAATTGACAGGAGTGTTCCAGCCATGAAGACAGAAGATAAACAGTCCAGAGATGGAAGACACTGACAAAGCATTGCCATACTAGCAATCAGCAGCTGTGTGTCCCTGCAGGTTACCCAGGACCAAACCAGAGAGGGTCAGACCTGCATTACCACCATTTGTCCACCATCCAGAGCTGAAATATTATTGCTGACATGTACACATAAGGAACTGTTTGACATAGCAATTGGGACTCAAAAGAACTGTTGATCCAGAAATAAACTCACTATAGACCAATTCATTTGCCTCTCAGCATAACCGTTTTTGCTTGTCTCATTTTCAGTATTTCTATTATCACATGAGCTCACTGATCTAGGACAAATGATGAGCAACATAGACTGATGGACAAGAACAACATCAATCAGACTGTCTGACCTCAGAGGGAAGGTAGGGGAGGGTAGGAATAAAGGAGAGAGATCAACCAAAGGACTTGTGTGCATGCATAGGAGCCTAACCAGAAGTCATGATCAACAGGAGGCTGGGGGCATGTGTGAGAAGAGGTTTGGGTTGGGAATGGGGGGATGAGGACAAATATGTGATAGCTTAATCAATAAAGTAATAAAAAAAGAGCTTAATGCAGAAAGAGTCTGGAACTGAAGGTCGTGAGGATAGTGAGAGCTACTACCATCAGATTCCTATGCCCCAACCTCAAAAACAAGTGGAGATCCTTCCTGAACTCTTTGCTCTCTTGACATTTTCCTTACTTGATTCCCTCATGACTTGTAGATAAGTTTCAACTGTTGACCCTTTATTGTGAAACAGGTCATGTGGTCTGAGTTGAAAACATATTTTCAAAGAAAGAAAGCCTCCTGTGGTTTACTTGAAAGAAAAACACCAAATTCAATGCATACCTCTTGAAAATACGTTATCCATTCATTCAACAGATATTTACAGAGCTCATTCTATATTGCAAGACTTTTCTAGTTGCTTAGAAAATGTTAATGAATAATATGAATAGAAATGCCTCCACATATGAATGTTAGAGGTTAATAAATGTTACATTTTTAAGAAGTAAAGCAAGGCAGGAGAATCAGGTGTCCTGAGGGTGATGAGATGAGCAGATTACAGCCTTAGGGAATCCAGTTTACTAAGCATCCTTAAAAGGTCCTAATTGAGCATAGAACTAAGGGATATAGGAATTAACTGACTATGTAGGCGAATATTTCAAGCAAAGGGAAGAGACAGCAGCGTGAAGTAATAGTTTGAATTGGGAACTGGGTTGTGTATTTGAGGAACAGAAGGAGGCCACGTACCTGGGTGGGAGTGGGGTGGGGAGAATGAATAGGAAAGGAGAACAGAGAATAATAGGCCAGATCAGATAGGCTTTGCAAGACAGAAGGATTTCAGCTTGCACTAAGTGGGGAGTCATTGTAGGATCTGAAGTAAATCGGTGACATGATCTGACACTCTGACTGTTAGTGACAAAAGAATTGGGGCATGGAAATAGAGGCAAATCACAATGATCGGTTAGTTCTTATTGTGGGAATACAGGAGAGACATAGTCATTGATTATAGCAGGCCATGGTGGTTAGCGCAGAGACAGAAGGTAACTAATGGACAGCTTCTGGATATTTAGAAAAGCAGCACAAAATCCTAAGGGGCTGGGTATAAAATGTGAGAAAAAGATAACTCATTGATGTTGAAGACTTTATTGCAAGCAATTGGAAGAACAGAGTTCTGTTCTGTTCTGTGTGTTCTCAAATACACAGCCCAATTCCCAATTCAAACTATGACTTCCATCAACTTTGACACTTGACCAAGGGTCTAAACTTACATTAAAATATTACTTGGGGATTGGACAATTGTGGCTTAATTAAACACTTCCAAGTTCTGAGTGGAGCTTCTGAATCAGACTACACAGTTGCCTGAAGTGGTGGCTACTGCTGTTGGTGCAAAGAAGACAGAGGCAAGAAGGGAGAATGGAGGGTGAGGATTATATAGTAGGTTAATATTTATTGTATTCCAGTCACTATACTACCGTATTTTCCAGTGATAAGACGACCCCCTAATTTTACAGTTAAAACATAGGTTTAGGCCTATATTCGCTGTATAAGTCTACCCCCCACTTCTGAGGCAACACCAATTCTTTTTACTAGAACACAGTGTACATGTTCTGTACCCGAAGCTACACTGTGTTCTAGTAAAAAGCCTGCTCAGATTGGCCAGAGTCAGAGAGGCACTCTATTAAAAAAAGAACTGGTGTTGCTTCGGAAGTGGGGGGTAGTTTTATATAGCGAATATAGGCCTAAACCTATGTTTTAACTGTAAAATTAAGGGATCGTCTTATACGCCAAAAAATACGGTAGTTTTTAAAAAAATATATAATTGTATATGCTTAAAGTAGAATGGGAATTTCATACACATGTAAGTGAAATAAGGTCACACTCTCAGTCAGAGAGATATTGATAGAATTGAAAGCAGAGATATTAAATATTTAGCCTGGGGACATTTTATCCTAGCTTGGACACACAGTTTGAATGCACTATGAAGTGTCTTCTTATATATTCTACCAGTACATAAAATCTTTTCTCCAGTGTTATTGATATATAATTGTCATACACCACTGTATAAATATCAAATATACAGCATAATGGTTTGGCTTATATGTAATGGGAACCAGTTTTCGTAACATGAATTTATTAAAATACATTTTAATATATTTGTACAATCATATAAGTATAATTTCTTAAATATAGGCAGTTGATTTATTTTTAAATCTTATACCTATTTTGATATTTTCTCTACTTCCTCCTCATATCCTTTTTGCTTTCTTCTCACCCCTTTCTTCAATATATGAACATTCTTGAAAGAGAGAGACAAAAAGAGAGAGGCTCAGGCTCACCGTGATCTTTGCAGGGCTTGATGGATGAACCCTATAACACAGAGAAGTACTACCTCCCTTCATAAATATATCATGGTGAAAGAAAAAGAAATTTTGAGAAAATAAGATATTTTATTTTTTCTGTGATAAGTAAGTGTTCCAGATGCGAGTCTTAAGCTCTGCACAGATTCCATCCTGGGTGCTTTCAGAGTCTTGCAGCTTGGGAAGGGAATGTGTAGTGAGCTCTATGGGTCACCCTTAATCATATCTAGGTGGTAGGGTAGAAAGGTTTCTAAGGGGGAAAGGCTAATAAAAGAAAGCCTTGTGATATCCAAGTGCTCAAATACCAAACCCCACCTTGTGGTCAGAGGGGAGCATCACCAACACTCCTGTCTGCAAACTTGTCTGAAAGGTGGGGCTGGGAGAGTTTCAGGGAGTGCAGCCAGCGCTTTTAGGGTTTTAGCTTCACTAGGGTTCCTTGGCTTTTTTTATTCCTTAGGGACTGTGTCAGTTCACTTGCTCATTTCCTGTGTGTACGGTGTGTGTGTGTGTGTGTGTGTGTGTGTGTGTGTGTGTGTGTGTGTGTGTTGAGGGAGAGGGGGCAGTCTGTTCTTCTAATAATTTGTTTAAAATGGGGAGGAGTGAAAGGAAGCAAAAGGAAGGATGAGAAAGTAGATGAGAAATAAAGAAATGAGGGAGGGTTCTAAGACATCTGTTTTTCTCTTCCAAGAGCATTTCTTCAATGCCAATTATTATTAACATTATAACATCAAATTATCTTTGGAATATAATATAAAAACAGGATGTATGATAGATAGTACATTGCACATCATACATAGTATATTGTGCAATAATTAGTTAATTAGCCTTTTTTAAATGTGGTAAAAATACAATATAAAATTTACCATGTTAAACCATTCTTTTTTTACACATTTACAGCCTTTATTGGTAGGATGTACCCATTATGCCAAAATTCAGCCATCAATTACAACTTCATTTCCCATCCACAATTAATGAGAATATATTTTACTTCAAATAGGACATACAGACAGAGGGCCTAAAGTTAAAGTATAACCTTAAAGTCTTAAAGTCACACTTCAAATATCAAAAGAAGCAATTCCCCAAATCATGAAAACATGATGAAATAGCACACATAAAAACACACAATTATGTCATTTCACTTTTTCTTGTATATAGTGAAAACAAATGTATTTATAACTTCAAACTTCACAAAGCATACATAAAGTCATTATTCAATTAAATAGGAAAATGTTTACAAAGAACATTTAATTTACATTTCATAATTGCTTTAAAATAGTACTTGAAAGGTTAACCTATATAAGGAAACCAGAACCCTGTCAAGAGAGATGGTAAACTATAAATATACAATATACCACAAGGTTAAAAACCTCACAGTCAATAAAGATAACTTCATCTTTCTGGAGTAAAATGTATTTAACATTACAGATTCAAATGTGAATTTTATGTATGAATTCAATAAGGAATACATTTAAATCATGCATTGCCACATAATCATCTGTTTTGTGTTGAACAATAAAAGTGATGTACTTTTTGAACATGTGTACATCAGAACCAATGGTTACTTTTTTT
This sequence comes from Pipistrellus kuhlii, assembly GCF_014108245.1. Taxonomy (NCBI): domain Eukaryota; kingdom Metazoa; phylum Chordata; class Mammalia; order Chiroptera; family Vespertilionidae; genus Pipistrellus; species Pipistrellus kuhlii. The sequence continues at coordinate 156,733,362 of NW_023425404.1, forward strand.
CAGTTATTTCTTTACTGGCAACTTTGGATGCATTTTTAGGTTTTGGTCCCCAGAGGGCATTTTTCACAAATCTTCAAGCTGCACCTTTGTCTAGCTTGACAGCCTTCTTCTTCTCAGTTATCTCCTTGACTCTGTTCATCTATACTCTGATTCTTTCCAATTCCTGCCTTATTGGGTGTTCCTTCATATTAACTCCCTGAGTTGCCAAAGAAACCCAACACATTGAATTTAATGTGTGATCAGAAACTAAATCCACTTTTGCTTGTTCAAGTGGGTCCAACTTCTGTAACAACTCATTTCCTGAAACAGACATCATGGTCTTCAGCATGCCATCCACAGCACCAAGGGCATTCTAAAATGTGGATAAATACACATGGATGTCTGTTGGATAGTCTTCATTCATTTCTTCTTCTGCCATTCTGACCAACTCACTGGCCTTCCACTCTATTTCCTGGAAAGCAATCCACTATAACCATTCTTAAGTGTGTGGTTCATTCAGTGATATTAAGTGCATTCTCACTGTTGTGCAACCATCAACATTCATATCCAGAGCTCCTAGTACTGACTTTTTAATAAAAATGATCTTGTTTTAAAGAAAGGCCCTGACATTCAGTAGAATGACTGGTGTCTGAAGCCTCAGTCTCTCTCCTCTGTAAATGGTATAGTAAAAACAACAACAACAATCTAACTGGGTTGTTGTGAGATTAAATAATAATGTTGTAAAGTGCTTAGCATAGTGATAAATGACAGTATTCATTATAGTTTTTATGATTTCCTGAAATTCTAGCCACTTGTTACTTCATGAATGACATGATCCCAAACCTTTCTGTCTTCAGTAGTGACCCTCACTCCCAGATCCTTGACAAGCATAACCCAATCTCCCATGGATTCTCCACATCATCATCATCATCATCATCATCATCATCATTTTAGAACTGAGTGTCATTTCCTATAGCAAAGAAATGGCCCCAGAAAAAAAAAGTTGCTGCCAAGGCAGTGAAAGAATGTTCTTTATCACCCCTCTGCTGCCACACCAATGATCAACTTATTTCAACTATTGAGCACCAAGAGCTCCGGATCCACGAGGCAGGGCCTGTGGTGGGTCAGGATCTGGGCAGCCCATCCTTGGCATAGCTTTAGCAGCATAGCGTCCATCCAAGAAGTCAGACTCAAAGACTGCAACTTCCCTGGGCTCACTTCGCCTTCTTGTGACTTTTGTAGATCTGGCTATGGTAAGCACATAATACATCTCCCAAACAGAGGAAGTCTTCCATGTGTTTTCCTGGCTCAGCAACCAAGTGGTAACAGTGACCATAAGAGCCTGCTTCCTCTGTGGGCTCCCCTGTGATAGATTCCTGAGCCATGACGCAGTAACAATTCCTGCGCAATGTCATTGCTGACACTCTCCAGGAGTCATGGGTCTGAGTCCCTTGCCCATGTGTGGAATTTCCAGAAGATGTTGGAAATCTCCTCCTAGTCTCATTCCTCAATAAATTTTGCATGGCCAATGCTTCAAAGAATAAAAATAAGGCATTGTTTTCCTGTCATTTCTGAGTTCAGCTCCCTACATCTGAGTCCCATGCACTAAATAATTTATGGCCTGATAATTATTGGTTAACAATAATAAAAAAAACAAAAACCACAAAGTTGGATGGTCCCATAAAGACTGATCAACAATTGCAAAGAAATTATGAGAAATGGGATAAGACTGGATGGGGGGGAATTGACCACTTCTCCAGCCTTGCTCCATCTGCTTCAGTACTGGGAAGCAAAGTCAATTTCTCATCCTGTCTGGTCCAAGCTTGCCTAATGAAAATGAAATTCCTGTCATGGTTGTCTTTGAAAACATAGAACTAGCAAGAATTAATTTATCTTCTACTCCAATAGAAATCATTAGCACTTTTAATAGAAATGTATAATTTACCAATTATTAGCATGTTTTAAAAGACTGACTTAACACCTATACGCCTAACATGTAAAAATGAAACCAAGACACTTTAGGGAAGCATCTCTTTGGTTCCTGTCTTCATATGCTTATGAGAAGTTTCATAAACAATCACTTTCCTGAGTTGTCAATGTATGTTTAATTTCAGCATGCCATCTGTATGGAGGCAGATGTGGTTAGTACTGAGGTAGGGTAGTACTCAAAAATGACAATTCAGAGTTATGTACCACGTTGATAATTGACAGTTAGCTAGAAGACTTGTAGATATTTAATCAGCAAAAGATAAAGATAGCTAACACTGACACATTTCAACTAATTTCCACCAGTAAATAATAAGAAGAATGGGGATGAAGCACGTCCTTTTTCCTCTCTCTCATAAAACAGAAGGAGGACAAGATTTACCTTGAACATTTTAGATGGCTTTTTCTTGAGTGCTAGCCTCTTACTTAAGCATGTGTTGTAATTCAATAACCAGTAAGTAAAAGCTCAGAAGTTCTTTCTTGTCACTCTAGTTGAAAGGGGATATCCTAGGTCTCATCAGCATTAGTCAACTGAGCTGGAATTCAGAAAACCTAAAAAGTTGTACATAGAAACACAAACACATATAAAATGCTGTGTACTGAGAGGTGGCTAAAATTACAGAATGATAAAAATAATGATTCATTTGGCCCATTTAAAATGTAAACATAATTTTCTAGGTAAAGTGACAATACCATTTATTTGAAATTTCAATGATTTGATCTTATATATTAATTTGCCAAAATACACAAGTGATAGAAAATGTCAAGAACTTACCTAGGATATAATTATGGAAGTGTTTTCTTTATCTTTCACTGTGTTCTTAAAATGGATTCTGTGATTATTTTTACTCACTAAAGTGTCTCTTTCTTTTATCAATTGAATTAATATTTATTGAATGATAATAAATGCCAGGGATGGTGTTAGGTACAAGTGAATTTTTGTTAACATTTATTAATGCTGCCCACTAAAATAAGACATTTTTTTAAAATATATTTTATTGATATTTTACAGAGAGGAGGAAGGGAAAGAGATAGAGAGCTAGAAACGTCAATGAGAGAGAAACATCAACCAGCTGCCTCTTGCACACCCCCTACCGGGGATGTGCCCGCAACCAGTGTACATGTCCTTGACTGGAATCGAATCTGGGACCTTTCAGTTCGCAGACCGACGTTCTACCACTGAGCCAAACCAGTTTTGGCAAAATAAGACATTTTTAATAAGACATGTCTAAACACTGAGTTGAAGATATTTGTGATATCAGTATTATTTTAAACACAACCTCAAAAAATTTCTTGAAGTTTAACAACTTAGTTCAGCCTGGCAGTTATAATAAATTATAATATACTAGAGGCCCAATGCATGAAATTTGTGCAAGGGGCCCGGCCCTCACAGCCCTGGCTTTGTCTAAAAGGTTGTCTGGAAGGACGTTCAGCTGTCCGGCCTAATTAACATATTATGCTTTTATTATTATAGATTTCCTTTATAGCACAAATAAAAGCAAACAGTGTTATCATTATACAAAAATCTGACCAATATCCAAAGTGGGGAGGAGAGTGAGAAGAATAGAGAATACTCATACTGTGCTTCAGTTTAGCTTTATTTATTCCCTAATCATATACTAACATCTTATTATTTGTGCTGCTTAGTACAGAAAGAGTAAACCTATAAATACTGGGTTTAAAGTAGGGAAGTCAGGCCCAGCAGAACTCTAAAGTTTTGATTACTATGCAGCTCCTATGTGGATTTAATTTTTCCCCGTTCCTCCCCTCCCTCTGCTAGTGATTGACCCAAATAGTATTGGTATATCACCAAGTTGTTATTAGTGTTTGAAGGAGAAAGGATAGCTCACTCTAATGTTTGCTTCCTTTCAATACATGAGTTATAACCTTTAACAAAATATATAGGTAACTTGAGGGTTGAATAAATGAAGACATGAACACAGGTTGCATGCTTCCATACCTCTAAGCACCAGATCGGAGTACCTTGGTCTTCAGGGTTATACAGTATAATGTCAGATTGTACAAGAAGTCATGGGATTGAGATGAGCGATTACTTTTTTTTTTTTTTTTACAATTATTACAACGATTAAAAAATGAAAATCAGAAGAACTAAGAGGAGGAGAGGGCCGACAAGACCAGTGCAGGGATTGAGATGGGTATCTCCCTGGAACATTCGTTTTAGTGGGAATAATGCAAATTGAAATATTACTTTTATGATGCATTGAACTAATGAAGGAAAAATTATTAAGTAGGAAATGTTGCTTGAATTTTTCAATTAAAACAAATGCTTTCCAGGGAATTTCACACTTTGAGAGGTGCTGTGATTTCCTTCTGACTCCTACTCAACCCATCAGCTCTGCTGTGTTAAACAATTTGTTGTAATTCGTGTTTTGTTTTGTTTTGTTTTGTTTAATTTTGTTTCTTTCTCTTATCTGACTGGGCTCTCATTGTGCCCAACATGTGGCTTAGTGCATTGCAAACAGACTAAGACTCATTAATTCCAGGACTGATGTTCCTTTATGAATATTCATATAGAGAGTTAATTCTGTGCAAAATTGTAGAGAAGTTTGCTATCCAAGTTCCCAAATCACTCCAATTCTATGCTCCACTTCTCCCAAAATCCTCATTTTCTCTTCTTCTTTCCTCTTTTTTTTAAAACCTCATTTTTTATTTGTCTTCCACAATTTGACATGAATGATTAATTGAACTTGAAGTGTCCTCCCTAATAAAAATAAAAGATGCATGTTTGAACATGGAACAAATCCTTTAAGTAATAGGAATTGCAGGCCTCAGTCAGTGGGTGGAAAGAAATTATTTTTGTCATTGGGCATTGCCAGTTCTCCTAAAGGGACATCATATAGATGATTACATATTCCAATAACTTACAACACCAGACATTAAATAATCTTGTGCTGGATCATATGAGTCAGACTGAACTCACTTTTTTATGAAATGGCGATTTTCAAAATCCAAAACAGCTGTCAGCACCAGATGACGTTACTCGGATTCAGAATCCATTAGGATTCATTATATAAATCTAAATCTTTGGCAGATAAAGTTCTATTCTATGAAATAAAAAGAAAAACATTTGATCATGATGGATTTCTCTTCCCTCATTTATTAAATGAGAATCTTGAGCAGTTATAGAGGAGAATATTTAACAGTACATTTTTTACAAGGTAGGAAGTTTCCTTAGTGCATTCCATACATGGAAGTCATTTATTCTTCACAATGGCCTTAAGAAGTTGGTAGTACTATTATCCTCAATTTTCCCTCAGATGAGAACACTGAGTCAGTAGACAACACCTACATAATCAAAAAATGATGAAGATAATTGTGTGTGCCTTGTTTGTCCAAGTTTCTCAGCATTATAATAATTGAGACAGACTTATCTAAAACTTTTTGCTTCTAGAATATTTTTTGTATTTTGTGGTTTTTGTATTCTGGAATAAGGAGACACTAATAAAGCATCATTAATGTTGAAAAATTTTCTGCATTTTTCTGATAATGCCAGCAGAATGGATAAACTTATCATATGTAATCCAAGTGTGCATAAGAAACAGCAATTACTGGGCTACTCAAGGGCATAGCTAGGATTTGTCTTAGAAGCACATAGTCCACTTTCTACATTATAGACTATATTTTTATTTTATTGTGCTGTTTTTCAGAGCCTAAAATGAAGATACAATTCAAGGAATTAGAAATATTTGGGTGTATTTTTCATGAATATGGGATCTCTACTTAAAAAGTGGAATAAAGGTTCTAAATATTAAATTTATTTGAAGACCTCCCTAAAAAATCCTTATGTATTAACCTAACTTAGATTTAGGCTTGTATATTATGGGCTGATCTAAACAAATACATTTCTCTTTATTTCCTTTTCCTTAAGAGATTTGTGTTATTTTTTCACAACGAAACATTTATAGAGCTCTTAACTATTAAAATGACCTCATTCCATGCTCCCAAGACCAAATTAACTTCAGATAAAGTAGTCTGTCCTGCAATATTAAAGGCTGTTCATTAAACCTAATAAATAATTGTAGTCAATTTCTCCTTTTCTTGAAGAATTCTTCAGGTAGTGTAAACTGGCCAGAATGTCAGGAAGCTGGTTTCTGACACATCCTAGGTCCTTGAGAAAATTACTCAATCTCTCTGAGCATCAGATTCTCCATCTACTAAAGTAGGAGTTAGTCATCATTATCATTTCTTTCTGAAGTTGTCCAAGTGACGAATTTACACATAGAACCACAAAGGTGTTGATCTCATTTGAGGGAACTATCTGAAAAAATGAATGTCATATACTTGAAAGTTCCTCAATCCAATTACCACAGAATGTTGAGTTTTCTCAAAGAATCTCTATAACAAGGCCATGATATGGTTTGCTTTTGTTATCTCTCTTCCTAAAAATGTAAACTTTTGCATATTTCAAGAAAAAATTCAAATTTCTGATATACAAGTTCTTGTCTTAAAACCATAACATCTTTGAGATATATGGGCTATTATAAAATCAGCTTAAATATACTGCACTAATGGGTAACCAAACATTATCAGGAAAGTTTTTAGTAATCTCTATATTTATTCTAAACTTGTTAATTATTTTAATTACCATATTAGGTCAACTAGTCTTCAGTTTATTGTTGTCATATTATCATTTTTTTCCATGGCTTGAGAAAATTTGACTATCCTTAGGAAAAAAATAAACATAAAAAAGAATGAAAAAAGAGAGAAAGATTACTCTCCATCTAGTAAAGGTAAGCTGAATGAATCCTCAGATCAGATACACTTTAATAAGTAATCATTATCAGCATCGTGAATTTTAAGCAATTGCTAAGAATACAATTAAAATGACTTCAGGGAGAATTTTCAGGGTTCGTTCATTCATTGATGCATTTAAAGTATGTTTTCAGAGGAAATTCACATTAGAAGGTACTATATTGTTTAAGCATCATATTTAAGCAACATTCCTCAAGCAGTAAACAATTTTGGAGAGTACTTGTTGAAAATATTTGGAGGTAATGCCAAACATATTTCATGGGAGACTTGAAATATTTCTGTTTGGCAATAACATTCTTACCTAGCTTCCTGCACTCAGGTTAATCTGTTCTCACTATTGGTAGCTTGTGTTTATCTTTAGTAGCCACTAAGTTGGCCAAACCTATCCTTGCCCACATTTTCCTTCCATGTTTGACCAATGTGCACACAATAACCATGAAAAATTGAGCAATTCTCCACCCAGGGCTGGGAGGCTTTTATTACTCAAGTTGTGAAATGTGTGTAAGCATTGCAAGCCCTAATGTTATCCCACATTACCATATTTTATGAAATAATTGTGCCATCAATATCTAAGTTATGATTCACCAGTAAATAAATGAAAGTCCTTCTTTCATTTCTTTAGCAAGCCTTTTGGTGGTTCTTTGAAAAGAGCTAAAAGCAGTTCATGCCATGATCCTCAACCCTTTTTCCATGTTCTAGTATTTGAGTTGGACGTAATTTGTAAAATAAAAATGTGATCATGAATTTTTCTTCATGCACCCCTAACTTAGCTCTACAAAGCATGGACTGTATAGTCAGAGAAACCTGGCTTCCAACCCTGAGTCTAACACACTTGTCGTTAGTGTGACATTTCAGCACTTCATTAAAAGATAGTCTCCAGTATATATATATATATATATATATATATATATATATATATATATATATATATATATATATATATATAGTTGATTTTTTTACAGAGAGAAAGAGAGAGGAATAGAGAGTTAGAAACATCGATGAGAGAGAATCATCAATCAGCTGCCTCTTGCACAACCCCTACTGGGGATGTGCCTGCAACCAAGGTACATGCCCTCTACTAGAATCGAACCTGGGACCTTTCAGTCCACAGGCCGATGCTCTATCCACTGAGCCAAACCAGTTTTGGCAGTCTCCAGTTTCTTGCATGTAAATTTGAGGTAATTATAACTACTTTGAAGGACTAACTAATATGATGAGGGCATGCAGAGTAATTAATACACAATAGCCACTTCATAAATAGCACCATTATTACCATTATTATTTGTTAAGAGAATTACTCATAGTTGCTTATTTTGAAGATCTGAAAGCCAAAACTCAAATCAGCTTCCATTGGTTGAGAGTAGCCATGAGCCACATCAAATGTTCTACTTATCTAAAAGTATGAATATTTGTAATTTTCCAGGAAGTTGTTAAGAAACAGTCTGACATTGGGGACAACATTCTCTTCTTTTACATGTCATTGGCACTACCATGATGCAGCATTTCCTCTGAGGATTTAGAAATCTTTTCTATGTATGAGAACATACATGCTGTCATTTTGATGAGCCAACCACTCCACTGAGAATTCTGACCTAGAAAGTGCAAAAGGTAATGACTATACTCTGACATCATGATTCTATCCTTAACCATATCCTGACATCATGATTAGCAATGAATAGCTATAATTTTTTTTAGTTCCTTTTTAAAAGAAAATTTCAATACCTACTTTAGCATCCTACGCATTTTCATATATGCTATCTTATTTCATCCTAACAACTCTTTAAGACAGGCATTGTTATTTCTCATCATTGATTTCGATTACCACAGAGTGAACTATCAGAGGAAGGGGTGTAAATGTCAGACAAGGCATTTCTCCTTTTAAGGAGACACCAATGAACCAGTACCAGCCAGCATTCCTAGCAGCCTGGAAAACAGGATAGGTATAAGCACCAGCAGGATCTACTATATTCCCATTTTGCAGGTTTTAGGGGCAAAATGAGGATCAGAGTAAAGTGATTTTACCATGCCCACATATCTGGTAGGGGAATGCCAGATCCTAAATCAAACTGCCTGATTCCAAGGCAAACTAAGCTTGCTTTCTACCACACCACAACTGGTTTACTGAAGTATACTAGAGGAGGGCTGTGAATTTGCACAGACCTCTCATGGAGTGGTAGGTTAGATGCATAGCTTTTTTAAGCACATTACTCACTGTAAAAAGTAGTCATTCCTTTAGATTTCTCTACATTTTGCCCTTCTCAACTTCACCTGGTACCCCCTTCACCTTTGTTCTATAGAAATTGGGGAACAAATCCATGGGCATCCTATCCACGATTATATACAGCAGTATTTCAAGTCTTCTCAGAAATGTGTTCCAACTTGTATCCTGTCCTTTGCATCTGACCTCATAGAGTAGTTTTGTTGTTGTTGTTGTTGTTGTTGTTGTTGTTGTTGTTGTTTTACCTCTTTAGAATAATGGTCAAGTTTGGGATTTGACCATACAAAGCCTGATAGTAAACAGGCCTGTTGTTGTGTGTCATATGTCCTACAGCTCCAGTTTAGATGACATCTATGATCAGCACTTGAACTGTGACAACTACAAGGCTTTACAATGGAGAAATGACCAGCACTTCAATTTAGCAAATCAAGGATATTACCTTGCAGAGGCAGAGGCTTGAAAGATGACCCTTTTCCTTAAGACAGTTCCACATATAAGGCAACATTGGAAAGATGTCAAAATACAGAAAACACTGGGGCCAAGAGGAAAGACTTGTTCTAATTGAGAGGGTTAGGAAAGGCTTCTTGGAAGAGAATTAAATTTAACTAGCTTTTGAATACTGAAGAAAATTTCAGCAAGTAATGTCGTTTGAAGGAAAATATGAAGGAGGCAGGTTTAAGGGACACAATTTGAAGGACAAACATTTCTCTCCGAAAGCAAAGACCAGAAATGAAATCAGGAACTAAAGCAAGTAAATAAACATCTCAACCCAGATGTAACACACCTAAGTTCAGGGACACAAAGGAGGGTCCATTTAGTTCCTAGAGGATAAACAAATCTAAACCCAAACCCTAGAGTCACAAGTAAGGACATAGAGACAGCAAGTTAAGAGAGGTCAATAAAACTGACTAGAACTTAAGTTTGCAACACAGCCTTTTCTGGTAAAGAGAACTTCCCCAAAACTTAGGCAAGGTCGAGAGGAGGCGGAAGTAGGTCATTAGGTTGCTTTTTTTCTCAACTGGTCAAGGTCAACCGGAGGCTTCCAGTCACAACTCAAACTACTTTTGAGAGTAGTGTTTCATGAAGACTATTTCCCAAGAAACACTTTAGAAGAACAAGAGACCTTACATGCTCCTATGCACAGGATAAGCACACTGATTAGAAAGCAATGGCTTGGGGAAAGAGCCATCTTCCATGGCATCTTATGTAGTAGGGGGGAAATGGGGATCAGAGCACTGCTAATATGAGATTTAGCAATGGCCTAAAACATCTCAGGGATATTTATTTATTTATTTATTTATTTATTTATTTTGTGTGTGTGTGTGTGTGTGTGTGTGTGTGTTTTCCTTTTCATTCTTAAAAAAAAAATGTTTTTAACTGTTAGTTAACATCTCTTATGTGCCTAGTGACCTAGGCATTATTAATGCACTTTCAACTACTTGAATGTCCTAATTTGAAGTAATAAAGAAAGGAGAAAGGTGACAGGGGAAAGAGATATTTAGGGTCATCATCAGAAGGCATTCCTTCCAGGGAGTGGAAAGTCATGGGTCATGATGCCCAGAAATAATGTAGCTGAGCAGACATGATCCAGAGCTTTTAAGTGGTGAAGCAAAAGGATTAGAGGAGTGGCAGGAAGTAACATTTCCAAGTGCCTATTTGTACCAGGCTTGATGCCAATTATTTTGCATAATTGTTATGTCCACTTGATGTTCTTCACATTACATGTTGGTAAATTTCCAAAGTAAAGTCATTCAGAATAAATCATGCTTGGGGAGTATGGACAATAATATTGTAATAACTATGTATGGTGCCAGGTGGGTACTTAAAATACTGGGGGCAAAGGGTATTACTGTATAAAGTATATCATTGTCTGGCCACTATACTGTACATCTGAAACTAATACAAAATAGAGTTAAATATAAATAAATAAACAAACAAGTTAATAAATAAAATGGATTCTTGCTATTTAAAAGAAAAAAATAAAGTGAATAACCTAATAATGTGCACTAAAATAAGAAATGTCAAATAAGCAAATCTTTTTCAGCTACTTTTTTATTATAGAACTGTAAAATATCTGAAATAATAGCTCATCCCTTCAGAAACAAACAGAAGGCAACATTGCATATTCCATTTTCCTTTCAGAGTTATTTTTGTGATTTAATATTATAGACATGCTTATAGCATTGTATTAGAAATATAATTGTGTAACAAAAGGCAGCTCTTCCTCCCCCCCCCCCCTTTTTTTTTAAGGGATAAATTATGCTTCCTTCTGCCACTCACATCCAAATTGAAGTATAGCTCAGCTTGGAGTTTTGGACCAATTTTGGATCACTTAAACTGGGGTCTTCACTGATCTTTCTTTAGTTCCATATAATAATTAAGAATACCCATAAAAGATTAAAAATAATAGCATTCTGGGTTTTTTTTTGTTTTTTTGTGGGGTTTTTTGTGTTTTTTTTTTTTAGAGAAAAACAAGCTGGCAATATTTTATTATACAGGGGGTTGGCAAAGGACAGATTCATGTTGATCACACCTTCCCCAGGGTCTACCTGGTGATGCAGCTAATGCAATAAAATAGCAGCTGATATGTACTGAGTGTCTGCAGTGTGTCTGAGCCATTGAACAAGAGGCAAATCCCACTGCGAACACTGGGATTTTCACCGGAACACAGATTAGAAGAGGCCCAGCTTCAAGGATTCCGACTTGCACAGACTGAGGACTCCCATTTCCAGAAGTTCAAAAACTTCCTTTTTTATCTCGGGAATGTCCATCATCCTCCTCAACTTCTGATCTCTCCAATTCCAGTCAAAAACCAGAAACTTTAAAGGGTTCAAATTAAGGCCACCTTGTTTAACGAGCTCTTTAATCCTCCCTGGAGTTCCTACACCCAGGTGCATGGCACGCTTCTCCAGCAACTTCACCTGCTCCTGGACCTTTATGTGTTTTGCAAATAATTTCATAACTTTGCTGTCTCCTCTGAATGCTGTCATCGACCTAATGAGCTCCAGGGCTCTGATGGCAGAGCTGCAGATGATCAGCAGTAGGACTGACTTCTTCTCTGTGTGGTTTTTCCGAAGTTTTACCCACTTAGGGCAGATTTCTTTTAGGTATGATGAAAGACTACGAGTCAAATCGTTGGCCTTGAGGAAACAGGAGTCTGGTAGCTTCAGTTCTTCTAATTCAATCACTGAGCGGCTGCTGCTGTAATACAGTGATGCCTCACACAACGAACTTAATTCGTTCCAGGAGCAAGTTTGTTATGCGAAAAGTTCGTTATGTGAAACGCGTTTTCCCATAACAATACATGTTAAAAAAAAATAATTCGTTCTGTAGCATAAAATATGCTAAGATGACATAAAAAAGATAATTTTTTGTTATTATTTTTATTTAGATACATCATGATATAAAAAAAATATTGAGTTTAACTTAAAAGGACGACTGCCGTGATACGTGCGTGATTTAATTCGTAATGAAGAACGATTGCCGCGATACGTGCTTAAGTTAAGCGCAGTGACTAACGACTGCCTGCAGTGCCTGCGCGGAAGGATGCAATACATCGGCAGCGATCGTGGAAGCTCGGGCAAAGCGGTAGTGGAAGCTCGGGTGACTTCGTTGTGTGAAACGAAGTTCGTTGTATGAATCATGAAATGAAGTTCGTTGTGTGCAGCGTTCGCTGTGTGAGGCGTTCTTTATGCGAGGCACCACTGTAGTCCTTCATCAGTTTCTGTAGGTCTTCAGGTGTCCCAGGTTTTGGCTCTGATTTTGCAAGAATGTCAGTAATTTTCTTCTTTCTCCTCTTCTTGGTCTTGGTGGCATCTTCTTTTGTTTCCTTTGGTTGTACCAAGAAACATTCCGTAGGCTGTTTGGTTTTCTTCGATGGGACAGGAACTGGAGCTGCCTCCTGCTGCTTCATTTCTACGTCTCCCCCTCCTTCACCATCTGATGCTTCCCAGGCAAAAATGACAGCAGAAATCTAGGAAGCAAGAGATTGCAGTCTTTGTATCTAGTGCCAGATCTTCAGCCAAATAATAGTGAAAAAGAAGTGTGAGCTTTATACAATTGAATAGTACATACAGCCTGATTTATGGATAAAAACAGAAAGTTAAAAATATATTATTTGTTTCCATTTTTATTGGGCTATTATCCATCACAGCCCTAAGAAAACTATTTGTATCATTTACAATTTTTACAATTTAACTCTTCACCATCCTCAGCTCCCCATTTCTATTCCAGCCAACACTCTCTCTCACACCTTCCCTGCTTCCTTGTTTTCTTTGATACTTACAAGCATTTGAAATATTTAACCATATATATATATATATATATATATATATATATATATATATGACATATCTCATATATATATCACTTTTTCAATGGTTTATTACTTAACTCTTGGGACATGTCTCATATATATATCACTTTTTCAATGGTTTATTACTTAACTCTGCACATTGCCCCTTCACACTAGAATATAAACTCAAGAAGAATGAGCGTTTCTGTATGTTTTGTTCCTGGCTATGTCCAGCACTTAGAACAGTGCAGGCATTCAATACATGTCTGTTGAATAAATCCCCATTTCATAATGGAAGCAACTGAGGTTCAATGAGATGAAAAACCTTGGCCCAGATCCCACTGTTCGAAAGACAGAGCTAAAACTAAAATCCATTATGTCTGCCTTTTAATGCCCCCTGACTCTGAGCTATCAGCCTTTGATATTAATCAATTCATTCTACTTGACACCAAGTGGCTCCAGGCTTGAATATCTAGTTGTCTAGACTTGAACATCCAACTGTCAACCTGATATCTCACTTGAGAAACAATAGAAATTGAAAACATAACGTGTCCAAGATAAAAAATGCTCATCTTCATTGGCAGACCAATGGTTCTGAGAATGGATGAAAGTCTGAAATGCATATGTGTATAAATCTTTAAAGATGCAGAGTAATTCTTTAAAATAATTGCACTTATATGTAGTTAATTAAATTAATAGATCAGAGAGGCAAAATAGAATTGTGGTTAAGAGCAAATGGCTTTTGGAGACAGAATGCCTGATTTGAATCCTTGCATTTAGTGGTTAATCCATAACATTCAGATGAAAGGTCAACCTACCTAACAGTATTGTTTAGAGGAGTTAGTATGTTGACACAGATGAAAGTGTTGTCATTATTATTATCGGTTTTGGTCTTTACATATAATAATGTTTTTAGGAACCTGTTTCAATGGCATAATAAAGATGCAGCTTAAGACTTACAGGATAATGCTTTAAAACAGACATATAACATCAGAAAGTACAGGGCTGAAGACTCATTTCCAAAGAGTACCATCAATGTGGACTTGGGACATGTCTCATTTTCTCCACAGACTAAAATATAATACCAGTTGTACTTACCTCGAAATATGGTTATGAATTAAGTCAGTAAATAATTAAGTTAATACCCATAAAGCCTTCAGAAAGCACCTAGCAAACTATTAGTGCTAAATAATTGGGAGCACTCATTCTTACCACAAATAAATAAAATTAAATTAGAAGATTGAAACTGAAAACTTTAGTCCTAATAATTATCTGATAAAATGTAATCTCACATACCATTCCCTTAAAAAAGAAGAAGAAGAAGAAGAAGAAGAAGAAGAAGGAGAAGAAGAAGAAGAAGAAGGAGAAGAAGAAGAAAAGGAAGAAAGAAAAAAAAGAAGAGAAAAGAAAAGAAAGTTCTTTTCCCCAAAAATACCTTTAAGCTTTCCATTTTTTACAACTCTGTTCTGTCATCCTAGACTAAGGAAAGCCAATTGTCCAAAATATGGATCACAACTGAAATTCAAGAACTTGTGATTATCTGGGCAGTTGTTCTGCGAACCAGGTTAAAGTACTCATTTTCCTTTTGACAATTATGTAAACCTGACTCAGCATTCTGGCAAGAAAACAAAATGTTCTTACATTTATTGCTGGTGTCATAGTAAACATGATGATGCACATTTTTTAATAACTTAAGCAATGTAGAAATCAGAAAGATCAGATCTTCATGAGAGTGGACCTGATCCTTAGAAAGCTTGCCTAATCTTTTGTTTTGTTCTGTTTTGTTTTCATCAGCATCCCTCTGTTGCTATCTTAGAATCAGGAGGAGAGACAGCAGAGCATCATCTTGCAGGCAAGGCAGCCTTTTTTTGGACTGGACCCTCCCCTCTGGGTTTCTCTATCTCCTTCTCTTCATCTGAAAGACTGGAAAAAATAGCACTTGTGATTTAGAAAGGAGCTAGGAGGAGTGAGGTCAACATGCCCTTGAGCCCACAAATAAACACCATTATATGATAGTTACTATTATGAAAGTTTGTTAGAGATCCAATTAACCTCCTAAAATGAATAATCCACCAATTATTATTAAACTATAATCTAAATAAATGTCATGTTTCAAACTAAATCCTTAATCCTACTTTAGACTTTTCAGTTGTAGTTTCTCATTTTCAGAAAGGATAGTGGTAAATGTCACAGCATAAAATTTTTTTAAATAATAAGTGATCCTTATGTATTTTTTGTAGTTTCAAAACTGTTCATCTGACCATAAAGCACTCTCATTTTATTGTGCAGAGAAATTACATGTCAGTAAAGCACTTACCTAGGAGATTCTCCAATAGTATTATTCATTGTGTATGAGTGGCCACTTAGCCCAGTTAAGGCATAAGTATAAAGTCAAGTAATTTCAGAATTAGAATCCCATCCCTTCTGCTCATTGCCTCTGGGACTCTTGGTAACTCTCTGAATCCCAGTTGTTTTATCCATAAAATAAACTAATAATTTCTCTTTACAAGACTGGTTTGAAAAGAATATAACTAGAAACACGCCCTCGCGCGCACACACACACACACACACACACACACACACAACCCAGCATATTGCCTAACCCAAAAGCAGATTCTCAATACATGATTGCATTTTCACCCTATTTGTAACCTTCACTCTACTATAGTCTCAAAATGTAGTAATGTAGACATCAATATGCATAATCACTCACATCAGTCTAACAATTTAGACTTTGCAAATTGTTTGCATTTAGATAATTAGAAACTGAGGTTCCAAGAACATAGTTGTCTTTCACAAAGTTGCTCAGGTGCAGAGCTGAGAAGGTGGGCCCAGATCCCAGGCTCAGGTCCAGCAGACTGGCCACACTTCATTCCCTCCTTCAGAGCCACTCAGAGAACCATGTTATGGTGATCTATTCTTTATTTTATTTTATTTTATTTTATTTTTTAAATTTAAGAAATCTTTATTGTTCAGATTATTCCAATTGTTTTTCTCCCCCCCCCCCCCACATAGCTCCTTACCACCCAGTTTCCACCCCCTGCTGTCCTCATCAATAGGTGTACAATTTTAGTCCAGTCTCTTCCTGTACTCCCCACACAAACACCCTTTTGCTCCTGAGAATTATCAATTCCCTCCCATTCTATGCCCCTTATTCTACAATATTATATTCACCAGTTTATTCTGTTCCTCAGATTTTTAATTCACTTGACTTTTAGATTCACTTGTTTGTAAATATGTATTTGTTGTTCATAATTTTTATCTTTACTTTTTTCTTCTTTTTCCCCTTTTAAAAAAAATACCTTTCATGATTTCATATAATACTGGTTTGGTGGTTATGAACTCCTTTAGCTTTTTCTTATCTGTGAAGCTCTTTATCTGCCCTTCAATTCTAATGATAACTTTGCTGGGTAGAGTAATCTTGGTTGTAGATTCTTGCTATTCATCACTTTAATGTGTCTTGTCACTCCCTTCTGGCCTGCAGTTTCTGTTGAGAAATCAGCTGATAATCATATGGGTGCTCTCTTATAGATAACTAACTGTTTTTCTCTTGCTTCTTGTAAGATTCTCTCTTTGTCTTTTGCCCTTGGCATTTTAATTATGATGTGTTTTGGTGTGGTCCTTTTTGGATACCTTTTGTTTGGGGTTCTGTGCGCTTCCGAGACTTGTAAGTCTATTTCTTTTACCAGGTGGGGAAAGTTTTCTATCAGTATTTCTTCCAATAGGTTTTCAATGTCTTGCTCTCTCTCTTCTTCTGCCCCCCCCCCCCCCCCCCCCAATTCTGATGTTGGTACTGAAGGCTCCTTAACTTCAACTTTCTGGATTCTCTTCTCTTCTTGCTTCTCTGGAGAGGTGTCCTTTGCCTCTTTGTATTCCAAATCTTTGACTTAATTCTTACATTCCTCTAGTCTGCTGTTGGGTCTCTATAAAATTTTTTATTTCAGTCAGTGTATGTCTAATTTCTAGTTGGTCCTTTTTCATATCCTTAAGGGTCTCATTAAATTTATTGGCCTTTTCTAGGAAATTCTTGAAAAACCTTATAACCGTGGTTTTAAGCTCTATCTCCAGTTGTTTGTTCTCCTCCATTTCTTTTATTTGTGACCTGTTTCCTTGCCTCATTTTCGCTGCTTCCCTGAGTTGGTAGGGTAGCTTTGTGTGGTGTGTGTCCTATATAGTTCAATGGGTCAGCCTCCCAGTTACCTTGGTGCACCCCTTTGTGGACTGTAACTGCCCTTCTCACATGCCTTCTAAATAGTTCCCCTACCTTCTGTCATAATTATTTAACTACACTTCAAAACAAGAGAACGGGAGAGCTACCCTGAGGTGTGCACTCTTACGGCCAGAATGTTTTCAATAGGGAATGTCACAAAAGACAAACATGTTCAATTGCTTATAGAATAACTTTTCAGCCAGCCATTTTCAGTGAAAATTACCTCATTGTGCAGTATGACACCCAAAAGTCATAACCATAATAAAAATAGTGTTTTCCTTATCATCTTTTTTCCAGTAAATGTGTGCTCTGGGGCAGCAGGGTCTTTTTGGGTACACTCAGCACCTCAGTCTGTGACTATCAAGTAATAAGCTGCAATAGTCCATGGTAGAGACTCAATAACCATGTGTAGGATTGAATGCACTTTTTTGTGGCCCTTGTAATAATCCTGTATAATAAAAGGCTAATATGCAAACCAACTAAGCGGTGGAACTACCAGTCGCTATGATGAGCACTAACCACCAGGGGGCCGACATTCAATGTAGGAGTTGCCCCTTGGTGGCCAGTGCACTTCCACAGCCATAGCACCACTCAGCCAGAAGCCCTGAGCCTGGCTCAAGGCTGGTGAGCTCAGCAGTAGTGGCAGGAGCCTCTCCTGCCTCTGTGGCAGCACTAAGGATTTCCTGGACTGCCAAAGGGCACAGGGGTGAGGAACCCCCCCCCCAAGTGCATGAATTTTGTGCACTGGGCCTCTAGTGTTAATATAATAGACACCATGCCACAATGAAGAGTGCCCTGAAGTGGAAATTGGGAACTTGCAATTTTTTTTTACCACCAACAAGCAGTTTTAAATGTGTGACTTCTCTGAACATTTCTTTGCTTATCAGAAAATTAAGAATTGGGGTAGATTATTTTTTAGTTCCCTTCTATTTGTAAAATGGCATCACTCTCCTTCTTTACTTAAGATAATGTAGCATATCCTATCCCAAGGCATGCCAACTTTCTTTGGTTGTTGTTTGGAAAAGTGTTTTTGGTAGAAATGGGGTGGGGACAATAAAGAGCTGATCACTGAGAACTCCTCCCTGGAGGCTACACACAGTAATTTAGGAATACAGAATACTCTGCCAGTCCAGGACATTTGGGAAGGAATATCTATTCCAAAAGGAATAAATTCTTATCTTTTAACACTTAGTTTCTAGACCATTAGTTAATGTCAAAAGAATCATGTTTCCCAATCAATCCAGTGAGCACAAACTTCTAGGACAAACATCCTCTTCCATGAGAGATACTTGGGTAAAGCCAGAGATCTGAAAGCTCAGGGAGAAAATGGTGCTACCGGGAGAGAACTGTTAGGCAAAGGGCAAACTCCTAGGGGGCAGTGTATTCATAGAGTATGGCAGGTAGAACTCAGGGGATTCTAAGTGATACCTGGAAACACTTATTAAAATATACTTCTTTCTTTATTTTAGAGAGGAAGGGAGAGGGAGAGAGAGAGAAACATCAATGGTGAGAATCATTGATCAGCTGCCTCCAGCATGTCTCTACTGGAGATCCAGCCCACAACCCAGGCATGTGCCCTTGGCCGGAATCAAACCTTGGATCCTTCATTCTACAGGCCAATGCTCTATCCACTGAGCCAAACCAGCTAGGGCATCTGGAAACACTTACCAACAATAAAACTGAGAGACTACAATTCTCCCATTGCAAAATACTTTCTTCTGTATATTTGTTTTATTTTAATAACACTTCCTTTTGATGTAGTAGTGGTCACTGTATTTTTACTTTAGAGAGTCAATGTTCAGATCCTATTAGTCAAGAAGAGTTTTTGGGTGGGAGCTTGAATAAAATGATGGGGTTTTACCATCCAGTGCCAGGCACTTCTGTCCCTAAGTTTAGATAATAATTACTATTCCTTATGTGAACCCTAGCCACTCAGATGGGAGGTCATGACAGAGAAAGGAATTGACATCCTTGAAACTGCTTCCTGCTCTCACCCAGCCCTGGGGAGTCTCTCACTCCAAGCCCTGCTTTGTAGGGCCTAAGCCTTTCTGAGAAAGAAACATTTCCTGGCTCTAGTTCGTAGGAAAATTGGGAGAGCTAGACTCTAAAATAAGCTAAAGTTATCCAGAGTCTGTTTGGCACAAAGGAAGTGCCTTTGAGAAATTATGTATTCATGTCATATTTGCATAACTTTGTCATCACCTGCCATATGCAAGAAAGAAAACAACATGATCTGTGTCTGTAGGCACCGTATTGTCCTTTGCAGCCAACGTCAGACTGTTCCCCTGAGTGCTTAATTTCTGTTTCTCAGCTGGCAGATCTGAGGCTACAGATGATCATGTTCAAAATTGTATGTGGTCTGAGTGAACAGCCTAGATGGTGCAACATTTCATTTGGCTAATATTTCAGTTTCCTGCGTCATAAGCCTGACAAGCAGCTTCATCCCATGAGCAGCATTTCCCGAGTTAGTGCATGTGAAAAAAGTTGTAGATAAAGCTCAAATCCAGCAGATGCTTGGAACCACAGGTGACTCCACAGCCTGATTCTCTTACAGTTTCCTCTCTACTTAATTGACATTTAATCAGACCTTCAAGAACATATATCTGAAGGCACGTGATGAACAGTACCTACGTAGTATTCAGCCTTCTCCTGCCCTCACGGTGAAATCTCCACCAGGAAATAACAATAGCTGTCAGCAATTAGTTCATGAGCAATTTGATGCCTCTTAAATGTCAAGTGCAAGTTGGGAAGTGAGTTTCCTGCTATTGACATGCCAACACTTTAGAATCTCTTTAATAAACAACCGTAAGTTTATTCTTTGCATTCACAATGTAAAAAGAAAAAAAGAAAAGAAAAGAAAGGTTTTTCTTAAAACCAAACAGATTAAGTGTCTTGGCAAATGTTGTTGTGAGGAGTTAGGTTCCCAAACCATCAAACAATGAGTCTACCTCATGTTGCAATTTTTTTAACAATCCATTGAAAAATCAAGAAAAGTAAGATTATGATCCCTCATTTTTCCTGCTCATGTCTCATAATTTTATGCTATCATAAAATGATTAAAGTTTGAATTTTATTCTATTAATTGCCCAAAGACATCAGACTTGAAAGAAATATATGTTACGCTCTGGGTGTAGATGTCTCATCTGGGAGTCCTAACCATTGAAACTGTACTTCAGTCTTTCCCCCAAACTTATTATACATGTGATGGGTTCAACGCACTATGCAATGAAAGCTGTGAATTATTTTTTTTTTTCAAAAAGATAATAAAATAGCAAATATAATGGTTCAAGAAAAAAGCTTTAGACAAAGTTAAAGTATTAGCTTTGCTTGTATGAATGCTGGACAAGTATTAGTGAGTTGTAGGTCAGTCAAAATAAAGTCCTATTAAGGGGAACTTTATTTTGTATAGACCTCAAATTTCTTCACCTCCCATATATCTCTCTCCCTATCTTTTTTCTACATCTTTTCAAAACAGCTTTTCTACATCTTTTCAAAACAGCTTTTCAATGATTACTTCCAGAATTCCTTTTCAAATCGTCCTCCACATCTAGCACTCCCCTACCTCAACCTTATGAGGAGTTGTATTATACATAACAGGAAACACTCCTTATCTATATCGATTCCCTGTTGAACTAAGTACATTCCTTAAAGAGAAAGTCATGAGTTCTCTTTTCTTTCATTCCCAGACCTAACCCAGACCCTGAGTAAGGCCCAGCGCCATCTTCACCTATTGACCTGCCTATCTCCTCAGCCACATGTGATAGATGGAACTGTTTTCTCTGTGCCTCTCAGAGTCCTGCTCTGAAACTTGATTAACACATATGTATACAGTTGGTAAACTGAATATATGTGAAGCCTCAAAACTGTGTCCATACCCAGGACAAGAAGGATCAGCACAGAGTTTATCCCACATAGCCTAAATGAAAGTCTGACAAATAGCTGAAAAAGTTGCGATGAAACTATAAGGAGAGAATAACTTGGGAGTCTAAAGAGGTTTCTGCACCCTATTGCGTGGCCATGGGCACACATTTCTCTGACTGCTGCAATGTCACAGTTGTTGGCCTTTGGTTCGCCCAGTTGGTCACCCCCTTAAAGTTGACTGAGGAACTTCTGACCCTTTCCTACTACTGTTTTCTCCTCTTCCAAAGCCCCTTTGTCCCTTTACATCTTTTCTCAGGAATTCTAAGGGTTCCTTTCTTGCTGACCTCACTACTATACCTTTATCTTCAAATCTCTCCCTGCTGAATCACAAAGGAGTGAAGAGAGAGAATGCTCTGGAGAAAAGTGCTACCTGCAAGATAATCAAATCTTTCACACCCTCAGATTAACAATCTCGTGGTCTGTCTCTCTTTGTCATCTCAGCCTGAATGAACTCAATTCCAGAAGGAAAGAGAAAAAATGTTACTGATGAGTTTTGGTTCAGACAAGTTGATTCTGAGGTGCCTAAAAGCAGGCCTCAGAGAAAGCTGATCAGGCAGATTAAAAGGGGCCTCAGCACTCCAGAGGGAGATGAGAAATTCAGTTCTGCAAGGTCCTTAGAGAGAGAGTGAGTTCAGAATCCACACCTCTCTGTCTGGACCACCAGAACTCCAGAGTTCCTTGTTTGGGTTATTTCACAAAGTCCAAAATGTTTTCCCTTTGTTGTAACGCTTATGTTGTGAGCCACATAAATTAGGAGGTTTTTCTTTCCCAGAACGATCTTTGTCTTCATTCAGAGTAGCATTACAATGAGATCACAACACAACTCAGTGAAGCAGAAATGTGTTTCCGCCTTTGGGACTTAATCTCCTGGGTAACTATTATTTAGGTGATCCTATGACACTGCTCAGAACCTCAGGAATGTTAGTAGGTCAGTGGGGCATTAGGAAACTTAGCCTTACAGGCTGTAGTAATGCAAGGACAGGACTGGGAATTTGCTATTGTCTTCCTCCAGGCACAAGTGAAAGAGTGTATTGTTAGCCCTGCCATGTGCAATTTTCCTAGACACATACTTTATTTTACTGAATACATAGGAGCAATCAAAAGAGAAATTCCATAAATCTCCACCACCACATTCACCAACATACCTCTATCTGAACCCACATGCCATCCCTTCTGTTACAATGAATCAACTGCCCTTGCCCCTTTTAAGGCCAAACCCTACTCCTTTGTATGAGATCCCTTTTTCTTTCAGCTACTCAAGGTCATCACTACAGCAATTGACCTTCTCTGGTCTGTTTCCCAACTTTCCTCTCTCTAGAGCTATGCTGTCCAATTCAGTAGCCACCAGCTCATGCAACTATTTAAATTAATCATAATAAAGTAAAATTTTAAAGTCATTTTCTCAGTCACACTTACCACTCCCCATTTCAGAAAGTAAATATCTTGCCCATTCTTCAGATTGCTCAAGCAAAATCTTGATTTTAGTAATGACTGTTTCCTTTCTCCTACTCCTACATCCAATAATCGGCTATTTTCTACCTACTCTCTATTTAGCATATATGTTTCTAAAATTCAGCCACTTCCCAGTTCCTCTTCAGCTAAGCCCAGGCCACCATTGTCTCTCACCTGAAGAATTTTTATAACTTCCTAACTGGTCTCTTGGTCTACCTACTTCCTCTCTTGCAATTCTATGTTTAATTGGACCATATTCATCCTGAATGAAGAAAGAAAAGAAAGAAAGAAAGAAAGGATGAAAGGACAAAAGAAAGAAAGAAAGAAAGAAAGAAAGAAAGAAAGAAAGAAAGAAGAAAGAAAGAAGAAGAAGAAGGAAGGAAGGAAGGAAGGAAGGAGGAAGGAAGGAAGGAGAAGGAAGGAAGGAAGGAAGGAAGGAAGGAAGGAAGGAAGGAAGGAAGGAAGGAAGGAAGGAGAAGGAAGGAAGAAGAAGAAAGAAAGAAAGAAAGAAAGAAAGAAAGAAAGAAAGAAAGAAAGAAAGAAAGAAAGAAAGGAAGGAAGAAAGGCTTTTATTAAGATACAAGTATTGCCGAAACCGGTTTGGTTCAGTGGTAGAGCGTCAGTCTGCTGACTGAAAGGTCCCAGGTTCCATTCCGGTCAAGGGCATGTACATTGGTTGGGGGTGTGCAAGAGGCAGCTGGTCGATGTTTCTCTCTCATCAACGTTTCCAGCTCTCTATCCCTCTCTCCTCCTCTCTGTAAAAAATCAATAAAAATATATTTTTAAAAAATACAAGTATCACTCTGGCCAGTGTGGCTCAGTTGGTTGGGTATGGTCCTGTGCACTGAAGGATTGCTGGTTTGATTCCAGGTCAGGCTCAATCTCTGGTTGGGAGAGTGCGGGGGGCAGCTGATCATTATTCTACTTTCACACTTATGTTTCTCTCTCCTTTTCCCTTCCTCTTAAATCTTAAAAAAAAAAAATTAAAAAAAAAGATACAAGTCTCATCATGTTACTGCTCAGCTCACTATTTCCAGTGGCTTCCCATCTCACTAAGACAAAAGTTGTAAGTCCTCAGAATCTCTCTCAAGTCCCTACATGGTCTCCTGTGGCACTTCTCTGACCTCATTTTCTGTCACTCTTACCCTTTGACCTACCAGTATATGTCCTTCTTGAACTGACCTTCTTCAGCTGCTTCACTTTCTAAGCAAGCCCCATCAGAGTCGCCCTGTGCTTTGCAAGATCTTCCTTGCTTCCTTCTGTTCTCTGTGCAAGCATGCCTCTTCAGAGAAGTCTTCTGACTGCACTTAAAAAACATACACACAGATATCTCCTAGTGTTCTCTATTCCTCTTACCTCCCCATGGTATTTGAATTAACCAACTTACTCAGTCTTCCAAGACTTTTTCTTTTCAAAATAATTCATAAAAATTTGTTTTTATTCTAGTGTTCACTCAGACTCCTGGATTTGCATTTCTGTTTGCTGCTTAAATTGTGTGGCTTTTGAATTATTCACTTCGCTCAAATGTAAGTAGGCACATGTATCTTTCTGCTTCACCTTATCTTCTAGTGTTCCTATTCTTGGACATTTACATATAACATATATTATTTAATTATAAGTAACTTTCCCTCTATTTCTTTCCTATATTACGGAAAGGATGTTATACTGAGATCCACTAAATTATGTGTGCAAAGTGATTATAGTGCTTCTGTGTTTTATTTTTGCTTTTTAGGGAATAACATAAAGTATTTATTATAAGAAGGAGTTTAAAATCTGTATTTTTATAGACAACTGACCTAATCTAACTTCCTCCTATAACAAATGAGGAAACAGAAGCAGAGACTTTCAAAGCCCATGATGTTAGCAACAGAGGCAGGGTTGGCTCAGGACAGGTGTGGAGTGCCTCTCATTTACCCCCTTTTTCTATAGGAGATTGCCTTAGCATGGCTATAATTCACAAATCATTATTAGAAATACTTGTTAAATTATTCCTCTTGCCTAAGGATATTTCTTGTAAAGGGAAATTTTATTCTTAATTGGATTGTCTAAAATTGCCTCAATGACATTTTAATCCTAAATTCATTCTCTAAAATCCCAACTGGATTCTCTAAAATCCCTTTAATTCTTCATCTCTTTACAGAAGTCCATAATTTCTGAGTCTTGACCTATTATGAAAACTAAAGTACAGCAGCTCATAAATATAACCTTTCACAGAGCCATCACAGAGTTATATTGTGCTGTTGGTTTGAAGTGTTTGGTTTCTGTTGATTGTTCAGTGAAGTCACCCCACTGACACTCTTGAATTTCAGTATTAAATAAACATAAAATGCTTGTATTGTGAAAGTATCTTTAATTCCCATAGAAAAACTTAATACTGCAGACATGAAATCAAACATTGCACAGAGAGGTCTGCAGCATTGCAGCATTGGATTATTTTATAGTCCCATTTCTCCCCTACCCCCATGTTTTAAAATATAGCTGTTTTTCTCTTCAGTCTTTTTCTTTTTCATTAGAATTCCTTTTACCTCAGTAGCCATCTACAATATTTGCCAATAACTCCCAAACCATATTTTCAAGATAGACCTCTGTCTTGAATCTAAGAACTATGTATTTTCTCTAACCTGGACATACCCATTTGGATAGCTTGAGGTTCATCCCAATCAAGTAAATCCAAAACTTTATTATCTCCTCTTGACCCAGATCTCCCCTCCTCTTATTTGTGAATGGAATCGCCAGCTATTTAGTTATCCAAGCAATTGGGAGCTCTCCTTGACTTGTCCCTCTCTCTTAATGTTTCAGATCCTATTAATAACAAAATGTCTTCTCCACTGACATTTCACCAGTCCACATACCCATCATGTCTTACCTGAATTACCAGGAGATCTTGTTTCTTGCCTCAAGTCTTCTTCCACTCTACTCCTTTCCCCACGTTGCAGGCAGAAATGATCTAAAACACAACATTGATCATGTTATTTCTCACCTGAAAAAATCTTTGATGATTTTTTCCATTGCTCTCAGGATAAAGACTAAATTTAATTGGGGAGTTATAAGGTCCTCCATTAACATGCCCCTAGTGAGTTCTCCATAATCTTTTCCCACACTGTCTGTTATCCTATGATATTGAGCTGCCTCCAGTTCTTAAAAGTGACATGAAGTCTGTTGCACTAGACTTCTATACTGGCTTGTCCCTCTTCCTGGAGCATTCTTCCTTCATTCACACAGGAAGACATTATACATAAAGTTTTATAATACTAAGTCTCAGTGCTTGGATTATAGGTAGTTTAAATATCTTTTCCTTTTTGCTATTATATTTTTAAATATTAGATAATAAATTTATTAATTTTAAATCCCCATAAATAACATATAAATATCTTGTGACTCGGTAATTCTGCTCTGAATATATATACAGCAAAAATACAAATATAGACTTTTTAACCAAAAATCCAATTATATGAGAATATTTACTCTTTTGAATTAATTAAAAGCAAATATAGTAGGATTTAAAAAAAAAATAGCTGCTACCAGGTAAAGGGTACAGTAAACCTCTCTGTACTATCTTTGCAATTTCTTATTAACCTATTTCAAAATAAAATTTTTTTAAATGTAATAGTGTTTGACATAAATATTAACTAGTAACTTTAAACCAACATTCCTCTGAAACTTAAAATTCAGTTTAAAACTGTGTGAAAGACAATGAATCATTGATAAGATCTATCCTTAGTGTTACTTTATGGTTTTAAAAAACATTCCTCTAAATGAATCATTCAAATTGCTTATATTTATTAAAATATCAAAGAGATGAATGCTGAGTTATTATTGAATAGGAATAAGTATATTCTTTTCCTGGTTCCTAGAACTCAGTAAACCCAGAAGTTCAGAGATAGGAAGCTTTAATGTGGCAACTGGAATGACAAATAAATCAAGAAAAGTGTAGCATTTTAAAGATAAATGACAATTGTAAAACAAAGAGTGTAGAAGCCAATTGCTGTTTTCCTTTTCCTTGGAAGTTCTTCATCTCAACACCAAGAAGCGTGGTCTAGAGAAGGCATGGGAATGAGGAAAAGGGAGTGAACTTCTAGGGCATGGCACAGGCAGAGCAAAGATGGATCACCTGGCATGGAGTCAGCAACAACCACCACAAGGTGAACACCCTCTCCTCCATACTTTGTGCCCCTCATCTCTTTACTCATGTCTCTTTCTCCCCATCTGCCCATGTAATCTATCCATCAGTCACAGAAATTAAAATGTTAAAACTATATTATATAGTCTATAAATAAAATGTCATTGCAACAACGTTCATCTTAGAAGTCTTAGATATTTCCCCAGATGTAATGGCCAAAAGAGGGCTCTTGTTACTCCACAAACCAGCTGCTCCTCAATTTGGTAAATGGTACTATTATCCACCTACTTGCTCAATTAAAAGTCAAGAATGTATCCTTGATTTCTCTTTCTCTGCCATGCTATTTAATCCATCAATAAGTCCTCTTGCTTTTATATTCAAATTGCATCTCAAACCTGTCAGCATTTCTCTATCTTCACTGATACTACCTTGGTCCAAACATCATCATGTCTCACCTGACTACAACAGCCAGGGTGATCATTTTAAAAAATAAATCAAATTATGCCACTGTTCTGCTTAAAAACTTCCAATGACTTCCCACTGTAACTAGAATAAAGTTCTGGTAGTTCCTCAGGATTGTCACACTCTGCTCCATCTCAGCTCTTTAGGTGGCACTCACTGTCCTCCAGCTGTCCTTGCCTTTATTTGATCCTCAAACATGCCAGGTTCAGTTGTCTTAGGGTCTTCTTCTCTGCCTGAAAAGCTCTGTCCCCAGAGCTGTGCATTGCTTCAAGTCACAGCTCAAACAAATATCATCACTGTAACTGAGGCCTCTTCTGAGCTTCCCAACTAAATCAACCCTCTCGGGGGAAGTAATTATTGTACTCATTTATTTATTGTACATTGTTTTGTGCTCTTCAAATCCCATGTAAGCTCCAGGTGAGCAAAGATTACTGGTATTTTGGGGGCTGACACATAGTAAACTCTTTAAAAGAATGTGTTGATGAGAATGTTTTGTTCATTTTTTCCTTCCTTATCCTTCATCAGGATGACTAAAATGTAAGGGAGTGGGAAGAAGGAGGAGGAGGAAGAGAAGAAGAGCTGAGAAAGAGATCAAGATATAACAACCTTCAGGGAAATAGAACAGTTCTTCCAGATTCAATATTCACCATGAAATGAAAGGGAAAAAATGAGTGTACTGATAAATGAGCTCTATACAAATGGTGTGCAGGCAGAGTTCAATAGAGCTATCTATTGTTTTGGTTAGTATAATTATTATCCAAATACTTTGTTTGCTATTATTATAGTGAGCCTTATTTTCCACTGTGTATTTCGGGTGCAGCAATAACTGTGTTTGCAAAGGTATTAACATCTTATATTTGATCAAGAAAAAAATGAAATCAAAACATTACTCACTCTGTAACTACTGCCACACTGTCCAACTTCTCCCCATTGCCGTAAGTCTCTTTCCATTTGAGACATCAAAACTTCTTTTTTTTTTTTAGAGAAGAGGTGGAGATTTCAATAATCATCTATTGAACATTGCATATCAAATAGTGAATATACTTTATATATATTTGTGACTAAGACACCAAGACTAGGGGCTTTCTCATTCTTGTGCTTAATGTATATTTCTATGTGGTTTTTTTTTTATGAGCCACATATGTTAAAAGTTATCCTTTATAAGACTCAACTCAAAATGATGAGTCAAAACTTTTCCTTTGTATTTTGAGAAGAGAGGTTTCTATTTACTTAAGAAGTGTCCCTTTGTCTATAGATAAACAATTGGCTGACTCAAATAAAATCTTTGTTATCCCATTAGCTGAGGTAAATAAGAGAATAATAAATCTACCTTAAATTGTTGTCTGGAACTAGCAAGAAAGAAATTAGTTACTATGCTTAAATTATTAGCTGATTTTATTTATGATTCCACATGGCTGTAGCCCAGCTGTTGGAGAATTCTGATTGTGTTTTCCAACAGCTGGGAATTCTATCTGATGACAAATTCGGGTAAAAAAACAACTTGACGAGTAACTATAGTGAGAAAGGAAAACAGTCATCATCTGTCTGAAATCACTATTTGTTTGGAAAACCACTATATCTTTCTCCAACCATCCTCAGCCTTGGGCTAAATTGTGACTGTTGTGTCTAGTAAGAATCAACCTTTTGCCTCTAGGATTCCAGGTTTCCGAGCAGTGTATTTTTCCCCCCTAGATTTGCTGCCTGAGAAAAGGGAAGATGCTTCCGGGGTGTGAAGCAATAACAGAAAACCATGAAGGGCAGAATGTTGTAATGAAAAATATTCCAAATTGAGAATCAGGAACCTTGTTTCTATTCCTATATAACTTCTCTGGGCCTCAAAGTCTAGAATGTAAGATAAACATGGAGCTTTTTTGGGGTTCCATTAAATTCTAAAACAGTGAGTTATTGCAGTAGAGCTTTCCTTAAGCAATGATTAAGGTTATATCTACCCCGAGCAATAGGAGAGGAATGAAGACATTATATGATTAAAGAAAATATCATTTATAAAAATCTTCCCTAAAGAAAATGTTCACTGTTATTTGCCAAGATTGATTTCAACACATAGAGCAGTAAATATCTTAAATGTCCTAAGTAAGTTGTTTCCAGTTCAACTCAACAGATATTTATTAAGATTCTCAATTGTAGAAAGTATTGGCTTGACCTCAGTCAACACCAACATTCCTTGGCACTGTGGAGTTGTTCCTTGTGGATTTTTTTCACAAGTAAGAACAGGTTTCCCACCTTCTTTAGCAACACACGTCGACCTCTTGGGGGAAGGGAAGAGAGCATTGCTGGTAACCTAAATTTTCTAAATAGTAATCATTGAGTCAAGACCTGTACATTCATCAAATCCTCATTACCCGTAAATGCTTAGTTGTGAAGAAAGCCTTGGAGCAGCAGAGCTAGTTCATGTAAAGAGAGAGACTCTTTGCACCACAGTTCAAACAACTGAAAGAAAAATAATGTGGGGAATAAGGATCTATTGAGAGGCTGCAGCTAGTATCAAAGAGGAAGCTTTGAAACAGAGCCCAGAAAACATGTTCAAGTCTGAAATCTAGGGCAACACAGAGAGCTCCTGGCAAGTCAGTGAGTGGAAAAAGTAGCATGATGTTTGCCAATGACCTTGCTTGAATTTACACTCAGAAAATTAAAAACTCTTCCTTTTTTTTTGTTTTTTTTTTTCTTTTGATTCCACCCATATTTGTACCTGCTATTTACCTTGGTTTGTTTTCTATCTATCCTTCGCCAGTCCCACAGTACTGTCACCAGATACTTAAGTGGTAATGAGAACCCAACTCCTTGTATTACAAGCTCATTAATAAACAGAAGACTGAAAGACCTTTGAATGAGTTGTCATCTGCTTGGAATGTTCTTCACCCAATATAATGCCTGACTCGCTCCCTCACTTCCTTCAAGTCTCAGTTTAAATATGGTGTTATCCAACCTGGCCTCCCTGACTTCTATTTAAAGTGTCATTCCCACCCTAACTGGTTTGGCTCAGTGGATAGAGTGTCGGCTGTGGACTCAAGGATCCCAGGTTGGATTCTGGTCAAGGACATGTACCTTGGTTGTGGGCACATCCCCAGTAGGGGGTGTGCAAGAGGCAGCTGATCCATGTTTCTAACTCTCTATTCCTCTCCCTTCTTCTTTGTAACTTGAAATGACAGATGTACCCCCAAGTTCTTTGCAGCACTATTTACAATAATCAAGATTCAAAAACAACCTAAGTGACCATCTCTGAATGAATGAATAAGGAAAAGGTGGTACATATATACACTGAAACATAGCTTAGCCACAAAAAAGAAGAAAGTCTTGCCATTTGCAGTAACAGGGATGGATATTAAGGACATTATGCTAACTGAAATAAGTCAGTCAGAGAAAGATGAATACCATATGATCTAACTTATGTTAAAATAAAATAAAAGACACACACACTCAAGAGACAATTGAAAAACACAAAATAAAAAATAAAGAGATTATGAATATAGAGAACAGATTGGTGGTTACCAGAGGCATGGAGTGAGTGAAATTGGAGAGAGGGATTAAAAAGTACAAACTCTTGGCTGTAAAAAATAAATAAGTCATGGGGTTGTAATGTACAATATAGGGACTATAATTAATCCTGTATCATATATTTGAAAGATGTTAAGAAAGTAGATCTTATAAGTTTTCATGACAAAAAAAAACACAAACAACTGTAACTCTGTATGTTGATGGATGTTAACTAGATTTATTGCCAAACCTACTGCCTACTGGTCACTTCACTGCCAATACAAATATCAAATCATTATTAGTTTTAGTACATCTAAAACTAATATCATGTTACATGTCAGTTATACCTAAATTTTTTAAAAAAGAAATAGGCCTTGAACCCATATATCCTTATTAGCTTTTGGAATGATATGGTATATATTTCCATAATGCTTGGCAAACACCCACTGCCATTATTTTCTAACTGCTTGCCAGTCATCCCAGCTGCCAGGGCATTGAGATACCCTGGCTCCAGCAATTAAAGGGTTAATGATGTCCTCCAGGCCTTACTTCCTCACTTGGCCAGCATCTGTACTAGTTGTTAAATATTTTTAAGATCAACCTGATCATGCTGTGAATTTAATTAATTCCAACCCCAGATAGTTAAGTCTAGAAAGCAATTAAAGTGAGTTAAGTCTATAAGTGACCAAAAGAAATGTGTCTTCTATTTAGTCTTTTTTCCTTTGATTTCTAATTGCTTCTATATCAGAAAATAAAGCCGTTACTTAACTTAAAAAAAAAAAAATCTTGGGGAAATAAAGATAAAGGAAAATTTCAAAAGAAGTCAATCTTTCTCCTTTCAAAATTATATCTACCCTACAGGCCTTAAAAAGCAACAATTTTCAGACACAATGTCTTTGTATTCAGGATTGTATAGTGTTCAGAACACACCCTAGTCTTAAGAATTAGGGATATTTGGACAAATAAGATACCTCTCTTTACTTTCATTAAGTCATATAAAAATAAGGTAATGAAAGTCCCAGTCCCAAAAGGTTGTTATGAATAGTATGCGACATAATGCTTGTAAAGTGTTTAACTCAGTGGCAGCACATCGTAGATGCTTATTAAAATTGGCTGTTATTAACACAGGCTCAATCATTCTACAGAAACTTGGCCTCAGACATGTCACTTCCTTCTTCCAGAAACCTGCTCTTCTTTGTTGACAGTTTTCTCAACAGCTCCTTGGCTTACCGGAGAAAGCAGGGAGGAAGATACTAGAGGAAAATACTAGAAGGTGGCAGCTAGTCTGAACCTGACTCAGAGGTCCTTAAAAAAAAACAGGTGAGTATCCAATTCCATGACCTTCTGGTCTCACAAGTATTAAAATCATTTAATGAAATGCAAATTAGAATTCCCCTTAATAAAGTGGGACTTGATGCTAACCAGGAAGAGCCTTCTTTTCCTCATTCTGTTACTTATCAATACAGGATCATGGTAGGAAGTATCTTCAAACAATAGTAAAATGTGGTCATAGCTGAGGTTAATGAACCCTAACTATACAGAGCCTGGGTTAAACATTTTATATATATTCTCAAATATGGTGTTCACAGTAACCTAATATAGGTACTATTTTATGCCAATTTTTTTGGACAAGAAATAGGTCCTTAGAGAGGTCAAGGAACCAGCCTGAGGTCACACTAGGTAAGTGTGCTGGTGCATTGATCTGACTGCAGAAAGTCCAATTCCAGAGCCAGTGCTTTTCATAACCCTGCAGCACTGCCTGCCTGAGCCAAACCTACTGCCTTGTTGAAATAATTTATTCTTAGTCGCCAACAAGAAATTGTACACAATACATAGATGCAAGTTTTAAATGACCAGAGAAAGGATCAAAATGTTATCTTTCAGACCAGGACACACTGCCATGTGTTTTTTGTTTTAGTTTTAGTTTTGTTTTGTTTCATTTCTCTAATGATCTTGATTTTTTTTTTAATTTAAATTCTTTATTGTTTAAAGTATTACATATGTCTCCTTTTCCCCCCATTGACCTCTCCCCAGCCTCCCTCATCCCACAATGCCACGTTTTATCAACATTTCACCTACATGGCATGGTTTCCTGTGTTACTTGAATAATGCCAAGTAGGTATTTCTTTGATTAAAAAAGATCCTAACTGCCTAGCCAGAGTGGCTCAGTTGGTTAGAGCATTATCTTGTCCACCAAAAGGTTGCTTATTTGGTTCAATTCCCAGATATGGTCAGGGCACATTCCTTGGCCCTGGGTTAGGTCTCCAGTTGGAATGTGTATGGGAGGGAACCAATTGATGTTTTTTTCTCTCTCTCTCCCTTCCTGTTTCTAAGCATGTCCTCAGGTGAGTAGTAAAAAAACAGACCTTAACTCCATATGACGTTAATCTCCAAATAGGAATTATGTCTCAATACTGCAACCTCTGTCTTCAGGTAAGCCATTAGTAATCCTCACATGAATCCTCCTTAAGTTGAAAGTCCGTGATGAGTTCAAGGTATCTTAAAGTCATGGATGTTAGGTGGAGAGATTATGTGATAAAGTAATCAGATTATTAAACTGAGAACAATGAAATCAACCCAGGAATTTAACTCTTCTGAAACATGGAACCTCGTGACTGTGTCTGTTTTGGCATTGTGAAGAGCTTGCCTCTCAATAGACTTTTTTATTTGAAAAACAGTCTACTTTTTATTTGACATACATGTAGCATTTCTGTATTCAATATGTGAACAAATTAGTAGCCCAGCCCTTGAAAAGCTTAAATTTTGACTTAAAAAATAAAAGAAATTATTTTTTAAAAGGAACTTAAGAAAATTTTGAACAAAAATACTAATGTAAAATTATGTTTACAACTAAGTCACTATGGAGATTATTTTGGTATACTCTTGTATAACCAAGCAACATTCTAAATACCGTATTTTTCGGACCATAAGACGCTCCGGACCATAAGACGCACCAGTTTTTAGAGAAGGGAAATGAAGAAAAAAAGATTCTGAAACAAATAGTGTCCTAAAATATTTTATGTGCATTAAAACCCAACATCACAGTCATAAACACATGTAATCAACCCTGTAAAGTAAACAGCAGCATTTAGAACCATTTTAGAGCCGGGCAAGCACACAGAGACCACACAGAGCCGGGCAAGTAAAAAAACTTTTTTTTTAAAGTATATGTGTAGGCTATATTTGGACCATAAGACGCAGGGACTTTTTCCCCCCACTTCTGGGGGGAAAAAAGTGCGTCTTATGGTCCGAAAAATACGGTAAGTGCTACTGCTGTACAGGCCCTGTATAGAATTGCTAAAGTTTCGGAATTGGGATCAACACAAATGATGATCTTACTTACAAATTGCTTTCTCTGAGGTAGACAGTGTTGTCACTTAACCTGTATTACAACCCTATTTGGAACTGAGTAAAGTGAGCAATGAGACCAGGAGAGGGGCAGCACTTCACCTGAGGTCACACAGAGAGGGCAGAGCAACTATTTGAAGCCGGAAAATGCAGATCCAGAATCTGAGACTTTTCCTGCCATATTCTGACTCAGTGTTCCTCCCAACATGACAGTTTCAGCCCCAGGCAATTTCTAACCATAAGGAGTCCTAGGTGAAGAAGTTCATGCTTTAGTCTTCCCTTCACAAAAGTCTGCAAGACCTACCCAGGCTGAAAGGGACTGGAAATGCAGAAATCAACCTGCCCAGCCAGGGACCTATCAGATGGCCAGTCATCACTGAACTGCCTCTTACCAAGAGAGTTCTGGGTCAGTATGTCCACATAGAGGTGCTAATGGATGCTCATGCCCCTCTGCCCTGTAGTGTTCGTGTTTCAGGAGAGAAGAAAGGTTCCTGGCCCAAGTTTCTGAATTGCCCTACAGAATGTAAAGTGTTGCATTGGGTGACTGATAGGACACCTTTCAGAAAAATCACATTCAAAACTTCCTGATGGACAGCTATTCTTAATACTTTCCTTTGATATCTGAGTATTTCATTTTTAAGAAATTTCTAGTATTGCACATTGGTTCCATCTTTATCAAACAGAGAAATTAGTTGACTGCCAAAGTTAATCAGCCACCTCATGAAAAGCTGCCAAACGAGTTAGAGTGAATCCTTCCTCTGGTTCACACAGAGGCATCAGTGGGGCTTCAAATGTGATGAATTGGCTCCTACACTACTGATACCTCTGAGCTATGGACTCTGGGACTAATGTGCCCCAACAAGCTTGGGAAGGATGGAGGGATTTGTGCTATGAAAACATCTTAATCTCACATCTACTCAGCAGTACCAAGTAATGTCGATTCACCAGTTGGAACTGTCAATACCACTTGGTGCATTTGCAACAGCTGAAAGGCAGTTGCCAAACTGCCTGAATATGGTAATATAAAGAATTAAATGTATTTATTAATGCCAAGACAAAAACCTTGTCTTAAAACTTTGTCAAGTAACTTTACATGCCATCATATGTTTTGATATTTTCAATACACTTATTGAACCTCTACTTATGAGCCAAGAAATGTGTTAGCATCTTAGAGCATGAAGATCAATATGACACAGATACTTCCAGTGAAGAACTTGTAATATAATATCACTGGAAGCAACAGATATTTATGATATATTGATAACAAGGGTAGCAAAATTTGTCCTCTTTCCTCTGAGAGAGGCTTACTGTACTGTTATCTTAGAGTATTTGTTTGTAAGTAAAGAGTTTCATTTGCTTAGTCTTAGATTTTGCACAAAGCAACAAAAGTCATACAGTTCCCAATGGCTAGCTGGATTCTTTTCAAGTTTTTGATGGTAACAAAATAAGAATCACTCTTGTTCCTAGAAATAAAATTTCCACGATGCAAACTAAGATCTTTCTCATGTAAAACAATACATCAGCTTGGGGCTAACAAGCCTGTTGATGCTCCCTGTGGGCCAATGTGCAATTGCCTAATTCAATGGTATTTGAACAATAACAAAAAAACACTTTATCAGTGTTGTGATAGAGATAAACAATTGTCAATCCAACAGCCTACTCCCTTTTCCTTGTTAATAGATCCTAATCTGACTATGAGCTATCCACAATGAGACAATGTGAATTCTACCCTCCATGAATATAAATCCATCATGATAATCTCATTCTCCTTTTGGGGTGATCTGTGACCCATTTGTAGCCAGTTGGATAACAGGGCAGTCTATTAGGGAGGATCCTGGAACAGACTTTGCTAGCTCTCCCTCAAATGATGTCCTAGAACAACTGTAAAGTAAATTTACCTACAGCATATCCTGGGTAAGTACCAGATTTGTTTAGAAGTTTTTGCTTCCTATGCCCTAAGTCAGAGTCAGCTATAGGTAGTATTCTGACCAGTGGAATTTAGTTAAACAACCCTGAACAAGACAATTTGGTCTAAAGTAATTTAGGGATTCAAATCCAAATGTCAGAGTTTCAACAATTCTTGATAGTTTTTAATTTAAACAAATGTTGCCTAAATTTTTGCACAACGGAAAACCTCTTCTTGGTTTTCCATTGTGCAAAAATTATCTTCTTTAACTTTTAACAACTGAAGACTTTCACATTTATCAAATAATTTAACAATTTTTTGTTGATAAAGTTGTGGATCATCTTGTGTTAAAAAAAAAGAGGTATATGTTTCTCGCAAATCAAAATTACTTTACGAAAAATAGAGAAAGTTGAAAAACTCCTAGAGCAAAAAATTAACATTCTACTGTCATGGATAGAGATGACCTCAGGAGAAAAAAAAATTCCTGGGAGAAATGCAAGACAAAACCACAGTGAGATATCAGCTCATGCTTGGAAAATGCCTATCATCAAAAAGACAAGAGGTAACAAGTGCTGGTGAAAATGTGGGGAAAAGGGAATCCTTGTGTACTATTGATGGGAATGTAAATTGGTGCAGCCACTATAAAAAAATAAAAATGGAACTACCATTTTATTTAGCAATTCCATTTCTGGGTATTTACTCAAGGGAAATTAAACCACTAACTTGAAAATACATGCAGCCCCATGTTCATAGCAACATTATTTATAATAACCAAAACATGAAACAACCTAAGTGTTCACCAACAGATGACTGGGCAAAGAAAATGTAACACACACACACACACACACACACACACCACACTGGAATATTATTCAGCCATGTAAAGAAAGGAAATTGTGACAGACATTTGGGACAACATGAAATAACTTTGAGGGCATTATGCTAAGTGAAACAAGTCAGACAAAGAAAGACAAATATTGTGTGTTTCACTTATATGTATAATCTTTAAAAACAAACAAACAAACCCTAAACTCGAGAGAGAGAAAGAGAGAGAGAGAGAGAGAGAGAGAGAGAGAGAGAGAGAGAGAGAGAGAGAGAGAGAGAGAGAGGGAGAAAGTGCAGATTTGTGAGGGATTGAGTAGGGAGTAAGGAAATTAGACAAAGGAGGTAAAAAATTATTAACTTCCAGTTATAGGAGAAATGTGTTCTGGGGATATAATGTACAACATAATGACTATAGTTAAGAGTGCTGTATGGTATATTTGAAAGTTGCTAAGAGAGGAAAAAATGTATAACTATATAAGGTGATGGATGTTAACTACCATTACTGTGGTAATCATTTTGTAATATATGATTGTCCAGTCATTATGCTCTACACCTTAAATTTATACACTACCATATTTCAATTAAACTGAAGTGAAGAGTAGGTGAAGTGAAGCAATTCCCGAGAAAGAGAAAAATACCTTTTACAAAAAGGCTTTGTCCCAGAACTGGGCGGTGGTGGGAAGAAATGAGGAAATATCTCATAGCCTGACTACACAAAGTGAAGTGTAGGTAGCCCTGGTATTGCCTAAGAGCATGCAGGACATGTAGGAGATCATGCCCCTTCCCAGACCTACAGGATAAGAACCCACAAGTTAATAAGAGCAAGAAGTGATTCATATGCAAATCATAGTTTGAAAAGCACCTTGGCTGCACTCTGAATTTTCTGAAAAGCTTTAACCAATACTGATGGCTGAGTCCCACACCCAGAACTTGTGATTTCATTGTTCTGGACTGCAGTTGAGATTCTCTAACATTCTCAAGGGATTTCAATATCCAAGCTTGAGAACAATGATTTGGTGGGCTGATGGTGGCAGTTCCAGTTTATTTTCTCTCCTCAGTGACACTAGGAAGTATGTGAATTTCTCAGTTTTAGAACTAAGCCTTACAATCCTGGGACAGGAGAATGTTTTTTGATCAGATGTAGGACATTTAACAAGAAGTCATGGAATTCTGAACACTGCATGCTTTGCTTCTATATACACATATCCTTCCTTACAACTGTACATGTTCAATAAATTTTTATAAATAAGAATAATTTTTGTGCTTTTTATATCTATCATATACTTGGCAATTGTATTTATCCTTTTTAATCATCCAATAAACTCTACAAAGAATGTAACATTGCATCTTTCACAGATTTGGGAACTAAGGCTCAGAGATGTTAAGACATTTCTCAGGGTTACAAATCTGATAAACAGTGATGTCAGGATTTGAGGACGGGTCTTTCTGTCTCCAAAGTTGATGCTCTTTCCCTCTCTCTTATTGCTCCCATGTAAATACAAACCATTTCAAATTCACCAGGTTCATCACTTCTCTACATGCAGATGATAAATTACTTTGAAAAGCAAAGTTACTTGATGCAATCACCCCTAATTCATCAAGCTCTGATTTTAGCCATCATTTGGATGAATTTAAAACAAATAACGGGTTATTTCATTTCCTTTCTCTCTGCTCACCACTGTTCTCATCTCACACCTACTTCAATTAAAATGAAATAAAAGAGTTGCAGGCCAAAAGAAAAATCACTTTATTATTGCCAAACTAGTATATTCAGCTTTTTAGTTACTGAGCTAAAGGGACTAAGCAGGAATATCAAGACTAATTGCTATGTGTAGGTTTATCAGGCCTTATTTGGTGATTTTCCTAACAAGAAACCATAGAGACACAGTAAGATAGTACTGGAACTTTGTTTTCAACCCATTTAAGGTTGATATTTACACTGCTAAGGAACCTCCCCATTGGGAACCCTGTGAGTGGAGGGATTCTTTTTGAACATTTATATTACAATGTGCCACAACACATCACTTCTTTAGTATCAGACCACTTTCTAAATCTTGCCCAAAGAACTGAATCTGCCTAAAATAAATTAGTTAATAGACAGAAATGACCTGAGGATTGGAAGAAAAACCTCCAAAACCCTCTGGGCAGCAGGATGATGCTCAAACATATAAAAGTGATGCCCTTAGAGAGTCCATTAATGGCAAATAAAGTTCCAAGTACGGGAACTTAGAAATTGACAAGCACTGTGCTAAGTCCTGTATGTGTGTTATTCCACTGAATCCTCATAGAAGCTATACAAGGAAGATTCTACTAATTTCCTTTTACAAATGAAGATGATGAGGTATGGAGAGGATAAGAAACTTGCCTATAACCATGTTGTTACAATTGGTGGACCTCAGAATCCAGTGGCTGCTCACTCCAGAGCCCGTGTTTTTAGCCCAACACTGCCACTTACAGGTAAGATGAGATATCACTTCCTATAAGGATAATGTTTAAAAATGGGAAGTCCTAGACCACATGTGTCAAACACAAGGCCCGCGGGCCAAATCCATCCCGCCAGGCCTTGCAATGTGGCCCGCACCGCGCTGTCATCACTGCACTCCGCTACGTTTCCATCACAATGACAGTTTATGACTGTTCAGTAAACCATTCGGCTCGCGATTTAGGCTGGATTTTAGATTTTGGCCCCTTCTCTGATTGAGTTCGACACCCCTATCCTAGACAGTATCTATTCCCACTCTTCCCTCTGTTCCCCACATCTGAAACATCTGTGGCTTTCCTTGAAGGAAATACTTTTAGTGACTAGGTGGTAACCATGCAGGGGCTACCATGTTGAAGAGGACTTACTGTCCTCCAGCTCCAGGTGAGGATCATTCGGCCTACTTCACACCCCTGGGCTCAATTGGCATAAAGAACTGGAAATATCATGTGATGTGAAAAGTGTCACTTTCAGCCCTGGAACGGATGAGGAAGCATGTGTCCCAGTAGCTGCAGACATCTTGTGACCAGATGGTCATATCCCAACTGAGGAAAAAATCAGAACTAAGATATAGAGCCAAGATTTTGACACAGACATGTCTGATCTAGACCTTCCTTCAGTTTTCTGTTACATGAGCCAATACATTTACATTGACTCAGATTTTCTCCAACTGAAAGCTCTCAGTTGATACACGGATTCCAGTACTGTGAACTTCAGTGCACAAAGTAACTTTAAGTGACAGATTTACTTTTTTACATAAAGTAATGAAGGCTTCATTGTGGACGTCTTCCAAAAGATAAAAGATGGAGAACTGTCGCCAGACCAGAGATCCCTCTGGTGCAGCCGATCTGGATTTTGTAATTTACGATTCATCATAGCAGGTTCTGAGGAGTGAAGGCATTCACGCTGCATCAGTCATACTACTATTCACCAGCTTGTGTAACTGTATGATACACAGTTTGTGTCAAACTCGAGGAAAGCTTCATTTTCTGAGAACTTGGCAGAACCATTGGCAAACATAGTGTACCTTTTAGTCTCAGAACAGGAAATGATGTTGAGAAATAAAACATGACCAGACTGGTTGCTACTCGTTTCATTCAAAACCATCTCCCCCATGAAGTTTTCCTCAGGAATTCAGAGAATTACATATACAAAGCCTGACTCAGTCTCTCCACTGACCTCACGTGTTGCCAATTACAAAATATTGGCTCCCCACATTGAACCACATGTCCTAGCCTTACCCTCATGAGAGATTTCTCTCCAACCTATGTCCCTCCACACATTTCCCACTAGTCTCTCTTTGGTCTTTCTACTTACCCACAGGTAGTTGGATCAGCAATGATCCAATTTGGAAAAGGCCTTAAAGTTTCAAAATGCCATATAAGCAAATGGCAAGAAGTGCATAGGCCAAACACTAACCAGATCATCACCTCTCCATAGGCACACATACAGGCATATGTACATATATATGGCCAAGCGTTTAATAAATATTTTTATTGGCCTGTTTCTTGTTTGAAAAAAAAATGCACTGAAAATTGAGGAACTCAGAAGAGAAAATATTGTACAAGTTACAGAAGTTAACCTGGAAGACTAGATTAGAGTATGTCAGCCACGCCTCCAATGTTCTAGCCAACTTAAATTGACGTTACTAATGCGATGAAGAAGTTGCCATGCCCTCACCCAGGGCAATGCTGTAACTGCACAAGTAGCCAGTGTTGCTCATCATGTGGGAGAGAAAGCACATGGAGGGGAGGAGCATCTCCCTAAAACCGCATCGGGAAGAAGTGACAGTAGAATCTGGGCTTGTGTCAGGTGATTTGAGGAGGAAATAGGGAGAAGGATTTTGCTCTAGATTTTATGTTGTCAGGAAGTGGGACAATTCCATAGTTGGGTATCTTAATAAATCTTACTTAGACCAAGAGAAGACTAAAGCGATGCTAAAACCATGACTGGTAAAAAAAAGCAGCAGCCATTCTGATTAGCCAGGATAGAGAGATGTTTGGTCAATTTCACAGCTTAAACCATGTTCCTGACTTTGTGTTCCAATGTGATTATGAGGTGGTCTCCTCTGCGTCTTGATTCATCACCCTGTGGCTTGTCTGATGTCCCTATTCTGTGAAATTGTTTATTTCAACAGGAGAACACTAAGACCTCGCTGGAAGTGCCAATATGAGGGGAAGCTTTTCTCTTCCTCAAAATCATACAAATGTTGTAGTAAACATTAAAATAAATCTTCCCAAATAAACTAAAAAAGGTCCAAAGAGCTTTAAAAAAGAGTTGTAAGGCTATAATTTGAGTAGAAAATTATTTTATTAAGTTAATAGCAACTTTCACTAGAACAAATTGATGATATTTCTTATCTCTTTCATTCATATGTAGATAAAATTTTTAGATTTTATCCAATTTTTTTAGAGAAAGTTTCAAAATTAGCTAAGCAAATTATCTTTATACCAAGAAAAATTAGGTATAATTTTAAAGGTTTAGAAATACCTGAGCTGGAGGTGTTTACCAAGCATGGACTATATGGAAACATATTTTGATGCATCCCACAGCAAAATTGCATGACCCTTTGAAAAGTAATTAGGCCACAGAAGGTACAAAATTATACATATGCCTTGAGTTGGTAATACTGATCATGAGACTTTATTCTATGTAAATATTCTTTAAAAAAGAAAAGTTACATGTTTAAGGTGTTATTATCAACTTATATATAGTAATTAAAATTTAATAGCATCCTAATTTCAAACAATAGCAGAAACTTTAAATAAACTTGCACTGAAATCTCTTAGATCTTTCGCGAGGTCATAACTTATGTGTTTATTA
Organism: Pipistrellus kuhlii; assembly: GCF_014108245.1. NCBI lineage: Eukaryota > Metazoa > Chordata > Mammalia > Chiroptera > Vespertilionidae > Pipistrellus > Pipistrellus kuhlii. The sequence continues at coordinate 156,775,650 of NW_023425404.1, forward strand.
CAGAGCTTCAGTGGCCCATCAGAGCTGTCCTGTGTTGAGTCAAATGGGTCTTTGTACCTCCACTTTGCCAGTGAATGATGTGGGCAGGACACAGAAGGGTATGGCCTTGGGTAAGGTGACTATGTGCCAGGAACCAATTCCAGCATGTAATAATTGCAAGAGTTTCACCAAAAGGTTGGTGAAGCTTGAGTGGCTCAACAAGGGTGAGCCACATATGTAGTTTACCTGTTGGAACAGCTAAATGGCACTTCCCCCAAACCTGAATAAGATTGTTAACTGCCTGACAGCTCAGGGTTTTTTTTGCCTCCTATTGGCCAAAAACCTGAATAGCTGTAGGCTATTTCCCAAACTGACAATGCTTCTGTACTCTACCTTTTGAAAACCTTACCCTTTGAAGTGTATAATCTCCACCTTGCCTTAGGACAAATTGTGTTAATAAAAGCAGGGTCCTGAGTCAAGGAAGTTGTCTTCAGTTTCTTTAGCTGAAGCTCCTTTGACCCCCAATTCCTTTCAAAATTATCTTTCGTCCTTGGACTCTTTAATCACCTACGCATCAGTCTCTTTCTCCAGAATGCCGAACCCTTTGTAAGGTTGGAAAAAGAACCTTGGCAACTATGCAGCTGAGACAACTACTGAAGTGTCAGAACTGAAGGCCATCTGCTCAAAACACTCCAATAACTGGGCAATGTGGGAGAATCTGGGGCCATAACTTATGTTTACTGACTTATATCTCCTGTGGATTATCCCAACACTGCTGGCACCCACTTCCTCACATACAGATAGGGAGCAGCAGCTCTTCCAGGATTCCAGGAGTCTCTTTTCCTGGGAGAAACATGGGAGAAGAAGTAAAGTGGCAGGAAGTATGGCCCCTCTCACTGCAAGTGGTCCTGGAATTGCAACTGACACTGTCTCCCTCCTCCATAATCCACTGAAGATTTTCTTTCTCTCCAGCGGGCACCTCTCCTGGCTTCCAGGTGACATGATCCAGGAACATGCCCTCAAAGAGCCTAAATCCTTGATCACTGAGACCTTCTCAGGCCAAGATTGCTATATTTATCTATTTACCATCAAAATTGGGCATGAGAGTGCCAAGAGGCACCTAACTAGATCACCTGAGTTTGACTCACTGGTATTGGATCACATATATCATCATGCTCAATCAAAGAACATACTTTCCACAAGGAAATTAAGGAGTCAGCCCATGACTGTGAGCTCCAGTGTTGCTTCACAGAGTGCCTGGGACCCAAAGCTCTCAGCATTCTCAGTAAATGGGCGAGGGAGGAAAAGGGTCCTACCGTGCAATGAACTGGCTCTGTGTGTATATGTGTGTTTCATTTGAACAAATGAAAGCACAGTAGGCACTGAATAAGTATGAATTGAATGAATAATTGTACATGTACATTTTGAAAAATAAGAAATTTTTTTTTATCATTAACATTCTCCTTGCTGTCTCCAAACAGCATAGAAGCAACTGCTCTCAACCACAGAGAAGATAACTCTTTATTAGAAGATACAGATTTTTCTATTTCTATTATATTCTGTTACATTTTCTATTTCCATATTTATAATATGTTAATTCATCATAGGATTTCTAACACTCCTGTATTTGCCACTCCAGTCTCTTATCTGCTGGCTGGAGAATTCGGCTGATTACTATTCTTCAATGAATTAGACACAGTTGTGTTCCATATATTCTATTGTCTGGATGAACTTGGGCAACTTATTTGTTTATCACAAATCAAAAGAATATGTTGAAAATAATCAGTAGTGTGGACAGCACGATCAGTTACTTTATTACCAGCTCAGGTAGAAACTTGGGTCTCTAAATCCATTACCTCTACCGTGTAATAAAATAGCTGAACTTTATCTTCTTTTGTGTTCCTTCATTTGAAAGTGACAGTTGTAACTTCCTCAAGAAAGCTTTTCAATTCTGCCACGAGAGGGCGCCACAGACTAATACCTGATATGAGATAGGCACTAGTAACTACTGCACTGCAGCTGCAATGAGATATTGCCTTGAATTGCATTACGTTGTTTTCTAGCTGTATTGTATGCACTAAATGTATTGTATTGAATTGCATTAGGTTAACTTGTGTTGTATAATATGGAATTATGTGGTGTTTTAAAGGATTTCCTTAGAGAAAACATTCTCTATTTGCTATTATCTTTTTAACTTGATGTGATATAAACGATGTTCACAATTGCCATTTCCTTAAATAACAGTGACTGAAATTGAAGCACAAACAAAGCATACTTCATCTCAAGAATTTTGTTTCAGACTCATTCACAAAGAGATGGCTCATTTATAGCTTAAAGGGCGTGAGTGATTCAGTCTATCTTTTGATCTATTGCCTGTTTTGAGCCTAGAACATTGTTTGCACATACCCTGTTTCCCCAAAAATAAGATAGTATCTTATAATAATTTTTGCTCCCAAAGATGCGCTAGGTCTTATTTTCAGGGGATGTCTTATTTTTCCATGAAGAAGAATACGGTACACATTTATTGTTAAATAAAAATAAAGGAAATTTATTACCTGTATACGGTACGGTAGTACGGTAGTTGTCAACACAAACCAGACAAACTGAATCCTACAGTATCAAGAATTTACTCATTTATTCAATGACAATCATGTCATCATATTCTGGAACATCATCATAACAATCCAATTCCTGAAGTTCCTGGTGAATTTCTTTCAGAATCAGTGGACCAAATCTCTCATGTTTAGCCTAGGAGGGGGGGGGTCTTATTTTCGGGGTTATGCCTTATATTTCACTCAGAAGGAAACCTGTAAGTAGGTCTTATTTTCAGAGGATGTCTTATTTTCGGGGAAACACGGTAGTAGGCACTCAGGAACATACTTCAGTCAATTAGACATGGTTCTGTTTCATGTATGCTATTATCTGGGTGGACGTGGGCAACTTTTTAAATCAAATATTTCTCAAATGGGTTCCCTGGTTGCCCATTGTCAAATCATCTAGGTTTTTATTTAAAATGTTATTTCTTGAACTACCTTAGATATGCTTAATATGTCAGCATTCCTACGAGGTCATGGTGGTGGTAGGAGGAATCTGCACTTTACTAAGTGTCCTATGTGTATATGGAAGTTTCAGGACCACTTACTTAATCTACTCCTGCCCTCAGTTTTCTGCCTTTGAAAAATCAGTGAACTAACCAAATCAATCTTTTGGTACAAGTCATCACCACTTGTAAGATATATATAGAAACGTCAATCCTCATAGTTACAGAATCAAAGCTCAGCCGGGGAACAGGCTTGAACTTACTTCCATCCATCACTCTGGTCTCTCTCTCACTCAGCCACCAGCGGGGTGAGGGTTCGGGGTAGACCTGGATGTGACAGATGGGGAGCCCCAACTAGGGCACCAGGTTCAGCTGCGAGGATGGAGGAGGGGTTTGCATCCAGCAAAGAACAGCAGCAAACAGCAGTCTATATTCTATTCCCAAGTCTGATTTCTAAGCTGGAACATGTTCAAAATGCAAATGCTCAGAGTTCACCAAGGACTTACTGAGAAAGTCTGGTACTGGGGCCCAGGAGTCTGTGTTCTAAAAGGTGCTGGGGTGATTCTGATGCAGAATAAAGTTTAAAGCCTGTGTTCTCTCTGTATGAGGTGCCCAGGCCAGCTGCAACCAGAGAACTTACCATTGCCCCATTACCTCTGGCTCAGGTGGGCAGTGGCTGCAAGGCTGGGCTTCTTCATGCATAAAACAGGTCTTCTTGCTAAAGACTCCTTGGAGAGTCCCACACAGCCTTAGATAATTAGCAAAAACACTTCTATAAACATAAGTGCTTATTTATTCTCACAATACCACTTTGAAGCAGAAAAAGGAAAGCTACTATCGCCATTTTATTTATGATTTCATGCAACTGAACAATGTGAAAAAGGGGATCAGTTTTGTTAAGATCCAAGGGGGAAAGTTCTTCTAAATTTATCTTTCTATCAGAGCACACTGTCTGTTAAGTTAAAAGTTTTCCTCAAAAGTATGGTGTCAGCCTAATGTGTTCATAGGAATGGATGGGAATGGTACTCAATTTTATGACTTGAGGCATCAAGAAGGGCTTCATGGTGTGTTTGGCAAAATATTTTATCATCAACAAAACCATTCCCTTCTGTAATAGAGGGCCCGATATTATACAGTCTCATTGAAATAAAATGTAGTACCATGTCTTTCATTTAATAAGGCAGTCCAAGGTAAATATAGTTATTGGCAGATTCATTCATTTGCAAACCAACCAACAAATATATCTTTAGTGTCTGCTACATTCCAGGTACAACTGAAACCACAGCGAAGAGCAAAAGATGAGAACCCCTGTTCTCATGGAGTTTATATTCAAGTGAAAGGAGGTGAACAAAACACCAATGGAAAACCTAAAAGTGAATAATGGTGTGGAGAAAGCCAAGCAGGAATGGTGGCCCTGGGGTGGAGGTGGGGTTGCAGTTTTAAGTGGAATGGTCAGAGATGACAATTCAACATACACTCAAGATAAGCCATAGGCATGTGGGGAAAATGTACTATGTCAGGTAGAGGGAATAGCAACTGCAAACAAACACACTCAAAGTGGTTACCAGGGGCCAGTCAGATGTGGTCAGTGGTGGAACAAGGAACCAGATTGAGCAAAGCCTCGAGGACCATTGTCAGGACTTCAGCTTGTGATCTGAGTGAAATAAGGAGCCACTTGAGCTTTTTAAAGCATCAGGAATGGCATGATCTGAAAGTGGAACTAAAAAAAAATTCTCTAGAAGGACCACTTTGAAAATAGACTGTGTGGGAAGAACAGCCTGGAAGCAAGAAACCAGTTATTAAGTTTTCCAAAATCCATGAGCAAGCCAAGGATACCTCTGACCAGATGGTAACATGGGAGTTAATCATTGGCACACCCTACATATATTCTGAAGATACAACAAATAGGATTGGTCCGTGGGTTGGATGAGGGGAGAAAGAGAGAAGTTGAGGCTGTCTCTATGTTTCATGGCCTGAACAATGGAATGGCAGATTTACCCTTTACTGAAAAGGAAATGGCAGTTAGGGGTGGTGCTGCCCAGGAACTGTTTTCAGGCTTAGGTTTCAGATTACTACTGAAGCCATAGGGTGAAACCCTCAGGCTTGAATGTCAGCACTGGAAACCAGCAGCCCTGGAAGGGGTGTGGCCTCACCTGATGGCGAACAGAAGTCGGGGAGAAGACCATGAAAGGACTGGGTTGAAATCCCCGAGGAAAGAGCTTGCGGGGGCTGAGTTCCGATGCTGCAGGTAGAGAGCGTGGGCCAGTGAGCTATGGGGTCACCACTGACACCTTGCTGAGCCACATTTCACCCCTGCGAGGGTGTCCACATCTCCTTTTACAGCGGTTTCTGGGTTGAGACAAATAATTAGAGCAAAGAAAGATAGGAACGCAGCCACTCTGCGTGGTAGCAAAGAAAATGTATTGAAGTCTGCAGTGTACAGAGCCATGGGTAAGTCAAGCAGCAATGTGTAGAAAGGAGAAGCCGCTAAGTTATAGCTCCAGAACTGCAGCTTCAACATCACTGAGCATGGTGCCTGCAGCCTCAAGCTCCCCAATCTTAAAAGACTTCGCAAGGAAACCAGACTCAAGGTGAGAGGCTATGCTGACAGGAACAGGGGAACCCTCCGGCTATAAAATTGCAATGGAAATGTGAATCTTTAAGGCTCAGGTTCCAGGGACTTGTACCAATAGGAGCCTAAGGTTAAAAAAGCCAACTCACCACTTCTGATGACAGCTGATGGGGACTTTGGAGGAGACAGGTGCACTCAAAGCCTGAAAACACACCACATCTTGAATTTCAACCTGGGAAGGTTGAGTCTTCTTTAAGTGAAGGTTCTCATGAGACCTTGATCTGGAAGCAGGAAGCTAAACTGTGGGCAAAATGGTGCAATGAGTTCTCCCCAGGCCTTAATTTTTCTGGAGTGTCAGGGGATCGGGCAGCTGGTAAGATGGATGTGGATTGGTGGTCATAAAACTGAGAAGAGGAAGAAAATCCCCCAAAATACCCCACCACACTCTTTTCTAACTCATACGCTGACTCATAAAAGAACACTTGTCCCTAGAAAAATGCCATAGAAATTAAAACATTCTTCCTTTTGTCTATTGCCCTGAATAGCTACAGTATTTGAAAACACTTTAAATCAAAGCACTTTTAATTGTATACAACACCCTAAGGAGATTTTATGCATCTTAATATCAATATCATAAAAATTTTGTGTGTTTGTGTATATATACATGTGTATGGGTGTGCATGTGTATATGTTGGAAAGGGGAGAGAAATAACCAATAACTATTTCAAGCATTAAAACAGTAGCTAACACTCACACATGCTCTCTCTGTGCCAGGAACCATTCTAAAGGTTTTGCATATTCACTGTGCTTACTCATTTAATCCTTACAGCAACCCTATAAAGTATATATTGCTATTTTCATTATTATCCCTGTTCTGCAGATGGGGAAACTAAGAGAAATCAGAAGTGGAGACAGGATTTAGAGTGAGGCTATTGGTGCTACAGTTCCTGAGCTACAGGCCTCTCTTTCTGGGGTCCTTTTAAAAGGCACAAATGGGCAAGACTACTAAGATCTACATTTCAATTACATTTTGCTAACACCACTAAAAGAGATTTTTCTGGAGTAGCTTCCTTGTTCAGACCTTTGCTTGCAGGAACATGTTGGGAGGTTGGAACTGTTGGCTGTAGAGTAGAAAATGACAGATTACAGGAATGGAATGTCACATTTCAGAACATATCTGGAGAAAAACATATTAAGAACATCGAGTTTTCCTACTCTTTCACTCCTTCCTGTCAACCATTCCTTTCTGACATTCCTTTTCTCATTGATAAGCTTCTACATAGTCCAAGACCAAAAGAAAGCACACACCCCATTTCTCCCTAAACTGCAAGTGTGCTGGGCATTGAAGGGACTGCATTTGTCTGCCAGTGGTCAGTGTTAAAGGGTGGCACAACTAAAATGTTAGAAGTTGATCTGACATTATGTAATACAAGGAATGTCTTCACCCATGCAATCAAAACCACAATGAGAATTGCTATCATCAACAAGTCAACAAACAACAAATGCTGGCCAGGATGTGGAGAAGAGAGAACCCTCATGCACTGTTGATAGGAATGCAGATTGGTGTAACCATTATGCAAAACAATAATGGAGATTCTTAAAAAAAAAAAAAAAAAAAAATAGAGCTGCCATTTGACCCAATAATTCCACTTCTAGTTATATAGCCAAAGAAATCCATTTGAAAATTTACATTCATTGCAGCATTATTTACAGTAACTAAGATATGGAGGCAACCCAAGTGCCCATAAATAGATGATTGAATAAAGATGTGATGTTCATATATATATGGAATACTTATTGGCCATAAAAAAGAATTAAATCTTTCCATTTCCGACATTTCGTTCTTATGTTAAAACATCACATTTGTCAATATCACCACCGGTCTCATCAAAGAAGTCTTAAAGTATTGGAAAATTTATTTCAAATAATCACAAAAATATACTTAAAAAAAGCACATAAAACATACTCAACACCATTAGTCATTAAGCTAATGCAGATTAAAACCACAATGAGATACCACTAATACCTAATAGAATGACTAAGATTAAAAAGACAAACTATACCAAATGATTGTGAAGATGTGGAACCATTAGAATTCTTATAAGGGCAGAATGGGGGAGCAGGATCATGAGGATACTTCCAAAGGTAATAGACATGTCCATTATCTTGAGTGTGATAATGATTTCATGGGGTGTACATATGTCAAAGCTTGTTAAATTGTATGCTTTAAATGTGTACAGTTTATTATATATCAGTTATGCTCAATAAAAGTCAACACTCAATACAAAATAAGTTGTCCAACCTGGAAATTCATAATATTTCTTTTCCTTAACTTCCATATTGCATATTGGCAAGCAATTTTAAAGTTTACCTATGAAATACAGTTATAAAATTATCTTCATTTTTATTGTCATCACAAGCAAAGACAAGAAGATTGGTGGAAAATGGCTGCTACATGATAGATGATCAACAAACACCTGTTAAAGAAAAGAATAAATCTCCATCAGAACCCTCAGCAATATCAAGTAAATGTATGAACTAAGTAAGATCGCTGTGGTTACTATACAGCTGCAGTTTCAAAGCAAACAAAATAGTCTGCTGTGATAAGAAACAGATAAGTAGCTGCCTGTGGGTAGGAGTGAGGAACTATGTACGTCAGGACCTGAGGAACGATGCGGGTGATGGGAATATTCTCCATCTGGATTGCAGTGGTAGTTACAGGATGTCCACTTTCGTCAAAGCTCAAAACTGTACACTTAGAATGGGTACATCATATTATTCCTTAAATGAATTTATTTAAACAGAAAATCTAGGTCATAGTGCAGAAGAAATTTGGTAAAAACTCTATATCCTTAGGATTGTTGGACCAACAAAAAAATAAAAGCAGCAAAAGTGCAGAATATTAGATGTCAGAAGCAAAGACTATCAGTAGAAATTAGAAAAAAATACATAGCTTAATGAGAGTGGTTCAAGATAGTCTAACATCTATTCCAGATCAGCATTTTATTTAACTAATGAGTATACAACCCAGAAGACATATAATTGCATCACTCAAATGTTAAACCTAGTTCTGCCAATATACTGTGACCTATGTGACATCACAAAAAAATTGACTCCACGAAGGATCTTTTGATGCAAACAGGGTTTGCTCTAGGAGTTGCATGTTGTGGTTATAACCAACATAAGCTCAGCTATATCGTATTTTCTGAAATTACACTAGCTCTATGCTTAGAATGTATGACCCACATATAGTTGTAGTTATTAAGGGGGAGATGGAAAGCAATTGTGGAGCCTTCTAAGAAAAACAATAATTGACACTTGATAACATTTTTAAAGTCTGCTATTAAGTATGAGGCCTTTTAAATGAAAAGATAAAAAATATTTTGTTACCCTCAAGCATGACTACTGAGCCAGATGTATACTATAAGAAACAGGATGGTTGGAATAAATGTGAAATGATGGAAGCTATCAATCATGTAGTCCTTTAGTAATAGGGCAAACATAAGGGGACAAGTATAGCACTTATCATATAAGGTCTGCATTAATTAGGATTGTGTTATTTGTTTAAAAGTCATATGTCTATGATTTCTTAACAAATTCTAATTTCATGTATTCTGTCCAGAGTCATACCAAATATTACAATATCTTGTTTAAAAATATGTTCACCATTACAATACATTCCTGAAGAATGTCCAGGTGACAATTTGACATTCTATAGCATTCAACTGTTGTTATTATTAAAGTACATTGACTTTAATTGCTTATAAGCTATTGTCATGTACAATTAAATTTTCATACAATACATTGTTATTGTTGTTATTGTTATACTGTTATCTTATTCATTTTTCCCAAAACTTGAAGAGATGTCTTCTATGATATTAAGATGTGTGTGTGTTGGGGAAAAGGGAACAGAGAAACAGAAAAGAATATAAATCAAATTTATTAAGTATTATATTTTGAAAAATAGCAATCACTGTCACATTCCATTGAATTTCTTTTTTTTTTAAATATTTTTTTATGCTGACTTCAGAGAGGAAGGGGGAGGGAGAGAAAAATAAAAACATCGTTGATGAGAGAGAATCATTGATCAGCTGCCTCCTGCAGTCCCCTACTGGGGACCCAGCCTACAACCCAGGCATGTGCCCCGACCAGGAATCAAACCACGACCTAATTCATAGATCAACATTCAACCACTGAGCCACAGCAGCCAGGCCTATTGAATTTCTATGTGTTTTTTACACAATTACCAGTTTTTGAAAAGCAATAACATTTAGGATGGGAGAATAATTACTGGTCATTTCATTTATTCGAAAATGATTCTGCACTCATTTAAAGGGTATATCTGTTTAAAACGCCTTATATCTCCATACCTCTTAAAAAATCTATCAAAACACCATTTTATCCTGTGTTTCTTTGTCACTGAATTTTGAAAGTGTATGTGGTTTTAAATCTCTTCTTTCCTGTGGCAGAGAAGACAAATTGAATCCATCTTTATGTTCAAGACTGTTAGCTCCTGAAGAGCAGAGGGTGTCTTATTGGTCTTTGTATGACCATCTTTGAACCTGCCTGGCACATAGAAATATTTTTTTTTTTTTAAAGAAAGGCAGATTTCCATATGCAGCACCTCATTTTAATGTGATGTAGTCTTGGAAGTTGACTGTCCTGTGTTCTCCTACAAATTAACCTTTAAAAGTTGTTTGTTTTTAGCAGGGATCCCAGCAGCTAGTCCTATACCCCCGGCCAAAGAAAAATTTTCCCTTGTCTGGGAAGGTAGTCCTCTTTGAGTTAGGGGGGCAAGCAAATCTGGGCGGGATGGACATGGTACTGGGGAGGGAAGAGGAACATTAGCACAGCCAGCCAGATTAGCAGAATCAACCCTGGTGATCAACGAAATGAGCCATGTCCCCACCTAGATTTCAGTCACATTCCAGTAAACTTTCAAGGACTAAGCTGACTTCTTTCCACTGGCCATTAATACTATTGAAAAACAGCCCATACTGAAGATTACAAACGGGAACTATTTTTATCACTTCTCAATTAATATAATTATTTTTCATTGTTTAAGTTATAAAAGCAGGTGTGTGGCATTTCCCCCCAACATTAGGGCAAATCATAGCCTGATTCAAAAGTCAATATAAATGCAGAATATACAATAATCACAGAGGGTGAGGTTTTTAAAAAATTCATCAACTACCCAAAAGTTTTTTAATGACCTGTACACCAGTAACAACATTACTTTAAAGTTTTGGGGGAATTTTAAAAAGAAATTACTCATCTCTTATCTTTTTTTTTCTCAACAAAGAATTAAAAAATAAATTAATTAAAGTTCTAAAGTCTTGTTTTTTTAAAAAGGAAAACAATTACATGTTTCTTAATTTAAATAGGAAATGGCAGTTTATTCCACAAGCTCAAGATAAATTTTGGGACTTTTCCCCAGAGAATTAATGTTATAATTGCTGTAATTTATTAAGATCTCTCTGGCAAACCTCCCTTTTGTAAACTATATTTATTCTGAACTTTGCATATTGGAAAAGTAACTTATTATGTTGCCTTACTGGGAATGTCTGGCTTCCTTATTTTTTTTTTTTTAATTGATTTTTTACAGAGAGGAAGAGAGAGAGATAGAGAGTTAGAAATATCGATGAGAGAGAATCATCGATCAGCTGCCTCTTGCACACCCCCTACTGGGACATACCCGCAACCAAGGTACATGCCCTTGACTGGAATCGAACCCAGGACCTTTGAGTCTGCAGGCCAACACTCTATCCACTGAGCCAAACCGGTTTCGGCTGGCTTCCTTATTAAGGCAATCTCCAGTTGGGTTTTTTATTGGGAATCCCCTTAGTGTTAAGAGCTACTCTGCTTTCTTTTTTCAACTCACTTAGATAATAGCCTAGGTTCCAAGGATAGTCTAGGTCGGAGATGCATGCCTGTTGGGGGGAGGGGTGGGGAAAGAGAATGGCTGGGCTGCTCCCCAGAGGGAGAGTGACCATTGGGTCCTTTGTCTTGAAGCTTTATCTCTCTTTTGCAAGGCAGAATCTTAGGGGAGGAATCAGGGAAGAGTTTCAGCAGAATATTAATCAGTTTTCTAGGTGTGCTCTTTCAGGGTTGTGGTCTCCACTGATTGGTCAGTGTCAAGGCAGGGAGTGATCAGTCACTGCAGCTGGTCCTGGTGTTGCCCACTTGGTTTTGCTGCTTCGCTGGGTCTGGAACTGAAATACAACTGAGGCCTAGATGATATCTCCAAGGAGGTGACCTTCTGTGTTTGCTGAAAACTGCTCTGTCAGTTTGTTCGGCTATCTGTCCCAGTTTCCCTATTCCACTTGTCCTGTCTCAATATGAGTGGCCCATGGCAACTGGGTCACAGAATGTTATAATCAGGCAACTTCTTTTTCTCCACTCATTTTCTTCAAGTTACAATCATCTCTACATATTTTTCAGATATGATGTAATGGTCTTTAGAAATGACTCAATCTAAGGATAATTCACATCTTTTTCCCTCACTGCTTTTCTGTTCCATTTTCATGAGTCATTGCATCCCTACAGCAGAATTGTGGCAGGAACACATTGTGATACAAGTATTTTTCTTTTTCCCAATTAACACTATATTGGTGAGTATGCACCTTTGTGTGCGCACACACACACATCTGTGTGTGAATGGTGGGGGGGGGGGGGGCGGGAGAAGCAAACCCTCCTGATGTATTAGTTAGCCTGTGCTCTAAAACATAAACACAGACATTTAGTGGCTTAACACAGCCATTGATGGTGCTTTGGACAGGGCTCAGCTGGGGAGTTCTGCTGTTCTCAGCTGGACTTATTTACAGTTCTTCAGTCACTGCAGTTAGCTTGGTGGCTCTGCTATTAGGCTGCTAGCTGGTGTGATGGGATAACTGGGCCAAGGTCTCATCATCCATCATCCCACAAGCTAGCTCAGGCTTGTCAGTACAGTGGTTCAGGACTCTGAGAGCAACAGAGGGTAAGTCCTAGTATACAGCTGATTTCCAAGCCTTTGCTTATATAATTTGATATTGATTCATTGACCAAAACAAGTCACATGGCCAAGCCCAAACCAGTGTAGGAAAGTCCTTCCAAGAGATATGTGGAGGCATGAGCAAATCAGAGTCATTACTGGCAGTCAATCCAGCACTAAGTTCCATGCCCTAAAAGAGATAATAAAATAAGAAAAATATCTATTTTTAGGAGCCTTTCTCCCTCAGACATGAAGTCATCGATTATTGCTGGCCTGTGAGAAATTGCTAATGACAATCATGACTTAAAAATACTAAATCCTCATTATTCTATAGTGAGCAGCTATGTAAGGCATTACAAGGATGGAAAATTCAAGGAAAGGTTGTATGTACAGTAGTATTTAATAAAAGTATTCTTTTAAACCAGGAAAAAATATGATCTGTATTTACTTACTCAACCCACATTTATTAAGGCACCATTATTTGTTCATAGTCATGTTTCTTGAGCCTTTTACATGGCTTAGCATTGTTCTAGGCACTGAGAACAGAGCAGAGAACAGAGAACTGAAGGTCCTTCTTCTGTTATGATTTCATGAGAGGATCATCCTAATAAACAGATGATCCAAAATAACAAATATACATTGAAGAATAAACAAAACAGTAAAATAAATTCAGGTAGTGATAATTATCATTAGTACAATAAAATAGGAGGCTGTGATAAAGACTGGAGACTTTATTTGGATCAGTCATGGAATGATTATCTCTGAGGAGATAATATCTGGGAAAACACACACACACACACACACACACACACACACACACAAGAATGCAGAAAAATGTAAAGAAATCAGCTGTGACAAGAGCAGAGCTTTCTTAGCAGAGGCAACACCAAGTGAAGCAGCAAACAGCTTGGTCTGTTCCTGGAATAAAATTCAATGCAGGGCAGCAAGTATAGGTCAAAGAGATAGGCAAGGACAAGAAGCTCAGATTTAGATTTTTATCCCCGATGCAATTGGGGGTGAGGATGTGGCCAACCAGCACTCAGGTTTTCAGCAAAGAAAATCAGAGATGGTATTATGACCTGATTTTTGTTTGTAGAGTTTACACTGGCTAAAGGTGAAGAACAGAACGGACTGTAGCGGGACATGAGTGGAGGCAGAGACCCATTAGGAGACCATGTGTAATATCTGAGCAAGAAATGATGCTTACTAATCTAGGTGGTAGTGGAGATGCAGAGACTAAGACAAAACATCAGAATTTGCACTATGTTTTGCAAATTGGAGTGGAGGGAGGAAGCAAAAGGAATCAAGAGTGACTATTCAGTATTTGGTCTGAGCACCCATGGGCTTGCCAATTATTGTACTGAGCTGTGGCAATAAAATAGACAAGAGCACAGTATTAGTATTTGCCTTGTGAAGTTTATGATCTATAATTATTTTTAAAATGCTGCTCACTTAATAGACTAATTATTTAGAAAAATTAAGTTAGATTTAAATATCCCAGTTTTTAACAACATAAATTCCAGATAGGTTGAAATGTTGAATTTAATACATAAATAATAGTTAAATAAGTAAATCAGAAGAAAAAAAATGTATATGCATATGTATAGATATATATGTGCATTAAGAATGGGAAAGCTTTTTGAACATTAAAATATATTATTGATATTTCAAATAAAATATATATTGTATTTCAAAAAATACAATAAAAATATTAATGAATTATTTAAATTTTTAAAATTTGTAATCAAAATATATACCAACAAAACTAACAGACAATATTAGAAAATATAATCACAGCATATATGACAAAGAGTTGATGTGTTTAATATCTAAAGAGATCTTATAAATCAATACAGAAAAGATGGATAATGAATATAATAAACAAGAAAACAAAAATATAGGAAAAGTTTAAAGAAAGAGTTCAATCTTACAGGTAATCAATAATATACATATTTAAAATACAATAGAATTTTAAGCTTTCAAATTGATAAATATTTAAACAAATAATAATTCAAGAGTTACCCTCAGAGTATAAAATTGACACTTTAAAAAAAAAGAGAGAAATCTTCTTTAAAGGTCCTTCCTTTTCACTGGGCAACTTTAATTTCTGAAATGTAGCTATAACAGGCCTTATCATGGGTGTGTGAAGTAGAATATAAACATTTACTACAGTGTTGTTTATAGAAACATAAATTTCCACAATAGGGAACTGATTAAATAGATAATGTATATCCAATGGTATAATATAGTGTAACTAGTTAAAATCACATTGCAGTGGGGGGGAAAAACACTGACTAACATATGGCAAATTATTCATAAGATGTTTTATGTAATAAAAACAGGCTATTAAACAATAAGCCAAATGTAGTAGCATTTTGGTAAATACCCTTAGAGGAACTATATCAATAAAGACATTCACCAAATTGTTTATAGTAACTACATTTGAGAGATGGAATTGTAAGATGTCTTTTTCTATATGTCTGTGTTTTCCAAAATTTCCACATCACAAGTGTGATTATGTATTTTTATATTATAAAACAAAACATGGCATATGCAAAAGGGTAAGTACTCAAAAACAAAAGGAGTCACTGAGCCTCTACCAGGTGGAAACCAGTTGCAAATTAGTAATCAGAAGAAAGGTTTCCAGGATGCTTGCACATAAAAAATGCAAAAACAGTTGCCCTGATACTGATCATAAAGGAATGATGCCCACGGAGTGCAGATGTTGGGGGTGGAGCATGGATTAAACAAATAAGTCCTGGACTTGATGGGTATAGACACTGCAGGTCTGTTAGTCATCATTAAAAGGTCAGTCCATAACAGCGGGGTTTGTGGTGCCAGCATGGCCACCACACTAATACTCACAAGCAATACCATGTCTTCATAAATGAGGTGGTACAAGTTTTGACTGTGACCCAAAAAAATCCATTCACCTGATTCTAGTAAAATCATCCAAAGAATGATAAATCTGGTTGTATCTGACCTCTACAGACCATAAGTTAACTAGCTAAACTGGCTGGCTTTTTGAAATACTGTGATCAATCAAACATGTGACCTGAAAATCTTGAGTGACGATCAGTCCATCTGTGAATTCAGCACTTGAACCTTCAGGACACGAGATGAGATATCAACTCTGCTTACTAAACTCATTGCAGGAACAATATTGAATTCCTTTTGAAAGCTCTAAGGATTATACTTGAAAAGCTTTTTAAAATATTACCAGAATTGTTTTACATAAGAAACAGGTAAAGCATCGATGACACCAGGAAATACTTGTGTGGTAAAAGCATTTTTTATTCCCACAGCATCTGTCCTCTAAGGGTCTCTAAATTTTGGTGCTCACCCCTTTCTTTGGACTGATCTTATTTAATTTTTTTTTTTAAAGCTTTGGCATTTTGGTAGTTTCAAAGAGGTAGCCTTTAAAAAAAAATGAGGAATAGTTGACATTATAACATTATATTAATTTCAGGTGTACAACATAATGATTTAATATTTGTATATGTTTCAAAATGATCACCACAATCAGTCTAGTGAACTAGACTTCGGTGGCTTTCTTGAAATTGGAAGTACTGAGGAAAAGCAAATTCTCCAAATTCAATTCTATAGGTAGGGTTTAAGTTATTATTCATTTCCTCTTTTATACTTTTACAGTAGTTTCAAACTTTGATGACTACCTGATTCTACTGAGGCACTTATAAAGAAATACAGGTGCCTACAGCCCACTCCAGACCTAATAGATCAGTTTCACAGGTGCTGTGTTCCTATTGGGGTTTAGCAAGTCATATTGGTGCACCCTCATGTGTGGGAAGCACTACTTCGGATGAAAATGTACTAGTGGGTAAAGGAGGTTGGAGGAGAGAGAGAGAGAGGGAGAGAGAGAGAGAGAGAGAGAGAGGAAAAAACATTGAAATTTCTCATTGAAAAAGAACATAAAAACACAAACACAGGTGGCCCTGGCTGGGTGGCTCATGTCCAGTACACCAAAAGGTTTTCTGGGTTTGATTCCCAGACAGGACACACACCTAGGTTGGGGTTTGCTTCCGGGTAAGAGCGTGTAGGGAGACAACCAATCTATACTTCTGTCTGTCCCTCTCTTTCTCTCTCTCCTCCCTCCTTTTTCCTCTCTTTCTCTCTAATAAAATAATAATAATAATAACAACAACAACATTAAGTCTTAGTTGCTGTCATCTCTTACATGGACTATTCCTCTAGAAAATAGAGTAGAATCAGTCCAACTCAATGGGTAAAGCATTAATCAGTATGTCAGTTCACTTCTCAAAATGTGTGACAAGGAGCAAAGGAGGGTGTCTATCAGCTGATCCTCCTAAGAAAGAAAGTAAACACTCCCAACATGCACTGAGGCGCAGGGAGTGGCTCAGGTTTCTGACATCTCCCTGCCCTGCGGTGGTGAAAGGAAGTAATAATTAACTAAGATTCTGGGGCTTGATGACCTTGTGTGAGTGTGTGTGAGTGTGTAAGTGGTGTGTGTGTGTGTGTGTGTGTGTGTGTGTGTGTGTGTGTGTCCCGGGAGCAGAGCCCCAGCGGTGTGCAGGTGAGCCTGCGCTCCCCTCCTCCCACACCTGGCACGGACCTCCAGGACAGGTGAGTGAGCGCTGACTTTCCGGCAATCAGAGTCTGTGACCCAGCAGGGGAATGAACTGTCGCAAGCAAGTTCAGCCGGGCAGTTAAGGTAAAAAGGTTCCTTCTGCTCTCAGTGTAACAGGTGAAAAGGGCATTACTTTTCCTCTAGATTTTTTTTTTTTTTTTTTTTTTTCAGAATGCTCTTTCCTGATGAGGTATGCCTGTGAGGAGAGGGGAAGGAGGGAAGAGGGGACAGGAATGGAGGTTAGGGTGACCAATGAGCCCCTCCTCCCTTTGCTTCAGGGAAATGGTTCAGTGAGCACTGGACCTGGAATTGTGCTTACTCTCCAGCGATACTGGACTCTCGCCATGCCATCGTCCTGCCTCTGAGTGTTCTTGTGGTTTGCAATGTTGTATTGAATCAGCTAGCATGGAAGGTATTTTAACTAGAGGGTTCAAACCTGGCCCGTTTGGCTCAGGGGGTAGAGCGTCAGCCTGCAGTTTCCTGTCTAAATGCACGTAGGTGAGATCGGGTCAGGGTACGCAGGTGGGGGGAGTCAGCCAATTGATGTGTCTCTCACATGAATGTTTCTCTTTCTGTGTCTGTGTCTCCCCCTCTCTTCCACTCTCTCTAAAAATCAATGGAAAAGTACCCTCAGGTGAAGATTAACAAAAATTAAAAAAACAAATAAAAGGTTCAGTCAGCTAAGCTTTTGTTTCCACAAAGCTACAAAAAAAGGTAACCCCACCCCCAAAAAATTGCAAAGGATTTCTGATATAATTTAAGACTGTACCAAAAAAAAAAAAAAAAAAAGAAAGGAGAATCATAGCTAATTACATGGGAGTCCGTGAGTTAAGGATAACATTCTGAGGCAGGAGGGCCATTGGTTCAAGTCCTGGCTTTGCCGCTTGGTATTTTATTCCACAGCAAGTGAATCAACTTATCTAAGCTTCGGTTTGTCCTCTCTAAAAGTGAGCATCCTAACAGGAGCTGCCAATAGGGCTTCAAAGGGAACTAAACACTAAGCAAGTATTCTATACATGCTCCCTCCTATTCGCATGAAGGAATACCCTGCTCTGCCGAAGGGGCCACACTAGGAAGCAGAAGCTGAGCAGGGGAGACCAGACATTGTGGATCCAGGACCTGTGAGCAGGTGGCAGGTGGGAAAAGTATTGTCTTTCTATGAAGCAATGACATTCCCTGGCTTCTTGCCATTTTTCAAATAGAGTAGATGGTGGCAAATTCAGACATATTTGCTACTCAATCAGTTTTACTTTGGAAAAGTCACATGTATATCCATCTGTTATTTCTAACACTAAAGTATAATTTTAGTAGAAGAATTTCACACAGTCCCATCTTGTGGAACCCATGTTCATGTCTGAATTTAGTAAAAGAGATTGCCCCTTGAAAAACTTGGAAAAAATTAGACCATAGCATCCACCACTTTACATTGCAGTACATATTATATTGTTTGTATTGAAGTGATGTACACTTCCATTTGTGTTGGTGGCCAAAATATATAAAAGAATGGTAACTATTTTTTTTTTTGTTGATCATTGCCTCTTAAACTTAAATTATAGGCAATTATTCAATTATTTCAAGAAATTTCATTTAAAGGGAACTTTTATTAATATTGCCATTAGTGTGGTTTTTTTTATAGATTTTTTAAAAAAAATTTTAATTTCTGAGAGGGGGGTGGGCAGACATTGATTGATTGCCTCTGTATGTCCCCTGACTGGGAATCGAACCCAAACCAGCCACCTTTCAGTGTAAGGGACAATGCTCCAACCGAGCTACATCAGCCAGGGCAGCATTGCTACGAGTTATATTAATGTTCATAACTTTGAGGAAGGCAGACTTAGTAGCTGTGACTAGCAAAGTATTTCCATTGTTAAAATGTTATCTTTTTATTTTACTAATATAAAACACTTAAGTGATTTGTAGTCAATCCTGTTCATCTTTGTGTGTGTGTGTGTGAATGCTGATACTACCTGACTTTGTAAAATTTATTTTTTAAGAATAGTTGTTATGCAATCTTATATTGGTCATATTAGTTTTAGATATACAATAGTGATTTGACATTTTTACACCTTACAATGTGACCCCCCACACACACTATTCTAGTAATCATCTGTGTTTGTCACTATATAAATTTATCACAGTAATATTAACTATATTCTCATTCACCTTTTTCACCCATTCCCTCAACCACTTCCTTCTGGTAACTATGATTTTGATCCCTGTTTTTATGAGTCTACTTTTGTTTTGTTTTGTTTTACATTCCGCATATGTGAAACTATACAGTATTTATCTTCCTCTGCCTGACATTTTATTTAGCATAATACCCTCTAAATCTATTAATGTGTCATAAATGGCAAGATTCTATGCTTTTGTTTAAAAAAATGTTTTTTTATTGGTTTCAGAGAGGAAAGGAGCAGAAGAGATAGAAACATCCATAATAAGAAAAAATCATTAATTGGTTGCCTCCTGTATGCCCCTTACTGGGGATTGAGCCCACAATCCAGGCATGTGCCCTGAATTGTGACCTTCTGGTTCATATGTTGATTCTCAACAACTGAGATACATCAGCCAGGCCATTCTGTTCTTGTTTATTGTTGCTTAATATTCCATTGTATATACAGAAATGGGCAAAAGTGGTTTACTGTTATTTCTATGGACAAAGACATTAATGTTATGATTATTACAATAGTGAATAAACTCTCTTTCCTGTACTTACTACTGCAAATCTATTCTTTATCCATTCATCTATCAATGGGCATGGTTTTTATCCAAATTGTAGAGTTAAAATTCTCCAATGTAATTATAATTGAATATGGACTAGAGAATTGGGGATAGAATTATAAAACCAACCAACTTAACTACATTATTGTCCTGTAGAGTCTGATTGAACTTAATGTGGTTTAATTAAAAACTTATAAAAGTAGTAAATCCATTTAGAATAAGTTTCAGTGCTGCTTTTTACTAAACATTTTTCAAAGCAGAAATATGCTTTTACACTGAGTAGATATTATTAGTGTTAGGGTCGCCGAAGAGGGAACACAGAAGGCCAAAGTGGTAAGGGCTTATAAATTTATTAGGTCATCTGGATACCAGGTGAGCTGAGCCCCCAAAATGGTGCCAGCACCCAAAATGGAGAGTCAGAGCTTTTAAAGGACTCTAGGTAGGCTTCTTCTAGGTGGAGAATTTCCTGTGCAGTTCTGGATCCTGGAAAGGTCCAGAGGGGAGAGATAATGGTCTTTACAAGTGGAATGTGGTCTTAGCAAGTGGAATGTGGTCTAAGCGAAAGGGAATGTCCTTTGTGAAGTGGCCTGAAGGTAATTTCCTAGGAGCAGGGTAACAATTCAATTATTTGATCAAACCAACTGTTAGAACTTCTTAAACCAAGTTATTTGATTTTATTTCTTAATAGGCATATGTCTCAACAATGTACAGTGCCATCAATTAAAATAAATATACTTAACTATATTTGAGATTAATTTACTTGAAATTAACTTACTTAACCACATAACTGTAGGTAAATCTTCCTTGTTAAAGACTGTTTTATTATACATGTGTTTTTCTACTAATATTTCTAATGCATATAACATTTTAAGATAGACTATTAAATGTTTTGGGATGGGAGGAGAGAGAGAGAGAGAGAAATTGAGAGAGAGAGAGAGAGCGAGAGAGAGAGAGAGAGAGAGAGAACCAACAGTGATTAAGAAAAAAATAAATTTTCAAATATATTCAAAATAGTATAACATATATATATATATATATATATATATATATATATATTTCATGTCTTTTTAACATGTAATTAAAAGATTTACATCTGATATTTTTAACTCTGTAAAATAAGAAGCATATTACACTTTCATTTGAAATAGAAATCTAATGTTAACATTCAACTTACTTATATAGAGTCATTGGTTACAAGGTGGTAGGAAATTTAGGGTTGTTATAAATACATGGAGGAAAAAAAGAAAAAGAAATATGTGGGCTTCATAGAAAGTTTAGATTTTTAAAACATATTCAAGTTTTATTCAATTGAAAATATAGCCTCTGAGAAAGAACATTTTCTGAATATTCTCTTTGCAGCCAAGTCCAGGATTAGAGAGGACTAGGCCCTGTTATAAAATTAAATTAATGTCTGTCAGAGCTGTCAGATACTATATAGTGATTTCATCCCTTCATAACATCATCTCAAGTACAAAACCAATATTTTAGGTGTCTCCTTTTTAAGTGATGAGGGTACTAGTTTAGTAGCTGAAATGATTAAAGACAACTTTTCATCAACATCATCCCAAGCCTAGTAAATGGAGCTTAAGAGAAGAGAGTCTCCCAATTCTTTTGCAGCCAACGTATGAACAGGAAAGATGAGTCATGATGTCTGTGAAGTCACCTTAGAATGTCTTCTTGGAAACTTAGATAAAGTAGAAAATCTTTGAGGTGTGTTGGCAATTCCAGAAGGTGTGTTGGCAGACTGAGCAGCTCCCTTCTAGACTGCTAGACTGTGGGCTGGCAAGATTCTTTGAATCCTGACATGTCTTAAAGCTAGCCTGCTTTATCTACTATTCCTGCCCCCCTCACTTCCCTGAGGACACTCTGGGAAGAACAAGGCACGTGGTCTTAGCAATGTGTAAATATAAAATGTACTATTAAAAGCTTGGCATTTCAAATTGGATTCTACTGGAACTGAGAGCAATGACATGGTCACGTAGACGTCTGGTTGTTTGATCCACATCCTGTTTAGTGCTGTCTTAAATTCAAGTACTTTAATACATTTTTGTTTATTTTCATCTCAAAACAACTAACTGCAATCAATATCACTTAATGAAATGATAGTTTAAATAACCCAACTCTGAACTTTTACCATCTCTGCAAATGAAATGCATTTTTTGAAAAAATATGAAGACAAATGTTTCTCAGAAGCCATATTTTTCTTGACTCTTTTGGATAATAAATAGAATTATAGGTGGGTTGTTTGTTTGTTTTATTTAGATAATTTTATATAGATCTTTTCTTCTCAACTTTATGAATCCAGGTCAGAGCTTATTTTCTTTATAGCTTTATTTTGGAATTGAATACATATTTTCAACTTTCTATTGCCTCTTCAAGCCAAATCAATAATTTAAAAAAGAACTTCATGTGTACCACCTTGAATATGATTTTATTTAATAATTGAAATATACACTTGTTATTTCAATGTGTTATGTTTTTTATAATTTTTATGGTGTATGTTATATATTTTGTTTGTATGTGATCTTAAAAGTGGGTATGAAATAAGAAAGAAAATAACTATCATTCAACTTCAAAGCTCTCAATTTTAATATTATTTGAATATGCTTCCCCATATATTAAATATATTCATTATTTTGCATTTGTTATATCTATATACTTGTGTCTGCATATATACTCACTTTGAGTAATACAAAACTAAAATAAGCGATAATTCTCTTAAAAAGGAAAAAATAGTCAAATAAAATAAAATAAAATATATTACTCAGAAAGAGAAAGAAGTAAGTAATTAGAAAGCTGCATATATTTTCCTGTGAAATGGCAGTAAAAATTTTTCTTTGGCTGGGGATCCTAGGGAAGTTAGACCTATATTTTTTGTTTTAGTTCATTCTAAAATTATGACCATCTTGACACTGTAGACCCACTGACCTCAGGCATCAGGGATTACAGCTAGAGATACAGGCTATACTTCCTGTGGTTAGTATGGATGTGAGTTCAAAGAAGGAACTTGTGAAATATTTGTTGACTATACAAAGGAGTGAACCAAATTTTCCACTTTTAAACAGGTAACCATTTAACTAATCCATGCTTGGGCACTGGAAGGTCATTTAAATGAGCCCTTCTGAGTTCATTTCAGCTTGGATTCCCCTTCCATTTCCTGGCTTCCTTCTGGCAATGGGTCAGTGAGGGCAAGCCCACATCTAGGCAGGATACAGAGCAGGGGGAGACAAACCACTGATGCTCTCTCATGCTCTTCAGTCTCTGCTGCCCACACACTCAGTGCTCCCACGCTGCCTGCTCAAGCTTCTAATCTGCCTGTTCAGGTCCATTCTACCTGTTAGTCTCTTTCCTTCCCTATTGAGCTACCTAGATCTATGTGACCTTAGACCTGCCTAGTACCTTCAGAACTGTTTACTTCTCCAGAACTTAATTGCTCACCTATCTAATTCTAATTGTTATCTTTTGAGCTCCACTCTGTCTGGACAAAATGAAAGAATAAATAGCCACACTTATTAAATGAGTAATCTTATTTCATATACAATCTAAGTGAGTAAGCTCTGGCCCCAAGACTGAAGAGCCCTCCCAGTAAAGTCTATAGATTTATAACAATTGCTTTCCTCCTCAAATTATAGTTTATTATGGTCTATCAAAATAATGGTAAATGTCCAAAGTAAGAACTCTAGGCTTCTATATAATTTTTTTTTCTGTTTTCATAAATCCTCTCTATCTCTGCTAATCATAGTCTCTGTGATCATCCTCTTAAACCTTTTGAGGAAACTACTTAAAGTCTACCAAATCTTCATCATTTAAAAGATATTCACAAGGGCCAAACCAGTTTTTAATTTGCTATGAATCATGGTTAGTGGAAATGGAGAGGGAAAATTATCTGAATTCATAGATCTATGTATCACTTCAGCAATCCTATACAATAAAGAGCTAATGTGCTAATTAAACTGAACAGCAGAACGACCATCCGATAATCTTCTAGACAAAGCAGGAGCTTTGAGGGCCAAGGCAGCCAGGACTGTGAAGGCTAAGCCCCTTGCATGAATTTCATTCATTGGGCCTTCAGTGAATAATAAAATGAGACTTTTACCAAATCAAGTTTTTACCTTTCTGGTATCTAGACTGTTAAGATATTTTGCTTTGTTAATTTTTAGATTCAGATATGGTCAATACTCTTTCTTATTTAATTAGTATATACCACCCATGAACAAAAATTTATGTTGTTTTTATTTTCTTCCCTAAATTCCATTCAATTGTTTTTCTTCCTAAGGTCAGAGCTTTTGAAATTCCTTAATCCCATCTGAAATCTTTTGCTTTGGTTCAGCATAGATCACCAGTTTACAAGGCTGCTGTTTGCCACCCTTAATGATGCCTTAGCTAGCTCATGAATACACACAGGAGTCTTCTGCAATGATTCTTTAGCCCATCACTGTCTGTTTTCACTTTGTGACTCTAAGGGGCTTCCATCGTGGTTCTTCAGTTCAAAATATGTCCAACTTCTAGTCTCAGCTAAAATGTCATTTTAGCTGAGGTCTAGAAAATGTTTATAAATAATTCTTAATTCTTTGGACTGTATCTGCAACTTTATATTCAGTTAGTCACTCAACAAATATTAATTGAAATTCTTTCATTTCCCATGCAAATTCTAATATTTGGATGTACACAGGCAAATTTTCAAAAGCCCCTATTGTAAGAAATTAGTGTTGTACTTAGGAAAGACAGACAATGTAAATAAATAAGATCCTTTCAGATACTGATATGTAACTAGCTGAAAATAATGTAAGAGTGACAGAGACTTGCTTACAGAAAGCCTCTGAGAGAAGAAACAGGGGCAGGATCTGCATAATGGTGGTAGGGGTTGTGGGGAGGAAGAGATGCTCCAACTAGGAGGAGCAGCAAGTATAAGTCCCTGAGGCAGGAATGAACTTAGGGGATAATTGAAAACCAGAAAGAAGGCCAATGAGAATGATATAGATCCAATAAGGAAAATAATATATAAAGGAAGCGAATACTGAAGAGATTGACAGGACCTCATGAGTAATCGCAAGGTTATATTTCATTCTAGTTCATTCTTGCAAGTCTTTGCAAGGTCTTAATCATAGGATGACAAAAAGTCACTTGATCTTTGAAATTGCCGTGATGCTGTGTGAGGAATGGAATGTTGATCACCACGTGAATGCAGGGAGACCAGTCAGGAGACTGATGAGATAATCCAGGAGAAGGATGATGGTGGCCTAGCTCAAAGCGATAGCTTTGGAAATAGGAGCTTTTGAGTTCAGGTTACATAGGAAGATAGAATCAATAGGACTTACTTTTAGATTGGAATCCGGTTATGACAGAAGAATTAAAAATAAGACCGACTCTTTGTTTTTGTACTTAATTGGGCAGAATTGTGGAGGTGGGAATTCTGGAGCATGGGAGAAAGTCGGTGGTTTTGTTTTGGCCAGGTTGATATTGAGATGGCTGTTAGACATCCAAAGAGAGTAAGTACATAGTTGAGCTTCGCAGAGAGGCTGTGATGGAGATTAATTCAATTATCTGGAACAAAGTGTAGTTAGAGAGGATGGCCAAGGACATGAAAAGTCAGCATTTTGTGATTCTTAGAGAAGTCAACAGAAGAGGCTAAAATATTGAAGCCAATGAGACAGCAAGAAAATAAGTCAGGGTTGTTGTGATTACTTTAAAAAGCCTTAAAGATAAAAGTGCTTCAAAAGGAGAGCACAATCAACCTTGTCAAACGCTGATAAGAGGCAGAGAAAAATGAACTATTGGAATATATGAGGAGAGGCGCAAGAAGGGGTAAATTAAAGGAATAGATGATAACTTATCTGGATTCAGGAGGGGGAAGATAGTGTTTGAACCTCATGGTAACCATTGGGGAAATGTTACTAGGGTGCATCAATAACTTTTCTTTGTGGGTGATAAGAATCACAAATCTAGAGGTAAAACTCAGGTTTTAGAAACAAGAGCAAGGGCTGTGTAACCAAACAGCTCAGGTGACATTCTATGAATGAGAAAGTGGGATTTATTGGGCTCACAGAGTGTGCTGTGTCTCTGTCCCAAGGGAGCCTAAAATACCTCATGTAGTTTTTGACCTACAGAGCTAATTTGCCCAGTTTGCTGAGCTTCTGACCCCTGGAGCTTGAGTCGTCTCCATGATGTGGAGAGTTCCTCTAAATGATGTGCTATCAAAGAGGATGACATTCCCATCTAGAGGAACATATTCATTGAGCAAGAGGATATGAGTAGCCAACACATAAATCAATAATAACAATACAAGGTCAAATGCAGAAAATGGCATCACAACAGGGTAGATAATAGGCTGTGGGAGATTTGATAAGGTCAAACCTGATCAGGTACTAGAAGGAAGCAGAAATCTGGACCTGTAGTGACAATTGCTCTCTTATACAAAGCAACTGATAGAGCACTCTGTGGCTTGAGATTTCATTAGACTTGAAGGCCTTGTAGTTTCTCAGTAGCTTCAAGTTTAAGTTTGAGAGAGTAGGTTTGAGTGGATTACAGAAAGCCTGAATGTCATGTTAAGGGCCCTGGGCTATATTTGCTTTGCTAAGAATGAGATCTCAGGAAGGTTTGTGAACAAGAAGATGAAGTGAGATCAGAATGGTAAAAGCATAATGGGAAACTCGTCAACTATTCAGCTTAGAGACTATTACAATATGCCTGATGAAATGTGCTCATAGCTTTCAAAGAGATGACACAATTTCAAACTAACAATGTGCTATAAGGAAAAATATGCATTAGAAATGTGAGAATAGCTTTTTTTGTGGGTTTTTTTTTTTGCTTTTGTTTGTTTTGTTTTGTTTTGAACTGCTAGTCTCCTAGAGAAAGAAAAACATGAAATGTCTTCCATACACCCTATCCCAAACAAAATAATCTGATTCAGAAGAAAAAGAAAGAAATCCCTCCCTCTCTTTTTTAAATAAAAAAATTCACCTTTTCTCTCCAGCCTACCCTTTTATTCTGGCTATGTTCCTTTTAATTCTGTAGGCTTGACGCAATGGAATGAATAGAAATTATACTTAAAATCTCTGGTTATCCCTTAATGCCATTTATATGACAACCTAAAGGAGGATATTATTCATGTCTGACCACAGTTTCCAGAGCCTGAAGGAGACTTCAGTGATGTTATATCACAATCAACCCTGCGAGTCTGGGCTTGACTTTAGCTGCCTGAAAACTTAAAATTGTGTCTGCGGGAATGGGCAGGGTTAAGCCAGCTTGCGTTTAATTTCTGTAATAGGAAGAATATGTTTCCTTGCACAGAATCTTACAGGAGAAAATTCTTTCTAGAAATATTCCAAAAACTTACCAAATTGGTCCATTCTTCCTTGCATTGGGCCACTTATTCTGAAGTTTTACACTCTACCTAATACAGTTTTCTCTTTTCTTCATACCTCTAGGATCTCTTCTCTACTATAGCTATCTTGTATTCCTATGTTGCCACAAAAATTTAGCAAAATGCCTCATTTGGGACCCTAGAAGCCTTTGGATTTAACATCTTCTTTTTTTTGTTTTGTTACAAAACCAATAGATATTTATCACAGAAACTTATTTTTATTTTTTAAATTTCTTTATTGATTATGGCATCACATATTTGTCCTCATCCCCCCCATTCCCATCCCAAACCCCACCTCACACATTGTTTCTCCCCCCCCCCCCCCCCCCCCCCCGCCGTTGTCTGTGACCACTGGTTAGGCTTATATGCATGCATACAAGTCCTTTGGTTAATCTCTCCTCCTTACCCCCACCCTCCCCTACTTCTCTCTGAGGCTTGACAGTCTTTGACAGTCTGATCAATGCTTCCCTGTCTCCGGGCCTGTTTTTGTTCATCAGTTTATGTTATTCATTATTTACCCTAGATGAGTGAGATCATGTGATACTAGAAATACACTTATAAGACCGAAAATGAGACAAGCAATAATGGTTATGCTGAGAGGCAAATGAATCAGTCTGTAGTGAGTTCCTTTCTGGGCCAACAGGTCTTTGAGTCCCAATTTCAATGTCAAACAGTTCCTTATGTATACATGTCAGCAATGATATTTAAGTTTTGGATGGTGGACAAATGGTGGTAATGCAGGTCCGACCCGCTCTGGCTTGGTCCTGGGCAACATGCAGTGTTACACAGCTGCTGACTGCTAGAATGGCAAGGTGTTGTCAGCGCCCTCCATGTCTGGACTGCTTCTCTTCTGTCTTCAAGGCTGGAGCAGTCCAGTCAATTCCTCTCTGTTGCAGGAATCCACATAGACTTGGAGTTTTCTGAAAATATACAAACATATTCTCACCAAAAGTTAATAAAGGAATCTTTTCTATAAATTTGACTTGGGATCCTTTTTCATTTTTTGCCTAAATGATTTTCCTTCTGCTTGTTTTGACAACATGTGTATTTTTCGTGGATGTCCTCTTTTAGAATTACAAATGAAAGTTAATTTTCTAAAGTAAAATTTTCTAGATGTAATTAACATCTTCTTAAATAAAATAATATGGGGCTGCTAAGTAAGCAGAAATTTAAAACTGATTTTTCCCCCCACAAGTCTCTGGAAATTTTATTTTAAAATATAATAACAGAAGACTTCTACATTTTTTCATAAATTTCTGGAGATTTTATTATAAAATACAACCAGAAAGTCTTCAGAAACATTATTCTAGCAGGGCAGAATTTTTCATATGGTATCTCATTTTTTCTATTTATATTTATCAATAAAATGTAAGCTCTGTGGCAGCTTCAAACACTCCAAGCAGTCAAAACCAGTTTGGCTCAGTGGATAGAGTGTCAGCCTGCGGACTGAAGGGTCCCAGGTTTGATTCCGATTAAGGGCATGTACCTTGGTTGTGGGCACATCCTTAGACGGGGGTGTGCGGGAGATGGCTGATTGATGTTTCTCTCTCATCGATGTTTCTGGCTCTCTGTCTCTTTTCCTTCCTTTCTGTAAAAAATAAATAAATGAAAATATTTTTTAAAAAAAACACTCCAAGCACAGCTGTGCATTTATAGAAGGATGGAACTTATAAATCACTAAATCTGGTAGTATTAGAATTGTGGATAAATTGAAAAAATGGAAAAAAAAATCCTTAGAATGTATTCCAAATCAAATACTAAAAATTCAGAAATAAGATTTTTTATAATAGTAGTAATGACAGATTTAGATATTCTAAGTACATTCCTTACCAGGAGTATAGCTAAGACAGCCATCAACCATAAAGTTATTATTATTATAACTTTGATCCAGGATTCCACTTATAAATTTGCAAATCATTAGCATTTATCATGGGCCAACATTGGATTTTGTGTTCTAACTTTCCTACAACTATGGTCTGCCCTGTTTGCCTTTCTCTCTCTCTTTCCCACAACTGCCAGTTTCTCAAATTGATTACCAAGAGGAAGACCATTTGTCAAGTTAATTTGTTTGTGGTTTATCTGATATTTTTTCATAAGTCCTCTTTATCATTTTTCATTTTAGATTGTCAAAATTAAATTGTTTGTTCTTTGTCCTTTACTACCATGTTCCCTAAATTATACGAAGAAAACAATTTTCAGTTTAAAATGAAAGATCACATCAAAAGAGACATAATAGATTTTTCTCAAAAGCACAGATTGAATAATTAGAACAGAGGAAAACATCTAAGAATCTTAAAACTTAAGTGGGTTGGGGCTTGCAGGAGTGGGCAGAGAAGACAACACATGTTCCAAAAACAAATTATGAGCAATCATGAAAAAGAGCTTTGGAGGAGGCCATTTAGAAAGTGACTACAAAGTCACTTTATTGTAGTTGAACTCTGAACTCTAACCTTATTTTCTTACAAACGAAGATTTTGCAGAACATCTCATTTATCCTCAGTATTAATTCCCTTAGACATAGAAAAATCCTTGAAAAGAATCTTAGCATGGACTAATTTATATAAAGTAAAATAAAAATTAATTGATATAACCTTTTCCAAATTACAAAAATGTTGGTGAAAAGGAAACAAAGTAGAGGCCAGGAAGATATTCAGGCTGTGCTTCAAATGATCTGCTCCGTTACTTTCTGAGAGTTTGAAGTGGAGGTAATAGCCTGCATACCTTGCTGGGATAGATTGTCGCAGGATTAAATGAGAGAAGGTCTATAACCTGGCTCACCTACAGAGTGTAAGACACATGGTAAAAAAAATATATTCTCTTTCCTTTTCTCCCCAGCCCATCCCTCATGCCCATATATGAAACATTACTTAAACACTCCCCCTCCCCAAATACTTTTACACACTAGGGACACAACAAGAGGAGTCAGTTTAAGTCAGAAACTGATTTATGAATGCATCACAGGTGCATGCCATTAATATCATTCTAATGTTTTAGGGTATCCATCGATGACCTCAAAAAGGGAGGAAAGATGACTTTGATGCCCCACCAGTACTCCTCTTGGATCTTCGTCAATGAGAGGACATTCCTTACTGGGTAACTGTATATCTGTCTTACATGTTATTCTAGTTGCCAGTCCTTTGTGGATTATATCCAGCACTATGTCATTCTAAGCATGATATGTCATTCACAAGATCAATAATATGAATCGCCAGTTGAGACATTAAATAAATTGAAGAAAGATGTCCTACAGACTGGTTTATAGCCTTTCATGGAACAATTACTCATTTTATAAATGCTGGTCTAATGGCTAAATTTTTATTTTAATCATTGGTATGATTCTCAAGAGCCCAACATAGGGTCTCCTGTCATCTCTTCTATCTCTCTTGTGTCCTCAGGACACACTTCATTTTTACTGTTCTCCATTAGATTATGCAATATATGGCCAACATCCACAGCTATTTTCTTAAACATAGCTAATAGCATCTTATGTTGCTTTGGGGAAAATAAAGTAGAGATTTAAAAATTATTATAAAAAATATAAGAACTGAACTTCATTGAGCTAGAGCCTGTCTTACAATAAAGAGAAACAAAGCCAAATAAATGAGGGAGGGAAGTGGACATAAGTGATGTGGGAACTGGAAATAGGAAATCATAGGGAACGAATATGATAAAAAATGGAGTTAAAGCCATGTTGAAGATAGTAAAAAGTAGGAAGAAGACATTAAGTACAAGATAGTGGATTCATTCCTCAAATACTTACAAACTCCCTGTAGACAGGTAATCTTCTTGATCCTGACCATTCAGCAATGAAACAAACAAAGCCTTTACCCTGATGAGTTTGCCTTCTAAAGAGGAATACAGTAGTCTCCCCTTATGCACAGTTTCATTTTCCACAGTTAGAGTTACCTACAATCTGAAATGTTTAATGGAAACTTCTAGAAATAGCAGTTCATAAGTTTTAAATTGTTCACCAATCTGAGCAGGGTGATAAAATCTCACCATCCCACTCTGTTGTACCTAAAACATGAATTATCCTTTTGCTTAGCATATTGGCCATATAGGCTCCCCGCCCAAAGGCCACTTAGTAGCTGCCTCAGTTATCAGATCCACTGCCAGGGTACCACAGTGCTTGTGTTCAAGTAGCCCTTATTTTACAACAGCCCCAAAATACTGGGTTAGGGATGCTGGAGATTCAGATATGCCAAAGAGAAGCCTTCAATGCTTCCTTTAAAGTAAAGGTAAACATTCTTAACTTAATAAGGAAAGAAAAAATTTTTATGCTGAGGTTGCTAAGATTTATGGTAAGAACAAATCTTCCATTTATGAAATTGCCTATTTTATAAATTAAACTTTATTGAAGATATGTATGTATAGGAAAAACATAGTATGTTCAGGGTTTGGTACTATCCAGAAATCCACTGGGGGTCTCAGAATGTATCCCCTGTGGATAAGGGTGGATTACTGTACAGTCAGTATGGAAGATAAATGAGTAATGATATATATTATTAGCTGCTGAAAGGTATGAAGAATAAAAATAAAGCAGGAAAGGGAGTACTGAGTTCTGGGAGTGGAGAGCAGGCAGGTGAAGTCCTCAGTGAGGAAGTAACATTAGAATAAAACCTGATGGAGGTGCACAAGCAAGCTGTGTAGGTATCTGGCTGGGAGGATCCAGGCAAAGAGGACAGCAAGTTCACAAACCTAAGGCAGGCATGTGCCTGTAGGGGTGGAGGCAGCCAGTGTAGAGAAGTGAAGTAGGAAGGACAGTAGAAGCTGACATTAGAGACATAATGGGGCTAGATAAGGAGGGTCTCATATCTAGAGATATGATATATGACCCATTTTAAGACTTCATTTTTCCCACCTACACGATGAGAAGCTATTGAAGGATATTGAGTTCATGGGTGACTGAATCAGTCTAGCTGTTACATTAAAAGAAGAATGAAGAGACAAGAGTAGAAGTGGAGAAACTATCCAGGAGATGATAATATTCCAGGGTAGAGATGATAGTGCCTTTGACCAAGGTGGCAGCAGTGGAGGGGGAAAAAAAAAAAAGCTCAGACTTTAGTTACATTTTTAAAGAAGAGACAATAGGATTTCCTGGAGGTTTAGATGTGGGGTGTGAGAGAAAGAGAATAAACAAGGATTATTTCAAGGTTTTGGTTGAGAAAATGGAGTTAAATTTCTCTGATTTTATAAAGATTATAAATGAACAAGTTCGTGGTAGATCAGGAGTTCAGCTCTACAGATGTTACATTTGCAAATGAGTAAGATCAAAAAGGGAATAAGTATAAACAAAAAAGATTCCAGATCCAAGGTTGAAAAGAGTGAAATGAAGTAAGAAAAATAGAAAACAAGGAGGCAAGGAAGAAGTATATTGGGTGAAAAGTCAGCAGAATGGCTATGGAGACTGAACAGAGAGCAGTATATATTTACTATATTACCCATTACATATGTGCCATTCATAACATACATATATGAATGACACCACTTTGAGATGTCGAGATAACTGAAGCATTGATGGACATACAAGGAAAACAGGGAAACTGAGGAACTGGGAAATTTAACTGAAACATTGACAATGAAGGTCAGAGAACATAACCTCTACAGAAAGGTCCTAGCGACTGGTCAGAGATGTCCCTGGTAACAAGATGAGCATTGTTGAGAGGACCTAAAAGATGACAGGTTGGGAAGAGAAAAAGATAAGAAAAGGTTTGAGTGATCTGCAAGACTAGCAGGGGGCAAGTTAGTTTCAAGGTAGGTAAATGATGGAGAAGGTGGGAGGTTGTGAATAAAAAGTAAGAAGCTCCCAAGAGAATGATAAGAGGCAAAGAACAGGATGAGAGCCCAGGACAGCCCCAAGAAGGTCCCTCTTCTACATTTCCTCTTCCCAGAGAAAATTACAATAAGAAGAGTGGTATCTCCAAAGACAACAGCCCTAGGCTGCACCAGTGTTTCCTTCTGCCTGCATGCTTTCTGTGCAGTGTAAGCTTACCCAACCTAGAAAACAAAGTTACCAAACCTGGAGGAAGGTTCAGAGAAGGAAAAGTACAGACTTTAAGAGAAGAATGTATAAACCCATGTACGCATTTTCCTGTTATTCAGCTCTGCATGACTCAGGTCAGCTCATGAAATCATGTCTCCCATCTGCCCCACCAGTATTGCTAAACTGTCCTGGGGGCCCACCTCTCAGATTACAACCGCTGAGGTTACAACCATTGTCCCTTAGTTGACTTCAGCTATGACACAGCAGCTTTGCCGCCTGGATTACCAAGGAAGCAAGGTTCTTTCTCACTCAAACCTTTAGACTTGCCCTTGTGATCAGATTAAAGCGCATCAGGTATCAGGTAACTTCAGTACACTGTCTCTTGTTTGCACACTCTGGCATCAACCTCCCTTCCCTGACAAAACCTGGAGACAAATGTCATAGAGAAGCTCCTGTGCCTGCCCTGACTCCTGTCTGCTCTTAGGACTATTCCTATTCTGGCTAATCCCCACCATTTATATGCATGCATTTCTCTTTATCCTTTGGGTTCTTTATTCTCCTGGTCCTTTCTCTAAAGAATAAAGTTTTCTTCCCCCCTTTCTAGAGCTCCTAGTTCAGCTCTAATGAATTATGTCTATCTCACTGTAGCCATGATCATCCAATGGTAACTTCTATCCTGGATCACCACATCCCCTACTTTTGTTCAACTCTCTACAGAGTAGTTACAGAATGAGAATCACAAATTTTAGCCAACATAGACACCTATTCCATACACTGACAGGTACCAAGTCAACTTCTGCTTCTTTTGTAATATTTTATTGTTTTCCAGTCTCAGCTTTTCATTTTCCCCATGAAATCCTTCCTGAACTGCAGTGAGATTTTTAATTAGCTTGAGTTAACTTTTATTTTAAAATATGTATTTCCTAATTATGAAGTATGATTGTTTTAATAAATTATTATAATTTATATATTTATATTAATCTATAATAATAAAAGCATAATATACTAATTAGACCAGATGTACTTCCAGACAACCTTCCAGACAAAGCCGCAGTAGCAGGGGTGAGGCAGAAGCAGCCACCCTGGTGGTGGGGCTGAGGCCCTTGCACAAATTCTGTTCATCAGGCTTCTAGTCCTATATAATAAAAGGCTAATATGCAAATCAACCAAATGGCAGAACAACCAATCACTATGACACACATTGACTACCAGGGGGCAAACACTCAATGCAGGAGCTGCCCCCTGGTGGTCAGTGTGTTCCCCCAGGGGTATTACCACTCAGCCAGAAGCCAGGCTCATGGATGGCGAGAGCAACAATGGTGGCAGCAGTCGGCCATCCCCAAAGGGCTCCTAGATTATAAGAGGGCTCAGGCCTGGTTGAGGGATCCCCTGGAGTGCACTAATTTTGTGCACTGGGCCTTTAGTATAATTATAAAACAGAAAATATAGAAACATATAGATTGAAAAGATAAAGATTATCCATAACCTCAAAACCAAGAAAAAATATATACCAGTACTATTTAATTTATCAGATTCCATGTCTTCTAATGATTCTATTTGCCATAGTTGAAGTTATACTGTATCTTGTTTTACACACCTGGCATATATTAGAAATATTTGGCATAGCATTCAATGATATAGAAGTATCAAATAAAATCATTCCTTTAATTCTGAACTTCAAGATGTCTCCAATTTTTTTAATACACATGAGCTATTTCATAGAAATAGAATTACTGGATCAAAGAATACAAATATATCTAATGTTATTGCTACAAAAATTTGCTTTCTAAAAATCTTTGATGATTTTTTTCTCACCAGCAGCTTACACTCCTTATTGTTTCATAACAGATGATTTCCTCAGGTAGAATTTAAATCCTTTGAGGATAAACGCTAAGAATCTTTTGCATCCTGTTTCCCAGGTGGGGAACCTGGATGATTATAAGTAAAATACAGGTAATTGACTTTTATTTGACCATTTATGGGAAATATCAGAAAAATATAAATAGCACATAAAATTTTTGATTTCACAAACATTATTGCTCATGACAAATAAAATCATACTCAAAAGTGGAGTCAATTAGAAAAACATTGACAATAGATGATACTTGGGGTTAGCCAAAATCATGAAAGCCATACATGATTAGTTTGATAGCATAGCCACAGCTCTCAGCCAGAATGTATTAATCACTTTCCTACAAAATAACTTAAAGTCAGCACTCTATAATAATATTTACCTTTGCAAATACTTTTATAAATACTTTCTAATTATCAGGAATATAAGAGGAGAAAGAAAGCCAACAAAATTTGAGAATCTATATGCCTTCCCATTTTATAATTGGCCTGCAGTAAACTAGGTCACAATGAAACTATATATTTTGGAGGAGGATATTTCCAAAGAAGGATCTGTGATTCTAGTGACCCTTATTTTATGTCATATTTTTCATTGACTAAATTAAGGATTTATAGTTTATGTTCTATAACCCAGAGACCATTTCAAACCCTACGCTCCATTATTAATTGGAATTCCAGTTGATAAAGTAAATACAAACATTTGACATAAAGGTATCATTTCTCAAAATGTGTTGCATGAGCCACCTGCCTCCCAAACAGATGCTTGTTAAAAATGTAGATCCTGGGTTCCACCCAAGAACTATTCAGGTGATTCTGTTGCCTAGTGAATTCTAAGAACCACTGCTCACAGTAGGAAAGGATTAAAGTCTGAGGACTGAGGACCACCTGAAATAAACAGAATTTCTGGAGCCTGGGGAAATCTTTAAAAAATAGTGGCCCGAAATGATAATAATATCCCTGGCCACCTATGATATCCAACACATCACAAACCTGGCAAACACCTCCATTCATATATTCACTTAACAAATGGTGATTCAGCTCCCACTCTGTACCAGTCATTGTTCTAGCAAACAAGACAATTACCAACTTAGTAAGGTTTTTTCTTTTTCTTCACAGAAATATGTAAAAATGATGGAAATTAATAGGAAAACAGAATCTGCTTGATGGAAATTTGGTTAATTCAGCAAATTTCCCAAGAACGACATGTCATCAATAAAATAAGAGATTTTAATATTAATAGCATAGTAATCAGTATAAAATGCATGCATTATTCCTGGTTGAGAATTCTCTGAGCTTAGAAACTTCCCTGGGTGAAGGGTGTTGGCATAAGTTAGCTTCACGCTCACATGACTCAAGTTCCAGGTACTGTTTTCATTGCCTGGGGTCATCACCCTGTTGCTTCACCTGGTGACTATTCTAAGTGAGCTGAGTTTTAAAAAAAAGAATGGTTCCATGTGGTTGCTCTTGAAGTACTTTTATTACAGGTTCTAGGCTGAATTCAGGGCACTTTTGAGGTGAGTAAATGCCAACCTCAGTGCCTGAATAAAGTGCAAATTCAGTTTTAGAATGCAGGTCAGATTTCACTCTGGGAACCTGTTAGGCTTTTTCTCCTGTTTAGGAACCTAATACAAACCTTTGCAGGCTACAACTCCTCCAACTGCAGCCCACGAGGCACGTGTGCATGCCTGTCCTGAGTAAATAACTTTAATTCGCATGATATAGTAAATTTTAGCAGAAAACGCATTATTCCAAACAGTTTCTTTTCCCAAGCATGTGGGCCAGTGCCCTTTGCTGAAACAAAGGAACCAGCCACCTGCACCTCTGAGCACAAATCCAGCACAAAGAACCAGTGTTCAGAGGCTGCTCCTACCCAGCTGATAAAGCCAGAGGGCAATATTTGCCCAAGTTCATGGCCAAGGCTGTCTCTTGAGCAAAGGAACTCCAGGGGCAAAACGTTTGAGATGAGTTTAGTACCATCATATTAAGAATGAGAAAAAAATTTTATGTGGACACTTTTTAAAATTTTATTTTAAAAGTATTATTATTTATGTCTGATGATCTAGCAAAAACAACACACAAAATTTTTTAGGAGAAATTGGGTACCACATCTATTACTATGTCATGAAAAGGCCAATAGAGTCCCTCAGACATGTGAAAAATATCATATTTAAGCTCTTTATCAGATATTTTTCAATTAATATATATTGTCCACAGTCATTAAGCATATTGATATGATTGTTATTCCCAATAAAATTGATTTTCTCTACATTTACCTATTTTATTACTTCAATCCATTAATAAACAATTAGATCATCTGTCCAAGATACACTGAAAACATTTCAATACAAAGGTCTAGTAAAATAAAAATATATTAATTTTTTGAGTTTAATTTCTGGATATGTTAGATATACTGGTGAAAGATGTTTTTCCCCATTAAAAATAAGTCATGGTTTAATTTTTTTATTTCATTCTCTTAACAAATAATTACTGAGGCCATAAGTTATCTAAAAGCTGGGGTACTAGAAGCTGGGGTATGGAATTTTGAGTAAAAATGGACAAGGGCAATCTCAGGCTACAGATCTCCAACGTGAGCCTTCATCAGAATCACTCGAAGAGCTTATTAAACTAAAGATTGTTGGACCCAATTCCTAGAGTTTCTGATTCAGTAGGTCTAGGTTGGAGTAATCATTTGCATGTCTGACAAGTTCCCAAGTGGTAGGGATGCTACTGATTGGAAATCATACTTTGAGAACCACAGGTCTTAAATTATCTTTTTAAAAAATCATACTTTGAGATCCACAGGCTGATAACAAACTGAGGGTAAGTGTCCTAAAGGAAAAAAAGCCCAGATTTAGGAGAGAATAAGGACCTAGGCTAAGTAGGGTCAGGTTCCAGAGATCTGAAGGAGGAAGGGACTAACAAGTTTAAGGGACTGAGGGGGAAGCATTCCTGACACTGGGAGTCAGCTCACTATCTTTATGGCCAGAGGGAGCACCACCCCAGCAAGGAAAAGGCACCCAGCATGGCTGAGGACCATCCAGGTCACAGGGAAAGCATCTTCTGAAAGGAAGCTAAAGAGGAGGAGAAACCAAGCAAAACTTGACCTACTTTGATAAGTATTAAGGGTTTTTATCCCAAGAGCAATGGGAAACAGCTCAGGATGTTAAACAAAATATATGATTAGAT
Organism: Pipistrellus kuhlii; assembly: GCF_014108245.1. Taxonomy (NCBI): domain Eukaryota; kingdom Metazoa; phylum Chordata; class Mammalia; order Chiroptera; family Vespertilionidae; genus Pipistrellus; species Pipistrellus kuhlii. Next base: position 156,813,918 of record NW_023425404.1, read on the forward strand.
ATGTTCTATATACACTCTATAGAGTGTGGAGAATAGTTGGAGGGTGCCCACAAGAGAAACAAGGAGGTTGCTTAATCTATATTTTTCAAATGTAAGGAAATCCATGGTCAAAGTCAAGACCCCATTCCAGAAGGGAGAGGTAAGGAAAGCTCCTGCTGTTAGCTCACACTCCCAAGGACAGCCCTGCGGATCGCTGACCACCTGTTGTGTTTCAGACACTCTTGTAACAATCCCCTAGTCCCAGAGGCTGGAAGGCATAGCAGTAAAATAACCAAAAGACTTCATTAACAGAATAATGGTTATCGTTTTCCCCATCAAGGGGCAGCAGACTGTGAAGTCCAGGCAGTCATCCTGAACAAGCACAAAACCCCCAGCTGTTCATTCCCAAAGGGTGTTATTTTACAGCCAGCCTCCATCTGTTGCAATAATGACTGGTGTTGCGTGGCGCAACTGTGTTTACTTTTCAACTAGTTTATTTTCCCCCCCCCTCATCTATAAGGCATGTTTTAGAAACACCTGAAATGGAAGTTAGCTCGTGGATAAAATGAGAAGCAAGATCCAAAAAAAAGTTAGATCCCAATCTCATTGCTCCATTTCCTCATCTCTGTACCCAGCCCCACAGAAAATCCAATCAGCTCCACCTCCAAAATCCAACTGCTTCTCACCATCTAGTCTGAGCCACCATTATCTCTTTCCTGAACAACTGCAACAGTCTCGGAATTGGGCTCCCTGCTTCCACCTCCTGTCCCCACAGTCCATCCTTCTCCAGCAGCCAGAAGTTTCTTTATAATGTATGTCACAGCATCTCTCTTGAAGCCTTAAAGTTCTATTGCTGAATCCTTACCGTAAGGAGTCTCAAAGGTCCAATAGGAGCTGGCCTGGGGGACCTTTAGGACCTCATCTTGAACCATGCTTTCCCTTTTCTCGCCATCAACCATACCACGCTCAATCCCACATATGGATGTAGCACTGTGCCTCTTGCCTGGAACACTCTCCTTGACATCTGGCTCCTTTCCTTCACTGAGGTTTCAGTTTACTGGTAATATTTCGGGCTTCCTGATGGCCCTTTCAAAAATGTCCTCTCAGTGCACTGCATCACATGATCTTGTGTCATTATTCTCATTGGATGTATCCCTTTGTGAAATTAGCATATCTCTTTATTTGCTCTTCTTTTTTCTTCTGTATTCCTTCCACATGGCAGGGGCCTTATTGATTGCAGAGCCCTCAGCATCTATTACATTGTCTGTTACATAGTAATTTTCCTGTAAGGTTTGGATGCTTATGAATGAGTGGGGGGTGGAGGGGGCAAGGGGAGGAGGTAGGTTGACCTTCCTCAAAAACTGAATTGGGAACTTAGTATTTAGACTTTACATGTGTTACCCTTAAATACTGATTCATCTACATCAGGGCTTCTTTCTACTTTCATGCACATACGAATTTCCTCGGGATCTTCCTTAAAATATAGATTCTGATTTCTAACAAGATGTCTCCTTGGTGTTCTGACACTATTTGGATAGGAGTCGCTCTTAAATCCCATGATAAGCAGAATAACGGCCCCTCTAAGATGTTTACATTCTGCTCCTCTGAAGCTATGTCTATTTTACATTACAAGGCAAAAGGGATTCAAGACTTCAGATGGAATGAAATGTTGCTAATCAGCTGAAAAGAAAATAGAGAAATTATCTATGTAAGACCTGGTAATCATAAAGGTCTTTTAACGTGGGAAAGAAGTCAGTGTCAGAGTTTTCCTGGAGAGAATGAGTCAATGGCCATTGCTGCCTTTGAACATGGAAAGGGGAGTCAGCAGCCTAGAAGGGTGGGCAGGCCCTGGAAACTGGAGACAGCCAGGAAACCAAGAAACATATTCTCCCCCAGAACCTTCAGGAGAAACACAGCCCTGCTGACTGCTTGATTATAGCCTGTGAGACCTGCATTTTGACCTAGAGAACTATAAACTAATATGCAAAATTGTGTTGTTTAAAGCCATTGAGGGGTGGCAATTTGTAGCAGCAGCAATAGAAAACTAGAACAAACCTTTTCCCAGGAATGTGTGAAGGAAAGTGTTCTCTTGCCCCTACTTCAGCAATACAGGGGGGGAGGAGCAGAAGTGTGAGTGGGCCAGTTACATATGGCTATTTTAGTGTTAATTGGAATGGCCACCTATTTCAACCTGCAATCTGCCAACAGAAAAAAATTTCTTTCCCCTAAAAGAATAATATCACATTGATTCTTCACACCCTAAGAGTAGATTTCAGAGTATGATCCCGAGCCTAGCAGCATCAGAGTCACCCAGGAACATGTTAGAAATGCAAATTCTCAGGACCCATCCCAGACTTACTCAGAAACTTGGGGGATGCCACTCACAATCTGTTTCAACAAGCCCTTCAGGTGACCCTGATGCCAGCTCCAGTTTGAGATCCACTGATTAGCAAAAGCATATGTGCCACTGTGTTTAATGCTGGGCATACATACAGATACACAGTTCTTTTTGTAGCTCTCACAATATATTTTCTTGGGCACTAATTGCATGTGATAACAGAAACCAAGGTCTGATATGGAAGCAGCTCATTGAAGCCACCAACTAGAATAATAACTCATAAATTATTTTTTTTTAATCTTTAGAAGCTAGACCATAAAGGGAAAGGGAATAGATAAGTGTCCTCCCTCATCTGAAGCTGTTGGAAAACATTCTAGAGTGTTAAAATATCAAATATTGATATTTACCCTTTTAAACGGATTCTCTTAAAAAATCAGGTATCAGACGTAAAGCACATTCCTGTTTTCTTCAGGAAACCAGCACTTTGGAAAATGATACAACCCCCCTTTGACTCTTTCTTTTTATGCCCTCTTCCCTGTCTTATCTAGTGAGATTGCTCTGAGTAGGTGAAGCTGCTCTCTTAAACAGTGGAGTTTGCACACATTTTAGGTGTTTTGTTTTGTATCTGCTGACTATATATATATATATATATGTATATATATATATATATATATTGATTTCAGAGAGGAAGGAAGACGGAGAGAGAAATAAAAACATCATTGATGAGAATCACTGATTGGCTGCCTCCTGCACGCCCCCTGCTGAGGATCCAGCCCACCACCTGGCATGTGCCTGACTGGGACCTGGTTCATAGGCTGATGCTCAACCACTGAGCCTCACTGGCCTGGCTCAAGTTTCTTCTTAATACTGTGAAATGACTCCCTAATCTTTCATTGTTTTGCTCTTATCAGAGTTCTAGGACTTGAGGGACTGAGAAAGCTGACATTTCTATCTACTGATGGCTGCAGGGCCATATTGAAAAGATGAATAGCTCAGAAAATATGAATGTCACAAAATGGCTGGAAGCAGCTAGATGGTGGTTATGTGGTGGAAGCGAGATAGGTCTGGTCATATTACCTTATTGATTAGATTTGGATTTCATGAAATCACCAGATTTTTCTCTCTTCTCCTCTCCCAATGTTAAAATTATCAGCTGTCAGCATTGAGGAGGGAGTTGGGGCCCCAAGATAGCACTGCTTGGAAGAACAAACAAGTCACAAGTGCCCTCGCCCCAAACAGCAGCAATGATTAAGGCTACCTTGGCAAAGTTGCTAGAAATGTTAGAATCCCTTCCATTTCCAAAGGACAGCCCTTTCAAAGGAAGGCAGGATGAGTTAGGCAAATTTGGAGCTCCCTATTAATTCAGGCTTTGTGTTTCTACTTCAATCAAGATAGTCCTCCTCTTTCCAACTTCTCAGTTTCCACTGTATAGAACCCAAGCCTCATTTGCAATGGAAATGTGAGTAACCTACTTTGCTAACTGGGGAAGGTCTGCATGCAAAGGTTGAAAAGTGTTCTTCCCTCATCATTTGAACCAGGAGATGAGGCCAAAGGCAAATAAGACCTGGGGCTGGGGCCGCTTCTGGAAGAGGGGCTGCAGAAGTTTGCAGTGTTAATTCTGGGATTCAAGTTGACAGTAATGAGGGGTAAGGTGGGTTAAGAGAATTCTGCTCCTGCTTGCAGATGTCAGCAATGTGGAATGATGATTTGTCTTGGCAAGCAGCTTAATGATAAGGTTGTACTTATTCTCTGTTCTATTTTCTAGTCCCACCTTTCTCCAAACATGGAGGCATTTACTTGTGTTTTTATGGAAGTAAATTTATGAAAATATTATTAATTAATTATGCACGTATTATATAGAGTTTGGGAGGTGTACAGAACTACAGCAGGTAAAATTAAAAATCTGACCTTAATTCCAGAAAATTCTATTTGTTACTTTTTCATGTTTAACTCCTAGTTATTTTATAAAAACACTAGAGGCCCGAGGCACGAAAATTCATGCAAGAGTAGGCCTTCCTTCTGCCTGCCAGCACCAGCTTCCCTCTGGCACCCAGAACCCAGGCTTCCCTCCTCCAGCCGCTGGCATGCACCCAGGACTCGGGACCCAGGCTGCTTCCCTCCAGCCCTGGCTTCTTCCGGAAGGATGTCTGGAATGACACCTGGAAGGACATTTGGTCTAATTAGCATATTACCCTTTATTATTATAGATACCGTAAGTCTAAATTGTTTTTTTGAACCTGACATGAAATTAACTCATTGCTAAAATTTAACATTATGAACAAAATCAATAAGAGGGGGGAGGCTTTCTAGGAGGAAATAACCTGTGTAAGGAGCAGCTTAGCGTTTTTATTCTGCCTCAGTTTTTCCTATCTTTGCAGAGACTCTTACATGTTTGAGGTTCCTGCTGTTAAGGCAACACACACAGAGGAACTTTTCCTAGTGCTGCTGCCTCCATGCAGCTCAGTGGCTGCCTGATTTGAAGCCTGAGTATTTTTAGCAAGACTCCAAGAGGCAGAAGTCACACAAACTCAGGAAGCGCAGCCATGGCCAAACGTGTCTTTGGTGGCTGCGTGGGCCATATTTTTCTCTGAAGCTTATTTTGTGTCATGTGGCAGTCTCTGAAGTGTGTGTTGAAATACAGCATACAACACTATTTCTGGCTTGCCTTCAGTGAGAACAAACTGTAAAGGCTACTTAGTAAAGAATGGGACAGAGTTTTCTGGTTTCCAGGAAAGGGATCTGATAACCACTTAATTGTGCCATGAATCATTAGTAAAGCAAGAGAAAGCACTCTTATTACAACTAGTATTTGACATCCATTCTACCTATTCATAACTCACTTCTGTATACCGTGCCATCCAATATCCATGCGTATTACAGTTTTATAAAATTGTTTCTTCTGGCAGCTAAATAGCGTGATAAGATTGAGGAACTCATTTCTTGCTAAGTCTGTTATTCATGGCAAACGTCAGATTGTGGGTAATTCCCATCTGCTGAGCAGCTGCAATTCAGGCCACAAAGTGCAAAGTACGCCTAAGCATTTTACAGTTGATCCATTGTGACTCATTAAAATTGAGCTGGGAGCCTTAAAGGAACAGAGACCCTGTGCTCTCACCTATATACATCCTTCCTCTACACCTGTCACTCCATGATAAGTCTCTCCCTGGCTAGCACTCTTCTGGGAATTGTAATGAATAATTCTGGGTGTCTGTCAGCGTTTATCAGGATCCCCTCTCTGCACTGCCAATGTGTGATGCCTGCTTCTCTCCTGGGGAAGCTTGTGATTCTGTGTTCACTTAGTTAGACATCCAGCTTATATGAAAGTTTGCCATCCCTTAGTTTTGTAAAAATACAATCCAGATGATATGCTGTGCAATGTTTTCTAATTGAATATCCAGATCTTAGAAAAATCAATTTCTTATCTGTCACTCATAAAGTAAACAGGCTGTTTGAACCTTACATCTACTTCCTGAGTATCCTTACAGCGTCTATACACCAGAGATTTATAAACTGAGAAGATGGGACATGGAATCCATTGCTTATCACCCACTTTACAGTTTTGTTAGGGCCTGAACAGTGGCTCAGCTTTCTGGTTTGGGCTGGATGAATTCTTTGGGGACTTAGAGGGAAGGGTGCTCTTTTGAGAGATCCATATATAACAATTACCAATGATAAATTACAGTGTACCTTAAATCAGTGTCTCTTTTCCTGACTAGGGACTGCCTAGGTAACGCTTGGTAATTACCTTTGGATTTCCTAAACCGAATAATCCCCTGTACTTATTCTAGATCCCTTTAATGCTTTAGAACCTCCCATATATGTGGGGCATCTGGCATCTTTCTGTGGAACATAGCCTTGCTCCTATACCTCTGCCCCAGTACTGTTACAATGGTCCTGCTCTTCCTGCTGCATCTTGTCCTGTCTTTAAATCTGTTTCCCATGAGTTCCCTATTGGCCCTTAGCGTCATCATGTCTCTTTCTTGACAGGAACCTTCAGTAGTTGCCTATTGCCTGCAGGGTAATTCTAAGCCTCTTAAAATGGTTCACGAGGTTCCTGTCTGCTTCTTCAGCTCATGGCTCACCACTCCCCATTTTCTGTGTTGTACTCTTAGAATCCCAACTTTTTGAGCTTTCTGCACAATAACTATAGAAAGAGCTACATGGCCTTGCTAATGTTTACTTTGCCAGGTAAGGCCATCACACTTTCCTGGTTCAATGCTCACCCTCCCATGTTTGCTGTAGATCTTCTAAGCTCTCACCCACCCTCTGAATATGACGGCAGCCTCATGATTGTGCTCACACAGTGAATGAATGAGTGGTCGTTACTACAGGTCTTCTGTTAGGGTGCATAATTTGAATCAGTCAGCAGAGGACCAATAACAACTCAGCTCTTTGTGCCCCCATTGTTTCATTAGCTGTATAAACAAATCATCTTCAAAAATTCCTCTGGTCAGGTACATAAAGTTAAAATGTGACGATTTTTTAAATACTGTATTTGGAATGCACTCACTATTGTTATAGTTGTTCACCTATCTTCGAAATTTCCTTTGGGAATTATTTGCTTTATTGCACCATTAACTTACCTAATTTTATTTTAACATTATTTTACTGAGCTCAACTCTTCTCCACACTCCAATATCCTTCAAAGTGACATTAATAGTCAGCAAAATCCTGCCTATGGTGAAAAGAAGTATGGAAGACTCCTGTGGTATTCAGTTACCCTGTGTTACACAGGGCTGATAGGGTGGCCAGCTCTCTCGACAGAGCCAGATAAAACATATTTCAGGCTTTGCGGGCCATCTGGTTTCTGCCACAAGGACTCAGCCTTGCTGTTGTTACAGGAAAGCAGTTACAGACAACAAGCCAACAAATGAGTGTGGCTGTATTCCAATAAACCTTTATTAAAAAAAAAAAAATGGCCCGGGACTACTGTTTGCCAATTCCCTGGGTCATTTGTTTGCCAATCCCCCGAGTTAATTCTATGGCTGAAGGTTTAGTCAGATTTTGTTTGGGAACAGAAAATAGCTTATTCCCAGAGAATAACCTTTCTAATTATACATAATCCTGAGGTAAATATTTTGGAAGATACTTGTACTTTATGATGCAGTTTTATCAGAAAGAGAAGCTGAGGGAATAAGGTTACATAAAAATTCATTGCTTTCATAACAACTCTCACAGCTCAGCATATCAGAATGTGAACCAGAAATGTCTATATGCTGTCCTGACACTCAATAATGAGAGCTGAAAAAGTGTTTGTAGTCAACACCAAGACTGCAATTTTTAGGAAATATCCCACAGCAATGTCTCCAAGGGAACAAAATCAGTGTGTTCAGTGATATTTAGAACAGAAATATTTATGAACACTAAAACTATAAAGTAACCCAATTGGGAAATGGAATGATAGAGCATACAGGAATTCTGTAGAAATTTTTCTTTTCTTTTTTTTCAAGATTGATATGGAAATTTTCTTTTTTTCTTTTAAATATGTTTTTACTAGAGGCCCAGTGCACAAAATTTGTACATGGGGGGTTGTATCCCTCAGCCCAGGGTGCACCCTCTTCCAATTGGCATCCCTCTCACAATCCAGGATTGCTGGCTCCCAACTGCTCCCCTGCCTGCTTTCCTGATTGCCCCTAACCGCTTCTATCTGCCAGCCTGATCACCCCCTAACCACTCCCCTGCCAGCCTATTTGCCCTTAACTGCCATCCCCTGCATGCCTGGTCACCCCTAACTGCCCTCACCTGCAGGTCTGGTTCCTCCCCAACTGCTCTCCCCTGCAGGCCTGGGTCCCCCCAACTGCCCTTACCTGCAGGCCCAGTGACCCCAATTTACCTCCTTTGCTGGCCTGGTCACCCCTAACTGCCTTCCCTGCAGGCCTGGTCCCTACCAACTGCCCTCCCCTGCTGACCTGATTGCCCACAACTGCCCTCCCTTGCAGACCTGGTCTCTCCCAACTACCCTCCCCTGCTGGCCATCTTGAGGTGGCCATCTTATGTCCACCTGGGGGCAGCCATTTTGACCACATGGGGACAGCCATCTTGTATGTTGGAGTGATGGTCAATTTGCATATTACTCTTTAATTAGATAGGACTATTGATAGTATTATAGATATCTCCCATTTCCACCTCTCTTTTACCCCCTCCTCCCAACACCTACCCATATCCCAGGTCTTCACTACCCATTGCCCATGTCCTTGGGCTATGCATATAAGTATATAAGTTCTTTGGTTTATCTCTTCTCATTCCCCCCTTTTTTTTAATCTGCATAGTATTCCATAGTGTAAACACCCCACAACTTTTTTATCCATTCATTTACTGATGGGTACTTGGGCTGTTTCCAAATCTTAGCTATTATAAATAACACTGCTATGAACATAGGGGTGCATATTCTGTAGAAACTTTTTTATGTGGTGATTGTGAAGAGTGTATTGATTCTTAGAAATAAGCACATGGAATATGACAGAGAAAACTCAAATGGAAAAAAAATGTTTAAGCAATCTCAAACATGTAAAAATTAATATACATGAATTCTGTTGTTTAATACTCAGTATTTATTTTTTTAAAAAAGAACCTACTATGAGCACTGAGAAGACAGCAAAAAATAAGACCAAAATTTCTGCCTTCATGGAGCCAAAATTCTTATAGGAGAGAGATATGTTGAGGATCAAAGGGATATTAATTATTTATATATTTGGAAATGTAATATCATGAGATTTCTCCTCTATAAAACTGCTTATATTTTAAAAACCCTTTCCTCCTTTCTTTGATATATCTTGTTTTCTTAAGAATAAAAATTTCTCCAGTCACTTCATTCAACCAGTATTTGCTGAGTTCTTACTATGTGCCAGGCCCTCTTCCAGGCACATAAAATACAATGTAAACAAAACACACAAGCTTTGCCAAAACCGGTTTGGCTCACTGGATAGAGTGTCAGCCTGCGAACTGAAGGATCCCGGGTTCGATTCCGGTTAAGGGCATGTACCTGGGTTGGGGGCACATCCCCAATGGGGGATGTGCAGGAGGCAGCTGATCAATGTTTCTCTCTCATTGATGTTTCTAGCTCTCTATCCCTCTCCCTTCCTCTCTGTTAAAAAATCAATAAAATATTTTTTAAAAACATACACACACAGGCTTGGCCATTCTCAGGGATCTAAATAGTCTAGTGGGGAAGACAGAATATAAGACAATATTATAAAAACACATATTCTTATAATATATGGGTATTTATTAATATATAAAAATATATAATTACATACTACTAGAGGCCCGATGCACGAAATTTGTGCAGGAGTACGCCTTCCTTCCCTCGGCTGTTGGCACCAGCTTCCCTCTGGCATCTGGAACCCACATTTCCCTCAGGCAGGCACCAGGGGACTTGGGTTTCCCTCACAGCCCAGGCTTCATTCTGAAGGATGTCCAGTCTAATTAGCATATTATGCTCTTATTATTTTAGATAAGAATATAAGTAAAATGTATACAAGTTTTGATGATGACTAAGGGACAGAAACAAGGAGGAAAGCAAGATATGAATGTCTGAGATGGCATATTTCTAGATTGGATGGTCAAGAAGGACTTTCTTGAGAAGTTGACTTTTGACTAAATTTTTTTTGAAATGAGCATGCTAACATTGTGATTGTGTCGGGGGAAAGAGAGTTCTGGCCGAGGGATCAGCAAATACAACGGCCCTGAGATGAGAATGTTCAAGGCACATCAGGTGGTCAGTGATTGGGGTGTAGTAAGCTAAGGAGAGAGAGGTAGGAAATGACCCTGACGGTGTAACAGCAGACCAGATCACATCTGGCCTTTGAAGTCATTGGAAGGATATTGGCATTCTTCCTAATAATGAGAAGCATTTGAACAAAAGAGAGATATAATAAAGAGTGCATTAAAATAGTTCCTGCTGTTGAGAATAGACAACGGACACAGGGAGGCTTTTAAGAGACGGTTGCAATAATCCAGATGAGAGAGGATAGCTTGTACCATGGGAGTAGGTAAGATAAGCATCTTGAGCGGTGGGCAGCACGGAGGAAAGGATGGAGGTGTGGCAGAATACAGTGTTCCCCCTGGCACAGCCCGTCACAAAGAGGCAGAAACTCAGTAGCAGAGACCCTTTCTGAACCATCGCTCTATCCCCAGTGGGAAGCACAGTGTCAGGCACATTCTAAGTGATTAACTGTTATAAAACAAAAAAGGAATGTAAAACCAAATGTCTATTTCATGGCTGCCTTCTGCTGTAGAGCACTCTCCTCACCACTTTTGGCCAGAGTCATTTTCCTTTATTTGGCTATTAATTTATGAATTAGCGTCTTTAATGTTTATTTGTATCCTAAGAAGCCTTTCATTTTCAATGACCTACATTAATTTAAAATGACAGATGAGTAAAGATCCCATTGAACCATTTCTTTCCATCTCATACCTCTACAACCTAGAAGCACCATTATTGTTTTTCACCGTGAAAGAGCCTAAGACTGATTGTAACAGAATGTATTTTATTTATTAATTTTTTTTAGGGAGCAACTTAATTCTTTATTGAAGACCTATAACATTTTTTATGCGAACCAGGAAAATCTGCATATTTCATACGGACAGGTAAGCCCATCAAATAAATTAAATACAGTTGATTCACAGGAAAAAAATCATAAAGGTCCAGAGGAGTTGGGATGAGTTGGAGTTCATAAGCCAGTAGCACAAATGGTCTGAGAAACAGGTTCATCTTTAAGTTGATCATAATTTCCTTAAGTATATCAATAAAATTCCAGTCCTGGGACATCAATAACTTACTCAGAATTTTGGGGGGAAATGAAATAATTTAAAATAATGTTAATGACATGTGCTTTCAGCAATTCTACTAGAAATCTGTCCTAATACTTTCTTATGAATGCACCAGGATGTATACAGAAAGCTGTTTACAGTGATATCGTTTATAATGGGAAAAAATTTTGAAGGTATCTTTAGTCTCTATCAGTGGAGAATGATTCAATAAATCATAACTATATGGGATATCTGTAATAGAGTCTGATTTGGTTGTTAAAATACATGATCATCAAAGTGCATGCATACCATATTATAATAATACACTATCAAATGTTAAAGAAACAATTCAGGAAAGTCCTGAAGCTAGAAAACATTTTCAGGAGTGCAGTTGATAGGCTACTATACACACTGACCTTAAACCAACCTCCCTCCCACTTCCCTCCCTCCTTCTTCCCTCCCTTCCTTCTTTCTTCACTTCCTTCCTTTCTTCCCTTCCTCTCTTCCTTCCTCTCTTCTTTCCTCCCTCCCTTCCTTCCTTCCTTCCTTCCTTCCTTCCTTCCTTCCTTCCTTTCTTTCTTTCTTTCCTTCCTTCCTTCCTTCCTTCCTTCCTTCCTTCCTTCCTTCCTTTCTCTCTTCTCCTTCCTTCCTTTCAGTTGAATGCCTCATTCTCCACACCTCTTTCTACAGTCTTGTATTCTAATGCTGCTTGCTTCCCATTTTTATATCTTCCTAATCCCAGGGAATATTATCATTTTCTAATATTCTGGTTGAAATCTTCAATTATGGTAGTAGAACACTGCCTATAGGTCACCATGATTTGGCTTAAATCTGCATTTGGATCAGAGGATATTTACAAAGCACTCTAATGTTTACTAGTCAGCTTAAATAATTTACTTCAATGGGGTATTTCAAATAACTTCTCAAATGTAATTATATACAGAAGAACAACTGATCCCTTTAAAAAGAAATGGATCAAATTTTAAATAATTTCAATACCTTAGAGATCTCTAATATCTATAATTATAAAAATATAAAATTTAGGAAAAGGTAAAAACTTTAAGAAAATGATGATTTACATTTTAATTCAATAGTTTCCACAGAATTCCTGATGTTTAGAAGTTTGTTTTGTGCTTCCTTCATGCTGCTTAAATTCTAGTAGGCAGACAAGAAACAGGAGTAAAATGTATGGTATGTCAGATGGTGACATTGGCTGTGGAGAACATTGAAGTGGGGGAGCAGGCTTCAGAATCTAGGTGGGGTGAGGAGAAGAAAAGATATTTACTTACTTAGTGGGGAGGAGAAGAATTTAACCATGGGATCTGAACAATGTGAGAAAGCAAACTTTGCAGAATCATAAAATTCAGGAAACGCTTTATCATACTGTGCCCTCTATTGAGCACGTCATCGTCATTGTGACTTACTTCACTGGTTATAGCTGTTATCAAAAATAAAATATTTTTTCTTCTTTTGTTAAATATTTCCAACTTAAAAAACATTCCTCCAATGCTAAAGTAGAATTCTTTTGAAGATAAATTGAAAAGCCAACCAATCCCATTTAAAAATTTATTTATTAAGATGCTTTGTATTCTTAATTTCTACATCTTCAGTTGAATCATTTACCTTCTATAAATAGTACAAAAAAGAATCTTTGAGATGCTTGGTTTCTTCCCTAGAGTGATGATGGTAAACTAATTGTTGAAGGAATGTTGGACATTTTCTGGGGAGTGAAACGGCCTATACAGCTGAAAATACAAGATGAGAAGCAAATTCCTTCTTTTACTGTGAAGTCACCAGATGTCTTTTCCAAAATGTAAGCTATAATTCATGTTTCTAATTCTTTCAATAACCTGCATGTTTACCTTTATTGTATGCACTCTTACAGATGGGAGCACTTCTAAATGCTCACAGACAGTCTCACTGATTCCCTTAGCAACTCTATGAAGTAGGTGTTCAGAAACCAGAACTCTGAATTCAGTAATTATGCAAGATCTCTAATCACTAGGTAGCAGGACTGGACTGAACCTCAGGTCTACGGACTGGAGAGCCCATGATCTTGATCTCTCTGTTGTATTGCTTCTCTCTCTCCTTGAAGACTGCATGTTTTCATTGGAAAAAAAAATTAAATGTATAGACAAGATTTTATTATCCCTGGCCTGCTCACACACACACACACACACACACACACACACACAAAGAGGATACAAATTCATTTTTAAATTTATCTAGAAAAAAAGGGCTCTTTCTGCTTTCTGAAAAGTAGATTTAATTATGCTCCACCTGATTGTCCTGACCCTGTTCAACAAGGCACAGCAAGTGTAGCTGAAGGTCAGTAAGTGAACAAAATAGTTCTCTCATTCAATGCACCCAGACCTTGAATAAATAAGTTGGGCTGATTTTTTCATTATCTTTCATTATTTTTAGAAAAGCAAATAAATATTCTCAAAAGGAATCAAATTTATATTTTTTCTGTTCTTCCACTCGCCCTTCCTCCTTTTTTATTTTAATTTTTATTAAAGCATAATTGGTATACAATATTATATTAGTTTTAAATGTACAACATAGTGATTCAACATTTATGCATCTTACTGTGTAAACACTACACTAAGTCTAGTAACCATCTGTCACTGTGCAAACTTATAACACAATTATTGACTATATTTTCCTTTATCTTTTTTAACCCATTCCTCTACCTTCCTCCCCTCTGACATTCATTAATTTGTTTTGTTTCTGAGTCTGCTTTTCTTTTGTTGGTTCATTTGTTTTCCTTTTTGAAATCCCACGTATAAGTGAAATCATGCAACATTTGCCTTTACCTATCTGATTTATATTTCACTTAGCATAATACCCTCTAAGTTTATCCATGTTGTCTCAAAATACAGGATTACTGAGTAATATTGCAGTGTGTGTGTTTGTGTGTGTGTGTGTGTGTGTGTGTGTCCTTTAATGCCTCTTCACTGCAATTGATGGGTATCTAGTTGCTTCCGTGTGTTAGCTGCTATAAATAATGCTGCAGCAAACATAAGGGTACAAATATCTTTCCAAATTAGTGTCTTTGTTTTCTTTAAATAAATACCCAGAAGTGGAACTGCTGGGTTGTATGGTAACCATAAAACTTAGAAGAAAACATAGGTGGTACACTATTTGATATAATATCATTTTGGATATAATCCCTAGAGCAAGGAAAACAAAAGCAAAAATAAATAAATGGGACTTCATCAAACTGAAATGCTTCTGCACAGTGAAGGAAATCATCAAAAAACGAAAAGACACTAAAAGACTATATTTGCAAATAATATATCTGGTCAGGAATTACTATCCAAAATATATAAGAAACTCATCCAACTTAATAACAAAAGAATGAACAATTCAATCAAAACATGGGCAGAGGACATAAAAAAACATCTCTCCAAAGAAAACATACAAATGGCCAAGAGACATTTGAAAAGATATTCAACATCATTAATCATCAGTGAGAAACTACTGCACACTATTATCAAAAAGTCAACAAAAGACTTTTAACCAGAAATGGTGACAATGTGAAGAAAAGGGAACCCTCGTGCAGCCATTATGGAAATCTTATGGAGATTCCTCAAAAAAAAAAATAATAATAATAATAGATCTTCTATCATCCAACCTCCCTTCTTCTTTAATCCTTGAAGTTGCAACTCATCTCCCTTTTGTGTGTGTGTGTGAAGGTAGTAAACCTTCACCTCACTCATCTCCCATCTATAGGTAGATGGCCAAGAGTTCTACCAGAGCAGAGGAGAAGATGGAGAGAGAGCCGCCGTCAGGATTATTTCCCCAATCTGGTCTACGACCAAAATCAAGAAAAAACAGCTTGCACCATGAAGATAACACTTTTCCTTTGAAGATAACACTGAAGCCCCACTATGTGCACCTTGTCAATCTTTTTCAAACATGATGCTCCAGCAAGTCTGAAAATTTTTTATTCCCTTAATATAGCATACAGTTTCTTACTTCACTAACTCTCTGCCTGGAAGTCTACCCGCTTTTCCATACTTATTTTCAGATTCTTCTACTGATGCTTGTAAATCAGGTTGGATAACACATTCCCCAGAAAGTCTTTTTTAATACCTCAGTCTGTACTAGATGCACTGACAACTTTTCTATACCATTTCAGACCATGCCACTACCAATATTGTTATGCACCTATCTCCCCATCTTGCCTTTAGGTTCCTCAAGCATAAGGAGTATATCTTATTCATATTTGCTACCCCATTACTCAGCAGTGTGCTTGACACAAAGAAGCCTTTGGAAGCCTGATGGTTAAATTACGTCCGTTGTGAGAATTCTCTGTACATATACTACTTCTGACTAGTCTTCCACCCAAGCTAAGGATTGCCAATGGGCAAAGGGTCCAGGACTTATGGAAGAGTGGAAGGGAGACCACAAACCTAGATGAAGCCCTGTATCCTTCATCTTCACATACTATGTGATTGATGGAGCTGATGATTCTAAATGAGTAGGAGCATCATTGAAAAGGTGAAATTACCCTTGGACCCTACTTTAAGAAAATCGTACAAGATATGAATTTGGCAAAATTAGCTATCATTCTTCATATTGCCTTAGAACTCATTGCCAAGTTCTCTTGGCAGTCAGCTCCTTTTGATGATTTTATTCATGAAAACTTGATAAGTATGGAACATTATGGGAAGATGTCAAGGGGATGCAGTAAGACATTGTATTATCACTTAAGTTGTCATTGTTTTGAATATCCCAAGATATTTT
Organism: Pipistrellus kuhlii; assembly: GCF_014108245.1. NCBI lineage: Eukaryota > Metazoa > Chordata > Mammalia > Chiroptera > Vespertilionidae > Pipistrellus > Pipistrellus kuhlii. The sequence continues at coordinate 156,829,738 of NW_023425404.1, forward strand.
TAATGTGTCAATTTAAAATATAAGGAACTTGTTCCTATAAATCCTGAATTTTGGGATACGTTTTAAGAGTCCAGGTAGAGAAGGCAATAATAATGCCTCTTCACATACTGTGGCAAGTTATGAATGACCATCCTCAGGATGTATTTTCATGGACTCCATTTCCACTTCCCAGTGTTTATCAGAGCTTTGCTGTGAATGAGACAGGAATTTATCTCTTTAACTTAAGATTGAGAAAGAATTACCCAGAAAACTGCATGGTTTTTACTACAGTAATGAGAGCTATGGGAGAATGTCTGAGTGCACACTTGCAGTGTATCAGATAGTTCTGGTGGGTGAGGGTTGTCAGAAAAAGATCCCACTCCTCTCTTTCACCCACACGGAGCAAGAATAGATTCAGCTGCAATTAATTAGCGAGAATCTCTTTTGGGAGCCAGCTGAACACTCAGCAGGAAGGTGCAGCATTATTCAGAAGGTCTGCCCCCTGGCCTGGGCTTTCCTAGTGGGCAGCAGAGCCACCTAAGGTTCTCCTCATTGTTGCACTCCAGTGCTAGACACCCTCATTCATTTAAATACTGAGCTCAAATGAAATTGTGAAATGAAATGAGCAGAGGACATAAAAAGACTGTTCCCTCACTCTGTGGAACTGCTCTCATGTTCCCTTCCCCACACTGGGTTTCTATCAGCAGAACTTACACCTCTGCAGCCACAGGATCACAGATTTTGTAGCTCCAGTGGGTGGATGTGGAGTGAAAAAAGGTGTGTTCTCAGCTGCAGGAAGCACTGCCATCTTGCCTTTCAGTTCACCCCTTGAGAGATTCATCAGTTTGTTACACTAGTTTGTTTTAATTACATTAAAAATGAGTCACACTAAGTCAGCTTAATGGAAGTGGTAGAAGCTTAAAATAAATCAGTTTGTTTGAACTGTGACCACTTGTAATCCTTTATGGAATAAGTTCTATAAAGAGTACTTTGATCTCTTATATCTGGTGCAAGTATTTTCTTTTGGAAATTAAAAAAAAAATACAGCCTTATTATGCTTGTTTGTATCAGTTTTTCTTTCTTCATTTCATATATTTCCAAAGTCAGCCTTGACACATTTTGGACAAGTCATAGTGGAATGAAATAAAGAGCAGAAACTGGACAGGTGTACATTTCAATAATATCAATAGTGGGGGGATTTCTTACATTATGGGTACAGAAGTGACGTCTGCTATTTGCCTATCAAATTTCTACCTCCTTTTTCTTTTGCAACTCATTAGAAAACCTACCCACAGTTTAAATTTGCTAATGGTATACATCCTGAAGCTTGGTCAGAGCAATGCAAACAGTCTCCTACTGGGGCAAGTTAAACTGCTTGATATTACATAAAGTTGTAGTCAGGATTTTTTTGTTTTGTTTTGTTTTATTGTTTTGTTTTGAAAACTCTGGGTAACTATCTTCAAACTTGGTCATGTGCACAGCTATATATGTTGGTACTTCAAATTATGCAAACCAGAGTTAAAATTGGTGTAGTCTCCTAAGATGGTAGGAAGAAAGGGGGTTAAACACTGCTTATATTGAGCCATGTTTGTCTCCCAGTAGTAGTGTGACACCACTAAGCTATAAGAAAGTGAGAATGGGTGTCAAGTCTGCCAGGGTCCCCAAGAATGTATAGTACATTACTGGTCTTGCATTCTTTCTCATTTCATCGCCCCCATATGAAATAACATCAGGTTGCTTCTCCTTTATAGTTTCTGTTTTTCTTCAGTAGTCTGCTTTTTCAATTGCTACCCCCTTTTTTATGATAATTGTATCTTCCTCCTTTTTCTATTAATCTTCTATACATTGTGGGAAATGAATAATTTCATTTATCATAAGAATAGATTCTGGGTTAGGACCTGGAGATTTCTCCTTTGTGTGAAAATTATTATTTATAGTTTTTGGACATTACAATATTTGTTTTGACTAACTATATGTTAGATAGTAGAGTTCATTGGAAAACTAATCAACAAATATATTAGGATCCCCTTATTTCCTTCCTAAGGCTATTGTGAGACTCAAATGATATAAAAATTGTAAAAAGACCTCAAAATAATTCAAAGATCAAGGAAAAAAAGAATCACATTTATTTAGATTCACCAGCACTAGTATTCTTTTTTAAACTTTTACTGAATTTATTGGAGTGATATTAGTTAATAAAATTATACATATTTCAGGTATACACTACTATAATACGTCATCTGTATATTGCATTGTGTGTTAACAATTGCCTAAAGTCCAATCTCCTCTTGTCACCATTTATCCTCCTTTGCCCTCTACTACTGCCCTTTATTTCCCTTTCCCTCTGCTAATCACCATCCTGTTTTCTGTATCTATGAGTTTGTTTCTGTTTGTTTGTTTATTTATTTTGTTCATTAGATCCATATGTAAGTAAAATCATATCATTATTTGTCTTTCTCCAACTGGCTTATTTTACTTAGCATAACACTCCATGTTTGTCCATGTTGTTGCAAAAGGTAAAATTTTCTTCTTTTTTACAGCCAAGTAGTATTCCAGTGTGTAAATGTACCACAGCTTTTTTACCCACTCATTTACTGATGGGCACTTGGGCCATTTCCAAACCCTGGCTATTGTAAATAACACTGCAGTCAACATAAGGGTACATATATTCTTTCAAATCAGTGTTTGGGGTTTCTTCAGATATCTTGCCAGAGGTGGAATCACTGGGTCACAAAGCAGTTCCATTTTTGTTTTTTTAAGGAAATGCCATACGGTTTTCCATAGTGGCTGTACCAATCTGTATTTTTCACCAACAATGCATGAGGGTTCCCTTTTCTCTGCATCCTCGCTAGTGCTTGCTGATTGTTGATTTATTGATGATAGCCATTCTGTCAGGTGAGAGATGATATCTTATTGTGGTTTTGATCTGCATTTCCCTGATGATTAGTGACATTGAGAATCTTGTCATATGTCTATTGGCCATCTGTATATACTCTTTGGAGAAGAATCTATTCAAATCCTTTGCCCATTTTTTAACTGGATTGCTTTTTTTTGGGGGGGTGAGTTTTATAAGTTCCTTATAAATTTTGAATATTAACCCCTTTTCAGAAGTATCATTGGTGAATATGTTCTCCCATTCAATGGGTTGTCTTCATTTTGTTGAGGGTTTCCTTTCTGTACAAAAACTTTTTGGTTTGATGCATTCCCATTAGTTTATTTTTTTTTTTCCTTTTGTTTCCCTTGCCTGAGGAGACATATCAGAAAAAAATATATATATTGCTAAGAGAGATGTCAGAGATTTTACTGCCTATGTTTGTTTCTAGTAGTTTTATGGTTACAAATGTTACATTTACGGTAAGTCTTTATTCATTTTGAGCTAATTCTTGTATATGCTATAAGAAGGTGACCTAGCTTTATCTTTCTGAGTGTGTATGTTCAATTTTTCTAACACCATTTATTGAATCATCTATCTTTATCCCATTGTATGTTTTTGCCTTCTTTGCCAAGTAATAATTGATCATAAAGGTGTGGGTTTATTTCTGGACTATCTATTCTGTTCCTTGGGTCTATATATCTGTTTTTCTGCCAGTACCATGCTCTTTTGATTGCTGTGGCTTTGTTGTATAGTTCTATATGAGGTAGTGTGATTCTCCCAACCTTGTATTTTCTCAAGATTACTATTTGGGGTCTTTTGGGGTTCCATGCAAATTTTCAAAATATTTGTTCTAGTTCTGTGAAATACACTATTGTTACCTTGATAGAAATTGCATTGACTTTGTAGATTGCTTTAAGCAATATGGACATTTTAATTATGTTGATTATTCCTATCCATGAACACAGTATATGCATCCACTTATTTGTATCTTCTTCAATTTATTTCTTCTGTGTCTTATAATTTTCCAAGTAAAGGTCTCTCACATCCTAAGTTAAATTTATCCCAAGATATTTTTTATACAATTGCAAATAGAATTGTTTTCTTAGTTTCCCTTTCTGATAGTTCATTATTGGTATATAAAAATTCAACTGATTTTTAGATATTTGTTTTGTATCTTGCTACTTTGTTGGACACATTTATCAGTTCTAGTAGTTTTTTGACGGAATTTTTAGGGTTCTCTCTATAAATACCATGTCATCTTCAAATAATGACAATTTCACTTCTTCCTTTACAATTTGGCTGCCTTTTCTTTCCTACTTCTTGTCCTATTGCCATGGCTAGGACTTCCAATACTATGTTTAATAAAAGTAATGAAAGTAGATACCCTGTCTTGTTCCTGATGTTAAGAAAAACACTTGTTTTGCTCATTGAGTATGATGTTGGCTGTCACATATAGCCTTTATCATGTTGAGGTCTAATCCCTCTATTCTCACATTGCTAAGTGTTTTTATCATAAATGGGCTCTGTGTTTTATCAAATGCTTTTTCTGCATCTATTGAATATGTGATTTTTATCCTTCATTTTATGTGGAGTATCACATTTATCAATTTGTGGATACTGACTACTAATATTAATAAGCATTTTTTGTTGCAACCAGAATTAATTCCATAAATACCCTATTGGTGAATATGTTTTGGTGATAAGGAAAACAAACATTACAAAAGAGATTTTAGTAGGAAGAAGACTGGTCCTATCACTAATAGTATCCATTAACCTGGTAGGGGTGTCGAACTCAATCAGAGAAGGGGCCAAAATCTAAAATCCAGCCTAAATCGCAGGCCGAATGGTTTACTGAACAGTCATAAACTGTCATTGTGATGGAAACGCAGCGGAGAGCAGTGATGACAGCGTGGTGCGGGCCACATTGCAAGGCCTGGCGGGACGGATTTGGCCCGCGGGCCTTGTGTTTGACACATGTGACCTAGAGAGATCTGGGGATAGCCTAGATCTCTAATGGCTTCTGCACCATCATGAATATGATATAGATAATGGTGATTATGATGAGGATGATAGTGAAGATGAGGACAATTATAATCATTTAACACATACAGAGCACTTACTATGTGTTGGGCACTATTTTAAGAATTTTATGCAAATTAGCTCAATAATAAGCAGCTGCCTAGTTTTATTTATTGTAGGCATTAGATGCTTTGGCAACTGTTAGCATCCCCTATAAATCATAATTTTCTAGAAAAGAAGTTTCCATATACTTTCCTCCTTTGTAAATTGCATTCTTCATAGCTGTCAAGACCTTGATAATAGGCACCATACCTTATTATTTTGGAGTCACTTTACCTAACAATGCTTTGGGAAAAAAACAAAACAGGAACTCAATGCAGGTTGACAGAATGAACATTTTTTGTATCTAAACTCTCTTAGAGCATTATAAGATGTCTGTATAACAACAGGTTATTGTTGGTTTGTACCAGTTCCACTTGCACATCCATTTTAAGAATCTATGTAACCTGTATTTCTATGTATTGAATTATTGTGTCAAGATATGTTCAAAATAAGTAAATGAAATATTTAAAATACATGCTGTCCACTCTGGTATAAATATTATTTTAATAATGTAAAATTGTTAGAAATCAGGGTTGATATATCTACCAATAGAGGCCCACAGTTCTAATATAAATGCTATAAGTCTGAAAACCGTCATGGACCTCAATATGAATGGAATTGATGTCACTTATAAGACTTATTATCTTTCAGGGGAATGACACGCTGGGGAGAATTTGATGATCTTTATCATATTAGTGAACTAGACAGGAATGAGATTCCAGTGTCCGAAGCAATGAATTCCCAGGAAGGTCAGTGTCAAACTGTTATTAATGAGGAGACTTTAAAGCATGAATTATAAATGTTTCTCTGAAGTCTAACATTTTACACACTACTACATAATAAACTCTTATTTTATGTTTTAAAAAAAGGCTTAAATCACTACAGTTCTGATGAATGTTTAAAAACATTATTTAGCTCTAGAAAAATGATAGTTTTTAAAAATTACATAAAATCACTTAAATTTATTAGATTAGGAAGAGTGAAGTCTTGAATTAAGTTTGTTCTCAGAAAATTGTTCAATGTTTTTTCTAAGGATTATGATTATTTATTATATTCAATAGCTTTTTTGTTAGGTCATGCATCTCAGACTGAACTTCACTTCTTTTTAGAAGTTGACCATTTTAGTTGGTATTTACATAATATTGCTTCTCAGAAAGAGGCAGATATACTGAGGTCACTATTTATATTTGATAGAGTTATTTCAAGCATTTGTTTTAAAAAGAGAAAAATCTACTTGAACATCAAATGAGTTCATATCAATTTGCCAAACCAATGGAAAATGCCAGCACCTATAAAAAAAATGGCATCAATAGTAATGACAATAATAATTTATGTGATATTAATGGCTATCACTTACTGAGACTGAGTATCAGTTATAATATCTTATATTTTACAAAGATTTTGGTTTTTGTATAATATATAGAGATCCAAAAAGGAGTGTGACTGAGGCTGGGGGGCAGGTTCGTGTTTCTGGTGGTGATATTACCAAGTTGGCTTCAGACTGAACAAGGCTTCATATTAATATTACCTTCCTGAATTTACTGACAACTTCCAATGTTTGTTTATTTTTTCAAACCATTCTTAATTCAGCTTCTGCTTTCATGTAACAAATCATATTCTATAACAAAACATGATGTCCTTCCAGAATTCCCTGATTCTTGTCTCATGGCCTCTTGACATCTTTTAAATAAGGATCTTTCCAATTAGCACCTTAAAAAAAATATTCATCTATAAACCCAGGGGACTCTCAATATCTCGACATCAAAAATATAATAAAAATCTATTTATTTGTATTTGAGGACCAGTGCTAGAGAAAGATGAAGTGTCTCATGCATATTTCATGATGCTCTAATTACAATAGAAAGTTATTTAAAATCTCAAGGTAAAATAGAACACAAATGCCACCAGCAGACCCTATTCTTACATAAGAGCATTGCTATTCCCTCGCTGTTTAAAAGCATTAGAGTCCATTGCTTAGTTACCTATTACTAAATACATACACAAATCCACCCAAGATGCAAAGAGGTGGGCGGTTAAATGATATGAGCCTATTATCTTTATTCTTCCCAGATTATTTATCTTATCACAGCAGCACTCTGAAGCCTCATGCTGATGAAGAGCCAAAATCTCCATTGCTCTATAGAACCATGAGTGAAGCAACCCTGGTGAGAAAAAGGATGAAGACTCCAATGATGGACAGAAAAGACAGACAGAAACATAGAGCTTCTATTAACGGACACTTTTATAACCATGAAGTGAGTTACAATTCTATTGGTGTCCTTTAAAATAGCATTGTCTATTAACCTAACAATAGCATTCAATTCATCTTACAATTTAAATAGCAATAGCCAATAGTAGTAGTATATCTAACTTAGAGGCCCGATGCATGAAATTCGTGCAAGGGTAAGGCCCTCGAAGCCCCAGCTGCCTTGGCCCTTACAGCCCCTGCTTCATCCAGAAGGTCTTCTAGAAAGTCGTCTGGATGGTTGTTCTGCTGTTTGGCTGATTTGCATATTACCCTTTTATTATTATAGAATATTATTATATCGGGTAGGCTGTGTGTTATGAATTAGGTTAACTATTTAAATTGATTTTTTATTATCTCATTAATAAACTGCAACAATGCTATGAATTAGGTACAATTATTTTTCCTACTTTACATTCAAGTTAATTGAGGTTCACAGAGGTTAAGCAACTTGTCTTAGGTCACACTGCTTTTAATAGTAACTTTGAACTTGGATACATCTTTGCCTGCCTCCAGAACCCAAATTCTTAGTCACCCTTATGCATGAACCTTATCTAAGTGGCTGGTATGTGCCAAGCACTGGCAATATAAAAAGGAATTAGTTTATGACTCTGCCAGAAAGGAGCTCAAAATATGGGCAAAGAAACCAATACAATGGAAATTGTTATTAGAATAATATAAGTGCTACAATAGAGTTTTATTTAAACTACATTAAACAGCCCTGGCCAGGTGACACAGTTGGTTGGAGTGTTGTCCCATGTGCCAAAACTCCTGGGCTCAATTCAGAACACGTACCTAGGCTGCAGGTTTGATCCTCAGTCAGGACATGTATGGGAGGCAACTGATCAATGTTTCTCTCTCCCTCTCTCTCTCTCTCTCTCTCTCTCTCTCTCCTTATCTCTCACATCAATGAACATATTCTCAGGTCAAGATTAAAATAATAATAAAGTACATTAAGCATTAACATTTGAAAGTCCTATTTACGCCAATAAATCAGATTTCTCACTTTTCATGGCCCTTTCCAGGTCTTGTACAAATACATGTCATTTTCTATATAAGTCTAGCTGTCGTTTTGATATAATTTGTATTCTTATTTTTCATTTGAAATGTGTTAAATTTGCATATGCTTTTCCATGCTATTTGTAAGACAGTTTATTTAATTCAGGGTAGAAAATGTATTATTTTTCTAAAACCAATATTTTTCATGTCATGTCATTTAGCAATCACTCATCCATTCATTGAATAAATACTTCAAAAGCACTTTACTCTGTGTCAGGCACCACTCTAAGCTCTTTAATATAAATTATTAACTCGTTTACCTTAAACTTTTTCCTGTAGGGCTTTCTACCTTAGTTCTTCCTCTTCCATCTTTGTGAGGGTATCAGTGTTGTGCCTTTGGAAACTGAGGGGAACAAACCTCTCTTCTGAATGCTTTGTTCAAATATACTTTTTCTTTTCTGGTTCAAGAATTATCCTCCTGGCCATAAAGTAACACTGACAGTCCCCAACAGATGTGCAACTACAGATCTCCTGTTATTCCTCAGAATTATGTTGTGTGTGGTTATCTCATGTTAAAGAAGGCCGTGAAAGCCACATTGTACTAAATAATTGGCTTCCAGATGGGATCCTTGTACTTAGAATAAAATTGGCACTAAGTTGGCTGTGTAGCATAGGGTTACATGATTCAGTGCTTGGGTGCTATAGCTTAATGACCTGATTTCAAATTCTTGTTGAGCAAAATAAAAATGTATTGAATCTCTTAGCCTTAGTTCCTTCATCCTTCCTACTTTACCAAGTTGTTGATGTGATTAAATGGAATAAGGTGAATTAAGCACAGTGTGGAATACAAAGGAAGGACTCCATTTACATTTGCTTTATTGTTGTTGATTAAAAGAGATCAAGCTGGGACTACAGGTATTTCACATAAATGTCATTCACTGCCATGTAATAACTAGAAAAATAAGGAGGGTGAAGGAGAGGAAGAAAGAAAGAAAGAAAACCCCAAAACCCAAAGCATCCTATCAATGGGTATACAATTCTGAACATCTATAAACCTAAATTGATATAGCCTTTTTTGTGAAAGATATATTTTATTAATTTCAGAGAGGAAAGGAGAGAGAGAAATAGAGACATCATTGATGAGAGAGAATCATGGATCAGCCGCCTCCTGCATGCCCCCTAGTGGGTATTGAGTCAGTGACTCAGGGATATGCCCTTGACCCAAATCGGAACTGAATCCTGGACTCTTCAATCTGCAGGCCAATACTCTCTATTCACTGAGCAAAACCAGCCAGGACTGATATAGTTTTTAAATGTGTTTTATACCATGAAACCTTTTAGTAGTGCCAGTATGTTAGGCTGTGGATAACATCCGCATTAGATGCTTACATGCTGATATTTGTGACCAATTCATGCCTTACAATGTCCTCAAACATTGAATTTTCTCCATACTTACAAAAATTTATCCCAAACGTCCTCCATATATATACTTTGATGTTTATTTACTGAATCTCTCAATATAGGATCATCTATCTAACATTCCATTAAACAAATCACCCCAAAAATTCATATTTTCTTTGTCTCCCATAGTGACTTTTGGTTTCTCTACATACTTCTTCTCAGAGGAAAATCTTTGTCTTGCTCCTCTTTTTACTATAATCCATTGATATTATTCTTATTCTGAAGTCCTATTTGAATGTTTTTCTCCACTCACTATTCTTTTTTTAAATTTTGAACACATATTTATATTATAATAAAGTTAATTTTGTCTATCTATAGTTGTTACAAAGATTAAATTTGTATTTATAAAGGGCTTAGACTAGATCTTGACACATAGTTGCAACTATGCTAAATTAATAATCGCTTGATTGGAAAAAATAAAATAAAATAAATTTACTTGAGAATTCTATGTCACTCTTGGGAATAATGTCATTATTTTCATGAATTATATATTTTGCCTAATAAACACTAATTTGCTTACATATTGACTTGCCTAAATAGATAAATCAGCCCTTGCCTATTTACCAACACATCTTAGTCCCTGTGTACATACGTAACCATGAAATATGTATAAGTTAGGGAAATCCTAACTAAACAAATATAGGTCAGCATTTTCCAAAGTATGTGCCATTGGCTATTAATAGGTATACTTAAAAAGGATATTACTTGTAAGAATAATGATCAAACTGAGAGTGAAAATTTTGTGGTTATATGCTTACTAGAGGCACGGTACATGAAATTCGTGCATGGGTATGGTTTCTAGGCCTGGCTTGCAATCAGGGCATCTTCCCTAGCTGTTGGCAGCCGGCCCCACCCCCTGCCGCCACCCACCCGCTGGTTGCCTGTTTGCCATCGGCGATTGGAGCCTGCTGGCTCTGGGGAAGGACCAAGAGGTTGGTCATTCCCACCTGCTCACTGGCTCTGCCCCTGACACTGGTCATCCTCTGTGTGTGGGAGGTAACCAGAGGGACCGAGACCTTGGCCTGGCACCACCCACATCTGCCGCCACCTACCTTGGTTCCCCCTGTGGATCAGAGCCTGCTGGCCAGGGAAGGGACCAACAGGCCTGCACCTGTGGGCTGAGAGCAGCTCCTGAATTCAGCATCTGCCCCCTGGTGGTCAGTGTGTGCCATAGTGACTGGCTATTCCGCCTTTCAGTCGACTTACATATTACCCTTTTATTATATAGGATTATAACATTTTTTATGGTGCATTACTAACCCCCAAGAGGAATGCCTTAGACTTATCTGACCATATAAACCTTTTATCAAGTATCATCTAGAAGGCGGATTCTTGAATAGAGCAATTTATTGGAAATATTTCTAGATTTTCAATCGGTAGCACTTTTACTCCAAACCTTAGTTGAGATATAGGCTGAACCATATGAAATTGCCAACATTGGATCATTTCTCACCAAGCAAAAAGAAATGATTTTATAAGGTTCAAACTGAAAACAATTTAAAACAATTATTTCTAATGAGAAGGAAGGTGTGACATGTGTTTAAAAAAGTCTATTCATGTAAATTTTTATTTGTTTTTAGTTGTAATAGTTAACTTATTTTGAAATCTTAAATTATACTCAAGAATTGTGTAATTATCTAGTGAAAATATTTTGAACATGCTCGAATAATGTTTTACCTAAGTTACTCTAGAAACAACACAAGGGTGCTTAAAAGGAGACATAATATTAAAACAACAAATAAAGCAAAAAAAGGAAACCAAGCTTTATATAATGGTGACCTTGGATTTTAATTTTCTTGCCCAAAGGACAGTTTCAAAATATTGACTGTTATTACTTTGATGTAATTTTAAAGATTTATATAACAATAAATTTTTTTTTTCTAGACATCAATTTTCACCCCAGCCTTTGAATCAGAAACTAAGGTCAGAATAAACAGTAACATGAACACTGAAGAAGTAATAAAGCAACTTCTTAAAAAATTTAAGGTAATTTTTATCACTTAACTGTGGTATAAATATCTTGTATATAATTTAACTTTAGACACCTAATGTGTTTGTCTGAAAAAGACCTATGAACATGTAAATCTAAAATCAATGTTCAGTTCTGAAGGATTCTTTTCTATGAGTGACACCTTTTATTAATTTTGCCCTGAGAAATTACATTTTTCCCAGGGAACAGAGAAGGTTTGATGCTTAAAAGTGAAAAATGAAAAGGAGGAAATGGGTACATAATTTGGGTCTGGTTGGCTTAGTAAACATCACATGGCAACAGATAATTCACGTCTATTTTTTTCCCCACTAACAGATTGAAAACAGTGCCCAGGATTTTGCACTTTACATTATTTTTGCAACAGGAGGTAAGAAAGCTTGATCACCCTTTTTACATGTTCCCCCTGTGATACAGTGTTCTGCCCATGGGGAAGGCAGGAGAGCAACTTACTCCATTTGTGAAAGGATGAGAGAGAAGAAAGAAAGGAGGGGAGGGTGTTTTATAGGAACCAAAGATAAGGTATCCTGGAGGAGTTTATAATACAAAAGAGTTTGCTTGTTGGCCAAACATCCAATTATCTGAATGGTGATCAGAGACCTTGAGAATCCATGAAGTTTCCCAGGAACTGTTAAGCATTTAAGTCATCATTTCTCTCTGTACTCCTTTCTTTTTGGCTTTTCCTTCTTACTGAAGTCATCATTACAGATGATTTTTCTCTGATCTTGCTTTTATCTCTTTCTTAGCAGAATGCCTGACACATTGTAAGAGTGTTACTCTTCCTCAATAGATAAACACATTTGGAACGTGGTGGTAGACCTTAAAATGTTAGAACCAGGGCATTGGGAAGGTGCTATGCATCAGATGCTAGGAGCAGTGAATGAGAAATTAGAAAAAACCTAAGGTGATACTCAATTTTTTGAAAACCTCAAAATTGAAAATATTGGAATGTTATATCCCCGGTTATAATTTAGGTGTCAGAAAGTGTAAGCCAGAAATAAATAAAATAACACATTTTGGTGTCAGAATAACTATAAGAAAATTAAAGCTGGCTCTCAAACATATTTAAAAAATAAAGCAATATTAAAAGCTTAAATGTTAGAAATATATATAATTTTTGAAAATTCTAAGAAAAAAAATATATATATATTCTAGTTTAGGAAAAACATTGAAAGGTTTAAAAAGGTAGAAAAAATGTAAAATATAAACAGTAAATTATGAAGAATATCAGAAAAAAGATTAGTACCTAAAATATCAAAGAGTTCTTATAACCAATTCAATAAAAACAGAAGGAAGTTTGACAAAGCAATTCAAAGAATAAAAAATTAAAATGACCAGTAAAGAGTTTTAGGAAAAGTCTTAAACTCAAGGAAATACAAGTATTTAAGGAAATTCAGTAGACAAGGAAAAGCAAGTTCAATCCACAATGCAATATTATCTCATAGTTATCAGATTGGCAAAATCATTTTAAATGATTCTATCTCTGGCTAGAGTAGATCAAAGTAAAGGAAACTTGCATGCAATTCTAGTAAATATATGACTTTCTGTGCTTTTTGAGAACTCATCACCACAGAATTTATTAAAATTTATAGTATACATATATATTACTTCTCCCAGCAATCTCACTGGTGAGAATTTATTTCACAAAAATAAAAACACTAATATCTACAGATTTATGTGCAACACTGTTTATAATAACAAAAAGCTAAAGACAAAATTACTTATCATAGGGGAATTCTATATAATAAAGACGTAGTATGCAAATTGACCCTCACACCCTCACAAATGGCTGCCCACAATCAGGCCAGCAGGGGGGTTAGTGAGGGATAAATGAGATCACAGATGTGAAAACTACTTTGATAGAAGCTAGAAGTGCTTTTGTGGTAGAAGTTAGAAATTAGAATAATACCAAATGGCTGTTATTTTCTTTCTTATCTCATTATCATGGTTGAATTACCACAGATGAAGGAAACAGTAAAAATATTCTAAATATATTTTTAAGGAAGAGCCAAGGATTGGATGTGGGATAAGATAGAAAGGAAGACTTGAAAATAATTTCAAAGTACTAGATCTGAATAACTAGAAAGATGGCTTTTTGTTCAACAAAATAGGGAAGAATCAATAAACATTTGTTGAATAAATGAATGAGTGAATGAATGAAAAATTATAAAGAATTTTTGCAGTGTGTTGCTTGATAAAAGTCATAAATGGATCTGCAGATTTTTCTGAACATCCTAACCAAAGGCAAGATTGAATTCTTGGAGTCAAACTTGGAGAATAACAAGAGAAAGGAGATCATTTTTAGTTTATTTCAATGTTTTAATTTCAATTCAACTCTTTTGAGTGAGTGTCTCCTATTGTACATGATTTTTTTTAGTTCTTCTTTCAAAGCAAGCTTAAGAAAGAAAATGAATATTCCAACTACCTTTCTTCTTTTTCCCTAGTATGAACTCTTGACTACAGTTGGTTCTTGTTTTCTTTTGCAGAAAGGAGACGGCTGAAGAAGACAGACATCCCACTACTGCACAGGCTCCTGCAGGGACCCTCCAAAAAGAATGCTCGCATCTTCCTCATGGATAAAGATACAGAAGAAATTAGCAGTGATGTATGAATACCATCACCCTGAGTCTGTCTTTGCCTGCTCCTGACTGAGCACCTCTCACATAAATATTCTGCTTACCTTTTGTGCGTTTTATTTTCAGGTGGCTCAGTACATTAATTTCCATTTTTCTCTCCTGGAATCCATCCTTCAGAGATTAAATGAAGAAGAGAAAAGAGAGATTCAAAGAATAAAAACAAAGTAAGTCAAGAGCATGCGTGCTAAAGTGCTTGTTCCTTTAATAAGTTCAGTGTGCTAAAAGTGTCCAAATTTTAATACTCTTTTTCTCCTTTTCATTTTCAGATTCAGTACCGAAAAGGCCATTATACTGAAATGTCTTCAAAGAAAACAGGTAGTAAAAACAGAGACGACAGTTTAGTGGCCACTATTGCTAAAACACTTCAACAAAATCAGAGAGATGTTGCTACTTCAAGAGTCTATCCACCCTATACTTGCATTCATGCAAATATATGTGAACTCGACTCTATAGAAAATTGAATGTTGAAAAAGCTTGTCTCTCTCAGAGGTGATGAGGTTCACAGTGGGACTGAAATGAGCTTGAATTTAATTTCAGTAACTGAAATGAGCTTGGATACTGTGTATTCCAAATAGTGTTCATAGAGAAACAATGAACTGGAATTTAAATGGCGCCTTCAACTTCACGTAGTTTAAATGTCGTTTAGCTTGAACTGGAAAGAGAACTGGAATATCAACAACTAACTCTCAGAAATGATTCAGAAGTCAAAGCTGCCAGCTTGTGAAATAAAACTGAAGCATATACCCCCCCCCCCCCCCACCACCACCACCAAGAAATCTGATGGTGACTGTCTTATACTCCTTGAAAACTCTAATATTGTCATAAAATCTAGGGCTGTCTTTATGTGGGTAGGTGAATTTTGGCAATCTGTAGCCTCAGAGCTATAAATCCTTTGGGAAGGAAAGGATTGTGGACTCTTAAGAGTAATTTTCTCAACCCGAGCTCCCCCCCCCCCTTTTTTTTTTCCTGTTTTAATGATGACTTTCTTAAGGATGTTTTTAGGTCAACAGAACTAGCTTTCTGTATTTTTCCAAACATATATACCACAGAGACTTCACATATTTAACCATATTGGCCAAGACTTGGCCCACAGTAACCATTGTTGCTGAATGAGTACAAAGGGCTATGCAAAGCTCTAAAACACATGTGTCAAACACAAGGCCCGCGGGCCAAATCCGTCCCGCCAGGCCTTGCAATGTGGCCCGCACCACGCTGTCATCACTGCACTCCGCTGCGTTTCCATCACAATGACAGTTTATGACTGTTCAGTAAACCATTCGGCCCGCGATTTAGGCTGGATTTTAGATTTTGGCCCCTTCTCTGATTGAGTTCAACACTCCTACTAAAAGCTGAATCTAGGAAAGGAATCTGGAGTTCTGCTCTTTTTCTCTTAGGCGTCTCATTCTATAAAACAGTGCACAAGGTATTTACAAGTTGCTAAACCAATTTGGAAGAAAAAACACAAAACACTGAGAATGGCAGTCTCATCTGTGTTTTTATTTATGAAATCTATATTAAAATGGAGTTCTATGCAGCTTTCTTCCATTCTGGAAACTACTTCCATTTGCATTTCTCAGATCCATTGTATTAAACTGTTTGGGTTTCATGCTCGATCCCCAATAGGGAGTGTGTAGGAGGCAGTCGATCAGTGATTCTCATCATTGATGTTTCTATCTCTCCCCCTCCCTTCCTTTCTGAAATCAATAAAAATATTTTTAAATAAATAAACTTAAAGCGTCATCAAGTATCTGTCATAAATATGATAAAAGATTTACCTTTAATATATTGAAAGTCTACACAATCCATAAGAAAAATACCCAAAGTGACAGATAAAAAAAAAGGGGGGGGGGGGGAGATTAGATGTAAAGTAAAATCACAGAAGAGGAAATGCAAATGGCTACTAAGTATGTGAAAAAGTTGTGTCTTAACATAATCAGTTATTCTGTGTCTAATCAGGAGACAGAAACCACGCAGTCATTTAAACACAGGTGTTAGGTATAAAGGATTATTAAGCTGTGATAGAAGAATAATTAAAAGATGGAAAGAGAATGCTAACGGGTTGCGTATGGCTGAGGAAGAGTGCTCCAAAAAGGAAAAGCTTGGGACAAGGGATTCAGAGTTCACTGGAGAAGGTGTGGTTGCAACCCACTGGATGGAGGAGAAGTTGGCTGGGTGACCACTTCCAGCAGGGCCTCAGCCACAGGGCAAGCAGGAAAACAACCTCTGGGAGGTGGGCCAGCTGGGGCAGGTGGGCAGGTGTGCAGAGAGACCTGGGACTTCGCTGCAGGTGCCAGGCTCAGATCACACAGTGTCTATGTCTGGAGGTCCCCAGGAAACTGTTTAGAGGAACAGGTAGGCTGAGCAGCAGGGTCAGCACAGAGCGACAAGGAAGCTGTTAGGACTGGAAGCTTTGAAGAAACCTAGGACAATTCTGTGCATGATTTGATTCTGTGGCACCTTTAAGGCTGCATGGGATTAAGGCCTGGCAAGTGGCTCACTAGATAGCCAGCCCACAGGGCCCTCTCGGGGAACATGAAACAAGTTGAGGAGAAGGTGCAGACAGCAATGATTTGAGTAGGGCACAGGCCTGCACTGAGGCTCCAGACTATGCCACCACAAACCCAATCAAAAACTGGGAAAGCAGTGGGAGAAATAAATGCTAGAGAAAGCTGCGAGCCACTGGAAACTGCACTGGGCAGAGCAGTGGAGAAAAAAGTCCCCCCACCCAGCCAGCCACCAGGAATCAGGAAAGACAGACTTCTTTCTATGGTGCTTCTCTAGTGCCCTCTGCTGGCAAATCATGGCATCCAAGCTGCAAAGAAAACATATTTAAAGGGCCCATATCCCTTTCACAAAGCTGACAGCAATGAATGAATTTGGAACAGAACAGCAAAAATAACTGGCATGTCAACAAAACACAAAGTAAAGTAAAATATGCTTTTTGGCCTATTATTAAAACAGTAAATATTAAAAAGTGACTATTAAATACTCAACAAATTACAATGGACTCTCAAACTACTGTAGAAATACAAATGTATATAACTTGAAAGCAATTAAACTATAATTTCATATTATAATTCTATTTTTAGAATCATATTGAAATAATGAGTCATACAAAGACATTATAAAAATATACTTACTATATTCCTATTTATTGTTGTCAAAAGAAACAAATAGCATAATTGTCAAAAATAGAAAAAAGATGAAAGAAGAAAAGAAATAATTATCTATAGAATGTTATGCAGCTATTAGAATTGTTCCCAAATAAATTTTAATGATAGGAGTAAATTCTTCTTATGTAAATAAGACTTTACACACAAATATTCTAAAATGTTTCCTATCCATAAAATTTGTGTTTATGTGTGTGTGAACACTGGTATTTGTACATACAACTCATGAACTAAAGACATGTTCAATGTGGTTATGTCTGGATTATAGAATTATCAATGATTTACTTTTTAAAATTTTTCTTTGCTTATTAAATACTAGAGGCCTGGTGCCTGAAATTTGTGCACTGGGAGGAAGGGGGTTGTCCCTCAGTTCGGTCTGCATCCTCTCCAATCTGGGACCTCTTAGGGCAGTGTTTCCCAAACTTTTGACATATGTGTACCCCTTCTATAATTTTCGTAATGCTGAGTACTCCTCATACTCATGAGAACGTAGAATTAGGCTCAGCTAAGCACTGTGCAGTGCATCTCCCCACCAAACTCCGGTGCAACACGTACCCCCACCAAACTCTTCCCGTACCCCTGGGGGTACGCATACCACACTTTGGGAAACACTGTCTTAGGGGATGCCCAACTGCTGGGGATTGGGCCTAAACCGGCAGATGGACATCCCTCTCACAATCAGGGGCTGCTGGATCCCAACTGCTAGCCTGCCTGACTGCCTGATTACCCCTAACCACTCCCCTGCCAGCCTGATAGATCTTAATTGCTCCCCTACTGGTCCAATCTCCCCCAACAGCCCTCCCCTGCCAGCCTGATCGCCCCTAACCGACCTTCCTTGTAGGCCTGGTCCCCCACAACTGCCCTCCCCTGCAGGCTGGTTGCCTCCAATTTCCCTCCCCTACAGGCCTTATCACCCACAGCTGCCCTCCCCTGCCAGCAATCTTATGGTAGCCATCTTGTGACCACATGGGAATGACCATCTTGTGCGAGGATGTGATGGTCAATTTTCATATTACCTCTTTATTATATAGGATTTTATAATGAACATGTGTTACTTTTTAAATTAGGAAATGGAAAAGCTATGATTAAAAAGTTAACAAAAAATAGCAAGTACATGCAAACAGAGTTCTACTACATGCTAAAAAGTTCAACTAAATTACTTAAGTGAGGTATTAACATCACTTCAGTGGTAGTTTGAAAATATATCCATAGTGGCTTTACACTCTTCTTTCAGGAGGTATAGCCTAATCTTCCTCACCTTACAAATGGTTTGGACTTAGTGACTCAACTCCAATGAATAGAGGAAAGCAGAAGTGATAGCACGTAACTTTGTAGACTAGGTCAAGTCATTGTGGCATCTTCCTTGCTCACCTTCATGGACCGCTGGCTCTGGGGAAAGCCAACTGCCATGTTCAGAGCAGCCCTGGGGAAAAGCTTACATGAGGAGAACAGAGACCTTTTGCCAAAATCCAACAATGAATTGAGGCCTTCCACCCAAGGCCATATGCATGGGCCATGAGATAGCCTTAATCAAGCGTTCAGATGATTACACCCCTGTCTAATTGCTATAACCTCCTGAGAGACCCTGGCCCAGAAAACTCGGCTAAACCTTCCCTGGATTCCTGACTCTCAGAAACTGTGTGAAATAAGAAATATGTGTTGTAGTATGCTGCTAAATTTTATAATAATTTGTTATATCACAATAGATAACTAATACAATTTCTAAGGCAAAAAAAAAATATGTTCACTTCAGAGTCATCTTTGCAAAATAAAAGAATATAAATTTTTGTCACAAAACCACTTATACTTGTCTTAATGGTTCAAATATTTCACCATCAGTTATACAATAGTTCAGATTCAATTCCAGATAGTATACTTATTGATAGAGGATACTTTGCTGTTCTTATTGTGTATAGAATGTGCTCAATAAAAGTCAACTGAATAAAGCCCTGAGTGAATTAGTGAAGAAGTAAATAAATTATCTGAAATATTTCTATAAAATCGCCTGTAAAGAGTCATCCTTTTTCACAAATATGGTCAAGCTGCTGAAGAAGTACAGGCTGCTGAAGAGCCTTTTCTATGTGATTTCCCCTGGTATGATGGTATAGTTTATTATCTCTTGGCTGTGCGAAATATTCAGATATTTCAGTGTTACTATTCGGTGTTACTGTGGCATCTTGTTTAGGGCTATTCGGATAGGTTTCAGAAATCGAAGGTGGCAAAATCCATTTGCAAGGCAGTAGATGAGGTGGTAAAGCTGGCAGGTTTACTATTATGCTGGTATATCTACACATGAAAGAAAAAAGTAATAGGATGCAATTAGAGAGGACAAAAACCTTTAATGGCATGCATTTGTCTTCTAAATTAATATGTAGTAAGCACTAAAATATTTCAACTTTATTTATTTATTTATTTTTACAAAAAGGAGATCTGGAATAGTAAAAAGTCCATGGTAAGTTCTTTATGCCATTTATGCCAGGATTTCTGGGGGAAATACTATTATAAACTGTCACTGAAAGCTCAATTTAATTTAAATATATTAGGATCCATTGGTTCCAATGTCTGTATCATGTATATAGCATAAAGATGGAAGACAAAATAATTATGAAAGTAACTTTATTACAAAGCACACTTCATTCAGTTCTTTGATTATCACTTTTAGAAGAGGTAGAGACAGAAACTCCAGTTGCATTTGGGATAACTTTTACTCCAAAAACCCAGTAGCCAGTTTCCAGTGGATGTGGCAGCCCATTACATCTACCTGAGGCTCTTCAAAGGTGCCGTGAAGTCCTATTTCTGTTGCTGATTCTAAGAAGCAGAAAGATTATGGGGGAAATGGAGAATGAAAGTGGGTTGTACAATAAGTAGATTTCTCTGCTGAGTAGGAAAGGAGAATTCAGTGTAGACTGGCTTGTGTTCTTGAGCAATGTTGTGAGTAGCTGAAGAATAATTGTTGGTTTGAATATTAGAACTGGGTTTCATTGTTCGTGAAGAATAAAATACAGATCCCAGCAATCACCCTCCATTGACATTTCCAGAATCATTTAGCCTCCCAAGAGAGACTGGCACTTTTCTATCAGTTTGGATGCCTAAGGAAAAAAAGAAACTAAGCACATGTGTGAGAGAGGAAAAATCAAACAAAAACATTTAAACAATTCTGACCCCTATATAGAAAATCTTTAAGAGTTCCCTATTTCATTCCTGAGTTGGGCTCTGAGTGCCTGCTTCTCACTGTCTTGGAATTTCTCACAAGCCCAGTCCTTTAGCTTAAGGATTTAATTAACTGCAATGTTTCTCCCACTTTCAGAACCCCAGACCTGTAATAAATAAAAATTTGCTGCCTCCTCACACACACACACACACAAAATATATATATATGAGATGCTTTTGCTGCAAGGCAAAATGGACATCAACATCAGCTTCTTACTGAATTTTAAAATTGTTCTAGGCTAATTTTGTGCTAAATCATCACACAGAAATTCAAGAGAAACAAACCCCTAAAATAGATCAGAATAGCTCTACCCCCTTTATATATAATGCTATAAACCTCTACATAAATTTCAGCAGTTTTCCCCAATTTTTACCTTCTAGATGTTATCCCAACAGAAATTATTTGTGATAAATAAAAGTGAGATTTTTAGTAAAGTAGGATGGGACACCCAGAACTCTACTGCTAAGATACACACACACACACACACACACACACACACACACACACAGAATAAAGGACTTACACTCCTAAGAGACCCCAGGATCCTGTGGAAAATGATTAGAAGTCGATTAATTTAGTCCTTCTTCCTGCCCTCAAATAGCACCATATTTGAGTTATCTAGAGAGATTAGAATCTATTTAGACTCATTTTAAAAAATACCTCTGGAGTTGAAGTATTATCATTTCTTTGGTAAGCCATGATTTTTATATCAATCTTCATAAGAACTTTGCCATAAGCAACCTCAAGATTCTCACATTTAATCTTGCTCCTTTTCTCAGAATCTAACAATATTGGGGGAACTCATATTTCTACATATCAGTCTTTCCTAACTTTATTTATTCCATAGTTTCTTGATAAATTTGTAATTTGTTATGATAAGAAATGCTGGGAAAGGAAGGAGAAATTTTTCGTAAAGATAAGGAAAAGGGATGCTCTGGAAAGGATTACTATTGTATAATAATGAAGAATGCCCTGAGTGAGATAAGAAGTGATAACTCCACATTTTGAGATAAGGCCCAAGCTAGATTTTGAAATACAAAATATGGACTTATCTGATGAAATGTAGATAACAGAAAAGAGAAAGAGGTAACATCTTTCTTACCCTGAGACCAAATCAGCCATTCTCTGATTTTCCTTAATGCTGGAGACTGCTAGCTGTTACCCTTCCTAAGACTTTGGGATAAACATTACCAGTTTATTTCTCCATATCCTTTGGGATATACTTTTAAATCCTTTTTCCAATCTGGAAACTCTTTGGACATAATTTGCCAATATACTTTTAAAATGTGTTGTCTCTCATATTTTCCAAAATTACAATCCAATAACAGTAAAAATGTACAAAATTTATTTAAATAATAAAGCCCTATCAATCCCATATTAATGTAAAAGACATTAATTAACTTCTGGGAAACCAAAGGAAAGCCTTTGATATGATTTTAACTGATATACCAAAAATGCAGAAATAGGAGCTCAGAAGAGTAACCTGAAGTGGTGTACCAGCACTAAAAGATCAGAGAGTCATTGATTCTGAGCTACTTTGGCTCCTGTCTGCTGCCTAGCCTATTTTTTAAACTTCCTAAAGATTCCTGAAGACACCACTATCCATTCAATAAATTAATTTTTACTTAGGTTAGGTACAATTTGATCCTGTTATTTACAACTAAAGAATCCCAACTGACATAGCGTCAAAAATACTGTGCAAATATATGTATAAATAATATTTAAAAATATGAGAACCCAGAAAGCTGATCTCCCTGAGACCATTTTAAAAAAATACATACAGCCCAGCTGGTGTTGCTCAATGGTTGAGCATTGACCTATGAACTCGGAGGTCACAGTTTGATTCCTTGTTAGGGCACATGCCAAGGTTGTGGGGCTTGGTCCCCAGTGGAGGGCATACAGGATGCACACCATCATGATTCTCTTTCATCATTGATGTTTCTATCTCTCTCCCTCTCCCTCGTCCTCAGAAATCAATAAAAATATTTTTTTCAAAAAAGAAAAAACATGTACAAAAGTAAACTTGGCCAAACTTTAAAGATGATGCATAGTTACCCATAATAAACATTTTAGAAGTAATTCTAACAAATTTTAATGAACATAATATATTTTTTAGATCACTTCTATCCCACTCCTTTAGTATGGGAAGAAACCCTAAAAGAAAATAGAAAAGGAAGGGGAGGGAAAGGAAAACTATTTGGGCTCTTCAACTATTTGGTTCAAGATTACTATTAGGCAAAAAGTGTGGGGAAAAGCACAAAAAATCTTGCTGTCATGCTAATGATGAACCAGAATCTATTAAATAGATGAAGCAAGCACAATTCCTACTCAAGAGCAAGAAAACTTTCTTGGGAATGCCCAGCACATGCTCTTCTGCAAAAGAGCTTATTTGTGTGGCTATGTGGTTGTTACTCAGGTAGATACATGTTTTCTGAATACTTCACAAAAAAGTAAAGAGGCTTCAAAATAACTAAATAAATCCTAGTATAGGTGATTATTCTCATTTTGAGTATCAGCTAGTCTGGGCGTCAGCAAAAAAAAAAAAAATTTCTGTAAACAGCCATATATTAAATATGGAGAGTTTTGCAGTTACCACAGTCTCCTAACACAACTTAATTCTGCAACTACTCAATTCTATTATTGTAGATAGAAAGCAGTGGTAGACATTATGTAAATAAATGGGCATGCCATGTCCCAATACAACTGTATTTACATAAACAGGAAGTGAAACCAATTTAGCCTGAGAGCTGTAATTTGCCTATTCTTTACTTAACCATAGATATATGACTTTTAATATAATGCACATAATATAGCTGAATAGGTAGAAAAGAACTACTGAAGATAATTAGGCATTCATGAAAATCGTTACCTGTATAAACATTTCCCTGGGCCATTGCTAAACTTAGCCCCAGTCCTAACCAGCCCGAGCTGGTTTTACAGTTTTGACTGTAAAGGCTGCTTTATTATTATTTTTTAACTTTATCCTTGCATTTTTCTGCTTACATACTATTAGCTACTGTATCCAAGTTTCTGTTCCTAAAGTCATGTCTTTGGGAGAGCAGTCCACCCCACCTTCTCTGTATTAATTTACATGAATATTCTGTGCCACCATGAAATTTAAGTCACACAACTTCATCATCTTACGAAAAGTCATTTACTTGTTAACTGTATGCAATTACATTAATTAGTAAAAACAGTCTCCTGGTAGGCAGTTCAGTGTGTATGCACAAAGAGATACTCTGTTCTGGCATTTATTCTTTCCTCTTTTCTCTAATTCCTAATCTAGTGATCTGACTACTGAGAAAATAAAATCTTTATGTTTCCTAGTTAAAAATTACATTTGACTCTTCCTGATTGTGCCCTTGAAAATTTCTGGAACAAAACTACAGTCAGTTCTTTAAATTGTTATTTCCTTAAAATTCCTCTCTATTTCCAAGGACATCATTTTTCTACAATTACCAAAGTCTTCAATTCACCTTCTTCCACTCACTCCCAATCCTAAACATCGCCAGTACATCTGATAGCATGACCCTTGTATTCATCTCTAAATCATGTTTAGCACTACTAGATTCCTCAAATAAATATAAATATTAACATATCCTTACACATCCTAAACCCAATTACACCAGTCGATGGAGACCAGCCATTTTCAACTTGTGTGCGGCAGAATTTTTAAAACATGCAATACCTGACTAGTTAGTCAGGGGCACTCAGTTCTTTCCCTTAGATTGTTAAATTAAAAAATGATAACAGCCAACACAACAATGGTTGCTGATGTGAATACCCTTTCTCTCATTAAAATATATTTAATTGATTTCAGAGAGGAAGGGAGAAGGAGAGAGATATTGTAGAAACATAAATGATAAGAGAGAATCATTGCATGCCCCCCTGGGGACTGAGCCCACAACCCATGCATTAAGCCATGACCTCCTGGCTCATAGGTCAGTGCTCAATCACTGAGCCACTCTGATCATGCATGAGTGCCCTGTCTTGAACCATAAATACGCACGCAGTCCTCGGGTTATGTTGGAGATCTGTTTCTACAGAGCAATGGAACTTGATTTTCGCAGTGAGTCAGAACCCACCTACATGAGCACCTATGTCACTCACATGGAGCACATATACAGCAGTAATGAAGTGAAACAGTAAAATAAATTTAAAAGAAAGATAACAATTCCTGACCTTTACTTGTGGTGAATAAGTAATAAAAACAAAAAGCGCATATGTAGATATGTCAAAATGACGGAACTTTTTTTTTTTTTTTTAATAAATAAATGGGAGATGGTGATGTAACCACAAAACAACGTACATCAAATCTGGTATAATCCGAGGACTGTCTGCATAGATCATATAATAGAGTTATCTTATTGGTCATAATGCATAATAAGATTGTGTCTGATTGGCTAATTCTTTGGACCAGAAATCCTCATATACAAGTATAGGCCACTGCTTTTTTTTAAAAAAATGTCACATTAGAGCAAAAAGGGTAAGTAATTATTATTATTTTCTTGTAAATCAATCAAAATTATACCTGTTTTTGGTCACATAGGCAAAAAGCATATTTTTTTATATGCTGAAGAATTTTAGTAATACTTTATGTGTGCCATGAGATGAAAAAGGTTGAAAATTGCTGATCTATTTTTCCTAATCCACTACAGATTGGAATGGAGAAAAGGGGTTTATTGTTGTTTTTTATTTTGTTTTTTAACTTTAATAAGTCCTAAGAGTGTTAAGAGAATAGACAAGGAGACAGGAATACCTCTTCTTGGAAACATGTTTCACGTTTTTCTGCTTGGCAGCACTTCTTCACCAGCTGAGTAAAATCCGCAATAATTGGCTGGAACTGCATCTCTGCTGCATATGGTCTCTGCTTCACAAGGTTGCTGAGGAGCCTGAATCAGAAATGAGTTGCAAAAATAAAAGCACCCCTGATTTCTACAAGAATAAACTCAAAATAGAGTAAAGGTTTAAATGTAAGACTCGAAACCATAAAAGTCTTAGGAAAATACATAGGCAGTAAAAATCTCTGACATTTCTGTTAGCAATATTATTCTGACATCTCCTCAGGCAAGGGGAAAAAAACAACAAAAAAATAAATGGGACTATAAAAAACTAAAACTTTTTGCAACAAAAAAATAAATGGGACTATAACAAACTAAAAGTTTTTGCACAACAAAGGAAAGCATAAAAAAAAAGAAAAGATAACCTACTACTTGGAAGAAAACATTTTCCAATGACACATCCAATAAGGGTGTTAATAATGCAAAATTTAGAAAACTCATACAACTCAACACCAAAATGACAATACAATTAAAAAGTAGACTTGGCATTTTACTAAAATGGACATACAGAAGACCAATATGACAATAGATATATGTAAAGGTGCTCAACACCACTAATCATCAGAGACATGCAAATTAAAATCACATTGGGATATCATCTCACATTGGCCAGAATGACTATTATCAGTAAATCAACAAACAACTATTGGTGAGAATATAGAGAAAAGGGAACCCTGATACTCTGTTGGTGGGAGTTTGAATTGATGCAGCCACTGTGGAAAATAGTATGGAATTTCCTCAAAAAAATTGAAAACAGAACTGCCTTATGACCCAGCAATTCCATTTCTGGGTATATTTCCAAAGAAATCCAAACCACTAATTTGAGAAAATATATGTATCTCTATGTTCATTGCAGCATTATTTATAACAGTCGAGCTAGGATGCAACCCACATGCCCATCCGTAGACTCAGTAAAAAACAGTGATACATATATACAAGGTAATGTCACTCAGTCATAAAAAAGAATGAAATCTTACCACTTGTGACAGCATGGATTGCCCTAGACTGAGAGTATTATGTTAAGTGAAATAAGACAGAGAAAGGCAAATACCATGTGATTTTTATTTCTATGTGGAATCTAAAAAACAAAACAAACAAATAAAATTGAAACACTCATAGACACAAAGAGCAGACTTGTAATGCTTTTGGATGAGAAAGAGCAAGGAGGCCCAGGGGCATGTGAGAAGGGCAGGAAGTATGGTGTGCAGTATATGGGAACTGACCCTCTGTCAGGGGTTGGAGGACTTTCAATGAATCCTGCTGACTCAGAGAAACCAGAATCTCACCCTTTGGCTTTTCCTAGAACAGTCACCTTTTGTTGATGCCAAATGGGCTTTCAATATCACGTCTATCCTCAGCAGAATTCATTCTAAAGGAGAATGCCTGGACCATGGGGATATCTTGGCTCTAGGCTCAAGATGGGGTGGGGTGAAGAGATGGATAATTGATGCCACTAAGAAGGATATATATTTTTTGTCTGCAGCAGCAAAGAAATAGCCCCTTTTCTAAGATCTGATCATAAGAGTTCCATTCCATCATCCAAGTGTATGGGATAGGGGAAATTTGGGGAAACATCAGTCCTTGTGAGCTCTTAATCACTTATGCTTTGGGTAGCCAGGGGAAAGAGCAGCTCCCCTAGGTGTGTGTGTTTGCTGCATGTGCTATTTCTAAGGCTAAGCTGGTCATGCCTCAGCCCTCAGTCACGGTCAGAAGTCTAAGTAAGTCTCCCAAATTATCTGTCATCATATGATGCTTCTACATCCCTATTCTGACCCATCTCCTACTGACCCTGTCTAACTCATCCTCTGTCTCCTTTGTAACTTAGGCTTTTTCATTTAAAAACTTCCCTGTATCCACAGCCTCTTTTCTTAACTTCTCTTTCTTGCTCTGTAGGAAAACATGGCTCCCCAGAGGAAACAGCTTTCCTGAGCCTCTAAAAAAGAAAGCTATTTTTACTTGAACTCCACTTACCTTACCACCTAGTTTTCTTTTGCTGCTTCCAACACATCCCTCCTCCAATGTCTTTTAAAAGCCATAGTTTCTTCTAAGTATATGTCATCCAGTTTATAACATCCTCCATCTCTATCTATTCCTGTCACACATAAGAAGCTTAGTCATGCCACCTAATTTTTGATGGCCTTAGACCCAATAAATTGCCTCACTTTCCATCATATCTTGACATTCATCATTGTCTATAATTTCAACAACTACATTAGTGATTCACATGAGACAGATTGATTACAAAAATGGACCAAATTGTCCATATTTCTCTGTATCCATGCCCTTTACATGTGACTTTCCAACTCTGCTTATCAAGAAGTAACATATATTTCTATATTCTTTTAATCTGGTCCTGCAGAATCTTAGTAGATTCTGTGGCCCAGAGAATGGTAAGTTAGAACTAGCTAAATAGACTATTGCAGGACTTCTCCAACTTCCATGGTTAATGGAAGGTATACATTTCTGAGAAGAGCAAGAATCAAACTTATTTGATCATGGAACCCTGTTTTTATGTACTTCTATGTCAATATTTCCTGATTAACATACTTCAGTCTCATTTTCTGATCAAGTTTGGGCAGCACCCATGATAGCCACAATTGCAGAATTGCATAATATTCTCAATTCTACTTTACCTCTTAACATAATATTTAGCATCTCCATTCATTATGTAGCACTTAATATCTACACCTGCTTTATGGTTCTCTATACTTGTAGAAATGAACAAATTCAACAAAAATTCTTACTTTTGCTTTCCAGTTTGGATTTCTTCCTCTTGAGCTTTGCACAAGTCCTCTTTAATGCTGATAATTTGGTCATAGGATAAATATGGAGAAATATAAGTTCCATCAACTTTTAGACCATCAAAGCATAGCTTTCTGAAGGCATAGGAATCATCACAACAGTGACCCACACCAGCATTGATAGGTTGTGTCTCATGTCTTCTGCATAAAGCTCCAAGAATTAGCATAGCCTTTCCCAGAAGAGAATTAAAATAAGAGCCATTAGGTTTGCAGCTGTTATTTTCTTACCCATAGAAAATAAGGTTATATTTAAGTATTCTAAAATTCTAGTGCCTGCTCTGTCAGCCTTGAATTTACTGTTTGGGGGAAAGGAAGAGTCAGGTGCATCTTAGTTCTGAGACTTGGCTTCCCTCGTCCTATCACCCTCAAGTTGAATTCACCCTATGAATCTCTGTATCTGTATGCTCATCTCTGTCCTTTATCATATCTTTTAATCAACTGATAAACCTAAGGAAGTGTTTCCCAGAGTCATGTGTGTGACTCTAGCAAATTAATCAAACCCTAGATGGGAGTTGTGTGAACTTCTGTATGTAGCTAATCTGTCAGAAGCATAAAAGAATGTCTCCCAGGGACAGAATGACTTCATGTTTACCTGTCCTTGAAGTTCTAATCTCTAACCCTTAGCAAGTACAGGGTACATCTATGACCTGTCCATAGAGCCTAATAATTCTGTCCCTGGGAGACATTCTTTCAGGTCATTCTTTCAAGTTGGCTTTGATTAGCAGCAGGGGTAAGGCTATCTCTTCCCTAACATTGGGGATATCAGACTCAGCAGGCCTGAGCTTGAATCACACCCCTTGTTCTATTTCTTGGATTTTTGTTCTATTTCTTGAAAAAACATGTACTTACCACGTCCTCCATGCAGGCAAACTGCTGTTCATCACTCAGAGGGCAACATTTGGTGGCAGCAGCCGCCATGTTCTTTGTGAACATGACCAACTCTTGAGCAGATAGTTGTGGGGCTTTCTTAGTGTAAAGGACCAGGATCCTGAAAGAGTAAGTTCCTCTTACAATGGCTGTGTGCCTAAAATGAAGAGTTCTGCAGAGTTTTCCTCAATATTTGACATTGTCTCTGATTGAGGTTGAACATGGCATTAAGCTGGGTTTGTATTCTTAAATTGTATTCTTTTACCTTGTTCCAATAGCCCAGTGGCTAATTCAATATACCTGGCATTCTCTTCCAATCTCACACATTGTAGTGTTAACTATGTTGCCTAGAGAAGGGTTAACACATAGAAACACTGCCACTCTGGGAGTTTTCTCTGTAGCTTTCATGCGACCTTATTTATGGGGAATAAATAAGTTTATGCCTCTAATTAAACCAGTATTCAGTAAAATCCTATTTTTCTGTTTCTGTTTACTGGGAATATTCAGCTTTATAGATTTTTTTCTCTCAATAGATAATATTTGGAAAAATTTCACTGTCATGTATAATGTAGAGACGTGAATATCCATAAAAGTTTTCAACTTGTTTCTGTTAAAACTGTATCTTTAGGAATATAATTTGAATAGATTGGTCTTGTCAGACTCTGAAGACTTCAGTAATTATTGTCTTCAGGGACAAATAACCTACAAAAATTTTGCTCTACTTATCAAGGATAACTATGATAGCTAATTTGGATTGCTGCAAAATCAAACGTGAACAGTTTCCAAAATAAATATATGCATAGAACATTCAAGCTGTTATTTGTTGTCTACAATGTGAAAGAATAGGTACTACAGCAATGATCAGGAAACAATCAGTAGGTATCACACTCTAGTGGTGAGAGAGACAAGTACACTTGGCGGAGTGAGAGGAGCAGAGTTCTGTAGGTGCACATAGAATGTAAGTGCACAGAGAAATTGGACAGGCCTCCTGGAGGAAATGACATGTGAGCTGAGATCTGGCAATAACTAAAAATGAGCTGGGTTAAGAGGAATGAAAGTGGAAGGAGAGCCTTTTGGAAGTCATTGCATATGATTTTTCCCCCCTTGATTGCGGGGTAGCTGTAGAAAGGAGAAGAAAGATAGCTTAGTAACAGAATTAGATTTACATTGCTTTTAACATAATCATGGTTACTGTATAAAGAATGGATTGGAGCTAAGGGCAAGGAAGTGTGAGTGAAGAAAAGATCTGGAGGTCATTCCAGTCATTTAGGTGAGAGATGGTTGTAGCCTGAAGTTGGAGAGTGGTGGTGGGAATTGAGGGATATAAAGAGAGATTTTAAAGAGAAACACTCTAAAGACTTGGATTTGAGGAGCATAAAAAAATCAGAGTCAATTCTTGCATTTATATTGTAATGGAGTTGGGGAACAAATTTAGCTACAACATCCAATAAAACAGTCATCCTAACCCAGTGGTTCTCAAATTGTGACTCCTGGACAACCTGTATCAGCACAACTGGGAATTTGGTAGAAGCCCGGACTTCCAAGTCCCATCCCAGTCTTAGGAATCAGAAACTCTTTATGTGGGGCTGTATTTTAACAAGTCGTCTAGAGTATAGGTAATTCTAAAGTTTGAGAACCCGAGGTCTAATCCTTAAAGTAGACATTAGAAGTTGAACACAACATAAAAGTAATAAGCAACATATTCTCTCTGATTTTTCTGTATCCATTATTCTGGACATTTAATTTAAGACCAATAATACTATGGGACACTATGTCAAACAGAACTTTGCCTCAATAATCTTTTTCTAAATAGACTGTTGCAATGTGATCTTAAAGACTTCTAAAATTTGGCTTTTGCTTTTTGATGTATTAATCTTTGAAATACAGTGGGATTTACCAGTCTCTCTGCACATAATAAGTGTGGGCTCTCTCTGGCAATTAACTAAGGTATCTGTACTCTCAGTGGTGACAATACTAAATTTTCTATATGGATCTGATTTGAAATGGACACAGGGACCCTACATTAGATCTCTGTTGTAGCTTTGGCTCAAAAAATTGCAGGCAAAGCCCTAAGCTAAATGTCCAGGTGTGTGGGAGGGAGGTCCTATGGGTTGCAGAAAGGCAGCCAGGGCCTACTTGGCTCCTTAATCTCTGGGCATTACCTGGAATCTGGAATCTGGCCTGGAAAACAGAGGAAAAGTTATGTGGTCTTCTATCTTATGGAGACAAAGATAGCTAGGCTAATTCTGAACGGATTTTTCCCTTAGCCTCTGAGGTTTTAAGGTTGGATATAGACTCTTTGAAACTCTCAGCATCAGGAGTCAGCAAAAGCTCATTAAGCAAGTATAAATCTGTACAATATCTTACAAGCATACCTGTCGTGGAAGTTACTGTCTCCTAATTGCTCAAGCAAATCACAATGATTTTTAACACGCTTGTGGCTTTCATGAACTACTCTTTGGAACATCTCTTTCTGAAAAATAAAGATAATCAGTGTTTACCTATCATTGTAACAATATATCTCAGGTAAAATTGCAAAACCATCTTCTATAAGAATTTACTGTAGCTGTTTTTTAAAACCAGGGGCTTTATTTACTTATGAGTTAACAAATCTTGAAAAACACATTTTGCTAAAACAGAAATGACCATGTACTTTGTGGGAGAAAACATGGGACAGTGAAATTAACATTTAGCATTCCATGATAAAAACTCACTGTGATGAAATAGCGAATTTTACATGCATAAGCTAAATCATTCATCAAGCCAAAAAGAGATCATTAACAGTAGTCTATAGATCTAAGTTTAAATGTGTGTGTGTGTGTGTGTGTGTGTGTGTGTGTGTGTGTGTGTTTACCGGTTATTTTTTAATAATACTGTCTTTTTACATAAACAGCAAATATAGAGAAAAAGTACAAGTAAATAAATATGGACATGTATTAAGAAGTGGTGGTGCAATAAAAACATGCATCCTTGAATATAGTAAAACACTAAACAAGTCCACATTAAATGAATCAAAGGGAATTCTCAGTAATAACTACAATATAAATTCAGTTTTTGAACTCACAAATTAATTCTGTTGGGAAGATACACGTGACCTTGCAAGCTGAATACTTTGGTAAGAGCACCAAACCAAGTCCCTCTGATCCTGATAGGCAGTGTTTGTTGTAGGGAAAATTTTGCTTGACATGCAAATTGTTTCCCTTCACCCTCCACTCTCACCCCCACCCCACACTCTATAAGTATGTAAGCCATTGGGTTAGAATAACAAAAGCCTATTTCCTGATAAACCCCCCAAAACACCAATCAAACAATCAGATGTGTAAGGCCACCTGTACTTTTTCATGTCAAATGCATAACAGGAGCTGCTGCCTATATAACAATATGATTTATGGCCAGAAATAGGGACAGTTCCAGGCCTGCTTGGTAGCAATTGTCGACCTTCCCAACAGGCTGGGCTGTCATGCTACCTGCTACCATGCCAAGCAGACCTTGACTTTAAAGAGGAGATTGCTCAGTGAAGCTTCCAGGACGCACAGAATCTATAAGGCAGTGACTTGCACAGAGAGTCATTGTGGTATGATGATGTGGCCTTTGGTTTAGACGACAGTGATATTCCATGTGTAGTGAAATTAGCCAGAACATGTTTGATCATCTTACGAAAGTATGGCAGTACTAACAGAACTGGGTTTTTTCCTGTGCTTGTAATCACTTATGAGAAATAGGTTAAGCAATAAAAAGGCATTTACCCCATGGCTATAGCATTCCAGAGGATTTTCTAATTTACAGCATTTTCCCAATAACTTTTGATATACTGAATCCACTTTGCAAAACTTTCTTCTTGGAAAAAAATTTAATAATGAATTAAAAATGCATTGACCGAATTTTTTGCATCAAAATCACAAGAATTTTACAACAGAGGGATTAAAATGCTTCCTGAGCATTGGGCACAAGTAGTAGAAAACAACAGCAACTATATTGTTGATTAAATTTTGTTGTATTGTTTAAATAAATTCAATTTAAAAAAGTATTAGAAAACGACATTAATTATTACTAGACCTAATATTATACTTACATACATTTACCTATCTATATATATGCACACACAGATAATTGTGCGTATGAATAATCTAGTCTCTACACTTAAGCAACTCACAATCTACTTGGAGAATCAAACAATTAAACAATAATAATGCATTATATCAGTATTTGTAAGAAAGGTATACTAGTATATATGATACTTAGGAAGAAAAAAGCAATATGTAGTGTGAACATCTTGAATAATTTAAATCTTAAAGGACATATAGAAGTTAGTTGGAAACAAAAGAAGAGGAAAAACATTCTAGAATCATTCATCCTTATATGTAAAGATTCTTAGAGGTAAGAGAAAACTGTCACACCAGTTTCTGTCTTTATCCCTGTTCATATCACAGACAAGTTCTTTCAAACCTTCACAGAAAGGTAACTCTCAATATTATTTAATTTATGTCAGAAAATTCAAAAGGATAATAATTCTAATTCATTATTTAGAATTTAGCATAACTAAATACCAAAATCTGATAAATGATAATTACTTTTTCAGATTCATTATTTACCACTCTCACCTTTATTTAAGCAATATAGGGTTTTTTAATTAACTAATTGGGGTGATATTTGTTAATAACATTATGTAAATTACAAGTGCACAATTCTGTGATACCTCATTGCATTGTATGCTCAGCACCCAACATCTACTACCATATAGTTGATTCCCTTTAACCTTTTCATCCTCCCCCCCATTCTTCTTTCCTTATGGTAAGAATTATAAGTATTTTAAAGGCTGGAGTGAATTTTGAGAAGACAGAATATCTTACCCTGCCAAACACACATGCTACTGCATTTCCTTCACAACAGGTCTGATGAAGGTTTTTAATATCAGTAGCCAGTTTGGCAATTTCAGAAAAGTTAGCATTAGGTTGTTTTTTAGTCAAAAGAACCAATTCCCTGGGGGGGGAAAAAAACAAAAATAACAAAACAAAAAAAACATTTTAAACAATATTGTAAACTTGATCATTTTTGAAGTTAGTTCTAGTTCATTGAGTAACCAAAAGGATAGAAACACATTGTAAATGTAGGGTGACGAGTGTATTCTAAATGCTTTCTATTTCTTCAATGATGGCACCCAGAGTCATACAATATCTAAGTTACAAAACAAACATGATTCAACTCATAGTCATGGATAATGTAGTCATTTTAATCATTTAAATTATTGCTTAAAGACTTGAGCTGCCTAGAGTAGTGATTTGGGTATTTACGTGATCTGATTTTCCAAGTAAAATTCTTCATCACAAAGACAATAAATACAGGAGCCTTGGGTCTCCCTTGCCTTTCTCTGTTGACAACTGAACAACATCCCTGAAATTTCTTGGGAAATAAAGAAAATGCGCCTGCCCTGTAAGGAGAACTGAGCTTCTAGGTAGCTCAGTGTTGTCCTAAATTGTAGAGAAAGATAATATAAGGCAGATGCATGTTTATAGGGGCAACTTGACCAGAAACACAATCTAGGCCCGGAAAGAGGCATCTTGGATAACATCAAATTCTTCTCCCATTTCCTACTCCTCCATTCCCACCCCAAGAAACACCACTGACTTCCTCTATTCTGTGTAACATTGAAACCAATGTTTTCCTATCTTATCAGAAAAAAAAAGAATAGCTTTTGTCCTCCAGCCTTTACCATGCAGAATAATTGAGTACCTCCTTCTGTATATGAAATCCGTTGTGCACTGAGGAAGAGACTAAGGGTGAGCAGATAGAAAAAACTGAGGCAGGAGATAATGGGAGGAGATGACAATTGAGCAATTTCATGCCCAGCCGTGTGCCCTATTACACAGGCAGGGTAAGTAGCATATGTGTAGAGAAAAGAACCTGGTCTGTTCTGAGAGACATTATTAAATGAAAAATAAATGATTTTTCAAATGAGTTTAATCAACAGGGGTG
Organism: Pipistrellus kuhlii; assembly: GCF_014108245.1. Classification (NCBI taxonomy): domain Eukaryota; kingdom Metazoa; phylum Chordata; class Mammalia; order Chiroptera; family Vespertilionidae; genus Pipistrellus; species Pipistrellus kuhlii. Next base: position 156,864,904 of record NW_023425404.1, read on the forward strand.
ATCCAGAAACAACAAAGTCCAACAATCTGAATAGGTAACTTACACTGCTTTTGCTACTTTGTGGTTGAATTTAGTCCCAATTTCACATAAATGATGATGCCTCAAAGATATTTCTCTAATGTATTTTGCGATGGGTTGTAGCTGTAATTAGAAAAAACAAACCTCAGAGAAATATGGTAGTTATTTTCATCATTCGTAAAGAAAAGAAAAAGTAAAAATTGTGTTTTGAAAATTTTTTCAAAAGTAGAAAAAAATTAGTGTCAAATTTAAAGAGGCCAAATGCAACAGCATAATTTTGGGTTGGTTTTTTTTTGTGTGATATATATATATATATATATGTGTGTGTGTGTGTGTGTGTGTGTGTGTATACATCTTTCTCATAGATCACTTGTTCCAGTGATAAAACATTGGGAATGTAAATGAGAATAAGATACTGAGCAAAGGGAAATCCAAAGAGCCACTAGAATACATTCAATATTACTTACAGTTGTATTTTGGTTTTATTCAAGTAACTCACTCTTTCATCTTGGACATGTGTCCAAGTGTTATCTATAATATATGTTTTCGTTTTACAATATATATTAATACAGTCCCCTCAAATATGTTAATTCTTTAACTCGGGATTTTTACTTTTGAAACTATTGCAAATAAACTTTTCTAAATAAATAAAAATGAAATTACTCAAAAAATATATTTTATGATAACAAAAATTTGGAGACAAATAAAATGTTTTAATAGCAGAGAGGTGGTTAACTTAAAAATAGCACATTTTTCAAAAGATGTATATTTCTAATAAAAAATAAGATGTTTTAGTCTCTATCAAAACTCTATATTTAGTGTGATTTCACAATGTACAAAATAAAATCTGTAAAGCAAAAAATACCAAATTTGATATTTCTGAGTGGTGAAAATATAAGTAATAGTTTAAAATTTCAGAAGCAGTCTATATTTCCACTGAAAACATTATATTGACCACACAATGCTTTTACTTTGGGCAACTGCACCTTACAATTGTATTTTTAAGAAGAAATTAGAAAATATATACAAAGGAAATATTCAAACCACAAAACTGATACAATAATTATAATTACATTTTTATAATTAATTATAAACTAGAGGCCCGGTGCACAAAATTTGTCCTCAGGGGGTGTGTCCCTCAGCCTAGCCTCCACCCTCTCCAATCCCAGTAGGATCGGGTCTAAATGGGCAGTCAGACATCCCTCTCACAATCTAGGACTGCTGGTTCCCAACTGCTCACATGTCTGTCTTTCTGATTGCTCCTAACCACTTCTGCCTGCCAGCCTGATCACCCTCTAACCACTCCCCTGACAGCCTGATTGATGTCTAACTGCCCCCTCTGTCAGCCTGGTCACCCCTAACTGCCCTCCCCTACAGGCTTGATCACCCCCAACTGCCCTTCTTTACAGGCCATCTTGTGTAGCTATCTTGTGTCCACATGGGGCAGCCATCTTGTGTGTTGGAGTTATAGTCAATTTGCATATTGCTCTTTTATTAGATAGAATATCTTTTTTGTCTTTAATAATACACATTTGAAATTAAGTACAAACAAACTCATTTATCTATGCATAAAAGGTTAAGTGACCATTATGACTGGTCAACCAGTTGCTATGATGCACACTGACCATCAGGGGGCAGACACTCAACTCAGGAGCTGACCCCTGGTGATCAGTGCACTCCCACAACCAACCTCCTGCAGGAGCCAACCCCCAACCTTCTACAGTCCCTCCCCCTGGCAGGCTAGCCCTAATCAGCTCCAATAAGGACTGGAGGCTATAGTAGGCCCTGATATCCAGCCAGGCTGAGGGACTCCACACATACACAAATTTGTGCACCGAGCCTCTAGTTTATTTATAAGAGAGCTTCTGAATATTTAGTTCATAAGGTTATGTCTGATCACAGATATAATTTTTTCACAGATGGTTATGTAATTTTATCTGAGGTTGGGAGCCAGAACTGCTAGGAACAGACATCTTGGAAACAGTGAATCTAAATATCACAAAGCAAGGTAGAGAAGAAAAGAACTCTTAGCTAACTTAAAAACATTTGCTTATGCTTAACATTATAGAGGCACATTATACATGAAGGAAAAATTTTCATTGCAAGGATTAAGGTTAAGAAAACTTTGTAACTTAAAATAGTAAGCAGCAGGTTACCTTGAAAATGCATCTTCATGAAAATGCTCATTCTTCAGAAATACCAGATAATGAAACATAAGTTTGCATGATCATTTACTTTTTGTTTTTTATTAATATAAAACCAAAAGCAATAAAAAAGACTGTTCTACTAGGAATACAGAATTGGCTTATGAAAGAATTGGTGTTCATTAAGAGAATGAAGAGGTAGGAAATATTTATATATAATCTATATATATTCTATATAATAAAACGCTAACAGGCAAATCGACTGAACAGTGGAGCTACTGGTCACTATGACGTGTACTAACCACCAGGGGGCAGACACTCAAGCCAGGAGCTGCACCCTGGTGGTGAGTGTGCTCTCATAGGCGGAGCGCCACTCAACCAGAAGCTCCCCTGGCTGAGTGGCGCTCCCCCTGTGAAGTGGCGGTGGCAGGAGTGTCTCCCGCCTCTGTGTCAGCACTAAGCATGTCCGACTGCTGGCTTATGCTTGCTCCCTGCAGCCTCGGACTGCAAGAGGGCACAGGCCAGGCTCAGGGACCCTCTCCCAAGTGCACAAAATTTGTGCACCTTCTAGTTTAATGATAATAGCTATAATTATTGCAGAATTAGCATATGCCAAAAAACACTTTAGATATATAATTTAATTTCTTACACAAGGTAGATAATAATGAGCTCAATAGGAAAAACAGATATAAAGGAATAGAGAAATAGCAGTTTAGAGAAATATGAGATGAAAAATCTCACTGAAAAGATTAAAAAAAACAGCAAGGAAAAAGCAGCACTGCATTTAGCCTTGAGGAATTCATCAACATGATTATCAAACTACTAGTCAATTCATAAGAACCTTTGGAAAATCCATCTGGTGCCTCCTCTAGAAAAAAATGGTTATTGTATGTTGATATTTAGAACCTTTAATTTGCATACGCAAAACATACTTTTATCATGAAATTAATCACATTTACAACTATCTATAGAATAAAGAGCCAGGGTTTAACAACCATTACAACCATAGGCTTAACCAGGCTGGAAATCGGTGATGGGTTGCCGTGGCAACACAGCACTGACTGGGGCCACTGCTGGTGCCTGACCCAGCACTGACTGCTTAGGAAGCTGCAGATCAGGCCCAGAGAAAGGCCTGCAGAGAGAGGCAGAGTCTGATCTGTAGCCTCTGTGGAAGCCATTGACCAGGCAGAACTTGCCTCTTTCTCTCCCAGCCTGGTCAACAGCCACCTCTATTTCTCTCCAGGCCTCCACCAGGGCTACTGATTAGCCCTGCCTTTCTGATAAGACCCCGATGATAGGCCCAGATACGCTGACTGGCATAGAAACTGACCAATCAGAACCAAATTGGCCTGCAGAGGAGGGCAGTTGTGTGCAAGATCAGGCCAGCAGGGGAAGGCAGTTAGGGATGATCAGGACAGCAGGGGAGAGCAGTTATGGGTGAGATCAGGATAGCAGGGAGGACAGTTGGCAGCAAGATCAGGCAGGTAGAGGCAGTTGGGGGTGAGATCAGGCTGACAGGGGAGAGAAGTTGTGGGCTCAATCAGGCCAGCAGAGAAGGGCAGTTAGGGGCGATCAGATAGGCAGGCAGAGGCAGTTAGGGGCAATCAGGCAGGCAGGCAGAGAGGTTAGGGCAATCAAGTGGGCAGGCAGAGGGGCTAGAGGCAATCAATAGGCAGGCAGGTGAGAGGTTAGGAGCCAACAGTCCCAGATTGTGAGAGGGGTGTCTGGCCACCAGTTTAGGCCCAATCCATCGGTCCTAAATCAGCGGTCCGACATCCCCCAGGGGTTATGGGTTGGAGTGGGTGCAGGCTAGGCTGAGGGAATCCCCCCTCCTCTGTGCATGAATTTTGTGCACTGGGCCTCTAGTTTATACAGAATTTAATGAAGGACAAAATGCCACATGGTTAAAGTTAAGTGTGGCTGACTATATTCCAAAGATGACTACAGCAATATTTTCTATCCTATGCTCTTCTTACAGTGAGATATTGACAGTTCTATCAAGAGGTACAGGCTTATTATTTACTGTCCCCTTCAAATTGATGAGTTTTTGTGATGTTTTAACCATAGAGTATGGCAGAAGTAACATCTGACTCTGGATCATGAAAGGCCATACCATTTCTGCTTTAGAACTAGAATATTCATTCTTAAAGGCTTTGGCCATGGGAAAGCAGTGGAATTGCCCAAGGCTGCCATGCTGTAAGGAAGCCCAAATTAGTTGAGGCATTGTGGACAATGAAGAGGCGCTATAATTAATCTCAAAAAAAAAAAAAAAAAAAAAAAAAAAAAAAAAAAAAGCTCACAGGATGATCTGATCACAGCTTCCTAACTGGGCCCATATGGTGGGCTGACATTTTAGCAGAATGTTTCTCTTTCCCTCAGCAAGTCCTGCCCATTGTTTCTGTACATCTATGTTAACATCTTTGAAATGCTTCATGATCTTGTTAACTATCCTGAAAGCCAAGCCCTGCCTAGCTTTCTCCCACCTTTCTGTAATATTCTTTAGCTTCATTCCCTCCTTAATTTCCAATGTATAAAACTTCCACAAGGTCATTTCCCCAAGCATTTGAGATTTTGGTTCCTGGCAGTATCATCAGTTTGGCTCAGATAAATTCTTTTGAAAAATACCTATAGGTTTTTGCATTCTTTTTTCAACAGCAGAGAGACTGCTTTCAGAGGCCCTGAGATTATTTGAGAAGAAAGAGATGTTGAAGCACCCCCCTTGTATTTCAGCCCTTCAGAGTTCTAGACCCAAGAATTGTCTGACTATAACCACATGAAAAGCCATGAGAAAGAAGTGATCAGATGAGTCCTTCCTCAAACTTTCATCAGAAATTATGAAAGAGAATAAAATTATTGTTTTGAGTCACTAAAATTTGGGGTGTTCTGTTATGTAGCAACAGTAGATAAGATTTAAATATTTATTATAGAGTAATATCTATGCTAGATCATGCTCCTCAAATTTATATAACTATACACATCGCCTAAGTATCTTGTTAAAATGAAGTCTTGTCTAGTAAGTCTGGAGAAGAGCTGCAGATTCTGCATTTCTAACAAGCTTACAGGTGATGCATATGCCATTGGTCCACAGCCCACACTTCGCATAGCAAGGCCCTGAATAACAGTTGACATATGAGTATCTTACCTTTATCTGGAAGCATTCAGTCTTGTTTTCTTCTTGGCAACATGACTGAACAGCTGTTTCATAGCAAGAAGACATGGCCAGAATAGTGGGTCCATACAAGAATGGATGCTTTCTAGAAGTTTCATAAATGTACCTGTAATGTGACAAACCCAAAGTTGTGAACTTTAGAGTTCAAAAACATATGCTGATACTGTTTCTTAAAAATTTAGGATTGCCATAGCCGGTTTGGCCCAGTCAATAGAGTATCGGCCTATTGACCAAAAGATCCTGGGTTCAACTCTGATCAAAGACACATGCCTGGGTTGCAGGCTCGATCCCCAGTGGTGGTGTGCAGGTGGCAGCCGATCAATGGTTCTCTCTCATCATTGATGATTCCATCTCCCCCTCTTCCTCTCCCTTCCTCTCTAAAATCAATAAAAATATATTTAAAAATAATTTAGGGTTCACTTAGTTTTGTTTACCTGTACCACATAGAATATCATGGTGAAAGATATGAACTAGCACTATACTTAAATGCATCAAATGTTCACAATTGGGTAGATTACTATGAGGTTAGTCAGACATTCCGAGTGCCCATGAGTGACCAACTATACCTCTGGGGTAGTGGGGAGGAAAAGAGAATCAGTAATCAAAACTTTTCACTCTTACATAAGCAAAGAAATTAGAAAATTTAATAGTCTAAACTGAATTGTAAGTGCAGGATTATACAGGAGTACAGAAAAGTTAAATTTAGAAGTTCTTTCTAGACTAGGAAAGTTGTGCTATCTTTTCAGTCCAAAGTAGCTGACTTTTTCTACAATTTTTATGTAAATTACTGTTTCCTTGGTTGAGAATTAATTCAAGTTCTTGACTTATAACTATAAAGCAAGTAGTTAGAAAATTATTTGTCCCTTAAATATTTATAGTTGTATACACATAAGTTAAAATAAGCATATAAAATAGTCTCTTAATCATTGACTTTATTGTAAATATTCAAGAAGAGGTTAAATTTGCTGCCTGAGTATTGGTTAGAATTTTTAATCTCTGAAAGTTCAACCCAAATCTGATTCTATAATTCTCACCTACAGTAAATAGGTAGCCATTTTTCTGATCCCATTTGGTTGCCCTTAATGTCAGACAAGTTGGTACCCTCTCCAATTTCTGTACCATCATCCTTTTTCCCTGTGTGGCTAAGTCCATTTAATTTTTTCATGAAGGCTCAGTAATTGCTGCCGCAATTCTGCCCTTCTCATGGGTGAATTTAAAAAATTAGCATTATTCAGCATTGTCATGCTGTCTGCCCACTCATCTCTGGCCCAGAGTTTCATGACTAAAACCTGAAACCTAACTTCTTTTATGATCTTGCACTCTAGATCCAGCAATCAGATCTTTGCCTTATTCTTGGTGTCTGAGCCTGTGTTGGTAAGATGGTCAGAACTGGATTCCCTGAGAACTGAAGCCTTGTATTTCTCTTGTCATTTCTACTTCTCTGTTTATTGATTTCCTGCCTCTAAACCTCAGTCACTTGCTAGCAAACTGCTCTCAAAGTATAGAGTCCTGTGTTAACTAGAAAATCAAAATGTAAGCTTGCCTACTCATTTGCCTTATGCTGTCCACTCCAGGTGGAAATTATAGAACCAGAGTTTTTGAGTAGAAAACTCACCCCTGACATCTACAATTGTTACTAACTTATTCCTATTGTCCCAATGACAGCCTCTGTGGCCACACTTATCAGATACCACCCCTCATATCCCCTGATGAACATCCCAAATGCCAGCCCCTTGCCTGAGGTATTACCTGATCTCTTTCTCTAGTACTCTCTGTTTATTATGCTTTACATGCTTGACTGTACATTTCAGCATCATTTGCTTCTAGTTTGACTAACCTAACCTTTAAGGAGATGGGTGCATTATAGGTTCTATAGGTTCTAGTCACTTTCAATTTTTCATGGCTCAGACATTTCCATACCCTAACTGAGTTCACTGAGACCATAATTGTCAGTTGGGGGGGAGGGTGGAGGAATATATATATATATATATATATATATATATATGCTCAAATTTTCACTTTAATTCCATGTAATAGAGCATTGTGTTCTCAGAGGTTGTTATGTAAAAAAGACCTGTCTTCAAAATTGGAAAATACTCTTCTTCAAAGACAATGGCAAGGAGAAACGACTTACCTCTTCTTCACTAACACTTGATTCTCTTTGTTCACCTCACAAATCTGCTCAGGATTTGGAATTTGCAATATTTCCCTGTAATCTGCTTCGTCTTTTTTTATTTAATAGGAAACACTTGTGTCTTGCTGTGTTATTTACAATATATTGCAACAGTCAGAATATACATGTTTGTCAGCCATTCCTTGATTATTACATATATGTTCTAAGAAGGTGGCCATCTGTAGGAGGAAATAATAACTTAAAAAGGAAGCATGTGTGTTCTACATTCCTTAACCACAGGAAGAGTAATGAATTATTATTTTTTTAAATATATTTTTATTGATTTCAGAGAGGAAAGGAGAGAGAGAGATAGAAACATCAATGATGAGAATCATTGATTGACTGCCTCCTGCACACCCCCTACTGGGGATAGAACCCACAACCCAGGCATGTGCCCTTGGCAGAAATCAAACCTAGGACCCTTCAGTCCCCAGGCCCACACTCTATCTACTGAGCCAAAACAGCCAGAGCAGGAATTATTTTTTTTTAATAGGCAACTGAGTGCAGAATGTTATACTTTGTATCCAATAGTCACTGGATATAGTTCTTCTGAACAAAAGTCTTTTAGGTTTCTAAGTCTAAATTCCCACATGTTGGATATTGACCAAATAGAATTTATTATTCTCTCCTTCCCTATGTAATTACTTCATTTTCATACAGTTCATAGGTATTAAAATAAACATAAGCCAGAATGTCCAGGGTCTAAATAGATAGTAGTTTGCTTTCCTAACTTCCTAGTCTTATTTACATGGAAACTTATATTAAGAATTGAACTTTGAAGCAATATGTATTTAATGTCAAATATTCAAGTAGAAATGTAATAATTCAGTTAGTTTTCAAATATCTTTTGGTGGTAGTAAATATGTGGAATAGTATAAACTTCAAATGAAATGTTTTAAGATTTGGGGAATAATGGACTAAAATCTTCAGCTTTTGAAATGTAAATAAGAAGAAATTACTATAAAATAAGTGAGTCTAGCCACTGACATAAGTACTTTATTTAAAATCTGTTTCTTATAAGGCTAATGATTTCTTCTATATCTTCATGCAGTCTAATAAAAGGTAGGCTTTAAAAGAAGGGATAAAAATATTACAAATAAGGAAGAAAACTACTCATTTGTATTTTAAATTTCTTCCATGAGAATAATTGATCAAGTAGATAGGTGGGTAGGTAGATGATAGATAGATAGATAGATAGATAGATAGATAGATAGATAGAAGAATATGTTAGTTTTATTAAGAATTTGCTAATCACAAGATAGACATACTTTATAAGAAACAATAGTAATTCCTAAGATTCCAAGATTATCTACTAACTTGGAAAAGAGCCCATAATAATATTCACTTCTTTCCTCTCTTACATATTCTCTAAGAAACTTTTTAAAATTAGTACTTTATTTTCCCAGGAACCTTTATACAAAGATGTCAGACTACAGTAGTTTAGTGATAGAGGCAAAGAAATCAAATTAACAAATTGACATTTAGGCTATAATTCATTTACTTGAATGTTTGATTCAAAGAGTCCTAGAGATGAACTAATAAACTATAAGTTTATAAAACTATAAAGATTATATCTTAAGTATGAATATGTACATGTTGCTGCCTTACAATCCTCAACCAATTTATTCAGTGAGCCCTCCTTATAACAACATGTGTTGTTTGCAATTTAGTTAGAGACAGAGAGACAGAGAGAGAGAGAGAGAAAGAGAGAGAGAGAGAGAGAGAGAGAGAGAGAGAGAGAGAGAGAGAGAACAAGATGTTCACATACCAATTGATAAGAGCATTCTGAAGGTGACTCATTTGGCTTGAGGCTCTTGCAATTCTCTGCAAAATCTAGTAACTCTTTAACTATGGTTTGTACTTCTTCATAAGTGGATTTCTGAAGAAACTGAGCAACCATAATGCTAATGCTGAAACATGACACTGTGAGTGTTAAAGATAGAATTGAATCCTTTTCCACCATCATTCTTGTTATCTCATTGTCCCACTCCACTCCCCCTAAATAATTAATGTGATTTTAAGTTTCAGATAAAAGTATATTGACAATAAAACTCACATGTCTCTTAAGTTCTCCTCCAGTTAATTCTGGCTATTAGAGTGCTGCATGGCTGGGGGGAGAGGGGGAGTGAAGAGAAAGAGGCTTTATATGCATAACCAGAAAATTTCCAAATTGAAATCCTCCTTTACAGTTCTGAAATCTATATTTATTCACTCATAAATTTCTAGAGGAATTTTTGATTATCATAATAAATTAGAAAAATTACTAGAATATATCCTTGCTTGGTATTTAGACTGTATTCTGAGAATGACATTTCTATTCAATATATTGTGCAGTTGAAATCTATCATTGGCCTACAAATGAGTTACATGTACTTATATTGAAATTTCTAAAATAATTGAACTTGATGATTTGGTTATTTAACTCTTTACATTAGAAGAGTTCAATACCACACTAAAAAATATTAAGAAAATTAGAGTTTGCTTCATTTGACAAAAGTAATATCTCACATGTTTGGATTTGCTCGTCATCTTCATCTTATTCATCGCCTCCACTCACCACATTGTTTTCTGTTGAAAACAATGTATTCCTTCTTATACTAATAGCTTCTATAATGCTTAGCAGCTATCTAGTGAGTAAAGAAACCACTATTATTTGCTATATTAACATAGGAAAAGGCTTTAGAGATAGCTATTGTGAGTTCAACTTTGAGCTCTGATCCTTAATGTGGCTTTGAAAAATAAGCTCTCAGAGTTTGTGTTTCTCTATAAAAATGCAAACAAGTTCTATTACACTAGATAGTTGTTCACATTAAATGAAATCATCAGTCTGAAGCACCAAGCATAGTGCCTGGTTCACAATAGGTACTAAATAATGTAGCTCTAATATTATTCTGCTATTATGAATACTTTTGATTTATCTAAAGCCATTTACCAAATTTTAAATGCAAGTTAATCTCTACCTGTGAGTACCTGAGCAAATAATATGACCCTGTCTTAATTTCTCAACAGAGTGAAAATAAGTCTAAAATGAGGTCTTCTTGTGAATTGATTCAATATATTAGCTCTCTTCATTCATTCATTCTATAAGTTAATTTCCAGCAATTTTCAACAACCCAATGACAGTGATGAACATTGAGAAAGAGAAGTGTTTTCATATGCATTTTAGTAGGTCATTACCTCTTACTCTGGGCACATGGAATGTATAAATTGGAAATAGGATTTCCTACCTGCATCTAGTAAACTTCTCTGAAGAGTTTGACATTTAATGTGGCTGAAGAAAGCAAGAAAATATATGAATCTGACAGTCTTCATTTTTTTCAGACAAACTTTTATGGAAGGTGCTCTATCATTTGAGGGAATTGAAGAGTCCCCTTATATAGTTAAACTTTTTTCTGGTGAATATTTAGCCAGGCCACTATGACTTTGATCAAGTCAAAGAATTCATAGCAATGAAGAAATGTTGTTGATGGATAGCCATTCATTAACGAATACTGGATTTTAAAATGAGTTATGTCAATGTACTTGGTTTTTTAATAATACACCATGAAGGCCTTGCAATGAAGTAATCAATAACACTTTGGGTAAATATCTCTTTTCCTGGAAGTATCTGATGACACGGTCAAAGCTCTAAACTGAGGGAAGAAGATAAACATGAACCCACCCCCAATTCAAATAAATGGTTAAGGCCCAAGTTTCAGTACTAGACACCTTTTCAGGCTCCTGAGAAAAGTAGGGAGCACGAGCCTTTGGAGAAAGCACAAGGGAATGGGACCAAACTGATTGATGCTTATTGTAAGCCTGGCGCTAATACCATCCTAGAGGCCCAGTGCAAGAAATCCATGCATGGGTATGTGTGTACGTGTCCTTCAGCCCAGCCCGCACCTCTTCAATCTGGGACCCTTGAGGGATGTCTGACTACCTATTCAGGCTCAATCTTACCAGTAGGATCGCACCTAAATGGGCAGTCGGACATCCCTCTCACAATCCAGGACTGCTGACTCCCAAATACTCTCCTGCCTATCTTTCTGATTGTCCCTAACCGTTTCTGCCTGTCAGCCTGATCACCCCTAACCACTACCCTGCAAGCCTTATTAATGCCTAACTGCTCCCCTGCCAGCCTGATTGCCCCTAACTGCCCTCCCTGCAGACCTGGTCACCCTTAACTGCCTTCCCTGCAGGCCTGGTACCCCCCAACTTTCCTCCTCTGCTGGCCTAATCACCCCTAACTGCCCTCCACTATAGGCGTGATGGCCCCCAACTGCCCTGCCTTGCACGCCTGGTCCCTCCCAATTGCCCTCCCTTGCATATCTGATCCCTCTCAACTGCCCTCCTCTGCTGACCATCTTGTGGTGACAATTTGTGTCCACATGGGAGCAGCCATCTTATGTGTTGGAGTAAAGGTCAATTTGCATATCATTCTTTTATTAGATAGGATAATAGCAATACTCTTTCTTGAATAAGGAATTAAGACAGGGTCATATTATTTGCTCATGCACTCACAGGTAGAGATTAAGGCTTGTCTGACTTCAGAGCCTATACCAGCCAATAGCTAGTATCAAAAGCTGAGGTCCCAACATTCCTCAGCTACTGTCTGCTTGCCTGTCATTGAATTCTTGCATCTAAGGCAGGAAACAGGTAACTACTGATTAAATAAAAATTCTAAAATAAATGTAAAGTCCACATTTTTGTAAATGGGACCTCGCTGATTACCACTTTAATCATTCCTGTCCTCAGTTTCCTCATTTACAGATGAACGGTTTGGATCAGGCCATCTCTAAGGCAGGCAGTCCATTGCTTGATTCTGTTACCCATGTATTCTCATTTCTGGTCTTCTAGGCAAAGTATTGATATATCACAACTGAGAGGTATATTTGTTTAAAAAACAAAGCAAAACTATTATTTAAAATTGGGACACATTGGCTAATGTAAAGAATACTGATGGCCATGTGTGATAGAAAGCCAGGGTCAGCAAATGGAAGTGTGTCTTTGCCAGGTTTCCATCATCATTTTCAGGGTTCTCTAAATAGTCCCAACGCTCAACATTTCTTTAGTCATGCATTCTTAGAGCCCTTCCCTTGAGATCTTACTCTAAACCTCTGGGAACTATCAGAAATGGATCCATTATTCTAGGGATGACATTACTCATTGATGATTTCATTCTTTCTCTCTGAACCTAGATTCAGTCTAAAAATTATTCACAGCACTATGCCATCGGACAGCCACTGTTAACTGATTGGAGTTGGAATTTGTTATATGTGGGGAAAATTCATTAATCTTTCTTAAAAAATTGAATGAAATTAACTTCCCAGGAGAACCATCCTCTCAGAGTAAGACTTTTGAAAACATAAAAAGATGTTAAGCCTGATGGTGGAATTTCAGACCAGAGGAAAGACAAGCAGTTATTTAAGAAAGGGCAAGGAATGAGTTTTGTGACAGGACTCAAAAGACAGCAAATGATTTGTTCCCTAAGAGAGTTAGATCTTCAACCTGACCTTTAATATAAGAAATGGAAGGTGTACAAGTACAGAACACACTGATAATTTTTAACAAATGTTATTTGGACAGCAAACTTAATCCTTGCCCAACTAATGGAAACAGAGTTCGAAGGAACTTCAGAAAAACCATGACTGGATCCCTAGACCCCACCAAAATCCTGGGTGGTGGTTGTTCGTGCACTCATTAGTCTTGACATTCATTAGTGCATCAGGAGGTGTATCACACTTACAAGCATCTCTAGTACCAGAGCATTCTTCCTGCAGCAAGTCTAGGTATGTTCTACTCCTTGATATGGGTTTTGTCTGAACAATACAGAATAAGTGGTTCTGAGTCCTCACTTCTCCATGTAAAATGTGTGTTTTGAATAAACCATTCCTCCCCCTTTTCGCATCACATTGGTCAGTATTAGTTTGTTCTCTAGCACATCAGCAGAGAGTTGTGTGGCAGTTTCCTCTGTGATGAAGAGCCTTGTGGTGGTAACAGGTTTCTGGAGCTCAGATGTCATAGCTGCTGCTCTTAGCATAGTATTGGACACAGAAGAGGATCCACTATTAGATACAATATAGAATTAGCTAATTGTGCTCAGTTTCACTTTTGTTGGCTGAATTTATAATCTATTCTTTACGTAAAACTTTCTTCCTTGTCATCCTCATTAGTAAATAAGTGTTTAGAAAAAATGGCAAAAGGGAAAAATAGCTCCATGAACTGAATACCTATCATCTGCTGGCCACTGTATTAGGGATGTTGTAGTAGAGTGGTTTAATATGTTTCTCTGAAGCCTTTGTGACATAAAGGTTATTCTCCATCCTACCTAAAGCAATGGAGGTCTAGGTTGCAGAGAACTTGTCTGAAGCCGCTAGTATGCAGCAGGTTAATGGCAGTAGGAATTTGAAATTCCCCACCCTCTTCTCACCCTGTATCTTCAGCTTAGACCTGTGCAGTGTGCACCACAGCAGGGCCCTTTTCCCAGCTCTACACCTATGACATGTGTGATTGCTTGCTTATGGACCTTTCCCCCTGCCCAGTAAGACACAAGAACCATGTCTAGTTGGCTCACATTTGTATCCACAATACCTGACACACAATAAGAGTCTGATAAATATTTGTTGAATAAGTGAATAAGAATCCCAAACATTATGCCTTCCATACCATACAAAAAAAACTTTGTGAATAGTCTCAAGTATTATTTATTAAGTGATCATCATCTTCACTTTCATACATTGAAACACTAAAGCCTTAAAAATTAAGAGACTGGTAAGGATAGTCAGACCCTGCACTGATATCGGATCAACCTTCACTTCCTGGCTTTCCAGTTCCTACCACTCCCTCTGCTTAGACATCACTGCCATACACTTACAGCTGCAACAACACAGAAATTTTGGCTTGGGATGGAGGATGAGAAGAGTCACTGTCAGTCTTCCTTCTCTCTAAATAACAGAGTTTATAAGGCATGCAGCATGGCCAGACCTGAGAGGTTGTGTGTACGTGGCTAAGAATATCCTTCTGTAATTAGAGGGCTCAAACTTTGGTTCTGCCTATTATGAGTCATATGACACTGAATGAATTAGTTATCTCCCCAAGCCTCAGATTCCCTACTTGTAAAATAAGAATAGAAATGATGTATACTGCATAGATTGTTAGGATTAAATGCGATGATGCATGAAAAGTACCTAGGGACAGTGTTTGGTACATGGAAAGCATTAAGTGCTAGTTCATAATAGTAGTAGTAGCGGCAGCAGCAATGCTGGGAGCCCTCAACTCCCCTTTTCCTTGCCAATAGCAGCAAGAAGGGAGTCTGTGAGGATTATGCCCACACCTTTGCTATTTGAATCCTTCTGTCTACGGAATAGATTTAGCCAGTGAGCCAGAGATACTGATGGAATAAAACACATGACATCAGTCTTTGAGAAATAACTCTATATTTTGTGTTACAATAACATTTTAGGTAAGTTTTTTTTTTGTTTTTTTTTTACTGTATTCTTCTCAGAAAATGAAATTTCAGGACAGCTGGAAGTGGGTAAATTGGTATTCCTCTCTTTTCTCCACAACCTGGGAAGAAAAAAGAATAGTATCTTATGAAACAAAAGAATGTGAAATATTATAGCTTGGGTGATGGAAAGTCATGTGTATAGAAATAGCTGTGTTCTGCCTTTTGTAGATACAAACCTATTCCTTACAGTGGCCATGTCTCTTTTCCTGGGCATTGAATATCATTGTTATAACTATGCAACATTTTGTTCCTGGAATTTGTATATGAATATCACCTAAAGTGCAGAAGAAATCGCATCTATCTATATATTTTTTTGAAATCACAGCATTGCTTTTTGTTTATGTAAATGCTGCAGTAGGACTCTTGGAACAGGTTGTCTGAGGCCTGCCTGCCATGCCAACCCCTCCTCTCTCTGTCAACATCCAGATATTTGATTGTCTCCCGTTTCTGGTCCAGAGAGCTGAGTGCAACAGCTGAGCCAGAGGAGTGGGTGCCTTTGGGTTATTTAGAAAACTGCTGGACACATATTCTAGAATATGTGACTACATTTGATCTCCAAGGCGGCAGTGCCAGCCCACTAGGAATGGTAGGCACCCAGAGGAACGTCACAGGTTCAATATCAGGGTCTGTTAGTACAAGGCGTGTGGGATAAACCAGAAATAGACCTGGCAGCACGAGGAGAGGGAAGCCGGGACAACCAGAGAAGCTACAAACACATTTGTCATTTGATTGAAATGTTACCTTGCTTGTTCTTTTATATTTCTCAAGAAGCCTGGTTTTTGGCTGCCAATTTTGAACCCTAAGAGGGAGAAACAGAAATAAGTAAGTAAATTAATTAATTAATTAAAATTTAAGACATTATTTAAATTTAGAGAAGCATGATGCCTTGAATTTTGGAAATAAAAATTAAACTATTCACATATTGTGCAGAGAGACAGTGAACACTCTTTCTTCACATGAATTTGAGTCCAGACACCCCAAACCTTTTATGAACTGCCAGTGAATTTATCCCTCCTGTTACGCTGCCTCAGGTACATAGTCACTCGGTTAGATGCTAGATATTGACTTATGCCTCTAATTAAGTTAAACATCTTTAAAAAAAACAAAAAAAAACTAATGACTTGTTTCAAAATAAATTTCTCATAGACTAAGCACTCAATGCAAGCACAGAGGGCTCTCAACCGAAATGAAAGCCGCGGGTGAGTGTGTGTGCGCCTGTGAATGTGCACAATTACCGATTGTGCACAAAGTCAGTGTGTGTGTGAATTGTGAGGAAGGCTGGAGTAGAGTTGGTGTTGCTACGTAAGAAACGGTAAGAAACAATGTTGGCAAAGGGTGAAGAAGTACTTCCAAGGAGCCATCACTGGGCCTGCATTCACAAGAATTGAGGATGCCTGGACACCACAGTGTGTCCATCAGACTGGTCACTGGAGTGAGAAGAAGCAGGACACATGTCCTCTCTTCCCTCGTTCCCTCCTACCCTTACCTCCCACTTCCTCACTTCAAACACATATTTTCTCCACCTAGGGATGGTGGGACAAGGTCAGGAAGGTGAGAGACTTCACATACTAATGCCTGAAAGACTTGACATACTCATGCCCTTTGCATTTGCCTGTGAAGTTGATTAATTTCCTTCCCAAGTCAGTTTGACTGTTGTTTTGTTTTTGTTTTTGTTTTTTGTTTTTGGGTGTGTGTTTTTTTTTGTTTGTTTGTTTGTTTGTTTTAAATAAGGGGTGATTCAAAAAAGAAAAGGGCCCATGGTATAATTAAGGGACAATGATTGCCAACCATCCTTATTTACTGGTGATGAACTGCAGTTCATTCTAAGACGGGTGGCATATGAACTCAGGTTTTCCTAACATCTTTTCTTACACCATGTTGTCACCAAGGAGACAAAGCCAAAACCCTATCAGTGACAGGCTGCATAGTAGCTGTAGAGCAATGACGCCCTCGAAGATGAGCCTCTGAGTCATGGTGGGATGAGTCGGAACCCTGTGGGGAGTTCCATTGCATGTTATTTGACTGGGAACACCGGGAGAATTCCAGGGGAAAATAGAAGTAACTACCTCGTCTTTGAAGCAAGCTTCCGGCTCCTCGGCTTTGCAGCACTCGTCCACTAGGTTAGTGAACTCCTTAAGCGATGACCGCAGCTCCTCATCTGTACGTTCAGGCTTTAGTTTCACTAAATTCACAAGAAACCTGTGACCCAAAGATGTCAAATAGAATTAGTTATTAAAAAAAATTTCTTAAGTTCCTCTTCTCCAAAATGCTTGTCATAGTATCGTATATCTTGGGAAGGGAGGCGTCTCAATTTGAATGAGTATAAAAAATTAAAAGGTTCCGAAATGTTTCTGTTAAATGTTTCTGTTAAACTTATGGAATAGATTTCCATGGTAACATTCTTTATAGGGCTATGTATAGCAAGATAGTATTAAAAAAATGTGAATATATATTATGTCTTCATTATCACGGTATTATAGAATATGTGACTACATTTGATCTTCCTAGAAAAATTTACTTCCACTCCACTATACAGACATTGCCTAAACCTAAAAACTAGTCTATTTATTGACATTTATAGTATTGCCTAAGAAAATAAAAGTAAGATTCCTGTCACTTTTAGGCCTCCCCTTATTTCAAACACTAAGTAAGATTCTCAGGGCATTCTCTCAAGAAAATTTGATTCATTATAATCCTACTAGAAGCCCCGTGCATGGCATTCATACACTGGGGTTGGTGGGAGGTCCCTTCAGCCTGGTCTACACCCTCTCACAGTCCAGAACCTCTCATGGGATGTCCGACTGCTGCTTAAGCCAGCAGTCGGACATCTCCCCCAAGGGGTCCTTAACACTGCTGTGGAGGCCGAAGAGAGTCCCACCACCTCCGCTGTGCATGCCAGCCATGAGCCTGGCTTCTGGCTTCTGGCTGAACAGTGCTCCCCTGTGGGAGCACAATGACTATCAGGGGGTAGCTCCTGCGTTGAGCGTCTTCCCCTGGTGAATCATGGGAACCAGTCATTCTGCAGTTCCGACGATTTTATTATATAGGATAAGCCTTTCTGCTGGGTATCCTAATTCACTTTCCCAACTCACTTTCTGCTGGACACTCCATGTCCACAGCAAAGGAAAAGGCTAGCTAGGTTTCAACATTAAACAATGCAATCAATATGCTCTGGTGTTTTTCTGAGTTGGAGGGACAGGACAGTTTGATAGAATGAAAAGGACTGTAATACTGAAATCACATATCCATTACAATAAACCTTCCCATTAACACACGATGTGTCTTCCCGCTGTAGAAAAAGATGAGTGGAGGAGAATGGTAGTACCTCTCTTTCTTTCTCTGGAGCTCCTCCTTATGTGCCTGACACAAGTCTGTGTGAAACGTGAATAAACCTTGAGAGGCAGATGGAGGCACATATGTTTTATCGGCTTCCAGCGCATCAAAGCAGTGCCTTCTGAAGGCAAAGTTGGTTTTACAACAGTGGTCCACAGCAGGGTTGACGGTTCGATTCTTTACTCCACATACCGCTCCAAGAACTAAATCCACCTGCACCAATGAAAGTTGGAACTCAGATAGGACTTTAAAACTTGAATAGTGCTCTGAAATACGGTTAAGTGAACCATTAAATCGTTATGTGTCCACTGTTAACTTTACTCAGAAAAACCCATGCACGTATAACATGACACTACGCACACAGAAAAGTAGGAGCCGGGGCCCTAAGTGGCATTACATATAACAACATTTCAAGCCACAGCCATGTAAATGCCTAGAGATAGATTGCTTGTTATCACATATACAAATTTGTGATTGTTAGCTGCAAACAGCTAAATGAAAGTGGCAGCCAAACACGGTGGCCCTTAGATTTATGTCTCTCCTGGGATATGTCCCAGGGTACTGTTCACCCCAGCCCTAAAATACTCCCAACTTGCAGTGTTGGTTTGGGAGGGCCAGGGAAACAGCAATTCCCTGACTGACCTGATGGGCAAGAGGGAGACTTTGTAGCATTGCTTAAAATGATAAGGTTTTCTATATCCTTCTGGAACATTATTGTGATTCCTAAAACATTTGTCCTCACAAATTACTTCCATATAAATAAGAGGTAAGAAAGATGATTTGGAGAACTCCAAGAAAATACTTAAGACATTCTCTTTTTCTTCTTAGGATTTGGATTCAGTGAATCAAAAAGAAAACTTGACATTCCTTGTTTAACAATTCCTTAAAAACAATGAAGAGAGGAAAACACATAATTGCTGTAAAGCAATGAGGACATATACAGAGTGTCCTAAATACATATATACACACTTTAATAGCTGATGGCTCAATACCCGTTTCTTTCTTTTCAGCCAGATTAAGCTTTGAATAAAGGAAATTAATCCTAAAATGCTACTGGAAGTTTGAAAATGCAGTTGAAGTACAAATATTGCCTTCATAATTATTCAATGTGTATAAAAATGTAGACACACGCCGCCGAAATAGCTCAGTTGGGAGAAATAGCTGAGTTAGACTGAAAAATGTAGACACACTATAACAACTGGTAACTCACTTAATTTTCACACCTTTTCCGGATTAACTGATTTGAAATAATAGGTGGAGTCAGAATAAGATTTGGGAAAAGACATTTTTTATGGGGACACATAAAAGATAAAGTTTATGGTACAAAACTGGCAACAGTTGGCAAATTGAGGGTGTACAAATACCAAAGGCAATGATTCTTGATGTTTGTGATTCCATTGGTGCGCAATGCCTGGACCAAATGGTCATCAATTTGAAAACAATTGACATTGACAAAACAAAATAATTCAATTTCTGCAGATACTTTTAAATTTTGAAAATGAACTATATGTTAATAAACACTGACTTTATCATCACTTAAAGTGTGTATACATTTTGAGGACATTATGACTATAAGTATCAATTCTGTTTGGTAGGAATAGTTAGGTACATGGGCCATGCTCACCAAATTATCAACGCAGCCAAACTCTTCACTCAGAGTGCAGCAGGTGAGTAAAGCTGTCTCCATTTCCTCGCCAAGAAAGATCAGTTCGTCAGTGGAGAGCTGAGGGGCTATCTTTGTGAATTTGATAAGGTTGCTGAAAGAACATTTGTCTGTTTGGTTCTGAATGAAGCAGATACCATTTTTCCTTGTCTTGCTACTTGAAACCCCAACCCTTTAGATTACAATCAATGCACTAGTAAGGACAATGTGAACCTCAGCTCTCTCACAAAAAGATAGAGAACTGTCTCTTTACCCTGTTTTCCTGCACCCTGCCTTCTAGATCTCTGTATTTTGGTTTCCTTCTAATTTCACGGTAATCTCAGAAACTCTCAAATTTGCCCTTCCTGTTTTACCTGTGAAATGAGGAGCTCCTTGGCAGCAAATACCTTGGCTAGAACGTAAAATCCTGCTTAAAATCCCATGCATGGTAATAAATATTGTAAAGGGATACTTTAATAAATACAAGTGGAAAAGGATAGACTGAAATGAAAGAAATTTAGATATTTAAATGGGCTGAGTGACTTCCCAGCAAATAGCCAGATTGCAGAAATAGTTAAAACATATTTTGGTTGGACTCAGTCTGCTCAGTGTCATCTTATCTCTGGATCCATTTTTGTTCATCAGTTTATGGTGACCATTATACCGCACATATGAGTGAGATCATGTGATATTTATCTTTCTCTGACTGGCTTATTTCACTTAGCATAATGCTCTCCAGTACCATCCAGGTTATTGCAAATGGAAAGAGTTCCTTCTTTTTTTGCAGCCTGGTAGTATGCCATTGTGTAGACATACCACAGTTTTTTTAATTCAATCATCTGCTGATGGGCACTTAGACTGTTTCCAAAGTAAACATATATATTAGCATGACCAATGGACACAGACACTGGGGCAATGGGAGCTTGCCCTCAAGGTTGGGAGTGGCCAGAGGGTGTTACCAGGAAAGAAAGGAGATATGCAATACTTTCTAGGGATGTCGAACTCAATCAGAGAAGGGGCCAAAATCTAAAATCCAGCCTAAATCGCGGGCTGAATGGTTTACTGAACAGTCATAAACTGTCATTGTGATGGAAACGCAGCGGAGTGCAGTGATGACAGCGCGGTGCGGGCCACATTGCAAGGCCTGGCGGGACGGATTTGGCCCGCGGGCCTTGTGTTTGACACATGTGAAACAAACAAAAAACAATATTTTAAGTGTTTTGTTTGATTTGAAGATGTTTGGTTTCAACACACACTAGATTACTATGAAATTCATTAAGAAAATCCAGAATAAGCTGCATATTATCTATGAATGTTCACTAGAGCACTAGAAAATAAATATTAAAGCTTTAAGCAAATCCATAGTTATTTCTACAAACTTAGTAAAATGGGCTTAAATCCTGGCAAACCATCCTTTCCTTGGGAAATTGTAACCACTTAAAGTTTACTTCACCTCACCCTCACCTTCAGATGTGGAAGAATCCAGAAATTCTGGGTTGAGAGTAGGAAAGACAAGTCCAAACAAAAACTAGAGAATTATAGAATCAGTTTCTCCAGAATCCTATATTTCTTTGATTTCTAGCCTCCTTCATGATAAGAGCTTACTATGCTAGCTCAATGTACATTCCTGGCTTTGTGGTTTTATTCTTTCCCAGAGTTTATGAATTCACCATAACTGAATGACTGAACTAAAATGTTGACACTTGGTGGCTCTTTTTATTTTATCCTGGTCACAAGTGTTAACCGATTTGTGCAAACAACTTACTGGTATTTCAAGTCCTCTTGCTTCAAATTATAGAAATGTTCACATTCTCGTTGTACTATTTTGCGGCTTTTCTCAGTTGTCTCATTGAATTTGCTTTCCTGAAAATAAGAACGATTATGTTTATGAATATTTTATTTAAAATTTAATCATAAACTTCACATCAAGTTGTCAAATAGCTTTTTTAATTTATATACTATTTTCAAACCATTATTAGCTTATACTACTCACTAAATCAAGGGTAGTTTTCTTTATATGTGTGTGTGTAAAAATATGTATCTCAATTAATTATAGTTATAAATATTTTTTACTTAAATATGAAAGTCCAAGTTTTTTTTTTATCAGACTTTTATACATTTTTTTAGCTTTCCAGTTTACAAAGTGAAATTCAAATCTCATGGTGATAAGGATTATATTCGATTTTCACTTTAAATAGACAGAGCAGTTGTTAAACTGAACTTGTGAAATAGTGACTTGCCCAGAATGATCCAGCTAATAAGTACTGCTAAAGAATATTTTAAGTCCCATTTACTTTTTTATATTATACCTTCTTTTTCACTAGTTCATGTTGGAAATTAGAACCTCCAAAAGTTGTCTTCAAATACTTTATAAACTCTCTCTCTCATGAGACATAAAATTGGACACTTTCTGAGTCAACACCAGAGAGAAAACTATACACCAATGGGTAGATGCTGTGGGACAAATTGTATCTCCATGTAAAATAAAAAAATTATAGCAGTATGATTCATTTAAGGATCAGAAAAAGACCTCCTCCTTAGGGACAGTGGTAGCTCTGGGTAGAGCTGTACCAAAACTCAAGTCTTCTTACTTCCTTGCTCAAATATAAATGAATATAAACTGGCTTTTATGGCAACTGGAATAATTTTTTTTAAATAAACCAAAAACAGCATATATCAAATGAATGAGAAATAAATCATAAATTTCAAATAATTTTATAATACAAAAAGAGTATATATATATATATATGTATATATATATATATGAATTAATATTAAAAACATGAATTTCAATAGGAAAATGGGTAACTAACATGATTAAATTGTTTATAGAAAACATAATTGTTATAGCTAAAATTATATGGGAAAAGCTTAATTTCATTAAAAAAATCAAAGGTTTGCTTAAAATATATTCACTATATATATATATATATATATATATATATATATATATAGTAAAGTTCATTTTCATGTGCAACATTGGTGAAGGTGAGAATAAAATGAGCATTTTTAAGTATTCTTGTAGGACTATATGTTGGTAAAAACTTTCTAGAAATTAACTAAGTCATTTATATTAAATTTTTATGTCAACATATTTAACCTAATAATTTCTCTTCTAATAATCTATTTTAAGAAAATAACTAATAATAACTATTAATAAAAATGAGTATAAAGATATTTCAGGTTTGCTTATGAGATTAAAAATAACCCTAATAACTAAACATCAAAAATTCCCAACATAGTAGAAAAGCAGTTAAGTAAATTTTTATGATGGTATACCTCTGTTTAAAGAAAAGTAGATTTTAAATTCCATTTAATGACATATTTCTAGAACACTAAATAAAAGCCACATTCAAAAATTCTATCAGAAATATTATTCTAATCTTATTTTGATAAACACTCATATACAGGGTGGGCAAAAGTAGGTTTGAGTGCACAAAACACAGATTATTCTTGTCTTATTATTTATTAATTATTATATTGTTTTCTATATGAACAACTATAAACTATACTTCTGCCCCACCCTGTGCAAGAATATTTTAATTCAAAAGATGAAAGAAATGTTAATTATAACTATTTCTTGGTGATGGAATCAGAAAGTTTGTATATTTTTCTTTGTAACTTATGGTACTTTTGGAATTCTTTTTAATAATCATTTATTACATTTACAATCATAAAAATATTCAATATGATTCAATAAGATACAGAATACATAAATAAAAACACAAATGCAAAGTGTTTAATGGGAAGTTGGTTCATCAACACACAGGATTAATAGTTCATAACATTATACATAACCCACTGATTTTGGTCTTCTTAGTGGTCACCTTGCACTGAATTCAAAGTAGACTCAGATTGATCAATCACATATTCTACACTCTAGACTAAATTAAAGCTTAGATATCAATTTTTATATGTTTGTTGTTTTGATTTGTGGGTTTTGTTTATTCCTCTGGGCCCACGGAATGGAACCTACCATGTTACTGTAACAGTCTGGAGGGTTTTCTGTTTTGCAACACTCTTTCAGGAGGTCATCGTACACACTAGCAATTCTTAAAAGCTCTGGTGTAGACAGTTCTTGATGTCTCCGTGAGTATTCATAAAGAAACCTGTGATGTATAAAGTACCTTGTATATTAGAACTCAGAGAATGAACAAAACACCAAATCCTGCTATTTTTTAGTCTAGTCAGATCTAATATAAGTCTGCTCTCAATGCCATGCCTCCTCTGGTTTGGTCAGGGAGTGATTTAGAAGGGCAATATAACTACAGGCGATCATTTTACCTAAATTCTCTATATTAATGATTTAAATTAACAATGCTTTTACTTAGAGGATAAAATTGTTAGAGCTATTTAGAATTAATTATTAAGATTATTTAATTAATAAAGCATCAGAAATAGTATATCATACCACCAATACTTGAGAAAATACAGGTCATGTATAATTCTGCTGGAAAATGCATTCAGATTTTCAACTAAATATAGTTATAGATATACTTAGTCCTCAAGATAAGTACTATTTTATAGCTGAGGAAACTAAGTCTCTGACCAATTAAGCACCTTGCTATTAATGGAAAAACAGAATTTGAACCTAGTTTCCACATGATGCCTACTTCATTCTTTTTTAAACTATAAAACTCTCCTCTTAAACTCTTCTCAAGAGAACTCTTCTCTAAGTACTCATTTGTTCACAGTCTTCACCTTAAGAAAACATTACCCATTCAAAATAAATTTTAATGGTCTTTCTGTCTTAGCCTGTTATGCTCAGTGGTTAGAGAATCAGCCTATGGACTGAAGAGTCCCAGATTCAATTCTGGCAAGGACAGATACCTAGGTTTCCAGATCCTCCTTGGGCCAGGCCCTGGCCAGGGTGTGTACAGGAGGCAACCAATTGATATGTTTCTCTCACATCAATATTTCTCTCTGTCTTTCCCTCTCTCTCCCTCTCTCTAAAAATCAATATAAAAATCTCCTCAGGTGATCATTTAAATAATATTATCTAATAAAAGAGTAATATAAAAATTGACCCACACTCCAACACATAAGATGGCTGCCGTTGTGTGGTCAAAGATAGCTGCTCCCATGTGGACACAAGATGGCCTCCACAAGATGGCCAGCAGGGGAAGGCAGTTGGAAGAGACCAGGCCTGCAAGGGAGGGCAGTTGGGGGCAATCAAGCCTGCAGGGGAGGGCAATTAGGGGTGACCAGGCCAGCATAGGAGGGAAGTTGGGATCTTCCATGTTTTTTGAGAGCAGTACCTCACAAGAATTTTTGAAGTCCAGGGAACAATTTTTTAACCCTTTTGCTTTGCAGCCTTTGACTGTCTTGATTCATCTTGGTTTTTCTGACATCTCTCCTTTTCCAACTGCCTTCTCAGTCCCATTTGTAGGATATATTCCCATCCCCTAAAGCAGAGTTGATTATCTTTCAGATAACTAAAGGCTCCCTTTAATATCTGACATAAGTCATGGACCTTTCCACAAGAATAAAATTACATCTAAAGCATCACCAAAATGTTACAAACAAAAACCCTTAGAATCCTACCCTAGCTTGGCAGATCCATTGAAGTCTTACATCAAACATTCACACCCAGAAAGACTGCACTTTAAATCTCTATTTCTGACCTAACATGCTCATTGTTGCTCTATCATTTCTCCCTATACTTCAAACGCTATCTATGTTGTGGTGATGATGATGATGAAGAAGAAGAAGAAGAAGAAGAAGGAGGAGGAGGAGGAGGAGGAGGAGGAGGAGGAGGAGGAGGAGGAGGAGGAGGAGGAGGAGGGGGAGATCGTGATGATGATAAAAATTGCTTGCCTTTAGGAAATGCCTCTGCCAGGCTCAAGTGAAATGCATTATATTTATCAGCTGGTTGACTTTAATTTGACTTAGCACCATGACTTGTGAGAAGCAATATATCACAGTGGTTATAACAACAGGAGTCTGGAGTCAGACTACTTGCATTTGAATTCTGGCTCCACTGCATATTAGCTATGTGACTTTAAAGCAATTTACTTAACCTCTGTGCTTCAGTTTCCTTGCTTATAAAATGAGAATAATAAAATATTTTAACCTCAGAGGGTTGTGTGTGTATATATATATGTATATAATAGGTGAGAAGCACTTAAAATTTGCTAAATATTCAATAGCCTGTACCTTCAGTCCAGGCCTCCTTCCAGAGCTCCAGGTTGTCATGCAAAATTTTCTCTTGACAGTTCCAATTAATTATTCTACAGGCACCTCACAGTCAATGTGCATAGATTCAAATATGTTATTAGACTCCCCAAAACTTATTCTTCCCCATACTTTTCATCTCGTTGAATCTGAAAACTACTTAGCCCACCACCTAAGCCCCAAACTGGGATTCATTCCAAATGAAGTTTCAAAAAAATAAATGATTTTGTCCTTCCTCATTCTTTAATGAAAATCCTTCAGCAGCATCTTGTTACTTAGCATATCTGCATGATCTGACCCCTTTCACTTCTTACTACCCTGTGTCTCTCTGCAGATACCTTATTCATAGCCACATATACACCAAGCAGTTTTATACTTCAACCCATGCTCTACCCCCTGGGTTACCAAAATTTCCTCAAGAACTTTCTTCTGATCAAGCTTTTCCAGCAGCCCCAAGTTCAATTGACCACTTCCTTCTTCTCTGCCCTCACATTACTTAGCATATAGTGCAAGGAATAAAAGAACATTTCTTGCACTCATTTATATAAAGTCTGTATCTTCTCTTATTATACTCCCTATTGATGAAAGCTTAATGGAGATATAGAAACCCTCTAATAAACCTAGTAAAGCTCCTGAATTATATTTCATTATCAATAAACTTTGAATGAATGAATGAATGAATGAATATTCCATGAATTTTATAGATGGTAAATTAAAGCACAGAAAGGTTAACTTGTACCAGTGACTCAATCAGGATATATATCTTGTCCCTTTGGTTCCAAGTCCATTAGTTTTGTCTTGAACATATGGGGTGGCATCCTATGACAGTAAAGCCCACAACCTTCTGGAGTCAAATCCTTACTCTGTCATTTTTTTAGCTGTGAATTTTGGGCAAGTTACTGAGCTTCTCTGTACCTCATCTGAAAACATAGGGGGAATCATTTATTTTACATGACCTTGTAAGAATTGAAATAGATAGTGTATATAAAGTATTTAGCCCATTATCTGGCACACACTAAGTATTCAATAAATATTAGTCATCACTATAAAAACACAGTGGAATTTTCTTAAAATTGTGAAAATACCATAATCTACAACCATGATTTTTTAAAATTATATCATACCCAATGATTTAAATGGTGACCATTCTTTCCACCCAAATTAGCCAAAATAGATCAAATCATAAGTTTCTGTTTGCCTTATAAATTTCAATATGGAGTTACATTACTTATCCATGAAGGTTTCTTGGTCAGCATTTCGTTCTTCACACACATTTTTGTCAGTAAATGTTTCTGCTTTTAGAGATAAATCCTTTGGCTTGTCATCTTTATTCTTGTTAATTATACACTGGCCACGCTCTGGTATTTTCATACTACAGCACTCTTTAATTTTGCTAGAGATAGAATCTTGTTTTGAACAAATATGGCTCATAACCTTGCTCTGTAAAAATGAGAAATGAATTTATTTTCCCAACTTTGTTGGGCCTGAATTTTCCTTCATTAATGAAATGCAAAGCCAACCATGAGCATAGCATCTGAAATTGCTTCATTTTGATGGATATAATTTATTTAAATTTTGTATTAATTTAATATACATAAAGTATCATATTAAAATAAGCTTTTTTGCTCAAGATTTTAGATGATATAACTATGAAAAGTAAGCTCTGTTATACAAGTTCATATTTATTGATAAATAGTAGTAATTTAAATACTTTAACCCTATTTCTCTGGTATATTGGCATTTTAAATTC
This sequence comes from Pipistrellus kuhlii, assembly GCF_014108245.1. Taxonomy (NCBI): domain Eukaryota; kingdom Metazoa; phylum Chordata; class Mammalia; order Chiroptera; family Vespertilionidae; genus Pipistrellus; species Pipistrellus kuhlii. The sequence continues at coordinate 156,892,793 of NW_023425404.1, forward strand.
TACATATTGCTTCTTTCCCATAAGAGTTTACCTGTGCTTCAATGAGACCTACCCAAGATATGTTATATCTATAATCCTAGATTTCTTCCATGTGGCCTAAAACTACACTGCCAAGCACATACTAGAAACTCAATAAACATTTGGTAAGTGAAAGAAAGAAAGGTAAACAAATGAACCACTCTAGTAACTACCAGATGAAGACTTCTGAAACATAAAAAACCATTCTACTCATTGTTGTTCTTTTCTGATAGATACTATTAATTTGAAGCTGTTCCAACTATCAAATATGTACAAAATAGAAAAACCTACCCTAGTCTTGCTCCCTGTCCCTCATCCCAATTCTGATCTCCACATAAAGCTGTGGAAATAAGAGAGAGGACGAGGTTATCTTATTTATACATTAGTTAGATATTTTTTATAAGCTGATCTGGCCTCTAATTCCTTCTCCAGACTCTCCATAATGAGGCTGAACGTTGTTTCTACTCTCTATTGCAGTTCACATGAACTTCATCGAGTTCCATGAAAACACCAGGATATTCCAGAGCTCTCTGGTTTTGCTCAAGCTCTTCCTCCTGCCTAGAGTCTTTTTCCGATACTTACTGAGGGTGAAGAATGGGATGCAGCTCTGGGTGGAGGTGAGAAGTGGAATGGGGGTTGGAATCATGTTTTCCATAAACTACATAGAACCAGAGAGCAAGTCTTTGCAAACATATACACATCTCACCTAAGGCCATTATCATTTGAGGCAATACATATCTGGAATTCATATTGTCTGGAATTCATTTCTATTTTGAATGAACAATAATTCAGTTTCTCTTATTTCTCTATAAAGGCATCAAAGAAAATATTAAGAATATAATATGATCCATTTGTCTCAGCTCCAAACTTCATAGAAAAACCTTTAATTATATCTTAATTCAGTACATTATACTTACTATTATAAAATCCACATGCCCATAAACAAACAATATAAAAATAAGTAGCTAATGAGAGAGAAAAAAACATTGCTGTGAGGAACATTGATCAGCTCAAACCCGTAACCTAGGTATGTGCCCTGACCAGGAATTGGTGAATAAGACTATGCTCCAACCAACCACATCACCTAGTCAGGGTAGAATTTGCACTATTAAAGAATATTTCAACATGGTGTTAATGAATGTTCACAAGTATACTTATAAAGTTTTATGTCAAACCCATTTAGCCATATAAAATGAAATCTGCTGAATAATCTAAAAACAATCCCATGTATTAAAAAATAAAAGGTTTTTTGGGGGGGGCATATATTTTTACATTTTACTTTCTTATTATATTTATTTTGTTTTTATTCAACAATATATTAACATTCGCATTCCATTATGGTAAAGTAGCCACACATTAGTGCAACTTTAGGATTAAAAAAAAAAATGGCTGTAAAAATCACTACCTTTACTTGATTTTAGAGAATATTTACCCTGCCACGGATGCAGTACACAGTATCCCCTTCACAGCATCCATCATACTTGGAAGAAACATCTTCTAGAATGGAGGTAAGGTCTTCAAATCCAATCTTGGGGAATTTTTGACTAAGTATAACAAGGTATCTGGAAAGAGAATTGACAAATCACTAAAACATCTTGAACAGCAAGTAAGACAAGAGGGAGTTATTTGATGATACAGTGTAAGTAGCTGCAAAAAAGTATTGGTACCCTTGTTTTTTCACATAAGTCTTTTCCAAATAGCTGTTTATACATTGCATGACCTGCATGACAGCTTTGAAAATCCTAGGCTTATAGTTGAGTCCTATATCAGGACTGAGGATAAAACAACCAGATAGATGTGCTCTCTCCCATAATTTTTACAGCAAAGCTCATCCTGTTAGGACCATCACTTCCAGTTGTGAGCCTATGGTCAGCATAGGTAACCCATCACAGGCCATTGTCCTGCTGATCTACTTGAAATCTCAGAATTTTTCTTAAAACATTGTACTAGCACCATTACTAATTGGTTAGAGCAAGCAATTGAGATAAAATGTATCCATATCAAGTAGTCTTCTAGTCATTAAGGTCAAAGATAGGTAGATATGTCATATTAAAGCACTTGGAGGATTTAGTTCCTTAATTGGGAGCTCTCAGACCAATTCATATTCTCAACTAACCATAAAATATCTCAGAACTAGCCCTCTCTCTTTCTGGGCTCTCCCAACCTCCCAAGTCTTTATCATCCCAACAACACAATGCCCTGGTTCTGAGTTATCCACGTAGACTGAGGAACTAGGAAGAGTATAAATAAAAAGTCATCAACAATTTAACAAAAATGGAACACACACACAAAAAAATACAAGTAGATACTAGATTTGTATAATAACACTCACGTAGATTTTATGGCTTTTGGTCCAAATTTCAAATATGCCCCACACACGGTTTTTTGAAAAGAAGATAATCCTCTTAAGTATATCATGGCACGTATTGCCTGAAGGAGAAAAAGAAAATTCCTTTTCAGCAAGAGCAAAATCCCACTATTCTCTTCTCTCTTGACTACATGTCAGCCAAATTATTCCAAAACTTGCTCAGAAAATTTTTTAAAAATCTATGAGATTTTTATTGTAATAAATTTACATATCAGAAGATATACTCATTTGTGACACATTTGAAAGGTGAGGCCAGTCTTTCTGATAACTACATTGACTTGGTGGGAAGTGAGTCAGGCTATCCACTATGATCTTCTTCTTCTTTACTGGGATGAACCCATGTTAGGGTTAACTAAGAGAAAACTTGCCAAGGATATAGATAAAATGTCAAACTTTACCCTGAATAGTGATTCACTAGAGCTTTCTTGCAATTTGCAAGTAAGACAAAGCCATAAGGGAGACCCTGGAAATGGGTGATTATCTGTCAAGGGTCTCAGGAAATAAGGACTTTTAGATCAGAGCAAGTGGTCAATGGGTTGAAAACTGGTGAAAGTAGGAAGAGGATGGTTATAAATGGTGAACAACTCTTTTGCTATAATTTAATTTTCAATTAAATTGGAAAGTTGGGTGTCTCCTTATCCTTATCCATGAAATAAATGAAATCCCTACCTTTGTCTGAAAGCAGTTAGCTTTGTCTTGTTCTTCACAGCATGTTTTAGTAATCTCCTCAATATGAGCCATGTCTGTTAGAAGAGTGGGGGTGAAAACATAGGGATTCCTTCTAGAAACTTCATAGAGATAGCTATAAAAGAAAAAATAGGAAGGGAAAGAAATGAAAGAATGGTAAAATAGAGAGGGAACAAGAGAAGGGAAAGGAATGATAGAAAAAGACAAGGAGATCAAAGTGTGAAAATCAAAGTACTAAAAAGAAGGACTTCCCATTAGAAATCTTCAATATATGGCAGTGTTATCCAGTCTCCAATAAAAGTGGAGATTATCATTAAATTTACAGTCTTATCATTGAATTTACAGTCTTATCATTGAATTTCCAACTCTAAAATGAGATTGATGAGTTATAATCCTGAACATTGAGATATGGCTATTGCCTTCCCTTCCTATGCTGCCAGATGGTCGGCATCTCTCCTTTCCATGTTTAAAGAACAGCTACCTAGACACACTCCATCTGAGATTCGGAGATCAAGTTCACTTATGTTCAAACAGACTTGTGATTTACAATCTCTGAGTATACAGAAAAAGTGTCTGTTTCTGTAATTACTGTACTACTGAAAACAGAGTTTTGCTAAACAGTTACTGATTTCATCTTTATTCTCAGTAAAAGCTGCACCTTCCCTTGGATGGCAATATTATTTCCTCTACTAGCAATTTTTCACCATGCACACCCTTCTGTTCTAGGGCTTATCACATTAGAAAATACACATCATTAATGAGAAGATCTTGAAAGCAGGTTTCATATCTTATGTTTATATTTTCAACACTGAACACAGAATCTGACACAATAAACACAGGATGAATTAATCACTCAATGAGCACCACTATATTCCTTGGAAATAGATATTAGGTAATCTTTAGCCTAAGGAGATTTCTTCAATTAGATCATTTTTCTATTAAACTTACTGTCTTAGAAAATATTCTCTGTTATTTTTATAAGCCTGGCATTTCACTTCAGGATCCAGAGTAGGAAGAGGAGGTAGAAATCCTACATCATCTTTCTTATTATGGAAGAAACAGAATCTTCTTTCAAAGTCAACTTTATTGCAGCAGTGTGAAAAGTTGTACTTTTGTGGCACCCCCTCCATAGCACATATTGCTTCTAGTAAAGCATCATTCTGGACAACAGAGAGGAAAAAGACATTTTTAATTCAGTGTATACTTTCTCACCATTTTGAAATGATGCAATGATTAGTGAGCATCCCCCTTTCAGGAAAATATTGCAATTTTCCCAACTTCAACAGCTAAGGATATTGACCTACACCTTTGACAACCATCCCTTTGGCAAACTTTCAGGAAACTTTTTCTATCCTATCCTGAGGCTCTCTAACCTCGTACTTTTTATTTGCTGCTTATAAATCCCTTGCATAACAGTGTTTTTCCACCTCTCCCAAGGTGATGAGCTCAGAGTGTGAGTGTATTGGTAAAGTATTTAGCAGAGGTGTTTAGTAATACTTTTTTAGAGATGCAGATGGTGATTTGGTGCAGGAAAGGCCGGGAAAAGAGGGGGTGATAGTAGAGTACACATTGAGAGAGGCAAGAAGGAGGGTACCTCCGTACTTCTCTGAGCTTTGCCAGGCTCTGGTTGCCCTGTAACTTTATGTATACAGCCTGGACTGCGAGCTCATGATCAGGTCCTCTTGTGCATCATAATACAGAATTGCACCTCTCCTAGGAAACTGCCTTATCCCAAATACCAGTCAAAATAAAACAAGGGCATATAGTATTTTTATTTTAAATTTTTCAGGTCAAAAATTCTGTGTTGACAAATAATCTTGTTTATTTATGAAATGGAAATAAGTTACTTACAGCTAATTTTGAACACTGAGGGAGTTTCCTGTTGGCCAAGCATTGATCTCTGTATTCTGTCATGGCTTTTACCAACATTTCGACTTCCTCAAATGATGCCTCCTGAACATATTGAGCAAATGAAATGGTGGTGCTGCAACAGTCCAAACAGAGTACACAATGATTACCTGCAGAATTTCCATGAATGTCCAACAAACTCATAGGGACATCCACTTGTTGACTAACCTCAGGAAATTATCAAAGTGTAAGGCTACAAATTGTACAACTTCTTGACAATTCAATGACCTCATCTGAATTTTATGATTAATACTATATTTACTTTTTTATATGGTTTCTATTTAGTTAAATTACAATACTTTTAAGAAGTACTAACAGTTCTGGAATATATCAGATTAGATTATAATAAACATCATCATCATCAAAAAGACATTAGAGAAACTCACAGATATCCAACATTGTCCTCTATAAATTTCTGGGTAACTTTAAAATTATCTGAAAAGCAAAGATATTAAAATTATAAAATATCCTGGTATTTTTTTTAACAGTTTCCCAATAACTATATAGGTTATTTAAGTTCACAAAGTATAAAAGAGAGAACTAATGGTAGAAAATATTTTGGTATATTTAACAAGAAGAAAAAAGTCATATGAACCAAATATGGGATCTTAATCACATCTGATTGTTTTTCAAGATACATTCATTAAATTGAATTGATTTTGAATTCATCTCAAACTGACCAGACTAAATTTGCCATTGATGGCTTCCCAGTCACAAATGTCAAATACAAGCACCACTTCTGTGTTAAGTATTTATCATGTAAGACTATAAAAGTAATGTGAAGGTAAACTGATTGATGATGTAATATTACAATACAGCCAAACAAGTGCTGCCATGGCAATGTTGATGTCAGTAGGGTTTACAGTGCTAGCCAGACATACTTATTTAGGTGATCTCTGGACTAATCTTAGGTCATCGATTCCCTCCCAATGAGCATAATCCAAGCACATTTATATTTGTCCACAACGACTACTTTTACAGAGTCCTTACTTTTACAAAATATTGAGCTGTACATTATGAGACAACCAATGATGACCCATCCTTGGACATCAGGTTCCTAAGTACTCTCACAGTACAAGTGACTCATGAACATGATTATGTATAATGCAACTTAAAATGTATATGGCAGCATATTGGTTAGACAATCATTTACTTTACAAAACATTCCCCCCAATATTTCCAGTACCCATCTGACACCATACAGTTATCACAATATTATTGAATATTTTCTCTATGCTGCAGTTTATATCCCCATGACTTATTCATACCTACCAATTTGTACTTCTTAATCCCATTATACTATACACCTGAAACTAATACAAAATGATATTGAGTGTAAACTATAATTAAAAAATAAATAAATAAAATGTATATGACATTCTAAAATAAGGTGGGTAAGTATCAAAAAGGCATGCTTTATGATCCCTGGGTGAGTAACTAAAAATGGATTATGGGAGGTGTGACATATGAGTTGAATCTGAAAAAAAAGAAGTACAATATTTCAGCTAACAGAAAAATAAGGAGACTCATCTTTCTGTGTAGATAGAATAATGTTGATACAAATGTGAGACATTTTGGTATGTTTTTAAGGAAAGTCAATGAATCCACTTTGATGAGAACATTGGCGATAAAGAAGAAGAATGGAACCTAAAATATAATAGAAAGGACCTGGGTCCAGACTATGGTAGTCTTGCATAGAAAGCTGTGTTTGGGCTGAAATTGGAAGCCATAAAGAGCCATTGAAATGTTTATCTGAAATTATTATTTCTTTATTCTATATGCTAAGAAAAACCAGCTGGGATCTCCCACAGTGACTAATAAATAGAAAGTGACAAGAACTATGTCAAACAGAGGGACAGAGGAGTGAATGAATGGATAGAAAAATTTTTTTAAAAAATCACCCCAAAAAAGCAAAACCACCAGGAGATTTTTATTGAGAAATCAACAGGACATTGATTTTAGTAGGATAATAGAAATACAAAGAAAAACATAGGTGCAAAAGATATCAGAGACAAAAATCAATAGCATTTTTGAACAAGTTGTTACAAGGGGCAAATGAGAATGAAAACTCAAGAATGACCACTCTTGTTCAAGCCTTGTGACTGGGTCTCACTCGCAGGCACTGTGGGCTATCAAACTGAGTAAGACACACTCCTCATCTTCAGGCCATTATGTACATTATGTAGCAATCAAAACACTTACTGCATCTTTGTGCAAGTTACAAAAAGGCACTCTTTTCAGGCCAAAGAAATTACAACAAGATACCTCCTCTGATCAGATTAAGTTCAAAAATTTCCCCTTTGGACAGAAGAAATATAAATGTCACCCTTTCATCCAAAAGGTCACTCCTTGGCCAGGTTTGTGAGCAGGGGGATGTACAGGTTTGGGGAGATTTAGAAACTATATAGTTGAAAGAAGCAGGGCCCAGAATACCTTAAAGGTATTTTTTACCCTGTTGGAAATATGTTGAACAACTAAAGGTTCCAGAAAAATCCCAACTCAAATTTAATGTTCGCTTTTACTATACACTATCCACATTTGTGAGAAATGTGAATATTTTCAAATCCAAATTATCTCCCAGCAATACTTTCCATACTAACATAAGACTAGGTTTCTGTCTGTGGAATGGGTACTATGATCACCAAAATACAAAATCTGGAATAATTTTGCATATTCAATCAGTATATACAAGCTAACAAGGGCAAAGGAGAGAAAAAAAAAAAAGAACACAAATAAAAATTAAGTTGAAAGAATACAGGTTAAAAAAAATAGAAATTACCCCAACTTAGGCATTCCTTAGCTAATATATTATACAAGTAAATTTCTTACCATCTTGAGGCTTTGTGGGTAAGTTTAGGCATTCAGTCAAAAAGAACAATAAAACAATAAAGCTGGTAAGTTTTAATTGTCCCATTTCTTTAGAAATCGCATTCACAAAGGAAAGTAATGTGATTGAGGAAAATCAAGTTTTTATATCATTCTCCAGCACTACTAGTAAAAAAGTAACCTGTTTGACCTCATATTTGGTTGCTACTCAACCACATTGCAGAACGTTTGCTAATTATTAATTAGGAAAAAATTATGTGTTTTACTGGAAAAAGAATCTATTGAGTTAGAAAAAAGTCCATAGAGCAAGTATGCACAATACCTAATCAAATAAATAACCAAAAAAAATTGAAATATTGTGAATGCTAAGAAAAAAAAAAAAGAACTAAAGTAAATAATTCACCAAACACAACTAGGGGAATGTTAAATTTTGTTGGTAATCAAAGGAAGTCAAATTTAACAGTAATAATTTTTATACCTGATAGAATTAAGAAAAATAAAACAATTAAAATATTCTGGTAAACATATAGCAAAACAGGTACCCATATATTCAAAGCTTTTGAAAAACAAGTTTATAAGGATTAATAGTCTTAAAAATATTTGTTATTTGAACCAATCACTCAAATTTGAATAAATATATTTATTAAGAACATGATCCTAAATATGGAACTATTTTAAAGTATATGATTAAAAATAAATAAATAAATAAAAAAGCTAACAAATCAGGTGTTAATGAGAAGAGTAACAGTGTAAGCAACTGGGTGCAATCTTACTGGGAATTGTCCAAGATGTGGAAGATTTCCTAGAATCATCCTTTTAGAGGAATGGGAAGCTGAGGAATTTATCCACTGGCTGAGGTTAATTTGTATACCCACTCTGATTGGCTATGGGCATAGTGGAGGTATGGTCAATTTACATGTTTCTCTACTATTAGGTAAGTTGACTAAAGTACTAGGTTATACATTGTGGCCTTGTTTGCTATAGTAGAAGAATGGAAATAATCCAAATGTCCATCAATAGAAGGGTGGTTAAGAAAATATAGATATACACACGAAGAGATTTTATGAAGCTGTTTTTAAAATTTTAGGGGGAAAATTATGCATAATATTGAGTGATTGTCAGGATTACATTTTTAAATGTAAAAAGCCAGGTCTAGAGCAACATTTGAAATATGTAACCACTCTATAATAAAGATAGAATGGTGTAATAGGAACATATTTATATACATATTTGCTTAGATATGAAAAATAAAGAACAGGTAGATTAAATAGAACTAAGTAGAGGTATTATTTATAGGAGAAAGGGAGAACAGGAGAGAAGGGATAGATTCTTAATCAGTTTAGGGTTCTCTAACAAAATGCCTTAAACTTGGTGGCTTTTAAACCACAGAAATATATTTCTTACAGTTCTGGAAGCTGGAAATGTGAGATTACCCCTCAACATGTTCAAATTCTATGAGAGCTCTCTTCTGGGTTATAGGTAGGTGGCTGACTTCTGGTTGTATCCTCAGGAGTGAGAAGGCTGGGGAAAGGGGGTATCAGGCCTCATGAGTTGGAAAATATTTCTTTCTCTTCAATTTTTTGGAAGAGTTTTTGTATAATTGGAATTATTTCTTCTTTAAATGTTTAGGAGAATTTACCAGTTAAGCCTGCAGGTTTCTTTATTTAAATAACCTTAATGAAATTTTTCATTTCTTTAACAGATACAGAATTAATCAGATTATATTTTTTTTTTCTGGAGTGACCTTTGGTAATTTGTGTCTTTTGAGGCATTTGTCCATTTCATCTGAGTAATCAAATTTATTGGAAAAATATTTTTCAAAATACTCTCTTATTATTATTCCTAGGGGCCCAGTATATGACTTCATATAACTTGAAAGGAACTGTGGGCAGCAAAGCTGCGGTGGGCAAAGGGGCAGGTATTGGCCCATCCTCCATACACCTACCCAGCCTCTCCCACCGTGGCCTCCCAGGCCCTTGTCTGCCAGCAGCCCCACTCCTGCCACCACTGCTGCTCCCACATGCTGATGGTGCCCGCCCCATTCACACCCCAGAGTGGGAGCAAAGAATTTTCAGCTCTTTGCTTCTATGGCTCATGAGTTCTTTAGAAATTATAGATTTATAATAGTTCATGAACATTTTGGGGTTTCCAGAAACCCCACTATCATTTATTACCAATTTAATCCCATGCTATCAAGCAATTCTCTAAAATCTCACTTAACTCTCTTTGAGGAAGACAAATTCCTTACATGGTAATCCATGATTCCTTATATAAGTGGGCGAGACGGAGCAGGGAAAAGTTTGGGAGAACTCATTCTTTTTCTTTTCTTGCTCAATTTTATTTTTTACTAGTGGCCCAGTGCACGAAATTTATGCACATTATAAGGGAATTAATTAGAGGAAATATTTTAATATTGCTATTTGTCCTTTCTCTATAATAGAAGTGTCAGAGATGAAAGAAAATTAGTAAAATATATATGAAAATCTTCCTTTTGTCAGAGTCTGGAGCATGTTGGGGGACCCAGAGTCAAGTCCCTGCCCACCCATGGGTGCATCGAAATTGTACAAGTCCCAGACCTGGCCAGTCCACCCCCATTGGATGAGATCCAGACCTGGCTGGCTCCAACCCTGTCAAGCCCCACTGAACAGGGGGCACAGCATCAAGTCTGCTGGCCCAATGCTGGGCAGGAAGCACAGCCTCAGGTCCCCCATCAAGCCTCACCGGTTGGGGAGTGCAGCCTCAGGTCCCTCAGGCCAGTACCGGGGGGGGGGGGGGGGCGGTGCAGCCTGAGACCCCTAGTCAAGCCCCACTGGGCAGGGGGCATAGCTTCAGGTCCCCTGCCCTGAGCCGGCACCATGCAGCCTCAGGTCCCTCATCATCACTCATTATAGGAACCCTGCCTCTGCTGTGGGAACAACCATCTTATGATATTATGATGGTTAATTTGCATATTACCTCTTTATTATGTTGGGTTAGTTTCAGGTGTACAGTTTAGCAGTTAGACAATCATATGCTTTTCATAGCATTCCTTCTGCTATTTCCAGTACCCACCTGGCACCATAGATAGTTATTTCAATACTAGAGGCCTGGTGCATGAAATTTGTGCACAGGGGAGGGGGGAGGGTATACCTCAGACCAGTCTTCACCCTCTCTAATCTGGGACAACCCTCTCACAATCCAGGACTGCTGGTTCCCAACTGCTCATTTGCCTGCCTTCCTGATTGCCCCTAACCACTTCTGACTGCCGGCCTGATCACACTCCCATGCCAGCCTGATTGATGTCTAACTGCTCCCCTGCCAGCCTGTTTGCCCACAATTTCCCTCCTCTGCTGGCCTGGTCACCCCTAACTGCCCTCCCCTGCAGGCCTGGTCCCTCCCAACTGCCCTCCCCTGCTGACCATCTTGTGGTGGCTATCTTGTATCCACATGGGGGCAGGATCTTTGACCGCATGGGGGCAGCCATGATGTGTGTTGGAGTGATGGTCAATCTGCATATTACTCTTTTATTAAATAGGATAGAGACCTGGTGCATTGGTGGGGGCCAGTTGGTTTTCCCTGAAGGGTGTCCCGGATCAGGGTGGGGGTTCCCTTGAGGCATGGGGAAGCCTGGGTGAGGGGCCTGTGGTGGTTTGCAGGCCGGCCATGCCCTGTAGCAACCCAATCTGAGGCCCTGGTATCTGGAATTTATTTACCTTCTACAATTGAAACTTTGTAGCCTGGAGAGGAGCCAAGCCTTCTGCTTGCTCCTTGGCTGCCTCCATTTCTGTTTGAATTTGTTTACCTTGTATAATTGAAACTTTGTAGCCTTGAGTGGAGGCTTAGGCCAGCAAGTGCAGGTGGAAAGCTTGGCTTCTTCCATTGCCTAGGAAACCCAAGCCTCTCTCCTGCGGTCTGTGGCTGCAGCAATCTTGGTTGGGGTTAATTTGCATACTCACTCTGATTGACAGGTGGGCATGGCTGGTGAGAGTGGCTTGTTAGTGTATCAGAGGTATGGCCAATTTGCATATTACTCATTTATTGGATAAGATTATTAACCATATTTCTTTTTTTCTTTTTTTAAAAATTTTTTTTAAATAATATATATTTTTTAAATTTCTTTATTGATTAAGGTATTACATATTTGTCCTCAACCCCCCATTCCAATGTCCCACCCCTCTCCACTCATGCCCCCACCCTCCTATTGTCCTTAACCACTGATTAGGCTCATATGTATGCACATAAGTCGTTTGGTTGATCTCTCCCTTTTATCTCCACCCTCCCTTTGAGGTCCAACAGTCTGGCCCATGGCTCCTTATCTCTGGGTCTGTTCTTGTTCAGCAGTCTATGTTGTTCACCATTTCCCCTAGATGAGTGAGATCATGTCCTACTGGAAATATAAGAATAAAAAAATGAGACAATCGGTAATCATTATGCTGAAAGGCATATGAATCAGTCTGTAGTGAGTTTCTTTCTGTGTCAACAGTTCTTTTGAGACCCAATTTCAATGTCAAACAGTTCCTTATGTGTACATGTCAGCAATGATATTTCAGTTCTGGATGGTGGACAAATGGTGGTAATGCAATCCAACCCTCTCTGGTTTGGTTCTGGGCAACCTGCAGTGATTCACAGTTGCTGACTGCTATTATGGCAAGGTGTCATCAGTGTCTTCCATCTCTGGACTGCTTCTTTTCTGTCTTCGTGGTTGGAGTAGTCCTGTCATTTCCTCTCTGTTGCCAGAATTTACATGGTCTCAGAGTTGTTTTCTGAAAATATACAAACATATTCTTGACCAAAAGTTAATAAAGGAATATTTTCTATAAATTTGATTTGAGATCCTTTTTCATTTTTTTGCTCAAATGATTTTTCTCTGGCTTGTTTTGACATCATGTGTGTTTTTCATGGGTGTTTTGTTGTTAGTATTACAATTAATTTTCTAAAATACAAGTTTTCTAGATGTAATTTACTTTCAGGATATTTTTCCTTACATGATATTCTTCTACCTTCCCCCCTTTTTTTTATTTAAATAGTAGGAGGCTTTTGAAAATTTTATAATGTAGTCTTGATAGCTATTTCTTATGCTGTAGTTTATAACCTCTTGACTATTTTGTATCTACCAATTTGTACTTTTTTAAAGTATTTTTATTTTTATCTTTATTGTTGAAAGTATTACACGTGTCCTATTTGTTTGTCTGTTTGTTTGCTTGCTTGCTTGCTTGTTTGTTTTTCACATTGATCCCCTCCACCTCACACCCACCCCTCCCAGGCCTTCCCCACTCTATTGTCTGTGTCCATGGACAATGTGAGGGGCAAATTCTTAAGAGAGGCTGTTCGTGCTCACCTGTTTTGAACAGTTTGCCACTCCCACAGGAGTTTTTAGTTTATTAATATCAAGAATGAGAAAGGTGACATGACCATAGATTTTAAAATGATAACAAGGAAATATTTTGAAAAATATTTTGTCAATGACTTTGACAGTTTAGATAAAAATGGGCAAATGCCTTGAAAGACACAAACTATCAAACCTCACTTCAGAAAAATGAATCTAATCCTGTTGACAGCAGGCAATATGATCACCGCGTCTGTTTATGTTTCACAGAAGCAACATGTCCAGTGATGGTCTTCTTTGCAAATTAGTGTACAGACAAGAGCACAAGTTAATTCTACCCTCCCAACACATACCTATTCATCCTCTTTAAAACCTGCTACCCTAGCCTCTTACCACTTTCCAACCCCCATCACACACACTCACACACACATACACACACACACACACACACACACACACACACACACACCAGATCTTTTCCTTGTGAAGGATAAATGTGTTTTCTCATGTTTTTTATGTTAATTTTTAGACCCATGCTTCTTCCTCTCCCCAGTGTGCCTTTTAGAGGAGAAGCTAGAAACCTCTCTAGTTCACCACCTTGTAAGAATATACAGGCATCCCTCCACATATCCAATAAATATTTATAGAATTTCTATTATGTTCCATACACTGCTCTCTGTGCTGAAGATAACAGAAGTGAACAAAACAGACTGAAATCTCTGTCCTCATGGGGCTTCCATTAGTGGAGAGACAGGAAAAAAAAAAAGAAAAGAAAAAAAAAGTGATGTGGGGGATAGTGATAATGGTATAATTTAAAATAGGACACTAAAGGAAGACATTAACATCCAGTAGATGATAATGAGTAGAAAGTGTGAGGGGGTGATGGAGTGAGCCCCACAAATATTGAGGGCAGTTTTCTAAGCAAGAAGAATCACAAAGGCAAAAATCTGAACAGGAAATTGATTGATGATTTGAAAAACATGAAGGAGGCCACTGGCTTGAGCAAAGGGACCCAATGGGAAAGGTGAAAAAAGAAGAGGGCAGAAAGGGACCACCATGTAGGGACTGTGTATAGACATTACATTTTACTCTGAGTGAGATTGGAAGACACTAGTGATTTTTAGTTTAAAAAACTGACATAATGTGTGTGTTATATGCTATTGAATCAGGTCCAAGTGCTGGCGACCCTATGAATGGGTGATTCCACAATGTTCTGTCCTCAATAGCCCAGCTTAGCTCCTGCAGATTCGTGCATATGGCTTCTTTTATGGAATCATCCATCTCATATTAGGTCTTTCTCTTTTCCTGATGCCTTTTATTTTTCCAACATTACTTTCTTCCCCAAGAACCCTGCTTCCTCATGATGTGCTCAAAGTGAGACAGTTTTGTCATTTTTTTTGCCTCCAGGGATGTTTCTACTTTAATTTGCTCTAAGACCCACTTGTCTGTCTTTCTGGTGGACCAGGGTATCCATAAAACTCTCCTCCAACATCACCTTTCAAGTGAATCAAATTTTTTTTATCATCCCTTTATACTAGCCCAACTTTCGCATCCACAGATAGTAATTGGGAATTTGGGGATGTGGATGATCTTATCCTTGATCTCTAATGAAACATATTTACTCTTGAAGATCTTTCCTAATTCTTCCATTATTGTTTTTCTGAGTCTCAGTCTTCTTGTGATTTTTTGTTTCCAGGCATAATGATGTAAAGAATCATTTCACTTAGTATATTGAAACCAGAACTGGAGGGGGTAGGGCAAAGATACTTGAGAGGAGACCAATTAAGATACTATTGCAATAATCCATTCTAGATGTATTTTGAAGGTAAAGCCAACAGACTTTGCTCATAGATTAAATGTAGGGGTGATATGGAACAGAAGAACCAGAGATGACTCTAAGGCTTGTGGCTTGGGAAACTAGAAGAATTGATAAGATGGAGGGGAACACAAGTTTGGCATAGAGAAGAGTTCAGTTTGGAATGTGCTAAGTTTGTGTTCTTTCTGCATTATCAACATGGAAATGTAAAGAAAGAAGCTGGCAATTAAGAAAAAAAAAATCTGGGCTGGATAGAAATGTCTATTGTAAACAAATATTAATATGTTGGTATTACTGCACTGTCTAGATGAGATCATCCAGAGAGTGAGTTTCGATTCAGGAAAGGCTGCTCTGAGACACTCCAGTACTTAGAGGTCAGAGTTGCAGAAACTGCAGTGAAGAAGACTTGGGAGGTGCAGCCATAAGATTGGAGGGAAATGCAAAGCCGAGTAGAAAAATGTTTCCTGCAACAGAGAGGAATTGACAGGAGTGCCCCAGCCATGAAGACAGAAGAGAATCAGTCCAGAGATGGAAGACTCTGACAACGCCTTGCCATACTAGCAGACAGGAGCTGTGTGTCACTGAAGGATGCCCAGGACCAAATCAGAGATGGTTGGAACTGCATCAACACCATTTGTCAACCAACCAGATCTGAAATACCATGGCAGACATGTACACATAAGGAACTGTTTGACATTGAAATGGGGACTCAGAATAACTGTTGGCCCAGAAAAGAACACACTGCAGACTGATTCATTTGCCTCTCAGCATAACCATTATGGCTTGTTTCAGTTTCCGTCCTTATAAGGGAATTCCTTATAACCCATCTAGGGGAAATAATGAACAACATAAATTGATTAACAGAAACAGACCTGAAGACAGAGAAGCAGCGATCAGACAGTCTGGCCTCAAGGGGAAGGTAGGAGAGGGTGGGGGCAAAGGGGAAATATCAACCAAAGGACTTGTGTGCATGCATATAAGCCTAACCAAAAGTCATGGACAACAGGGGGTGGGTATACATGGGGAGGGGTTTGGGATGGGAATGGGGGGATGAGGACAATTATGTGACACCATAATCAATAAAGAAATTTTAAAAAAGAAAAGAAAGAGAATGATCAATTCTGTCAGGTTGCACTGAGAGAATTCAAGTAAGCTAGAGACCGAGAAGTGACTACATACTGGATTTTGCAGCATGCAGGTCATTTTAACCTTGATTAGATGTTTCCTTGAATCTTTATTTATTTGCCTGACTTATTTTTTCAAAGAAGTAAAAACTATTTAAAATCTCCAATTAACTATTGCATTGATGTCAATTTGTCCTTGTGTTTCCATTTTTTAATGCATTTCACTGAAACATCATAGATTTTTCCAATATTTTTATCATATTGAACTTCCCTCTTAACCAAAAAAAAAATATATATATATATATGTATATGTATTTTTCTTACTTAATGCTTTCAAATTGAATTCTACTTCATCTTATTGTGATCTCAAATTAATACCTCTCAGAATTACAACAAAATTTGATGAAGTCCACAGATTTGCAACAGATTTGAAAGAAAAATGTAAAGTACTATTTAAAGAAATCATCGTTATGTTTTCATAAATAAGCAAGTAGGAAAAAGGAGACATTTGAAGATACTTTATTTCTATGATAAGGAAATCCCACATAAAAATCTTCATTATTTTATTAATTCATAAAAATACTAGTCATTTAGAATTAAAAAGTTCACACCAAACCATAAAGACATATTTTGTCTTCTTCTCTTCATCCTGTAATATGAACAAAAATATATTAAATGGATTATTAAATCAGTAAGTGCAGAAGGTTTACTGGTTCTATCATTTGATATCAGAGAAATATTACATAAATAGGAAGTTCTGATGACATTCCCTGAGGCCTCTGAATCAACCTCAAAGAATTTTGAGTTCACTGAGTCACTATTAACATTTTAGACATAATTTTGTTTCAGTATCTTTAAAATAAAGATTTTTATTGAATTGCATTTATTTGGTAGAAAATGCATTTAATGGTAATTATTAAGGTGTATTTCACTCTAGATTGATATTTGGAGAATTTCAACAGTATTTAGCTTTGTCTGAACTTTTTGTTACCTGGGATAATTTAAACTCCCAAAGCAGCACGAGTTTTTGAAATCAGTTTTTGACCCTGCAAATTAAGAACAAATAAGAATCATTAGAAAAAGAAATTAGTTACTGTTCTAGTCATACAGTTAATTCTCCACTATCCAAGCGTGAATTTGCAGGTTTATAGAAGAAACAACTTAAAAAAATAAAGCTATACATTTCTGATGCCAACAAGCTAACACAATGGCAAACAGAGAGAGAGAAAAATCTATTCAAAGCAATAGTAGATTTTGTTTTTCCTACACTAATCTCTGAAACACAGCCACATAATATAATTAAATGTACACACTCAAGTACATTTAATTATATTATCTATTAAAAGCTCAAGATTTCTAAATATTATATATATTTGGAATTTATATTAAAAACTTTTACACTAGGAAAGAGATAAAATTGGCAAAATGCTAAATTATACAATATATTTTTAAATATAGTGATGCTATATTTTTAGACATTTATAATATAAATTAGACTTACAAAATGTAGCCAGTTACAAATAAAACTAAAATTGCTAAATAATTAGATTAATTCCTAACTACTACTCTATTGATATTCAAAGCCATGTTTCCAAAGGAGTTTAAATATATTTTCTGTAAATATTCTTCCAGGATTCTGTTTGTACAATTCATTTGCTAATAATCCATTTAATATATTCAGCTGAACAAATTAATTTTAGGTCAGAAACTACCTAAATTATCATCAATTAACTATATATTCACTTTACTATTTTATCTACTAGGAAATAAACCAAAATTAATAATTTTCTTAATATATTTTAAATTATACTACTTCCTAATATTTGGTGAGAAAACTATGATTGTTTTTTAAATGTCACCTAATTCTTCAATCTATTTCTAAATGAAATTTACATCTCTCTGGCATTATTTTAAAGTTGTAGATCAGTGGGATGTTCTTTTCACTATTCATGGCAGAAAATTCTGTACTAAGTATTTTGATTGTAAAAATGAGCTGCACATACCTCTTCTGCAAAGCAGACTTCCTTTTCTTGACCTTGGCAGCACTTTTCCAGAAGGCTAGAGAAATCTGCAATGACAGCCTCAAGTTGTTCCTCTGATATTTGTGGCTTTTGCTTCACAAGGTTAATAAGAAACCTATGATTTTAAACAAAACAAAACACGAGAGAGTTCTGTTATGCAGTGATATTTTTCTAAAGCCTTTCTCATAGAGAGTATTCAGAGTCTTGGCAACCCTCCTCATAAACCGTCTTCCCATCAGCCCCTTCCCAGACTTAGCTCACACACTTTGCCTAATGCTTTCATTAGAAAGACAGTGTAGGAACATGCCATGTGTTCCACTGGTCTGCATTTGTGCAGATTATAGAGGAAACATTGTTTAATAGCGCCACCACACTTACATGTAGTGAAATACAGTCTGTCTCTTAATTATCCAGAATATTGTTCCAATTCTCTCTTCTCAAAGGCCCAGATTTGCCAATACCTGCCATTCATAATTATGAGACCCTTACCTGTGCACTAGCAATACTAACTGCCTGCTCTACTCATTGAGCAATGCTTTCATGTTGGAATGAATGTTGGATAGAGCAATAGGAAAGGCCTCCAGAAGAGATAGCATTCTTACTGTATGTACCTTGCAACATGCCCCAGATTTTAACAGAGAAAAAAAGGGAGGACCAGGTTTTCCAAAATGAAGGAAGACCATTTACAAAACAGGCGAGTATTAAAATGCATGGGGATTTGGAGACCAGGTGTTTCATTGACTTGCTTTACCATTACCATTACAGAATGCCTCCCACAATTAATTGAAATGTACATTCCATTTCTTAACACCCACACTTCATGGCTGAATTAAATATATTCTTTTCAAAGAGTAAATTATGTGAAGAAGAAAAAAAGATTTAGTGTTGTTGTTTTTTTGGAATAAAAGTACACAGACTTATTGTAAAGGTATATCCTAATTCCCCAAAATAAATTGCTCATTTTCCGCAGTCCCAAAATAGCATTACCACAATAGTTCCGGTAGAAACTGCTTTTGCAAACAGGACATTGTCTGCCTTACTGATTTTTTCCAGATCTACATCCCAGTGAGGCTGTGAAGTCACTGAGAGAAGACTATTTTAAAAGCCACTTTCGGTACTTGGGAGTAATGCTGTTCTCCTGAGGAGCCCAAGAGTTTTGGGTGTGTAGCATAGAAATATCAACTGCTATTTGGTGGTGTCAGCCCTCTCCGTGCTAGCAAATAACAATTTCTTACTGTTGCTTCATTGTTTGCAGTGCTACACCCTGAGCTTGGCACAGATCCTTATAGAAGATGAACTTGTCATCAGAGAACGGTGGAGGGACATATGTTTCATCCATCACCAAGCTGCTGAAGCATGGCCTCCTGTTGGCATATGAAGAAGTGCAGCACTGGCCAACAGCAGAGTTTATAGGCGTCTCTCCATGCCTGATGCATAATTGACCAATAATAAGGTCCGCCTAGTTAGGAGAATGGGGAAAAAAGAAAGGAAGGGGATTAAGCATTAGCCATAAAATTGATTCAGGTTTCCAGAAAATTATTGCAATAATTTTAATATATTATAGCTTAATTAATGTTACAAAAAATTTGCTGTCTGTATAGGATCATGTATTGCTATATTGTAGATTCTTTTCTTTTAATATATTTTATTGATTTTTTTACAGAGAGGAAGGAAGAGGGATAGAGAGCTAGAAACATCAATGATGAGCGAAACATCGACCAGCTGCCTCTTATACAACCCCTACTGGGGATGTGCCAGCAATCAATGTACATGCCCTTGACTGGAATCGAACCTGGGACCTTTCAGTCCACAGGCGCCAAACCAGTTTCAGTTACATTGTAGATTCTTGTTTACCCATTTATTTGGGATGAACTTCAGCATTTAGTGATAGGTGTCCTAAAGGTAATGTTGAAGATAGTCTCTTCAACTCTATTTTAGTTCTTTGAAAGATGCTTCCGAAGGGGAAAAGTGTCTTCCCTGACCTAGGAAATCAATACATAGCTTACATTTTCCTTGTTATCTGGTTGAGTTTTCTATTTTACTTTTGGGTCCCAGAGAATCACCTTCTGAAGGTAAGAATAGCACAAACTTAGCCATTTTGTGTGTGTGTGTGTGTGTGTGTTTAAGGCTTTCCCAATGTGGAATCCTCCTACCTTCCATACTTCGGAGCTATTTTCGAGTACCTACTAATAACATGTAATAAGGGCCAACATACATTTGTGTGCAATATGTCCTAGGCTAGTCCTAATACAAGTGAGTTTAGTGAGGTAACTAGCTTCCCCAGTGTGAAATGACTAACAGGTTTTGAAAATGGGAAGGGACTGTAGTCAGAAACCCTCTCCCCCCGGAACATACTCTTGAACCATTGCACATCCTACATCCCTGCATCCTCCCAATATACAGAATTCAATAAAAAACAAAGATGATGCTTAATCACAAGAAATTCTCCTTTTCCTTCTAATCTCTGGTGAAAAGTCCCAAGACGTGAAAACTAAGTGGCAAATCACTCCTCATCATTAAAAAGAGAAAAGGGGAAATTTTTGTATACAATTTTGGTCATAATTGTGACTTTAAGAAAAAATATTTGTAAAAAAACTGTAATCATATGTAGGACACTGGTGAAATCAGTCATTTTACTATTGAGGACATGAGACTTACTTTGTTCCGTACCCTACACCCAAAAGGGAACAACTTATTCCTAAAATCACAATACGATTATACTACAAAGGATAAAATTATGTTGTATAATGTATGGCTAAAAAGAACATGACTAATTTTAATCCATCAAAAATGAAGCTTTTTTTTTTCAACATTAAAGTAAATATTCAATGAAGAAAACAAGAAAATTATGGAGTGAATGATGTGTTGGCCAATCTCTCTGCCCTTTATGTAAAGCTTGCTCAGACATTGTTGAATAAACTGATTGCATTCCATCAGCAGTTCTAGGACAGGAAGCCTGACCACATGCTAACTGATCAGAGCTGAGTTCTCACACCCCCTCTGACTGCAACTACATGAATAAGTCTACTAACGTCACCTCTGCACTGGTTTTTACCATTTCCTCTAAATGGGAAGTTTGAGGTCATTTCAATCAAACAGAGCAGAAATCCGATGAGCCTGGATAAAACACTCACCGCTCCCTCACCGCAGGCCAATTGTTTCTCCTCACTGAGCCTGCAACAGGTGGCTGCTGCGCTTGCCATTTTCCTTGTGTAGGCCATCAGCTCAGGGGCGGTCAGCTGAGGGGCTTTCTTTGTGTAAGCAACAAGAAACCTGAAAGGCATTTGTCACCAAATCCTGCTGAGTCATTCATGAGTCTCTTTTGGTGTCAGAAGACATGAACTCAGTTCATTTTATCATCCACAGGGTATTTGGACTAACTTTGGAGATGAGATTATTCTAACAACCACCCCTTATACTCCTGTGATACCAACTTATCACAATGGGAAAGCAACCCCTGGGCAGAAGGTTGACTCCTATTCCCAACCTTGGAAGCTTCATTGATTTTAACTTGGATCTCTTAGTGCTTTAAGGACGACAGACTGTGACAGAATGGATAGCTTTACTGCTTGATTTGAGGGAAACTAAAGCCCGTGCCTCCGATCGAACTTTATAGGCCATGCATGTTGCTTCCTGAACCAGGGGACTCGGAGGGCTGCCTTCTCCCGGGGGAAATCGGGTGATCACATTATACTGACTCCCAATCTGAAATAGGAGCTAAAATTAGAGTCAGATGAGAGATTAATGTATATCTATATTTCCCTCATAGGTTCATAATTTTATCATAAATCACCAAAATTACTGCTAAAAAAAAAAAAAAACTTACGCATTTTGTAAGTAATATTCTCCTAGTTTCTGGAAGAGGCCACAACTTCGCTTTGCCAATGCTTGGATCTCCTGGATATATTTCTCTAACTCTTCTTCCTGAAAATACAAAAATTATTTCATACATTTTTTTTCTCTTCTTGGACACACAACTTTGTATGTAAAAATTGACCAATTATATTTTATTCTATGATGATACCAATCTTAGAGAAAGCAATTTTAGAGGGATTTTTTTAAATATTAAAGATGGCAAAGTTTGAATTGTGAGAATTAAAGCAAATGGACTTTGAGAAAATTAAGTTTAAAACTTGGTGAAACACCAAGTTACTTGATGACAGAATTCAATCTTTGGATAAAGGATTGCAGTTCTTTCTATACAAATTCTTGCCTTTCTGGAGCTGTTAAAAATGAATGTTATTTTTATTCTGTGCATCAAAGAACTTATGGATAACATTTTTATTTCCCAAGTAAGCCACTAGTTGTTGACAACTAGTTAATAGCTACTTAATATCTAGATGACTCAATGAGAGAGAATCATCAATAAGCTGCCTCTTGAACACCCCCCATTGGGGATGTGCCCGCAACCAAGGTACATGCCCTTGACCGGAATCGAACCCGGGACCTTTCAGTCCGCAGGCCAACGCTCTATCCACTGAGCCAAACCTGTCCAGGCAACTAAGAGCATTTTTAATGGATCATATCTATCCAATATTTCATAGTCTTCCTACAAAGCTAGAGCAATTTACCCCTTTATCTTGGCATTCAAGAGAGTTTTGAGACTGGGAACACTTCTCCAACAACTCCTGATATCCTTTAGCAACTCTTAGAATTACTGGAATAGCAAACTTAGTATGTCTTCTTGAATATTCATAAGTAAATCTGAAATATGTTTGAAAAAAATAATGTTATTAGAATCAAGAGATAAAGCCTTCCTTTGTTATATGGCAAGCAGAAACTAAAATTCAAATAAATAACCCTGGAGGTCAAATATAATTTAAACTATCTGCATGGCAAAACTATTAGTACAAATTATAATACCTCAGATTGTTTTAAAATGCTGTGTTTTATCTTCTTTTACAACCTTCATTTTGGTTTTTTAATTGTGGACTTTGCATTCATTTATTCAGCAAATATTTCTTAAGTGCTGACTCTATGCAAGCATTTCTTTAAGGGGCAAATTTTCAATAATGTACAAGATAAAATGCCTGACCTCTCAAAAGCATACATTATAGGGAGGCAGAAAAAAAATAAACAAGAAATGTGTCAGCTAATTTTCAGTGGTGATAAATCAATGAAGAGAAATAAAGGAAGTTAGAATAGAGGGAAGGAGGTGACACCTAAGTTAGAGTGTGCAGTCAAGAAAATTCCCTCTGGTAGCTCTTCCAGACCAGAAACCTGGGTGAAGGGAGCCACACAAGTTTCTGGGGGAAGATCATTCTCAGCTGAAAAAATGTCTACTGCAAAGAACCTTTCCAACTGAGGAACTGCTTCAATTACATACACAACAAGCTATGGACATTTACAGATGTGTAAATTCAAAGATAACTCTTGAATTTACTAATTGTATTTGCAGATTATAGAAATGGTTATGTGATTCTGCCAACAATAAATTGTCAATATGGGTTCTTAAATCTTGGCATTGTTCTCATTTTGCATAATTTTATTTAGCTGTGCAATCAATGTGTGAATGTCTAATTTTAATGTAAAAATAGAGTAATATCCTTGAAGAATATTAAAGAGAAAATTGGGCCCTTATTTTCATTACTACATTAGAAACAGACTCTTAAATTTAGAAAGAAGTTTGGAGATCATTATATATAATGCCTTAGAGCTGCACAAATTCCTCCCTAATAGTGTCCATAGAAATACACTGTACAATAAAGGAAGATGCATTGACTGCTTGTTCCTTTAAAGGCAAACAGAAGGAGAACACACATCAATCACAACAAATTACTAGACTGCAAATGTCTCTAAAAACCTTTTTATTTTCTTACAAAAATAAAACATGAATTCAATAAATAGCAAATAAACTGTCCCAATAAAAGTCCTTTTATCTAGCATTAACTATTGCATTATTTTTGGAGGGAAGGTAAAATATGCACAGTGAAAAAGCACATTCTGAATCATAAACCCTTCTTTTTAAAAATATTTGCATCCTATGTGGAAGTTCAAAGGTGATTTTCCTCTGAGTAATTCATACAGGGATGACAATGCTTCAGATTCCAGAGAAATTCATACAAAATTAAACTACATCCTAAAAAGCAAGCATTTAATAATAGTATGGGGGAAAGACCCATCCATATAAAATAGATTTCATTCCTTATTCCCTAGTTTTCTGCTCAAATATATTTTGGCTAAATACATTCTAGCATTATTCTCACATACCAAGCTAAAAATCCATAGCCTTCACTCTGCATTTCAACAACACAAAGCTGTCAGTTACATAATCTTTACTTATGTGAATGTACGTTGATAGAGTGTGTTTACCTTGCCATAAAGAGGTCTTTTTCCCTTGAAGAAAATTGGTTGAAATCTCTCTCTCCTAAAAACCTATTTAGAGTTGGAGATAAACTTTCAGGTTTGTCATCATTTTCTGCATGAATTATGCATTGACCAAGTTCAAGTGTGGGCAATTTGCAGCATTCTGCTATTTTGTTTGACAGAGTACCTTGTTGAGAACATATGTAGAACATAATTTTTTCCTGTGATAGAAAAAATAAAATATACATTTTAAGGTTTAATGCAGAACCTCAAGGCCAGTTTCAGAGAGGAAGGAAGAAAAGTGGAAGGAGGAAGGAAGGAAGGAAGGAAGGAAGGAAGGAAGGAAGGAAGGAAGGAAGGAAGGAAGGAAGGAAGGAAGGAAGGAATTTATCAGTGGTGATAAATCAATGAAGAGAAAGAAGAATTCTATAGTTTTACTTTATAGAATAGTTTTTGTGTTACTTTGTTGTACTCATATACTAAATCTGTCCTAATATATAAAAAGCCAGGGGAAGGAAGGAAGGAAGAAAGGAAGGAAAGAAGAAAGGGGGGAAGGAAAGTATAGTCAAAGTAAGGAAAGAATAATACATTTTACCTTGTCTCCTGTTTTAATGTTTTCTCCCAATGTTGCTTTTCCTCACTCCTTTCTACCCGTTTATTCAAATTTTTTATAGTCTCCCTCTAAAACCTACTCATTTAATAGGAAACTTTTAAAAACAAGAGATAAATGTACTCCTCAAGACAAATGACATGCACATCTGTGTATATCTTTCTATTAATGTTGAAATTTGCTGCTAAATACATTTACTGTTGCTATAACATGGAGAGCAAACCTTCTGCTCTATCAACAAAACAATCTGCAGTGACCCACAATGACCTCCAGAGGGCAGCCTATCAATGATGAAATAGTTCACCTCAGTAGCTAGAAAACCCCAGAATGCCACATTCCCCTGACAGGACTGAACATTCTGTGCATTCTCAACAGGGATGATTAGAACCCATAATTTTGTCATTAAAATCCAAATTACATATCATATTGCAATTAATGTTTCCACTTTAAAAGAAAAAGTGCTTATGAGTTCCAAAAAATTGAAAAAACAATTTTTAAATGACTATACAAAGTAATCAAATTGTCAATTAAAACTGAGAAAACTGACCTCAAAGAAAGACAAAATTGTCCTCATTCACTGACCCTTACCTGCATGTAAATGCTTCTAAAAGGTAAAGTAAATAAAATAAGAAAATCTGTCTCGGTGGTAGCCCCCTCTCAGTTCATCTTTCTCCACTCCTTACACCAGGGTCTCTGCCTGTGCTCAAAGACTGTCACTCACCCTGCAGTTGTGACTCCTTGCTCACTTCCAAGACTAGCTCAGCCAAATTGCCACTGAAGTGAACATTTTGCCCTCACTTTCCATCTTCTGGAAACCATATTTAAGTCTCCTTGGAGAAGAAGATATATCATAAGGACCAGAGAGGGAGTGATTTAGGAATAGACAGACCTTTCATACAATCTCTAGGAAGCCTAGAGTTGGCCAAAATAGACCAATGCCACACTGCAAAAATTGTGACTATGGTATTCTCAGTGGAATCTGTTGTTAGGGTGGTGTGGTCTTGGTTTTTAATTTTCCTAGAACCCTTTATTTGTACCTGTCTTTGGAAAGGCTATAGTTTTACCTTATAGAATAGTTTTTGTGTTACTTTGTTGTACTCATATACTAAATCTGTCCTAATATATAAAAAGCCAGGGGCCATCACAACTGAACAAACGACTGAACAGGAGGCTGCATGGGACAACCAGGCTGGCGGGAGGGGAAGGAGAGGAGAGCAGTGAGGGACAACCAAATGACTGGTCTCTGGACTCTGGCCTGGATGCAGTGGCATAAGGGAGCTCTGGGCCCCAGCCAGAGCACAGTGAAACTCTAGGTCCCTCGCTATCAGGAACATGGCTGACCTTCAAACCCAGGGTCCAGAGCTCCCTATCGCCACCATACCCCTGGTCATGCCCAGCAGTGAAAGGGATCTCTGGGCCCAAGCTAGAGCATGGCAGAATATTGAGTCTCCCATGATCAAGGTCGTGGCCAGCCTTCAAACCTGAGGCCCAAAGCTAGCTCCCTGTCACCACCACGCCCACAGCTGGAGCTCAGAGCTCCCTTCCACCACCATGCCCAAACAGAAGGGGGCAGTTAAGCGCCAGGATGGCAGTGAGAGGTGACCAAGCCGGTGTGTGTGTGTTGGGGGGGGGGGGGGGGTCTGGGTGAGGGGGTGACCAGGCCAGCAGGGGGTACAGTAAGCAGCAATCAGGCCAGCAGGCAGATGAGCAGTTAGGAGCCAGCAGTTCAGGATTGTGAGAGGGATGTCCAACTGCCGGTTTAGGCCTAGTCCTGGGCCTCCAATTAATATATAATAGAGTGTCTCCCAGGTGCTGGCAGCCTATGGAGATAACAATAAACAAAAGACAACAACTACCCCAAGGAAGTCATCTGTCTTAGCTCACCTATAAGCCTATAAATGTTCTTGAGGTCAGCATGTGCATTGATGACAAATGTCCTTTACAGTGGCTGTTGCATAGAAATTATTTAATATGTCTTTGTCAAATGAAAGAACATGTGGATGAAAACCAAATACGTTAAAAGTAAAAGTCTGATTCCCCTCCCCAAATCTGATGTGGAGGCCTTCTGAGATGGTTCCATCTCCTTTAGAAGTAAGAATGAAAAGGAGAGCATCCCTTAAATGAAAGGCAGGATCAACAAAAGATGTTTTGCTTCACTAGCACCAAGTCTAACTTCACTGAGTCAGCTAGCTATCATCGCCTATGACCAGCTCAACTCAGATAGCCTTCTCCCATTTAGAATGAGAGCAAAAGAAAGAAAAGGGGATGGAAATGTGTCTCTTTTTTTTTAGGAAGCAAGACTTCTCACCGCATCCTGCAGACACTCCAGCACGTTTCCTCTGCAGCATTCCTCATGTGTGTGAGCCACATCTAGGACCAGTTTCTGAATTTCAGTAAAATTAGTTTGGGGTAACTTTTGACTCAATTTTGCAATGGTTCTAGAGAGAGGGGGGAAAAAAGAATTAGAAATAAATCTAGATTATTTATCAAAATTAAATAGCATTTTTCAAATAGAAATATGATTTCATTTCCAAAGACAAAGAACTGAAATAACCTTGTTATTTCAAGAGGGAAAGACAAGTGTTACACATCTTCTTGATTGCAGCAATTTCTCAGGGGAGTGGCTCTATAATTATGACTTGGTCCCACAAAAGGTTTGAAAGTGACTTATCTTTACCTAAAATGCTTCATAGGAATTGTGATGAAACCTATCTTTTTGCTGTTCGTCCTTGATGCTGAGCACTTAGGATCAGTGTAGTGAGTGGGGTGAAAATTTAAAAAAAAGAATAAACCAGTAAGAAATGGAAAATTCCACAAGTATGACAATCATTTTTTACTTGGGAGGAAGAAATAATAATTCTGAGAATACAGGGAGGGGTCTATATGGGTAAATCAATAAAATGGGACAAGAAAATGGAACAGAATATACATTCAGATGTGTCATCATACCAAGACATGTCATGTGGCCCAAAAGGGAAGTAAGACATAAAAATCTTTTTCCTTCTGCATTTCATTAAATTTAAGAGATGTGTAGGTGAAACTCCCTAGAGCAGCTGGTGATGCTACAACTGATGAAGATAAATTTTCTTCATAAATTCACAACATTTAAGTTTAATCACTTATGGGTATCAAATAATAAAGTCATTAGAAAAACATCTAATTTATAGTTATTACTAAGATAAATTTAAATGAATCAATCTTTAAGTTTCTAATATTATAGAATGAGAGGGTAAATATAAATTTGATCTCTCCCAAGAAGAAATTTCAGTCAATCTTGGACCTAACTCCATGTCTAAAAAGTTAAATCTAGGCTACTATTGTGTGCAATATTCTTAACTGTGTAATTTACAAGCAAATAAGCAAAAAAATATAATGTGAATGCATATAATTAATACTTTTTGATTAGCAGTTCAGATGTTTTCCTATAAATATTTCCTAGAAATATTTCTTCATAAAATTTATATAATATTTTAACTAGTGTGTAATTTTAAAAATTTAGCAGTTGCATTGAAAAGTAAAATAAAACAGGTTAAATTCACTTTAATAATATAGTATTTTTAACACCACGTACCAAAAATATTTTGATACAGAGAACAGGTTGATGGTTGCCAGAAGGGAGGAGGTGTTGGGGTAAAAAAAAAGTTGAAGGGATTAAGAAGTACAAGTTGTTACAAAATAGTTACAAAATAGTCACATGGATATGAAGTACAGCATAAAGATTATAGCCAATAATATTGTAATAACTATTTATGGGACCAGGTGGGATTGGAAATAGCAGGGAATCACTTTGTAAAGTATATGATTGTCTAACACTATGCTGTACACCTGAAACTAATACAAAATAATATTGAATGTAAAATTTTTTAAATATACATTATCTTAATGTGAAATCAACATTAAAACCTACTAATGAGATATTTTACATCCTCTTCTTCATAACAAGTCTTTGAAATCTGGTGTATATTTTACACTTAGAGCCTAATTTCCCATTTGCTCTAGTGACCTTTCAAATACTCAGGAGCTACATGGGGCCAGCAGCTGCCATATTGGATAGCACAGCTCTAAACCATTGATAGTTCTGATTTTTATATCTGACTTCAATGGTTCATTGTCAGAATACAGAAAATTAAAGAACACTGATGTAGTAGACAAATAGGTATAATGAAAATAAATCATGACAGGACCTAGAAAACTAGCTTCTGATGTCCAGCAGTATGCTCTTGGATAAAGTGCTGTGGCCTTCAAGTTACTCATGTGTAAAATGAAGAGGTTGGACTAGATGATTTAACTGGATTTATATTATATTCCTCTTCATTGTAACAACAAATATAGAAGAAATGAGATAGAAGTAGGGTGGGTGGTTAAAAAGATTAGATAGATAATAGATAGATAGATAGATAGATAGATTGATTGATTGATTGATTGATAGAAGATAGAATATCCTATATAATGAAAGCCTAATATGCTAAGTGTATGGTCATCCTGTTATCTAGTCGTCCATTCAACCAACCAAAGTGTAATATGTTAATGATATGCTAAGGCATCTAACAAATAGCTATGACGTACACTGGCCACCAGAGGGCAGTCAACCAATCACTATGACACGCACTGACCACCATTGGGGGCAGACTCTCTGACAGGTAAGTTAGCTTGCTACTAGTGTCCAGCCTATCAGGACTGAGTAAGAAGGGTTGGACACAACCCTGAAGCCCTGTCGCAGTCCCTCCCTGGCTGGCCAACCTCCTGCCTCCCTCCCCAGCCATCATCGTGAACTAGTGGGGTCCCTTGGCCTGGCCTGCACCCTCTAGCAATCCAGAACCCACTGTGGGATGTTGGAGAGCCAGGTTCAGCCCGATCCCACAATCCAGACGAGAGACCCCACTGGAGCACAAATTCATGCACCAAGCCTCAAGTAGATAGATAAAGATAGATAAATATAATAGATTGATAGACAAATAAAGGCAATTTAAAAGGGGAGAAGGTAAATATGACTAGTGTAAGAGTTAATATGGACAATTGAAAAATTCCAAATTTGCCTTTGAGCTTTTTAGCAGCTGGGACAAGAACACAAACTTCAGTGAGTAACATTGCTTTCATCAGCTAGAATACATCTTAGTTCTTCACACATGACCATTTGTTTTTCTCCTGTGACTCGATTCTTAGATTATTGACTCAAGTGTATATTTTCATGGAAAACAGCAATTGACATAATGGAATTGAAAGCAGACTAGGAAGCAAAATTAATAGGGAAGAAAAAAAAAACTTGTTCTTAAGCAAACAATATTAAATGACACATCAGTGAAGACTAGTCTATTATGAAGAGAATCTAGAAAAACAGCCTATGAGGTATAATTTGATTACAGCCCAGGAATGTAAGAGTATCTAGAATAGATCAACAGTTTAAGTCCTAGATACCCTCTTTAAGTATTTTCTTATCTAGATTAATAAATGTGAAACAGCAAATTGATCTATTAGCTTCCTTCCAATGCTAAGATTTCATGATTCTCAATCAAACTAGCTCTCTTCAAAGAAACTGCTCCCTACTATAGTGACAAAGATAAAATGAACTTAAATTACAAAATTGTAATTCTGCAGACCTCACCTTGTTTCCTAGATAGAACTTTTAACTTACATGGCTCCAAAGGTTCGGGGACCAAAATTCTTCCTTACTGCACATACATGTTGATTTAACAAGCTGCTTTCTCTTAATTCTTTTGTAACAGATGCTGCCTAAAATTCAAAGAAACAAAGCATCAAGAAAGCATGTATTTTCTATTACATCCTCTAATAATTTCCAAAACAATAGATATAGGTAAAGTGTGAAAGGCTATAAAATAAATGTTTTACTAAAAATTATAAATACATTTTTGTAGAACTGTATTTATTTATTTATTTATTATTTTAAGCTGGTTTATGTGCATCTATGCCACATAGATTTTTTTTAAAATACCTTAAAAAAAATCTTATAACTTTCATATTTGGGATAATAAATAAAGAACTGTAAGACAGATTGAAACCTGATAATTTATTAAATTTCTGCTCAGTCACAAAAAAAAAATAAGATTGTATCACAGACTGACATTCTGGAAATAGTTATAATCCTTTGAAAATTTTTGTTGTAGGGTTTCTGGTGGCAAGCAATTAATTGTGGATCTTGTTCTAGCTCTCTGACTCTAAGAAAGCTATTCGCTTCTCTCAACCTAAGTTGTCTTGATTGTTAAATAACAATAACAACATGAATTTGAACTGTGCAGGTCCACTTAAATGTGGATTTTGTCAATAAATGCCTGTACTATTTGTTATCTTTGGTTAGGAGTCCACGAATGTGGAGTGCTGATAGTATGCATTGCTCTATGCCATTTTACATAAGGAACACCTAACCCTTATATTGTTCAAGGGTCAACTGAGTCACCTGCACTTACACCTCAAATTTGTTCTAAGGATTAAAAGAAATAATGAATGTAAAGCACTTATCATAGTTTTCTTTTCACTATTTTCCTCTTCTTCTGCTGCTCCTATTTTCCTACTCTTATTCTATCCTCTTTCACTTCTTTCTTTCACCTCTCTTTCATTTATCATCTCTACATTTGTCTTTTTTTATTCCCACCAGACTCACTTTCTTAATAATAAAATAATTTTGGCTGAATGAAAGAATAAGTGAATGAATAAAAACAAAGCAAAATCAGGTTTTTTAACCCAAAGAGTATAAGACTGTTGAAATATGTTCTATTCTGGAAATGATCTTCTATACAAAGCATATTTCCATTTTAAACTTTGGTTTTAATGAGTCATAGCCAGGTGAAAGTGTTGGTTCAGATATTCACACAAATATAATACCTTTGTCTGGAAGCATTCTATTGCATTTTCAGTTTTGCAACAAAGTGGAATTATTTTGTCATAATGAGCAGCCAAAGAAAGAAGTGAAGGTGCATACAGGAAGGGATGCCTCCTTGCTATCTCATAGATGTATCTGTGAAATGAAATAGAACTGTAAGATTGTCAAGCACATAAAATAAGGCCACTACTACTTGGGAGTGAACTCTGAAATATGTTTAAAAATACAGAAAACCATCATATTTTTTATCCAGGTGCTATGAAAAAATTTTCTCATTAAAAATCCCCATGGGGAAAAAAATTGGACAACAGATATCACATTCTGAGAACAAAACTGGCAGAGAGGCTTACTATGCTTCTTATTAAAATGTCCTTTTCAGTAAGTCTACTCAAGGCCCAGCAAGGCCAGACAACCACCAAGTAAAACAGAATGGTGGATTTGTTTTTCGTCATCAGTGCAAAATAGAATTATCTATGTTGTCGGTCTCCAGAGCAGATTTATTCTAAGGGCAGTCCCCCCAGTTTTCTGGTTTAGGTAGCAACCAAGGAGACACCAGTGATTAAGGGTTAGATACAGGCTTTCCTTACAGAGAACCTGGGTTCAAACCCCAGCTTGGGGGTGTATGAGCCATGTGCCCTCGCCCAGTTTCTTTAATATTCTAAATTTCAATCTCCTCATCCATTTGAAAAATGGAAAGAAGAAGAAAAATAAAGAGAAAGAGGACAAGAAGACTTCACAGGCTGCTGTGAGCATAGATCTGATCCTGTGCGGCAAGAACACGTGTTCTGATAACATCCTACGTGCACAATAAATGTTAGCCATATTTGTGTATCTTACCTATTCCTGGATCACATGATTTTATTTAAAGGAAATTAGTTTAACACAAAACACCAAATATTTGGCTCCGAAATAAGTCTTTCTGTGAGGTACTAATACATCCTTGGGCAAACTAAAATTGAGAGAGTAGAAGGGGAAAGCCAAGATGTATCCCAAGAGGCCACAGGAACACTGGCGTGTCTGCTGTGTGGCCCCGGCTGCATCTCTCTGGCATGCGGAGGAAAGAAAGGTTCCCTGAAAGCTGCTCACCCAACTTCCCAGTGCAGGACCCAGGACTTCTCCTCCTCCATGTTTTAGAGTGCAACTGTGATTTGCAGAAATATTATAGTCTGCTTGGGACTGCTCCCTTTCTGGGGTTTTAATCTCCATCTGCATTGGATCCTTACCTGTTCATGAACGCCTCCCTGTTTTCTTTATACTCTTTACAACTCGTGACAGGTTCTGGAAGCTGAAAAGGTGGGATGGATGTTGGAGAAGCCTTTTTATGCGCCAGTAAACAGTTATGTCTTTCTTCTTCACCTTGGCTGCAGCAGTGTGAAAGTCCATACTTTTCAGAAATTTCCTTCTCATGACAAATTTCTTCCATAAAGACAGAGAGCTGGAAGAAATATTTCTTTTTAATAAAAGACAACTGACTTTTAATAAATCTGGGAAACACACTAAATTTTTTCTAATATCCAAAATCAGGACTATAAATTAAGGAAATGATTCCCCATACAATTCCAACATATTTAGTTTTTTGTGTGGTTTTTTTTTTTCCCCCATCACCATTTATCCCCTCATCCACTTCTATCCACTCCTTCTCCCCCACAATCACCACACTGGATATTATTTTTAGACACACACAAAAAATCTGAAATGGAACAAAAATAACATTGAACATTTTTCATGGGGCATAATTAGAGATTTACCCAAAATATTTTAAAACGTACATTTTAAATGTTTAAAATCCTTTTTTGTTGCCTTAACTTTACCAAGGTCAGATGATGCCACAAATATTCTGAACAATGACACTGAGGAATAGTGTGTTTCATTCATTTCAGGAAACTTTTAATTTAGCTTTCAGAGCTGCTAACATTTAGAGAACTTGGGATATCTTAAGTAAGTCTTCCAGTTCCTAATCTACATAAAAAATCATGCCTTTAACTTGATAAAGATAAATCACCAATCTGTAAAATTACACCGAATCTCTCCTCTGAGATAAAGTTGCAATATGAAATGTATGATGTTGATTTTATACACATCCTTAAAGATTATCAGGACAAGCCAAAAATAGAGATGCAAAACAGGGGTCTTTATTAAATCATCAAATTCATATTTAAAAGTGCTTCATATTTTTAAAATGGCATCTCCTCTTAGTATTCCAGGTCCATTGTCTTTTGATCACTTCATCAACCCACCATGACAAAGATTCTCTGGGCATTTTGTTCCATAATTAAGGTAGCTCTAATCACTATAAAGTTCTTTTCTATATTGAAATAAAGTAACAACAACTATCATTTATTGATCTTCCACCTTAGAATATTCTTATACTGGAAAAGGTATTCATTATTTCCCTGAAATTTAAATTTAAGTGGGCTTCAAGTTTTGTCATTGCCGTTTGCTAGATAACCCTACGTACTATGCACTCACATTCACTACAGTGCAGGGTATAGTGTAGGGAAGCTTCCAAGGTTATTAGTGCTGCAGCCACATGGCCTAGTTGAAATCCTGATTGGATCTGGGCTCCCTTAAGCAAGTTGCTTCACCTCTCTATGGCTCGGCTTCCTCAACTGGAAGACTAGCACCTATCCTTTGGATTATCATAAAGATTTAATCAATTATATTTGCAAGCAAAGCTAATATTCTGCCAATAAGACCCAGCCAGGGTCTCTTGGCTCACTGGACAGCCATTCTGATTCATCAGTGCTATGTTCTATGTCATAAAATATTTTGAGTATCAATATGTATGTAACACTTCTTAGAATAAAGCCTGTCACTTAATAAAAATTAATTCCTATTATTAGAATTATATTAATTTCCATGATAATCCTGAAATGGAAGCTATTATTATTCTTTATTTTGTAGATAGGGAAACTAAAGGTTAAAAAAGTTAAGAAATATGCCTATGGTTACCCAGACACTCTTATTTCAGAACATTAGCTCCTAATCACCATGCTTTTATTGTCTCTTTACAATAGTCAGTCATTGTTTTCTCTTCTATCTTCTTTAGCAATTCAGAATTAATCTAATGCCTCTTTCACACAATAATTCTTCAAATATTTAAATGTATTTCTTATGCTATCCTGTATCTTCTCTTCTACATGTTAAATTTTGGTCAAATAATAAATATTATTATTGTTGTTGTTATTATTATTATTGTTATTATTATTATTATTATTCACTCACCTTGTTTTCTAGACACCCCGCAGGCTGTTCATTGCCAGAGGGTTTCCCAATTACAGGCAATACATCTTGTACCATCTTGCTTACTTCCTGATAAGTGGCTTCTTGAACAAACTGGGCAAAAAATATGGTAGCTCTGAAACAAAAATACATATAAATGCTGAAGAAGCACCTTATATCAAGTTTAGTTTTTACTTGTTTTTTGTTTCTGTTATATTATGACCTATTTAGGAGGTAACCTTTACTAAAAATTAATGTGAAATTAGGTTCTAACCATCCAGGAAAAAATATAATTCTTCTCCTTGTCCTCATTCCCCACAAATATACACATATCTGTAAAAAATCAAAATAAGTGAGTATTCTATAAGAGTGGTTCCTCCTTTTGCAATGCAACTATAATCAAGGGTATTTATATTCTTTGTAGTTTCTTTTAAATTTAAGCAAAGAATTGGTCATCAGACATCTGCCTGTGTTTACTCCCAGCATGATCAAGGTCTGATTCAAGACTGATGTGCTTGGGGGTTGACCCAAAGTGTTGTTTTAGCAGGTCTCTGCGTGCAAACAGTAGTAGTAACTAACACATTTCTTTAAATTCCTTATTAGAAACTTCAGAAGTGTGGTACAGAAAAATAGCATTCAAAAGAACAACACACTATATTTAAAATAACAGAAAATCTAATATTTTATCTCTTCTATTTTATTACTAGGATTAAATAGTATTCAAAATAGAGAATATTGCAATATCATTTGATTGGTATTGATGAGAAAATTTCCTGAATTCTTTTTGAGTGCCACTGATCAGATACTAATCTTCATGTCTAAAATCTGATTTGATTTGTCCCATGGAATTGCAAGAAATCTAGAAGCTAACATCTAGGATGTAGACCAATGCTCAACCTCTTAAATATCAACCTCATATTAAACATATATAATAACTTTTCTTGACATTGACTAATATGCTTTTATATTTTAAAAAAAACTCATAGGACTACCCAATTTTATTTAATTACTTAACTAAATTTATCATTGCTTTGCATGTTTAAAGTGGATCTACACAAGCAAAACTTACAGATCAGCTAATTTCACCTCTGCAGAGCATTGGGAAGAATCCAGTATGGAAGCTGGAAAGCAAAATAAACCATGAAAAATGGAGTTTTCAATTGCAACCAGGAAAGTAATCATTATTACATGTAAATGTTTATATTTAAGTTGGAAGTAAACAATTTTAGAAATAAGAAGACATTAATAATCATTTATCCAAACGTCTTAATTTTGTACTTAAGAAAACTAAGAAACAAAGTTAAGAATAATTTATAGAAGACAACACTAAAAATCCATATTTTATATCTTCTAATTGTTTGTTTCTCCCCCTGTACTGTGATGCTCTAGTAGGTTTGGAAATCAATGATTAAAATTATTAATTTAGCCATCCTTTTGTACATATTTACACCATAGTTTGCTTGCCCATTTGTATCCATCTTCTTCAGTTAGATAACCCATTTTTCTCTAAAATAAAGAATAAATATGTTACTTATATTACTTATTTTACCAGTCTGGGGGTTTTTTCATGTAATGGAACCAGGATTATGGTCAGATATATATATATATATATGTAAATAGGTATATCAATTGAATAAATACTGTACAAAAATGAATTCAGCATGAAGAATACAAACCATTCAACAGATAATGTTAAACACTGCCATAATCTTATAAACCTCTTGTAAAGTTATGTTTATCATGAATTTAAAGATATTCACTAATTAAATATTTTCCCCTGTGTAGAACAGTAAGGGTGATGAATAAATTAATACAAATGAATAAATTCAAATTTAAGAATTTTAATATAAAGAGAAGACATAAAATTAAAACAAAATATCTTACCTATTCCATATGCATTGTCATGCATTGTTCTGGATTCAGTAATATTTAGTAAGAAAATTAAAAGAATTGATACAACCCACTTCATGGTTACTGGTTATTTCGTTGTTGTTGGCAAAGGTCAGGCAAGAATATTGAAAATCATGCTAAAATACTTTTATACCCTTCTCAAGCAGTGCCTGTTAACTAGTAATCTTTTATTGGTATATCTGTCACTTTATTTCCTTAGGTTGAAATGGACAACTTGCCAATAATTAACAGTTCAAGGATTATTTGTATTTAATGTTCAAGGACACAGGTCTCTTTTGGGTGAAAAAAGAAAAAAAACAAGTTGCAAATTCATCCCATGTTGAAAATATAACAAATATTCTTCTCAAACTACAGAATATTCAAAGACATTGTTTTTTCCTAAATTGTACAATAATTAATTCCTTTCAAATTGAAAAAATGAATGAGATTATAAAAAAAGAGACTAGATTTTGTATGAAATTCAACTAAATCCATCAATTCATTAAAAAATATTAATTGAATGCCTATCACATGCCATGCTCTGGACACAATGACCAGCTCAGGCTTTCTCAAGAATCCATTGATTAATTATTATGTTGCTGTTTCGCTCAAAAATCCTTTTCACCTGATTCATATGCCAATAAGGTCCATTTTTAAGTATTTGGACAAAATAAATCAGAATCTTTTGGCATTGGGACCTAGTATTTTCTAAAACTTCACAGTTGATTCATTATTCTATAGTTAATATTTAAAAATCAAATCAGCTTTGGTAGGGAATAAGTAGGATACATTCATAAGATGGAATAATATGCAGCCAAAAATACTTTTGTGGAATAATATTCAATGATATGGAAATATGCTCAAGGCTGGATAATCCAATTTCATCATTCATCAAAAGATTTGAGGGGACTGCTGTCTGCTGGTATGCTGAAGCGTCCTCTAGAGGAAATAATGAACAACACAAACAAACCCAGAGAAAGAGAACCCGCGATCAGACTCTCAAACCTCAGAGGGAAAATAAGGGGGGATGGGGGTAAGGGGAAGAGATCAACCAAAGGACTTGTGTGCATACATATGGGCCTAGCCAGTGGCCATGGACAATGGGGGGGGGGGATGTGGGGGGCATATCTAGGGAGGGGTTTGGGATAGGACAATTATGTGAGACCATAATCAATTAAAAAAAAAGGAATATAAAAATAAATAAATAAATAAATAAATAAATAAATAAATAAAAAGGGTCTCATTGGGTTAAAAAAAAGATTTGAGGGGAGATACTTAAAAAGCTTGGCAAATAATATGAATTTATAAAATTTTTATTATTTCAATATTATAGATATAGATATAAATAGACACATAATTATAAATATTATGTGCACATTAAGCTAGAGGTGTATTGTAACAGTCACCAGTATCATTCATCAGGATGCTAATAAGACTAAACCAGGAATAACAGCTTTACTGTCAGTCCAGGTTTGTTTGGT
This sequence comes from Pipistrellus kuhlii, assembly GCF_014108245.1. NCBI lineage: Eukaryota > Metazoa > Chordata > Mammalia > Chiroptera > Vespertilionidae > Pipistrellus > Pipistrellus kuhlii. Next base: position 156,931,210 of record NW_023425404.1, read on the forward strand.
TTTCTTGGATCTTTCCTCTGATATTGTGCTGGTCTTGTGTCTTCCTTTAATCTCCTTCCATGTTCTCACTCACCAAGCTGACCTCTGCCATTTTTCACCATATGACCAGAATGGCAGTGCAGTGCCATGGTTAAACATGTGGGCTCAGAACCAGGTCTGAATTACCATGTCACTTATTGCTGCATGACTTTGGATGAGTTATTTAAATTTCTCTGGGTTTATTTTATCATCTATAAAATAAGGACAGTAATGGACCTCCTTCATAAAGGACTGAGGATTAAATAAATTAATAATCATAAGTGGCTCAGAAGAGGGCCTTGCGCAGAGTAGCACATCGTAGATGGGAGCTTCACTTATTCATTCAACAAGAGCATGACGTCTGCACACCCAGCACTGAAATTTGATTAGAATCATCAGTAACAAGAAGCAGGCACCATCACACTCTTGCTACATTTAGCATCTCATGGGAGAAACAGATAGTATATCAGCAGTTATAAAACAGTGTGATGGATGCAATGATAAGAAGAGTGAAAAAAAGAAACACCTGACATTTTCAGAGCGTGTCAGGTAAGTCTTCCTGGAGTAAGTAACATTGTCCTGGACATCAGAACAAAAGGGAGGGAAACATGTCCAGGCAAATGTAGAAAATCGTGGAAATATCCCCTTGTGAGGGCAAGCCTGGTGTATATAAAGAACTGAAAACATGTATTTTCAATTAAGTACAAAGTTTAAAGATGAGGAAATTTATTCCATAAAGGGCATTTTCTGTAAAGCTGGCAGGGGCCACATCTCGAAGACCTTTTAAATCAAATTTACACCTAATCCTAAGATAATAGAATACCACAAAAGGAAGCCAATAAAAAAATCACATGTGTGCTTTAAGGCCATCTCTTTTGATATAGAGGGGCACAAGATTGTGCTAAGGATATAAGTTAGGAAGTTTTTGCTATAATGATCCAGTAAGTGGCCTGGATGAGAGTAGTGCTAATGGGAAATGAGGTCTGTGGATGAAGTTAAGTGGTATGAATGAGATAAAATCAAAAGAACTTACTGAATACGTGCTGTTTTGGATATAGGTATTGAACGCAAGATAGAGTGACCATATTACTCAAACAGAACTGGTTTGTGTCTATTGACTTAGAGTAATTATTAAGCAGAACATCCTGGTTTGTGTGTTGAAGTATCCTGAAGACCTTGAAGTTGAGAAGGTGACCAGCAGTTAAGTAGTGATTCTTACCCTCTCTCCCAAGATTGAGGCTGGAGATGGAGGTTCAGGAATCATCATCTTGGAGAAGGTTATTACAGCCATGTGATTAAGAAGAGAGAGTGATTGTAGAGAACGTGGTCACCCGAAGGATCACCAAATTTTAAGAGATGGCAATTTTAAAAGAAGAGCTTCGAACCAGAGTTTTTCTACTAACTGCAAACAAACTTTGATCTATATATCATTGCTCAAAGTTCGATCTAAGTACATAGTGCACATCAAATGTTTTTCCATTGCCTGAATTCTGAGTCTGTTTATTTTTTCTTAAATACATGCAACTGCTCAGAAGCAGCAAAGCATAGTAAACTGGACTTTGGTGTCAGACAGATTCTAATTCTGGCTTTGTCAATTATTATTCATTTAACATTAGGCAAATAATTTAATCACTCTGATTCTTAGTTTTCTCATATATATAATGAAAATGATATTTCACCTAAAGTTGTTTTTTTTTTTTTTATGTATAGATGAAGTGATCCCTTTAAAGTATCTGCTACTTAGGAGACAATTTAAAAATATAACGCTTGCTTTCGTGATTAGCATTGTATTCATGATAAATATTATATCTACTCTTCTTCACAGCAAGTAAGCTATGCATGTGACTGCTAGAAAATGACTTCTCTTCAAACAATATTGAACTACATATTCTTTCTGGGATCCATTTTGTTAGTTGTTTGTTGGCTTGAATGGTTGGTTGTTTTTCCATGGTACTTCTCATTTAGCCTTACCTCGGTCATTTGCAAGCTTATGCAATTCTTCCTAGATAGGTGACTTGTTGGATTCAAGGATTCATCTTTGTGAGTCCCGTGGTACCTAGCACAATGTCTGGCACAAAGAAGAACCTTTATCATAGAAAATGAATAGATTGTTGTGGTCAGGATCACTAATTGTGCCACTAATTCATATTATACAAATACCCTATTCACCACAGAGCATTATTGAAATCTTTTTTCCTCCTCTGCATTTATAATTTTCTCTGACATTCAGGGTATAGAGGCCCTGGGACAGATCTCAGAAGAGGACAGTGGTGGAAGAAGTCTTGTCACAAGTTGTAGAGCTTGAAACAAACTCTATCAATTAGATATAATTCACATTCTAGTAGGATGAAAGTACCCAGAGTTTTCCAGCCCAATAGGGTCTTCTTGACCCTTTAGATTTAGTACCTTTTCCTCCATCCTGATCCCATATATGAAGAACAACTAGAATTACCACCACCATCCTCCCTAGATTTCTAAGAATTCAAGAGTCATGGAGGACTGCTTGCCTTTATCCTTGATAACTCTGGCTCTTATTTCCTGGTACTGCTAAAGTTTATCTTTACCTATGCTTTATAGTCCCTCCTATACATACATACTCCTTCTTCTTTGTCCTGAACCGTTCATTGGTTACCTCTCAATCGCTTTTTCAAAGAACCCCAACACTAGTTTGTAGCAAGGAACTTGAAATCAGACATGAAAAGGCTTTCATTTTACATCAACACCACCTGATTTTTCTTCTCATGTTGAGCCCTAACCAACCTCCTTTCTTTATCTCTCCCCCTCCTTCTTTCTTACCTTTTCTCATCTAGCCTTGGCTTCTACATTCCCTTTCTACATTAATGATGTCCTCGGAATTTATGCAACACCAGTATGGGCCAATATGAATTACACCAATTTGGTAATTAAGATTTTGAATAATGAGTAGAGAAGCAACAATTACTTGTTTATTGTCCAATGTGTGCACATGAAGATTCTTCCTATGGCACCATATCTTCCTGTTCAGGTTCAGATACTATCTGAAGTTGGTACTACCTTCTTTATTGTCAAGTGCATCTCATTCCTGGCTAATTTTAAATATGCTATCTCAAGAAAAAGGTAGCAATGCTATCATTCCTTGAAGATTGTTTGCATTGAAACAAATAAATATTCTTGCCTCAATAGTACTCTTTTACTATATATTTAATACCTGTTTCATCATTATTCATAATGATACATCCTCCCTCACATCAGCATGAATTCTAGCTCCCAAGAACTCCTTTAATGATCACTGTGTTTCATTGATGATAACCACAAATGCAAAGTCATCTTAAATTTACTATTATGCCTTTCTTAGCACAAATACATCTTCCAACACTTATTTCTTCCTGAACTCTTAGACCATAATGACTTCATTTTTAGAATGTGATCTCTGTCCATGTTAACTGCATCCCAAACTTCCATATACAGGGAAGATATGTGAGGGGCTGTGGTTAAGCAAGAAGAGTGACCCATTCCTATGAGGCATGTTTGGAAGAGCTCAATACCAACCCAGCACAAAATAACTACACTGACAAAGGAGAGAGAGGACTTCAACTGGAAGGGCCCAGGGGCATTACAGAGCAATGCTCTCCAAAGCCCTCAAAAGTAATAGACATGCCACCATGAAAACTGCATGACACTTGATGTGAACTTTGTGAAGGACTTGCAGTATCCATCCTGGTTGCCAATAAGCAGCGTGCACCCAGGGAGCACACTGGGTAAAGATACCTGCCACCTTTGTGTACTGTAGACAGAGACTATACCACTGATACAGACAGGAAAGAGCTGCCCACACACTCAGATCATCCCAAAGTTCAGTCAACAGCACAGAATCCAAGCTCACCTTGTGTCCAATGTGAATGATTTATCCAAAACTCACTGGTCTAAATCTCATCCAAGAAGAGGAAATATTGGGCTGCCCCAAGAAACTTTGAAAAATGATCTTTTGTTTTGACTGGAAAATATAATGCTAAAGATAAAAGGAAGTATACATAAATACTGTGCTCTAGTTATAAATTTGTTTCTCATAGAGGTATGAGTCAACAGTTCTGAAATTCCTTCACTTGTATCTTGGAGTTGAACAATAAGGAAATGGATGGTAGATAGGGGAGCCAAGTTTTTCACTGTCAGAGGAAGTTATAAATAAACCAAAAGAGAAGACAAATAAACTCTGTGATTCTGGAGCAGAGTCAGAGATATCAGTATGCATTCATATTTATCAAGATTGATAGTCAGACAGATGTAGACGTAAAAAAATATATAAGTATGTGTACATGCATGGGTTAGTGTACAAACCTACATTTTTAGCTGTCCCCTGAAACAGTCTAGAAGCAATGTTAACCCATTAGCAATGACTATACCCCGTGCTCAAAACTTTGTTCCTAATACCACTCTGTAGTAAACAGAATCAAAGCTCCCTGAAGAAATGGCAGTCTGAAGGAGGGAAAATGCAAGATGAGCCTGGAGATTTTTGTAGTGCCAGAAAGTTAAGATGTGTTCAAAAATAAAGTTCAGGGGCACATCAAAGGGACACAAGGAGCCTATTTGATAACCCCCAAAAGCCAAAGCTAGAATAATTTAAGTCACAAAATTCAATAATATAGTATTGTATTATAACCTAAAGTGTAAAATAAATACAATTGAGTTCATGGTAGTATAAAAAAGTGAATAAATAAATATAAGAAGTGACCATTTTTTTTACAAAAGAATTTTGAATATATATGTCAATATTTATCCTTCCAAGAGCTTCATGTTCTCTCCCACTCTCTTCTACTGTGACTAAATTTAGTGACTTGCTTCCAAAAATAGATATGGAAAGGGAAAAGTAATAATTGTACAGTGTAGAAAACTGGCAATCTCTACTGTAACAAAGTGCTCAATCTTAAAATTCCTGGTGATAAATCTTGTGGATATTATGTACCTCCTGTTGAGAAATGAGAACAATTCACACACACACACACATACACACACACACACACACAGAATCATATCTGAGTGTCTGCACTATCTGGTTGCCCAATCTCCCATATCGTGTAGCAAAAGACATACAGTGAGAGCCAGACAGCAGATGATGCACTTTCCAAGTTGCTGTCTCAGAACCAGGGAAGGCACTGGGCTCCTGGACCACTCTTAGGCTCCAGTGTTTAGGAAATTTGGGGAATTTGCCTGACCATGAATAAATTGGGGGAAGCTGGGCTCCAGGAGTCCACACTTTGGAATGTTTTTTCCAAAAGTTTTAAATACCCATTTGGTGACTGGACTGCAAGACATCCAGGTAAGAGTGCTGAGACCTAGTCCTGTATGGGTCCAGTTATGTGGAAACACCTTCCTCAAAATCTTCTATGTCTGCCTCTGAGACCCTAAACAAGCCACTCCATCTCCATTTCTCCCCTCCCAGGCTCTCTTCCCCCTTTGAGATGATTCTAACAGATGGGGAAATTATTTGATACAATCAGTATGAGGCCAAAGTGGAGTTGGGTGTGAATGGGGGAAGGTGTGGATTGTAACATTCCAGATAAACAAGGAGCTTTTCATTTTAACTTGGTACCAAAATCATTTGCAAAAATCATACTTAAACTAAAACTATAAGTATTATTATTAAGGACAAAATAAATAAGTTGTGGAGTAGCATGTACAGTATGAAAAGAATTCTATAAAAATAAAAACTATACAAAGTAACAAGACTATAAAGGACTTTTAAGTATGTAAATTTGTAGACAACAGTCTGATATTCTTGACTATTTCTTGGACCAGGGAAAAGGAGCCCAATATTGAATATAACATCTTGATTTAAAATATATATATGTTTACTCTGGTTTCTCTTCAGATTGCATAAATCTTTCGCCTTTTAAAATATATATATACTTGAGTAATATGCAAATTAACCACCATTCCGCTCAAACCATGCCCACCAGCCAATCAGAGCGAGTATGCAAATTAATCCCAACCAAGATGGCTGTAGCCACAGAGAGCAGTTGAGAGGCTTGGGTTTCAATAGAGGAAGCCAAGCTTTCCACACACTCTGGCCAGCCTAGGCCTCCACTCAAGGCTACAAAGTTTCAATTATAGAAGGTAAATAAATTCCAGATACCAGAGTCTCTGCTTGGGTCACTGGGAGCATGGCCAGCATGCAAACCACCACAGGCCCCTCACCCAGGCCACCTCACACCACAAGGGAACCCCCACCCTGATCCGGGACACCCTTCAGGGCAAACCAGCTGGCCCTCATCCATGTACCAGGCCTCTTTCCTATCTAATAAAAGAGTAATATGCAGATTGACCATCACTCCAACACACAATATGGCTGCCCCCATGTGGTCAAAGATCCTGCCCCTATGTGGACACAAGATGGCCACGACAAAATGGCCAGCAGGGGAGGGCAGTTGGAAGGCACCAGGCCTGCAAGGGAGGGCAGTTGAGAGGGACCAGGTATGTAAGGGATGGCAGTTGGAGGTGATCAACCCTGTAGGGGAGGGCAGTTAGGGGTGGCCAGGCTGGCAGAGGAGGGAAGTTGGAGGCAAACAGGCTAGTAGGGGAGTGGTTAGAGGTGATCAGGCTGGCAGTCAGAAGTGGTTAGGGGCAATCAGGAAGGCAGGCAGGTGAGTAGTTGGGAGTCAGCAGTCCTGGATTGTGAGAGGGATATCCGGTGGGATCAGGTCTAAACGGGCAGTTTAACATCCCTCGAGGAGTCCCAGATTGGAGAGGGTGCAGGCTGGGCTGAGAGACACCCCCCCCCCCAATACTTCTTCAATTAGTATTCCTTAATCACATCACATGCACTTTTCTCCAGATCTCCTAATTCCCTCTTCCACTAATGCTTCTACAAACTTGTTAAGTTTCTTATACTCTTTATGTATTCTCATCCTAGGCTGTTACATTTATTTTAGGGTCAGGGTTTATTTCCCAAATAAATTAACTATTTTTACAATGATCTGTAGCTTTATTGCCTCACATTGCTTAGAGGGCTCTAGTAGTAAGGGAATGCCATGTTTCATATATCATACTGGACCACAATCTTTACTCTTTTATTCAAAATTATAATAATGCTAAGATATTACTTTCAATGTTCATAATCCTTAACTAAGAAGAGTATTAATGTTCCCTTTAACTAATTAACTCCTTAGGAATTGGAAGTCCTCCTATGAAGTGGGGGACACAGAGGAGATTTTCACGGAACCCACAAAATGTTCAAGATGGCAACTATTCTTCGAAAAATAACAGTCCTGAGCCATTGTATTAAGTTTTTTTTTATTTTTGTTAATTGCATCACAGAGAAGGAGGAAAAATATTTAAAGACATGTATGTACTTTAGATAGACTGTTGGTTTTATACCAAAGGAAAGGAAAAAACAGATGAATAAGCTTTGGGTCTTCGTTTCTCTTTCTTTCTCTTAGGATAAGCTGAAAAATAAAAGGACAATATAAATACCGTTTGTAAAATGGCTTGTGTTTTTCAAATCTATCTCAATAAATATCAAATAGCTTAATTTCCAATTTTCACCAACGAAAATAAGTCAAGCTTGCCCTCAACCCATGGCAGCTGAATTCTTCTGCTGAGCTAGGGGAGCAGACACCCCACCAGGTATTGTAAAGTCCTCTCTTCATCACTGATGACTTCATACTTATTCAAAGTCACAAACTTTCATAATCCTCCATCCTTTACCTAACAGCTGTTTCTTACCTACACTAATTACAAACACACAAGGTGTCTTCTCCAAGTTAATTGCCATTTGGGACTGAAACAAACCACATTTTGAAACAACCAAATTTGCAGAGACAGGAAGGTCTTCCTTGTCTGAATGCACAATATGTAGGTTTTATCATGTGGCAAAGAGTAAGTTAAAGTCCAATTAGTGGAATAAGCATCAAGGTCAGTTTGGAAAATATAGAAGGAATTAATGCTCAGAAAAATGTTGCACAACTTGTTTTTCATGTAAAAGAGAAGTTTTATATATAATTTCTTTTAATTTTCCTCAACATATTACAACCAAAATTGGATAAAACATGTTTATGGTCAAACATCTAAATTTTAAAGTGGGCCTTTTTGTCCTAAGAAGAGAAAGTCTATTAAAACTCAGCATGTTGACACATGGAAACTTAGTAGCAGATTATGTACTATTAAGTAGGAATTCACATAACAGATTTCTCATATTCTCCAATGACATGAATTTGCTATTGAGCTATTAAGTTGAACTTTGTGAAATCATTGTCATTCAACTTTTTTTAACCTTCAAAAATGCATGTCATCTTGCCTAATAGCTGAAGTCATCCACTCTGAGTCATTGCTGAGTTGAATGGCTCTGTCTACTGTGTCACACTAGGTCAGAACAGGACAGTGATTAACTGTCAAGCTCTGGTTTCAATTTTTAATTGTAGCTCCACCTCTCAGAGGCTGGGTGATCCATGAGTTAACTACTTAGTCTATGCTTTGATCTGTAATTTCATTTTGCCATCTGAAATATTGGAATTATAATGGAACTCAATCCAGAAAACTATTGTGAGAATTAAATAAGTTAATATATACAAAGGCCTTAAAACAGTGATTGGCACTAGTCCATACGGCTCTTAGCTATTATAATATTAACTATTATAATTAATTTTTTAAAGAAAATCCAGAGAATATTACCTGAGATGTTTGTGAGTGTGTTGTTTTTAGGCCAAGGCAGCTTGACTTGAAGCAACAAGTTTTGGACCCTGAATACAGAGAAATGAGAGGTTTGGGGGAAGTATTAGCATCACTATTAAGATAAATGAATATTTATACAGCCATTGATGATTACAAAATAATTTTCCATGTTTCATACCCTTTAATACCAACTTAGTACTAGAATCTCTAGGAGAAAACTATGAACACTCATTGTACCCAAAGCAATAAAAACATTACACTCAAGTTGTAAAGAAAAAATAGTAAGTGACTCAGACATTTAAATATAAACTTTCCACCCGCCTGAGAAATCAAGCACTCAGATTCAACCCAATTGCAAACCAATACTTTTAAAGAAAATGCTTAAACGAAGGTTTTGTTTTAACTACGTCTTTACCCAAAAGATTTCAAAACTTCTGAATATTTCTATTTGAATTCATATGTGACCCAACTTTGGAAACAGAACAAATGCTATAAATATCTAATAATATGCTTCAAGTTAGCAGGAGATTTTTTTAAAAGAATTAATTTAAGTCATTTTTTTTCCAGACAACTGTATATAGAAGAAAAATTTGGAGCCCCAATGTATATGTGTCTTCAGATGCAGTCTCCTGAGCCCTAGCCTGACCAAGCAGCAATAAAGGGCACTGTGCATATTAAAATGAAGACGACTTCCGCACCTCCTCTGCAAAGCAGGCTTCTTTGTCAGCAGCTGTACAGCACTTCTGGAAGAAGGTTGTGAATTCTCCCATAACAGTCTTCAGTTGTTCATCAGTTGCTTTGGGTTTGTGTTTCAACAGCTCCACAAGTGCACTGCATTTAAACAAAATGAAAACAGAACAGGGAAATGGTTACTCACATGAGAAAAATGTAGATGCTGAAGACATTAGTACTGTTGTTTGAGATCATAAGTCTTAAAGCCAGGCAACTCTGAGCTTGAGGCCCAGGCTTATCACTATAAAAATTCAATATTCTCATTTCCACAAGGAGAAGAACAAAATCTACTTTTATGGTGTTGATGCTAGGTTCAAATAAAATCATCAAAGTAAATTGTTTAACATCTGTTGTATCAATAAATCTCTTTTCAGTTAAATCTCTAGAAATGATTATGTTATTACATTTAGAAAGTATTCAGATTTTTAAATGTGTGCCGTGTTGAAGTTTATAGCAATTTAAGAGCTAAAAACGATCCTTCAAAGCTTAATTATTTGGACTCCATTTAAAAGTTTTTAATCAAAACCTGGCCAGCATGGCCCAGTGGTTGGAGCATCAACCCATGGTTCGATTCCTGGCCAGGGCACATGCCTGTTGTGGGCTTGATTCCCAATGTGGGGTGTGCAGGGGCAGCTGATCAATGACTCTCTCACCATTGTTGTTCTTGTCTCCCTATCTCTTCCTCTCTGAAATCAACTTAAAATTTTTAATAAGTTTTTAATTCAAGAATCTATCATTTTGGTCTTTAATTGGCCCATTCAAAATGAATATGCAGAGGCCATGGGAAACAAGACTATCCAATTCATTGAAGCTGGTGGTTCTCTTTCATTGACGTCTGCAGAGATAATAGTACTAGAGAATCGTGTGAGCACAAGTTTTGCAATATTCCTCTTAAGTCTGTGGCCATGATCAGAACCCACCAGACATGACAGCAACTGTGCTTTGCCTATCTAACCCCTAGTGACAGAAGCAGAGTCATGCTTCAGAACTCGCATTTCTAGATGTCTTTCACCTAAATTCCATTCTCAAAAGTCACATGTTGGAGGTTTACCTTGCCTGTGGGTTGCCATAGAACAAACTTCAAATAATCACTTATGCCTAGAAATAAATTCTTCTAAGACTTCTACTAACTAATTTGCTATCTTCACAATGAATCAATTAATTGTTCAGCTTTTTCTACTGGACTTGTCCTAAGATGTTAATCTTATTACTTGGGCAGCCTTTTTCCACATAACTATTCTGAATGATTTCTACAGAAATTTATAATATAATTTTGTTGTTATTGTTTACTTTGGTAAGAGAACAAAAACCTATCCATTTTAATTTTGACAGTTTTATCACCTTAAGAAGGCAAATACTTAAGTTCTTTTTTCTAAGGAATTTAATACTACTTAAGAATATTTTGCAGTTTCCCCTATTAAGATTACAAGCACGTGTAGGAATGAAATGTTTCTCACGTTTGTTTCTTGACTTGTTGCTCAGGCTCGGGAAGTGCGCATACATTGGCATGGAAGGTGAATGTTTCAGCGTTAAATTCTTTGGGAGTAAAGGTTTCATCAGCTTCCAGTGCAGAAAAGCATGGCCGTCTGCCCACCAATGACTCTGTGCAGCATTTGGTTACTTTGTCACTCACTGGTGCTTTCTCGTGTGACACGCACAACCAGTTCAAGACCACGGACAGCTGAAGAACAGGGAGTAGAGCAGAAATTCAAAAGGAGCATAATGAAAAGTTTTCCATGAACTCCTACTTTCCAATAGACCAAAAGAAGTGTTGTATTTTAACTAGCAACACTGAATGCAAGATTCATCTCACTTGGAATATAATGAATAAAATAATCTGATGATCAAAATAGATCTTCTAGGGAACAGACTGATGAATCTCAGAGGCAAATCGGGGAAAGAGGACCAGGAAGAGATTTGCATAACCTATGGACACAGAGAATAGTGAGGTGAAGGCCTGGGGAGGGGGCAGAAGTAGAAAGGAGGGGGTGAGTGGGGGAAGCAGGGAAACATCTGTAATATTTTCAGCAATAAGGATAATTTTTTAATAAAGTCTTTTCTCTTTTAGATGTCTACATTTGCAGAATAATCCATGACTACATTTGAGAAAATAATTCATTAAAATAATTTGAGGTGATTCCTAAGACATGTGCAGGAGTGGGAGAAAGCAGTCTTATACTGATACATTAAAGGGAAGACCTCCCAAAAGTAAAAATTTTTAAATGCTAGGATGAAGCATTAAATACTCATGGATTTTTTTTTTCAGAATAATTTATCATCTTCAGGATCTTGTCTCAATCCTCATTCTGATGGTCAGGATGATATAGAGAACCAAGTTCTACTCACACAGACACACACAGACACACACACACACACACACACACACACACATTAGTTCACTCCTGCTTCTGAAAGTTAACGTTATAAAGGCAAAATTCATCATTATTGACTTATTATATATTTTAAAGGACTCACATAGTCTTCAGCACAACCCATTCTTTTCACTTCTGGAAGCTTGCAGCAGTGACTGCCCACTCTGCCTAGTTTTCTTGAGACATCCACAAGAGTTGGAGTTGACACTTGGGGTAATTTCTTCGTGTAACGAACTAAGAGCCTGTAACAAAAGACTGTGTTTTCAACCAGGCAAGAAGCTATTTTTCCTAACATAGTAGGTGAAGCAAAGAACAATTAGACAAAATCAATTACAATTATTTTCCATTCATAAAATCATCTCTATCTTTTGTTTTGTGAAGTAGAATGGGGGGAAGACCTTGTTCTAAGCAACTAGGCAAGCCTAACTTTGAATTCCAGCTGTGCTGCTTAATTTTAGGAAAGTCACTTAGCTTACTAAAATTCAGTGACATTAATTCGTTTATTAATTGCTTCTTTCTTCCAATGAAATCTACTGAGAGTTTAATATGCAGGGGTGGGCTGAAGTAGATTTATAGTTGCTCATATAGAAAAAGACATGCATGCCGAAACCGGTTTGGCTCAGTGGTAGAGAGTCAGTCTGAGGACTGAAAGGTCCCAGGTTAGATTCCAGTCAAGGGCATTTACCTTGGTTGCAGGCACATACCCAGTAGGGGGTGTGCAAGAGGCAGCTGATCGATGTTTCTCTCTCATCGACGTTTCTAGCTCTCTAACTCTCTCCCTTCCTCTCTGAAAAAAATCAATAAAATATATATATTTTTTAAAAAGACATGCAGGTTAGGATTATTACTACAGCTTTATTAACTCTGTGTTTAGCTTACTCACAACTGTCATGCTACTTTGAATAGCAGCACTGTGCTAAATTAGAAAGATATGGATGAGTTCTCTCGTCTATAAAAAAGAGGATATGTGCCTGACTCAGTAGGAATGGTGCAAGGATTAAAAGACATAAAGTATGCCATCAACCTGGCGTAAGATCTAGCAGGTAACAACCATTTATTAGGAATTCCAACTACCATTGAAAGGCAATGTATGGCTGTAATCTACTCAAGGGAAGAGACTTGTTAATTATTGCTATCCCTAGCATCCACAGTTAGAAGAGTGTTGACAATGATCAGTAAATATCTAGCTAATAGTGTGTTCCTGTTTGTCTTTAGCTCCACAAGTAAGGCTCTATTAGATCAGGATATTATTCATCAACTTATATATTACAATACTTCTTGAGTCACTGCTATTCAAGTCCAACTATTTGCTATTCTGGAAAAGCATTGCAGTTGTTGTTTTGTTTTGTTCTGTTTTTTGTCCATAAATTCTTCCTTAACTTTCAGAGGGCATCCTCAGTTCCTATAGCAAAATATTTAGTATTTTCCTTCCCAGTCTCAAGAGGCTAATTTTTTAAACTGAACTCAAATATAGGTCTCTTCAACCCACCAACTATTTTATCTCTCACTCTCCAGTCTTTCTTTATGGAGAGGAGTTATAAATATATACTGTATTTTCATGGTTATGAGTTCTATGACAGGTGAGATATATATATAGTCTTAAAAATTATAAATTGATCTCACTTATATGTGGAGTCTAGTAAACAAAATAAACTGATGAATAAAATAGATCCAGAGACCTGGAAACATGGAACAGACTAACGAATCACAGAGGGCATGGGTGGGGGGCAAGAAGTGATTAACCAAAGAACATATATTCATATATGCATAACCCATAAACACAGACAATAGTGTGGTGAAGGCCTTGGGAGAGGGGAGTGATTCGAAGGGGTAAAATGGGGGTGAGGGGAAGGAAGAGGGGACAACTCTAAGACTCAACAATAAAGATAAATTTTTATAAAATAAATAAAAATTTAAAAACCTACAAATTGATCAAGAATGACATAAGTCAAAAACAAAAATACATACGCATTTTGGAAGCCATACTCTCCAAGGTTTTCAAAGAGTTCACAATTTTTTGTGACTAATTCCTTTGGCTCATCCACAAGTGGCTTCAGTTCATCAAACTAAAAAATAAAAGAATTGTGTTTAAAGGTTTCACCAATGGACCAGATGCAGGATGTTTTTTGCCCCTATAGGTAGACTGAGAGGTTTTTTGAATGTTTCTTCCCAAAGTCATGTAAATAAACCTTTGATACCAAACCTGTTACAGTATATCCACACTACATAGTATAGGTGATTAAGAATATTCAAGCTCTGGAGTGAGACTGCTGGTTTTTTAAGCAAGGTCATCTGACTCCTTTTCTAGTTGTGGAACTTTACTTCTAATCACCAAGTTTTAGGAACCTCACCTCTAAAATGGGGATGAAGATGGTACCAACCCAGAGAATGCTCTATAAAAACCACCTGAGCTAATGAAATTGCAATAGTTCTTGGAACATAGTAGAAGCTCAATAAATTATAGCTATGATTATAAGCACTATTATTTTTAAGCCATCTCTCCAGTTGGACCCTAAGCTCTCTGAAATAAGAGATTTTATCTTGGGCATGGAATCCAGCCATGGTGCCTGGCATATAGCAGGTTCTTGGTAAAGGAAAAAAAAAATTGGGAACCACTCCACATGTTGAAAATGCTAAATATTCTAAACCTGCTAAAAATCCCATGTTAGCATAGCAAAATATATTAAAAGTCCTCGAGAACTGATTTTCTCAACTTACTAAATTTCTTGTAAGGCCATTCCTAAACCTTCTCAAAAAGATTTTAAAATATTCTAACTGAATAGATTTCACAATCTTCCTTAAGATACTAATTTTTAATACTAGATAAATCTTGAAATCAAGTTAATTATCTTTATATCTAAGTTATATCACTTTAAATTAACATTTACATTTCCTTTATCTTATTTTGTTCTATGAAAAAGAGAAAAGATGTGGTCAATATTTTTGACATTAGAGCTTGCTCTTTTCTGAGCCTTGTTTTTATATAAATAGACTACTCTAGTTTTTATTAACTAGTCTATTGAGGCCATTTCCCCTAAAATGCTTAAGAGCACAAAATTGAAATTATCTCCAGAGAATATCTCAATTGCATTATAAAATATATTGCTTTCTGGCATTATTTTTCTCTCTTATTATTGGAATCGCCAAAGAACTTTGAGAAACCTACCACTTTGGAAAGGCATGTATGAGAATCATCGGTGGCACAGCACTTCTCCAATGTAGCTTCATATCCCTTGACAAGTCTCAGTATCAATGAGACAGCATAGTCAGGATGCCTTTTTGAGTACTCATTCAAAAACCTAATTAAGATGAAAATAAAATAGACTTAGTTGAACAAATATGCAAGAAAAATCACCTAACTAACAAGCATTACTCATACCCCAAAGGTTCAATTTGACCAAACCCATCAATAAAGCTTGGCGGCTAGGGGCTAGGGTTCAGACTTACATTCAAATCCTTACTCTAACACTTATTTTACTATATCACCTTCGGCAACTGATTAAAACTTTCAGAACCTTAGTTCCCTCTTCTTTAGAATGGAGATAATAATAGGACATATCTCAGAAGGTGGATTGTGAGAAACACAGGTCATAATGTGTGCATAATACACACTGGTGCATATGAAATGTTTGATCAATGATACCTGTTATTATGTTTCTTTTGTTTACTTTGGACTTCATCTCAGAAAGGTTCAAATAGATGATAGATAGATAGATAGATAGATAGATAGATAGATAGATAGATATTCTTAAATTTTTAGTTTCCTCTATGTAGGAGTGAAATCTTGAAGGGCACATAATTTTGTAAAATATTATTTAGTACACAGAATGCTATTGTAATCCAACAATAAAATTCAAAAGTTTATCACCACTTACTGACTATAAATAATCATTTATTTTATCATTTAATTGTATGCTGCCTTGCCATCTACTGAACATCTGGTCTTTACTCGCAAATTAAAGTGCCTCTTAGCAGACTCCATACTTCTTTTTATACACCTATTCTGCTGAAAGGTAGATACAGAGCTATGAAGATGTATGACTTGTATTTATCCATATATGTCATGCTAAAGTTCAAGAAATACTCTTTAAATAAATAAGCTAATACTATGTATATAATTTATATATACACAAAATGTTTCTACAGTTATTGCCAGAAATATTCATAAGGAGCAAAGAATGGGGGAGGGTGTGGTAATAGAAAATTTTACTTTCTCCTCTTTTCTATTGATTGAAATTTTTGCCATGAGCAGATATTATTTTATGAATATTTTAAAAACCAATTGATTTTTTCCAAAACTTTTAAAGACTCAGAGAAGGAAGGATAAAGTAGCACTGCAGGCAACAATTGTAACAACTCCAAAGAAAAGCCTAGAACTGTTTTCTAAATCCTCAGAGCCTATAAAAGCTATGAAAGGATCCTTCTTTATCCACTTACGTGCCCAGGAAGACATCTTTGTTATCCTTATAATTTTTGCAAAGTTCCTTATCTTCAACAAAATCAGCATTTAATGGGGCCAAGTCATCAGGCAATTTATCATTTTCCATATCAGCAATGCATTGGGATTTGTCCAACACAGGTTTATCACAGCATGCGTTCAGGTTTTTGGAGAATAAATTTTTGTTTTCACACATATACGTGGCAAGATTTGCCTATAAGCAAGTTGATGAAAATTGTTCAAATTAAATTGACATCCCTATGCTTCCTCTCCAGACTTTTATTATGTTGGGAGAACATGTCCACCGTATTCTAAGGCCATGTACATACCAACCTGCCTTCTATGAACATTTTCAGTCTATGCTCAGAAATCTGGAGACTCAGAACTACGAAAATATTTCCACTTGTTTAAAAGCTAGTCAATAACAATATTTATTAAATCTATATTTCTACTGTTAAGGCACTTAAGTTTCAAAATTAAAACCCAATAGTAGAGGGCTGGGTGAAAAATATGTAGAGATGAAGAAATACAAATTTCTTCAGTTACAGAATAGTCACATGTCCCAAAAATTTTTCTTTGTAAACTACTTTTGCAGCTGTGCTACTTCAGTTTAAACTTTTGTTCTCAGAATATGACTGAAAGGAATTAGAAATTACTGAATGTATTTATCAGATCATTTTGTGAGTGGGATAGCCATGTATATAAATAAATAAATAAATAAATAAATAAATAAATAAATAACATGCCACAAGGCAGGAAAAGAATTGAGCATATTAGACATAGAAGATAATTTCAGTTTATTGTTAGTGATCAACAATTATACTAAGCAAATTCATTGTACCCACTGACGCATGTTACTAAAGAGAATGCTGAGGATTTCTTACCCTGTCATCTGCACATTCAAGCATGTCACCTGCGCAGCATTCCTTGTGGACTTTGGTAAGATCAGACACCACTTTGGAAAGGTCCATAAAATCAGCACCGGGAAATTTCTGGCTCAGGCGAGCAACGGACCTAAAAAGAAAATTCACCCATCACAATTTATTAAAGTCCAATATTTTATGTGAAAGCACTACGAAAATAGTACTTTTAAGAAAAAAATTTAGGACAAAATGAAATATAGAAATAATTTATAAAATTCATTCATTCTCATTTTAGTGCTATTTCTAAATCAAATTGTTATCTTAGGGCAAAATGTTTCTTTAGGGCAGAATTCTCTACTCTAAATAAGTTTGTGTGGTGGGCAGAAAAATGTCAGCGATTCATAAAATCAGAAATCAAAGAGGCATCCTGAAAGAGGTGACATATGAGAGCATCAGGTTTGGAGCCCATATCTGACTTCCAGGTCTAACTATATTGCTTAATATCAGTGTGATCCTCAAGTAGTTACTTAGATTCTCTGAGCTTTAGCCCTGAAGAGACACACAGCATGCTGCATCAGAGGATTGTGGTGAGAATTAGATTAGATGATGAATAGGAAAGCATTTTATAAACTGGAAAGGGTCACACAAACTCCAGTTGTCTTTGTTACCAATAAAAAGCCTTCTTGCTGAGTTCCAAAGTACACAGAGAAAAGAAAGGTTAATTTTCAAGATTAGAGAGTCTAACGTATTTTTACCAAGAAATTGATCCAGCACAGTCTCTAAGCCTGATGACAAGATGTGAAATGGCTAATAACCACAAGCTTTCACAAATCATTTCAGACTTGCCTAAATCTGATAAAAGATACTTCGCCAAAACCAGTCACAGCCTGTTTAATTGTGCATTGTTTCACATTGGATGATTTTGTTTAATTATTGTAGATGATAGAGGTGACAAGCAAAGATAGTACAAATTATGGTTTCTAAAAACCTTGCAAAATGTCTGTTATTCTATCTTCTGTTCATGTTGATTAGCTGTTGATAGGCAAACTAGGAATTGGGATGAGAGTAGGAAGGGGGTTCTTGGCTTTTAGAATCAGCTAAGTAATATAAAAATAGAAGTCCAGGCAAAAGCAATAAATTAAGTATGGAGCTAAAACTATAAGAAAATGAGAAGTGATCTTGTGGCTGAATTAATTATCACAACTTAAAAAACAAGCAGATAGTTTCAGATAATTGCAAGGGGCTAGAGGAGACAAAATTAAACAACAACCCTGACTATGACAGTATAAAAATCATGGACCATTAGAATAAAATCCCTATTAAAAATGTGAAGGGATTAAGTACAAAATGGTAGTATCAAAATAATCATGGGGACATAAAGTACAGTTTAGGGAATATAGTCAACAATATTCTAATAACTAAAGATGGGTACAAGTTTTATTGGGATGGTCACTTACTTAAGTTATAATATCTAATCACTGGAGTACATATAAAACTAATATAATATTGTATTAGTATGAACTATAATTGAAAAGTAAAAATTATTTTTTAAAAAGAGTAAGACCTCTTGTCTTTAGAAGTAAATGGGAGTTTAAATAACTATCATAGAATTACCCAAAAAAATCATCTAATTTTTTTTACTACTTTGAAAACATATAACAAAAATAATGATGAATTGTCAATTATGCTCTGATTTTTCACTTCTGTTAAATTTCTGACTTTTAGATAACAAGAAGGATATACATGAAAGTACTGCGTAAAAACTTATACAAATGTTCCCTGGCTCAGTTAGTTGGAGCATTATCCCATGCCCCAAAGATTTTCTGATTACTGATCAGGTCACATAACTAGGTAGCAGGTGTCTTCTCTGATTGGGAAAGCACTGATCTAAGTTTCTCTCTAACATCGATCTCTCTCTCTCTCTCTCCCTCTCTTGCTTAAAAAAAAAATCAATAAAAACATATCCTCACGTGAAGATTAAGGAAAAAAACTCATATGAAAGTACAATTTTGTCAACTGAACCATCATCATTTACATCATTACAAAATGCAAAAACTAAATTTTAAATACCATGCTTTGAAAGCTCTGTCACCGAATTTCTGAAGACTGGAGCACTTTAGTCTCTGTCGGGCACCTGAAACCACTACTTTTTCCTTCAAGGCATCCAACTACAAAAAGAAATAATTTTGGAAATATATTTTAAAACTCTATATAAAGCACCCCTTCATAAGTTCAGATAAGACTTTAACAAATTAAGTTTTAAAGACATATTGTACGCTTAAACTCCCAAGTATTCACCATTGGCAAATAATTAATTTGCTGTGCGGTGAGAGGAAAAATCAGTCCAGTCATAATGGATGCCCCTAGGTAGTGAACAACCCACTTGGGGGCATGCCCAGAGAAAAGGGAACTGAAGAGAATGGTAGAAGAACAAAGTATACTAACATCCCAGGGAATATGATTTTATTGATTTCTTAATTTTGCATAAATCCATTTCAATCCCTCTTTCACCAACTCTCACATCAATAAACTGCCTAGAAAAGATGATGAGCACATAATAAAAATTTATGGAATGAATGAAACAAGCCAAGCTTGTAGAAGCAGTGAAATTCTCCACTTTGAATTCCCTCTACAATAGGAAAGACTCATGAAAAGATAAACAGAAACTGTGGCCCTTTGCTGTGCAATTTTACAAATGAGTTTATCCTATATAATAAAAGGCTAATATGCAAATTGACCGAACAGCAGAATGACTGGTCACTATGACCCACACTGACCACCAGGAGAGTAGATGCTCAACGCAGGAGCTGCCCCTGGTGTTCATTGCTCTCCCACAGGAGGAGCACCGCTCAGCCTGAAGTTGGGCCCCAGGATGGCAAGTGCAACAGCAGTAGCGTGGCGGGGAAACTCTCCTGCCTCTGCTACAGCACTAAGGATGTCTGACTGCTGGCTTAAGCCCACTTCCCATGGGGAGTGGGCCTAAGCTGTCAGTTGGGCATCCCCCAAAGGCTCTTGGACTGCAAGAGGGCACGTCCCAATGGACACCCTCCCCTTCCCCAACCCCAAAGTGCATGAATTTCATGCACCAGACCTCTAGTTTCACTATAAAAAGAAGAGGGTATTTAGACACATACACAGTGGTTCTCTATGAGATCTGCTGGGTAAAACTTAGAAGGAGGAATGAGAATGTCATCAACCTTCAATGCGGGTGAAAAATCTTTGGGGTGAATAAAGTAAGGAAGGCTTTCTTTTTTTTAACCAAGAAAAGAAGGTTATATCAGAGACTTAGGTACCCTTCATCTAGCCATAAAGTGTCCCAAATCTGAGGTTTGAGTCTTAACTGGCTCTTCTGTTCTGCTGTGCATACCTCTGGTCCCAGGCAGGCAGCTTTATCAGCCTTTGAGCAGCAGCCTTTCAAAACTTCTTTGTATTCTTTAGCAAAGTAAAGGAGCTCTGGGCCATAGAAGAAAGGATGTCTCCTGGCAACTTCATATAAGTACCTATAATTTTAAAGAAGAAGAAAAGGCAGTCATTTTTTCTGTAGCAGACAGTATTACAGGGGCAATTATTATCAACAATTTCCCTAGAAATTCCAAAACTCAAAGACATCTAACATCAATTAAACCAATTTGCCTTTGTCATAATTTAAGTCAATAAAAAGATTAAACTTATATGCACATGTATAAAGTAAAATTAAGTTAATTCAGACAATAAGCAAAGTTAATTCTGGCAATAACTAAATGAAGTTAGTTCATAATTTTTAATGTGGACACCCCTAAGTAATGAACAACCATCATGCGGGCATTGCCAGGGAAAAGGGAACTGTTAATGTTTTCCATACAGATCATATCCTGTTTCAATTAATTCCAATAGATAATTGATCAAATTTTTTATTGTGTAGAATTTTGTAGCAGTAAGTAGTATTTCTTTGAATTTGTCATTAGAACAAAAGCTTCTAAGTCTTAATATTGAAATTATTTTTATAGTAGTTGTTATAAGGAGACTTGACCTATTTTATAATTTTTAATGTTGAAGCACAAATATCTGATTCCTGCCCTGGGTGGGTGGCCCAGTTGGTTGGAGCATCCTCTCCTACACCAAAGTTGGAGGGGGAGGGCGGGGGGAGAAGGGAAGGGGCGGAAACACGTTTTGATTCTGTAGGCAACCAATCAATGTCTCTCTCTTTCTCCCTTTCTCTCTCTCTCTCTCTCTCTCTCTCTCTCTCTCTCTCTCTCTCTCTCTCTCTCTCTCTCTCTCCCTAATCAATAAAAATATACCCTCTGATAAGGATTAAAAAATCTGATTACTTACTTTCCCAAAAACATCTGTTCGTTTTGCTCATAGGCGGTGCACATTGCTTCGGGATCTGGTCTCTCCAATGCAGACAGGTTCAGGTTATCATCTTTGTGTTTCAGGAAGCATTCGTTTCTCTCAGGTTCTTGTTTCTCACAGCAGTCAGCCATGTCACCATAGGTGCCCCGAAGAGATGCGACCGTACACAATTTATCTCCGAAAAGCGTGTGCTAAATGGAAGAGAGAGGCTTCAAATTGCTAGGCAGTGTTTTCTTTTCTTTACACCCAAAGAACAGTATTAAAAATGTTATATTCTGGTAAATCTTGGTGAGGATATGATATTACAACTCACTTTTTTCCTCAGGTATAGAGAGGTTCCCCTGACTTAATAATCTATGTGTAATTTTTTAAGAAGTAATTATCACACTGTTAGTTACAGTGGATAAAATAGAAGGGACATTAGAGAAGAAAGTGTATTTAAATCCATTATAATCACTGTGTGTGACCTCAATAAAGAAAAGCTTTAGAACTATAGGCATAGCTAGGATGTCTCTCTCATAGAAGAAATGATGGCTCTATCCATTTGTGAGTGTTGCTTGCAAATATGGTCATTTAATAATAATAGAGAAAGCCAAAATGGGGTGTTTTCCCTTTGTAGTGCTCAGGGTTACTTAAAATAAGAAGAAATAATACTCAAAACTACAATGTACTTACCAGGGACTTGCCACAATTTTCAGCTGACTCATCGGCAACACAAGTTTTTGCAAACGCGGTTACTTCATTTGCTAACTTTACATGCTCTTCAAATGGGCATTTCTGGAGATACTGGGCAAAGGTGACCAGCACCCTGAAACATAGGACATAAAAAAATTGGTATAATAAAACTTTAATATAAAATAGGTTGCTAGGCTAGAGAACAAATGTGCTATATTTTTTGCCTCTTCCTATTATCCTGAGAGACTATTCACATCAGCAATCATCTGAGGTCTAAACTGGTATATGTGGTTTTTTAAGCAAAGAAGATATGTGTTTCCACCATATTTAAGTATATAAGTGAGCAGATGACCACATACAGAGCAAGCAAGCAACATGCATTCTAAATAGGTATAATTGTTAAGATGAGGGGCATTGCATAGGCCCTTGTACTATTTAAAACAAAAAGCAAAAATCATACATACATCTCCTTTAATCAGGCTATAGAATGAAATTGGCCTTTAAAAAATAAACTATTTTCTCGTTCTTTACTAGATTAAAAACATATTAAAATGCTCTCTAGAAATGACATCTATTTGCTAGGTAAAGGAATCTGAGAGTGTTCTGGGAAAGGAACCATATTTTAAAGTCTTTCCCCTCAATCAAGCTTATGTAAGAGTTCCAGAGCTACTACACTTCCCCATACAGTAGCCACCAGCCATGTGTAACTATATAGTTAAATTAATTAAAATTGCATACAACTAAAACTTTTGATTCTCAGTTGCACTTGCCAAGTTCAAAGTTCTCAACAACAATGTGTGACCAGTGGCTAGCACATTGGTCAATACTGATATGGAATATCGTCATGAATGCAGAAAATTCTACTAAACAGTACTGTTCGAGCATCTGGACTCTGATGACAGGGGAATGTAAAAACTTCAGAATAATAACCAATCCTATTAGACACATTAAATTTGGCTCTTCAATATTATAACTTACAGGCCTCTGAAATTTTCTTCTCCTAAATCCTTGAACCGATGAGCAACTTCACTCTTGTCTGTGGGGGG
This sequence comes from Pipistrellus kuhlii, assembly GCF_014108245.1. Taxonomy (NCBI): domain Eukaryota; kingdom Metazoa; phylum Chordata; class Mammalia; order Chiroptera; family Vespertilionidae; genus Pipistrellus; species Pipistrellus kuhlii. The sequence goes on from NW_023425404.1 coordinate 156,954,329, forward strand.
GGGGGGGGAGATTTGTTTAAATACTGAAGAAAACAACTGGTTATGATATGACTTTTTATGTTTCTCTCCATTTGACTTAGTATTCATTTGCTCGAAAATATTGGGATGACAGTGAACTATTTCTTCTGCTTTTAAATAAGAGATGTTCAATCGCCAATGATACTATTTGAAAAATCATTAAATATTTATAGCTTTATATTCAAAGTTGGATAAGATATAATGCTACTGAGAGGACCGTATGAAGGAAAAAATATAAACACAAATTTTATTCATGAGGCTATCAACACAGGTTGTGTTGTTTTAATGCATTAAGGTGCAATAATAAAGGCTTTGACAATTTCGAGTTATGAATTCTATCTTCAACTGAAGTTTAAGTCCCTCCATGTCCCATCGTATGCAAAGGGAAAAGACAGTCACTAAACAATCCCCACCTTTTTCACTTAGGATAACTTTCTAAAAGTTCACAAATGCAAAATATCGTCACAATCTAGAAATTAGTGCTAAAGGAAAGCTTACTTCTTTATAGATGCAAAGTTTCCCGAAACTTTCTTTTACTGGTAAAATGAAATAAATTTGAACAATGAAAAAAAAAATAGAATTCTTACGTGCATCTCGACGAAACACACCCCTGGAGTAGGCAGAGCTGAAAAGAAAGAGAACACAAATGAAGGTTATCCCCTTCATTGTGCCAAAGGCTTGTGGGGTTGAAGGGAAAGGTAGGATGAATGGAGAGAAATTAGCACTAATATACTTCTTTAACCGATCATTGTAGATTATTAACTAGACTCATCTTTGTATTTCATTGGCTCCCAACTGATTACAAAATTCATAATGTTCTTGCCAAAAAATTGTTTGACTAAATCCCTTGCGTATGTTTGCCATCTGGACCTGTTTGCTCCACAAAGACCTTGTCAGTTCATTCAAGTTATGTAAAATATCTTATCAAATTTTACCTAAGAGTTTAAACAATCTGTACCTGTCATTCATGACCATGTTCTTTGTCTGTGATTTACCATTTGAACATTTTAGTTTTTAATATTTGCAAAAATTTAGCCAAACCAATGACTCAGTATGGGAATAAGACATACTAAAAGAGCTAAGCTCTGAACCATATATATTACAAATTCATTATTCATTTTCATAATGAATAATGGAAACAGACTTGCCCTTTATGTCACAGATGAATGGAAATAAAAGAATGTCTGCCTATGAACTTATTTCCATTGGAGAAATCTTAAATTAGAATAGAAAACTATTCTAATTTTCTAAATAGAGAAAATGATTCCTTTTGGAGGATAAATTATGCCAGCTTTTCTTTAGCTTTTGAGAAAGAGTAAGTACCTTTGACTTGAAGTTGATGTCAAAAATAGTGTTATTTTTTAATGCATTTCCAGGAAAGACTTGATCAAACAGGAAATTCTTATAATTCAGTATAATCCTATTAATAAAGATGGAATTTGCAAATTGACCATCAATTCTCTACAAAGATGGCAGCTCCCACAGCCAATAAAGAGGGAATATGCAAATTGGCACAACAAAGATGGCAGTGGTCAGGATGGGACACTTGTGTCATCGCCATGGTGACAATGCAGGTGTTCCATCCCACCCCTGCTGTGCTGGGCCTCTGGGCAGCACACAGGGAGCTACAGGAGCTGCAGGGCCAGAGCAATGCAGAAGACAGCAGTCAGAGCAAAATCTCAGGTCCTGGGTGCCAGAGGGAAACCAGTGCCTGCAGCCAGGGGAAGGAAGCCCTATTCTTGCATTGGGCCTCTAGTTGTATTACTAATGCTCAAAATTAGCCTTTGTCATGCACACCTATACTTTGTACATATGTTTCATTTAATAAATTAAAAGAATAATATTTGTTTCTCCACCTACTTTGCACTGTAATATCATATTGTATTACAATAATAAAGAGGGGAAATCAGGCCCTAACTGGTTTGGCTCAGTGAATAGAGGATCAGCCTGTGGACTGAAGGGTCCCAGGTACAATTCCAGTCAAGGGCAGATACCTTGGTTGTGAGCACATCCCCATTATGGAGGTGTGCAGGAGGCAGTTGATCGATGTTTCTCTCTCATCAATGTTTCCAACTCTCTCCCTCTCCCTTCCTCTCTGTAAAAAAATCAATAAAATATATATTTTTAAAAAGAGGAAAAACCAAAAAAAAGTCATTCATGATTTTAGAAGCTGATGATGGATTTTCCTATGTTCCGTGAAGATCCCATAGTTCTCAAACATAAAAATCAAAACTCTTGAATCTTTCCCTGCATACCAATAAGGTGTATTCCTTGTGCATATCATTATTAAAGATTAATAAATGGTTATAAAGTTAAAATGTTTTATTCTTAATACTATCTTCATGCTTAAAAATCTATCTTAATTAATAAGAAATGCTTTAACATTTGCATTTTGTGAACTTCTAAAGTAAGAATTCAAACATTTTTTCTACTGGGCAAATGTATTCTATACTGAGAAGAATAAAAAAATAAATGTTAGTGATTTATAGATACACTGTTCTTCAAGCTTTTGATTTTTATAAAGTATTACATATAGTAGTACATATATCTCCTTTTGTTTTCCCCTTTGACCTTCCTCCTGTCGCCCCTACCCACTGTCGCATGCCCTCATTCCACACCCCCAGTGTCTTGTGTCCATTGGTGTGCTTATATGCATGCATACAAGTCCTTTAGTTGATCTCTCTCCCCCACCCCCGCAACACTCCCAGGCCTTCCTGCTATAAATTGACAGTCTGTTCAGTGCTTTACTGCCTCTGTATCTATATTTTTATTCATTAGGTTATAATGTTCTTTATTTTCCAAAAATGAGTGAGATCATGTAGTATTTTTCTTTCATTGCCTGGCTTATTTTACTTAACGTAATGCTCTCCAGGTCCATCCATGCTGCTGCAAATGGTAATAATTCATTCTTTTTTATATTAGTGTAGTATTCCATTGTGTAGATGTACCATAGTTTTCTAATCCACTCATCTGTTGATGGGCATTTAGGCTATTTCCAAATCTTAGCTACAGTGAATTGTGATGCTCTGAACATAGGGGTGCATATATCCTTTCTGATTAGTGTTTCTAGTTCCTTGGGATATATTCCTAGAAGTGGGATCACTGGGACAAATGGGAGTTCCATTTTTAGGTTTTTGAGGAAACTCCATGCTGTTCTCCACAGTGGCTGCACCAGTCTGCATTCCCACCAGCAGTGCATGGGGGTTCCTTTTTCTCAGCATCCTGGCCCACACTTGTGGTTTGTTGATTTGTTGATAATAGCCATTCTGACAGGTGTGAGATGGTACCACATTGTTGTTTTGATTTGCAACTCTCAGATAATTAGTGACTTTGAGTATGTTTCCATATGTCTCTTGGTCTTCCTTCTCTCTTCTTTTAAAAAGATTATATTTAGGTCCGTTGCCCATTTTTTTATTGGATCATTTATCTTCCTTTTATTGAGTTGTATAAATTCCCTGTAGATGTTGGAGATTAAACCTGTTCTTCAAGCTTTTAAATTCTTATGTTAACCAAGGACTCTGGCATGAGAATAAATGCATATATTTTAACCAAGAGTTATAAACATGGCTTACAGAATCTAGTTTTTAAGTAAGTAGGAAATGAGCTCCAGTGATTTTTAAATGTTTTCCATTTTATGGGAAAATAGTTAAGAAAATTGCTTCTTATGGAAAGAATAGTAGTGCACTGATCATTTAGAAGAGAAAAAAAATGCCTAATTGAAATATAAATATAACTTGGAATTAAACCTGAGTTTTTAACCCTTTGTCCTTTGTTTTCCATTCATTTTGACAGGATGAAATTGGCATAGTATTGAAGCAGATGAAATATCTCTTTGGACCAGTCCCCCACTTCTTTGTATTGCGAATCATAACCTTAAACCTGCACTCTCCTACTACCATGGGATTCCTGAAGCTTCTCAGCAAGTCCTTCAAACCAGGTTCCTCTCCAACTGGCCATCTTCTTGGTTCAGCCTTTATGTGGTCCCCTTCTATGATAGACTACTACTTCTGAGTCACCTTCTCTTAGGAAAAAGTGAAACATATGCATAGAATGTGACAGCAATATCTAGCAATAGCTAGTGTTTTAATAGACAACCTCTCAACTCAAAAGTCTTTAGAAAATAGCAGAAACTGGTTTGGCTCAATGGATAGAGTGTTGGCTTGGGGACTGAAGGGACCTGGGTTTGATTCTGGTCAAGGGCATGTACCTTGGTTGTGGGCATATCCCCAGTAGGGGGTGTGCAAGAGGCAGCTGATCGATGACTCTCTCTCATTGATGCTTCTCTCTATCTCTCTCCCTTACTCTCTATACAAAATCAATATATTTTTTAAAAAGTCTTTAGGAAATAGGGGAAATTTGATTTCATTTGGCGAGAAAAATAAAAACATGGAAATCTTTCCTTAACATTCTCCCTACTGTACTATAGATATATGCAGATCTTACCTATCCATGAAGGGCCTGGGCTGTTTAAAAAAAAAAAAAAAAAAAAAAACAGAAGGTAGAAAAACAAAAAACTATTAAGCATTAAACTAACCAATTGAACATGGTAAGAGATTTAATATTTACTTGTGAAAATACATTTCTCATTAAAAAAAAAAAAAGTTTAAAAATGAATTGTTCAGCCGAGACCGGTTTGGCTCAGCGGTAGAGCATCGGTCTGCAGACTGACGGGTCCCAGGTTCGATTCCGGTCAGGGGCATGTACGTTGGTTATGGGCACATCCCCAGTGTGGGGTGTGCAGGAGGCAGCTGGTCGATGTTTCTCTCTCATCGACGTTTCTGGCTCTCTATCTCTCTACCTTCCTCTCTGTAAAAAATCAATAAAATATATTTTTTTAAATGAATTGTTCAAAATGTATGGAATGTGCATAAACATATCTCATGCAAATTAAAAATTATGATGTAATCTAAATATCAATGTTTCTCTCATCACCCTCCATAAGTCATCCCCCATCCCAATATTTCTTGCATTAGTAAGAAATAAAAAATATGCTGAAGATCTGAATATCCCCTAGCAGGAGGCTCCCATTTCTGCCTTTTCTCATGTTCACTGGGCCTCTGGGATTTACATCTAACTCCTCTCAAATATATTAACCATTTACTTCAAATTTATCTCAGCTCTTAATCTGCAGCTTAATGCAACTCCATGTCAATTTCTAGCTCCAAACTCAAACATGCAGATCTGTATATACCTCCACAGCAATAGTATATTTTTAAGTATATTTTTACCGATTTCAGAGAGAAAGGGGTGGGGAGAGAGAGAGAAATAAACATCATTGATGAGAGAGAATCATTGATCGGCTACCTCCTGCACACCCCCTACTGGGGATGGAGCCTGCAACCAGAGCTTGTGCCCTTGACTTGAATCCAACCTGGGACCGCTCAGTCTGCAGACAGATGTGCTAGCCACTTGCCAAACCGGCTAGGAATGAATTGAATTATTTGTAAGGATTTTCTATCTTGAACAGCCTATGCTTCCCTATTCCCATGTTACAGTCTTTTGAAATGAGAAAAGGACCTGGCTGGTAGAATAACTATAAAGATACCCCCTGCTTTTCAACAGTTCACATTTCCCCACTTGGCTCTTACAAAAACAAAACAAAAAAACAAACAAACAAACAAAAAAACTACGTTAGTACCTGGTTTGTTTGTTTGTTTGTTTTTCATTATTATTTTAACATATCACTCTGATATGTTTTCATTGATTTTAGAGAGAGAGGGAAGGAAAAAGAGAGAGAGAAAATAATCAGTTGCCTCCTGTATGCACCCGATCTCGGGTATAGAACCTGCAACTTAGGTATGAGCCTTAATCAGGAATCGAACCCACAACCTTTATATGTAGGGGAAGATGCTCCAACCAACTGAGCAACCCGAGCAGGGCAGTATCTGGGGTTTATAACAAAAAGAAATCTTTAAAGGATTTTTACTTTTACAACAAAAATTATGAAAACTGAAACGGCGGTCAGCATGTTTTGCAGGGAGCCCTTATACAGGTAGCACATACCCCAGCAAAGAGAGGGGCCCTTCAGCTCCTTCCTCAGGAACTGCACTCAGCATCTCAGCATCAAGTCTCACCACTTTGAACTGTGTCTGTGAGCATCTGTGCTTTATCCAGACTTATTTTGTGCATCCGTTAGCAAGATGTGTCCTAAGGTAACAGAAAAGCCTAAGAGAGCTAATAGGGGTGTTTTGTTTAGCTTACAACTGAGTATAATTAAGCATTTCAATCCTAGTGAGCAAAGTAAATACTGCATGTGTTGAATTTGGGGTCTGAGATCACTCAAGAATTTCTTCCATACAAATTATGGTAATTGCTTCTTTGCTTTACACTATTTCAGCTTACAAAAGATTTTGTAAGAAATATTTACTTCTGAATAGCAAGGAGAAACCTGTATCAAGTCAGGGAATTGATAACCAAATTTGAGAATTTGTTCATTGCTGAGCTGCCCAATGGATCCTTAGGCATTATTCTCTACCTAGTTCAGGTTAACATTTTTTTTTAATAAAAAAGTAATTTAAACTTCTAAACTACATAAACAAAATGGCACTTTCCCAAATTCTTTCATTGTTTTTCCAATAAAAAATATGACTAATGCCCAGAATCCATGCTTTATATAAGTTAACAGAAAAAACAGCATATTCTATAAACATATAAATTGAAATTAATGCTAGTAACTCCTTTCCATAATGATAGCTACAGATCAAAGATAAATATACTTCTGAGAATTTAATAGTTCTTAGTTTATTCTTTTTCAATATTTTCCTGAATATAATTAAATAGACTTATTACCTTAAATGAGTTTAATTTAAAGTTACAAAATTTAACTTTTAAAACCTCTTGTCAAATAATAAAAGTTGCCTGCCAGCGTGGCTCAGTGGTTGAACATTGACCTATGGTCACGATTTGATTCCCTGTCTGAGGTGCATGTTAGAGGCAGCCAATCAATGATTCTCCCTCATTATTGATATTTCTATCTGTCTCTCCCTCTCTCTTCCTCTCTGAAATCAATTAAAAATATATTTAAAAGCAATAAAAGTTGTGTAGCTAAAATATCCCTCTGTTAAACTTCAGTGGAACTAGTTTAGAAAGTTTTCATTAGAAGATAATATTTTTTCTCCTGATGTCTTCTAAATTAAAATTTACTTGATATTTTTTAATCTTCCAGTGCCAGTCTTCAGCTGAAAATTCTCTGTCCTGCCACCCAGCTGAGCCTTGGAATGTAATTCTTAAAATTCCTGTCAGTTTTTCAGGAACCTATGTAGGGGCTAACATCAAGAAATGAATTATTTTATTCAAAAAATTTATAACTTCAAGAAATATATCAAATAAATAATTGACTTGTGTTTTGTGTTTTTAAAATTCACCTCTAGCAAAATTATGATAAGCTATATAAGTAAATATTTTCAAAATAATTTTTAAATATTATTACTTCATATATGAGCATTAAGTTTTTAAATTAGTTTTCCATTATATAGACATTGAAAAGAACAAAATTCTATTAGAGTAATATTTATAGCTTTGAAGGTTTTGTTGGCAAAAAAAAAGCTCATTTAATAATGTGATGCCAAAATAATGAATTCAAACAACAGAAAGAAGTCATTTCAATGGCATGATGTTAATAATGGCACTCTCTTTCCAAATGCTTCTGATTCACAATTGTGAGATATTCAGTGTATTTAACAACAATAGTTTAAATTACTAGATTAAATATACAAAATTGCTATTTCTCTTCCATTTTTATTATTATATTTACATTAGACAGTTATGCATCCATTAAAATTATATAAATTCCTCTTCACTATTTAAAAGTAAATAATGGTTATTGATGAGTCCAAATGTCTCTCGGCTGTCACATGGGAAAATAGTCAAAAATACATATCAAGAATGATGAGATCCAAAAGCAAATATTGTCTTGGCATCAACAAACTCACTATTTATTTAAGAACACCGGTGTTCTTGCTGACAAGGCACAATCCAGCAAACAGTGTTTTATGTTTATTTTAAGTAGCACCATGTAGTTTTCATTCATGCTCAAAGTTTATTGAGTTCCCACTAAATGCCAACCATTTGCTAGGCTGTGAGGAGTACAAAAGTTTAATGAGACACAGTCTCTGACTTCAGTGAGCCAACAATCTATTAAGAAGATGGACAGATAAAATGATAATTCTAATGCAATAAAATAAGTTACCATGCATGTAGAATACAAGGTTTCCTGGAGTGGTAAAGAAGTAATAGTGGAGAAGCTCTAAATCCAAGGGCAATCTAATGCATAAATAAAATATGTAGGCTCTAAACTCTGTAGTTACCTATGCAATTCAACCAATGGTAAAACTTCAAATTTGCATTCTTTATATTCATTTTTGCTTGTGAAGGAACATTGACTGAAGAAGTGGTATGAATAGGGGAAGTACACATATGACCATGTGTAATTTCTAAATATTTGACAAAAGACCAAAAACAGAAAGGAAAAAGGCCTCATTTAAAAGACAATGGGGAGATCCAAGATGGCTGCGCCCAGGTGAACACCTAGCCGCAGCCGCACACAACAATTTCAATAAAATACAACTAAAATATAAAACGGACATTGCGCAGAACTACGGGAAGGTTGACTGACTGGAAATTCTACAGCGAGAAGCAAGGAGAAAACCAGAAGGAGGTGCGGAGGAGCTGGAAAAGCCCAAGGTACGGAGACGTGGTGTGCGGAGAGGACGGAGCCGGAGAGGAGGGAGGCAGAGTGCCTGGCGGGCGTTCCCTAGCGGAAAGGAGATAAAACTCCGACTGTGCTGGGCCCCTGACTGCTCTGAACCCAAGTTCTAGGCCAGACCCCGGGGACTCAGGCTCAGCCATAGGGAGCCGGGCTGTAAGGCGGAACCCCGGGGAAAGGCGAAAGGAGGTCCCGGAGGCGCGCACACTGCGCAGAGAAGGGACGGTCAGCTGTGCCGCGGGATTGCCCTGTCGGGAAGGAGACTGGGGCTCCAGACTGCTCTGAACGCCACCTCCAACTCCACTTCCAACTGAACTAAACCCCAATTCCGGGCTCATTGTGGGAGAGCATAGACTGTTTGGCAGCAGGCAAAAATCGAGGGCACCTTTCTCTCAGAGGCGCCGGCAGAGAGCACTGAAGGACCCACATAGGGCAGGGCTGACGGAAGCCAAAGCTGCAGGCTCCACCCTGAAACCCCGTCCCATCTGTAACTGTGAAATGCGACAACAAAATAGATCACAAACAAAAGAAATGGAGGACAAAAAGCGTCTGGATATAGAGTTCAAATCTACGCTTATAAGGTTTTTCAAGAATTTCCTAGAAAAGATGGATAAGACCTATGAGGACATGAAAAGAGATCAACTAGAATTAATAAGGAGTCAACAAGAAATGATAAGGGATCAACAAGAAATGATAAGGGATCAATAAGAAATGATAAGAGATCAACAAGAAATAAAGAATACATTGTCTGAAATAAAAAAATATTTTACTGAGTCCTAAAAACAGAAGGGAAGATCGCAAGAATCAAGTCAAAGATTTGGAACATAAAGAGCCAGAAGACACTCCTCCACAGAAGCTAGAAGGCAAGAGAATCCAGAAAATTGAAGATAATGTAAGAAACCTCTGGGACAACTTCAAGCGAACCAACATCAGAATTATGGGGGTCCCAGAAGATGAGAGAGCAAGATATCGAAAACATACTGAAAGAAATAGTGACAGAAAACTTCCCCCACCTGGTGAAAAAATTAGACTTACAAGTCCAGGAAGCACACAGAACTCCAAACAAAAGGAATCCAAATAGGACCACACCGAGACACATCATTATTAAAATTCCAAGAGCAAAAGACAAAGAGAGAATATTAAAAGAAGCAAGAGCAAAGAAGGTTGTAACCTATAAAGAAGCACCTATACGATTGTCAGCTGACTTCTCAACAGAAACCATGCAGGCCAGAAGGGAATGGCAAGAAATATTCAAGGTGATGAATAGCAAGAACCTACAGCCAAAAATAATCTACCCAGCAAAGCTATCACTCAGAATCGAAGGCCAGATAAAGAGCTTCACTAATAAAAAAAAAAAGCTAAAGGAGTTCATCACCGCCAAACCAGAATTATATGAATTGCTGAAGGGGGTTCTTTCAGAAGAGAAAGTAAACAAAGATAAAAATTATGAACAACAAATACGTAACTATCAACAAGTGAATCTAAAAACCAAGGAAATTAAAAAAATCTGATGAACAATATTAACTGTTGAATATAATAGAATCAGAGGTATGGAAGGGGAGTGAACTGATAATTCTTGAGGAAAAGGGGAGAGGGGGGTGTGGGAAGAGACTGAACATAAACTGTGCACCTATGGATGAGGACAATGGGGAGAGGGGAAAGGGCAGAGGATGGGGTGGGAACCTGGTGGAGGAGAGCAATGGTGGGGGGGGAGGGGAAGGAACATTTGTAATAATATGAACAATAAAAACTTATTAAAAAAATAATAAATAAATAAAGCTGACCCCCCCCCCAAAAAAAAAAAGACAATGGTACTTCCTGTAGGAGTAAGAAATAAAGCTGGCAGGCAGAAAAGAAAAGCAAAATGTTCAGTTATTTATATTTTTAGGCAAAGCTAAGAATGGGGATTGTCATTTTAATATTACAAGCCCCAAAGAAAGATATTTGCCCTTGTAGAAAACTACCAAATTTCCATAGGGCTTATCTAAGGTGATTGACCAAGCTGGTAGATCACTCAGTTATACTAGTAAGTGATGAAACAGTATTCCTGATTTAGGCTGCATTTCTTTGTAATACTGTGGTCTTAGTAGTCTGAAAATGCTTCCTGGTTACATGACTTTTAAACTGAGAATTTTTTAAATGGGCATGAGTAATGAGGGAAGAGAATAGCCTTCCTGTCACAGGGGACAACATGTACAAATGCTTAAAGTAAGAAAAAGCATTAAAAAGAAATATTAGACAAAGAGATGAAGGGAAGAAGAGCATGACATGAAACATGATAATAATAAATAAATGGCATTGCACATCATCTTAGCTATATTAAATATTTTGGTCTTTATTCTAAAAACAATGTGAAGTTCAATGTCTTTAATTAGCTCAATAATATCTGATTTGGGGTTCAGAAAGTTATCTGGCTCCAATGTGGTGAAGAGATTTTATAGGGCCAGAGTATATATAGGAAGATTAGATAGAGTAGGGGTGTCGAACTCCATCAGAGAAGGAGCCAAAATCTAAAATCCAGCCTAAATCGCGGCCCGAATGGTTTACTGAACAGTCATAAACTGTCATTGTGATGGAAACGCAGTGGAGTGCAGTGATGACAGCGTTGTGCGGGCCACATTGCAAGGCCTGGTGGGACGGATTTGGCCCGCGGGCCTTGTGTTTGACACATGTGAGATAGAGCACTAATGCAATAGTTCTAGCAAGAGATGGTGAAATTTTGAGCTACATCGATGGTGTAGAAAAGAAGAGAAATGGACAGATTGGAGAGATACTAGGAATGGTACCAAACATAGACCCAGACAAGAGAGCAGAGCTTCTTCCCATGCTTTACAAGGCACTCTCTGGCATCTTCCAGGTATGCTCTATCCCAGAGGGCAAAAAGTCCACAAATACAAGGGTATATGCCCACTAAAACTTGTCTTCCTCCTTTTCTTGACCATGATTCAGGCACCGTGATCCTGGAAGTTCCTGTTCAAATAGCCTTTAAATTTCTTCTTGGGCCTGATAAGCACGCCTTCCATGTGCAGGCCATATCACTGATATATGTACCCCTAGGCCTGAGAAGAGACCAAGAGGCAACTGTTTGGAAGAGCTAGGACACGAGAGATTGTTTCCACATACACCTAAAGGAGGCCCTTTCATAGTACATGATGGAGCCCATGGTAACCAGAGAGACGAGATGGGCCAGGGGTGGGGGCTGGATCTCCCCCATGAAATAAAATTAGTAGTACTCGATGGGCTAAAAAATGGGTGCTAAGAAAAGTAGAGATGATTTCTAGCCTTCTGCCTTGTATAATTCAATGGTTGTGGTATGACAAAAACCAGAGCTACATAGAAAGATCATTAGCATGATTTAGACATGTTTGCTTGTAAGAATCTTTGACACCTTTGAGACATCTAAGAAGAAATGTCATATTGTTAGTTATAGACACACAATCTAGAGGTCAGAGGTAAAGCCAAAGAATATTATCTATTATCTCTTCCAAGAAATTTGATGAGCATGGGGCAACTGAAGGGAGTTTAGAATCAATGAACACTTTTCCTTGTGAGCAGATAGAAGGAAGTATGAAGGGTTCTACTAATGGTGGCTTCTATGTTCTCTGTAAAGTGTATGATGGAACACTAAGAAAGAAGACTTGGAGTTGAATGTTTGAGGAAACTGGAAAAAAATAAATATTTACTTGCAAAGTGAGGGCAAGCAGTGAGCAGAGACATTGTCATGGGCTAAACTAAAAAGTCAGAAAACACTCTCTGTGGCACTCACCTTCTTCTCCAGCCTTTCACTGCCCTCAGCATACCTCAAACCCACATCTTAGACTCACCCCAGCACTATTCTTCTCTCAGGTGCCCCAAGCTCACCACTAGGACCTGCTTTAATTCTATGTGCTCCTCTCTGCACACCCCGTGCCAGAACTGTCATTTCTAAATTTGCAGGCAAAGACAAGTAGGTGTTACTCTGTTTCCTACAGAAACAACACCTAACCTCCATAGAAAAAGGGGCAATTTAGAAAGGACTGCTGATCTGACAGTGAATCCCTAATGAGTGGGATCTCAGACATAAGAAACTGAAGAGAAAAATCGGAGGCATTTGTTCTAAGGTTCTTCAATCTCACCAAGTAGGTCGCTGGGGCAGAGGTTAAAGACCCTTGTAAATAACCATTAGGGCCTGAACTTTGATGCTTGAACCTTGTAATCTCTATTTGATTGGTAAGGAACATTTTCTCTCTTCTTTTTTTGGATCATTGTGGTTGTTAGATAAATGTTTACTCTGAAATGTTACAATTTATGTCCCACATCCTCAAAATAATAATATTCTTGAAGATATAAACCATTCTTTCACTAGATCCATTGAATGGCTTGGATATAGGAGCCATTCTAAACTTCAATTGACTGCCAGCTTAGTTTGACTGATCAAGAGGTAACTACGGCCATGAGCAACTTGATATTGTGTGTCCTTCCATATTTTTCTTTTCTCATTAAAATGAAGTCTGGGAATTCGTTTAGTTAGAAAAATAAAGTGGAGGTAAGGGGACTAACAGAAACTGACTTCCTTCAATCCTGACCAACTAAAGAGACTAGAAAGCATTCTAGCCTTTGGGCATTTGCGGTTTACAATGCTATGTATCCCAACAGCCACATCCATTGCCCAAAATTGCCCAAAATGCTGCTCAGTTCTTAGCAAGGGCCATATGGCTGGCACTTCTTTGCTCTCCCCATCTCAATTCAAGTCCCAAACCAATATTAATTCCTATTTATATTCTTTTATATTCAGGTTGAGTGAGTAAGCAAAAGAAGTGTTTAAAGAGATAAAACATGAAAATTTTTTCAATGACTCAACCACTTAAGTGAAGCACATTCACCTGTAGAGAAAATTACTCATGGCCACTAACCACGTAGGTACAATTTCTTCCTCTTCAGCCAAATCAAACTGGCAACTACAATAGCCTAAATCAGTCCATTTAAAGGTTATTATTTGGTTCATTCTGAGTATACTTTAAAACTATGAGCATATTCCTAGGAAGTATCCAATATGGAATGTGTCTTCAGAGATGGGAAGGAGAGAGTATGGTTAACATTACTTTACTCAATAGGAAAAATCTGGTGAAAATATACATCAACACAGACATCCTTATTTTCAAACTAAAACGTGTTTTTATAGGAAAAAATAATTATTAGATTACATGCTATTTCTTTCTAATGGTTTCCATACCCTGGAGTATGTCTAGTTTATTCATGTGTTGGAATCTCTCTGTAGCTATGATCATCTAGAAAAAGTTTCTATATCCTGTTAATATAAACTTATTTTCTTATGCCATATGACACAATCTAAAATATATATTAGCCTTGACTCTTATTTTCAGAAATCTCAAGCTCTTTATTTATAGAAATTTCTAAAACAAGCTCCTTGTTTCCAAAAAATCTCTAAAGCACACCTACAACAGTAAGATCCCAATTTTCAAGTATTTTTTATCAGTTTTTAATCAGTATCATGAAATAAATTTAGTGTCTTATGACAAGTACATTTTTATTAGCAAAATAAAATGAATAGAATTGATCAGAGCACATTGAGTATAATAGTGTAAGTATCACCCTGGCCAGTTTGGCTCAGTTGAATGGGTGTTGTCTCATGCACAAAAGGTTGCTGGTCTGATTCCTGGTTAGGGCACAAGCCCTGGTTGCAGATTTGATCTTTGGAAGGGGCATGCAGAAGGCAGTTGGTCAAAGTCTCTCTCTATATATAGATAGATAGATAGATAGATAGATAGATAGATAGATAGAATGTAAAAATAAATGCAGGAATGGTCTCAATAGCAAAACCTTCTTTCTCATTCACATAAAAGTTCCCTTCATTAAGTGGGTAATATTCATGGTGAGACTTTTGAAAATTTCCAAAATATAAGACAACACTAAAGGTGAGAAGACTCTACATGATACTATAAGGCCATCTCCATGTTTCTCAGCATGCCAAGTTCATTTCCAAAACAAAAGTCTCTCTTTATTAGGTTGTCTCCTACCATGAAGACTCCCTCCTATTTTCAACCTATCTAAACCCTCCTCTTCTTCGGAACACACCTCAGAATCTTCTCTCGCCCAGGCTTACCTTCTCCTCACTCACTTCCAATATCTCTGCTACTTTGTTTTAGTTCTTCGTCAGATCTCTTGGATTTTAGGGTTGTAAAGTACCCAGCTCTGTCAAATTTAGGATTATTGTAAGGGATCTTACACATTCCTGCAATATAGTAGGAGCTCCATAAATGTAAGTTGAATAGACAAGTGAATGAATAAACAAACAGATCAACAGTATCCAGCCTGGAGTTCATCAACTCCTTGATAGCCATGAAAGCATAATGAAAGTCTGTGAGCTTATTGTTAATATTTCAAAAATAATAACCATAGAAATTTTTCATTTAGTCATGATGAGGCTATTAACACTCAAGTGCCTTTATATTAGCTTAGAACTATATCAACTCTACTAGGTGTGTCAGGAGGAAAATGACAAACATTTATAAAGTTATTTAATAAACATTTATAAAGTACTTAAATGTGTCAATCCCTGTTCTCAGCAGTGCTCTGCATTAGCTCATTTACTCCTCAAAACAACCTTATGGGGGCAGCACTGTTATTATCTCTATTTTACAACTGAGGAAACTGAGGTTAAGGTAAAGTAACTGAAATTATAATTTGGCCAAGGTCAGTAGTGAGCAATAAAGCAACAATTAAGAACTCAGGCAGCAATTTCCTTATATTAAAATATATATATTAGCATTGTCAGTGGAAATATTTTTTCTTGTATTTGAGCTGCAGAACATAACATGAGGATGGACCCTCTTTGTCTTATGCTTTATTCTTTGTTCTCCTGAAGTAATATCTCCAAGTGTCCTAGAGACCTTGCTTTTTCCCTCCCTGTAACAATCCAGAGGCTACAGCAGCAAGAGAGATAGTTGGTAGAGATGGCAGTACAAGCTGGAGAGGAAAATAGACACTGGCAGCCAGGTTAGGAATGAGGCACTAAAACATCCATGAATATTTCAAATTTCACATAATCTGACAATAAATGAAATCAGAATCCACTCATTTACATTATTTTTTCTAGTGTTTAAAGGAGTCAAAGTTTTAAAATATTTTAACTGTCAATGGTTTACTTTGCCACGTCTAGAAGACATGTAGCAAGCACACTCTTTCATAACTTTAAAAGCAAAGTCCTTCTAAGGCACACAAAGACCTGCTGTTCCTCGGAAGATGTGGTGTGAGTTTGTTTTCAGTTTAGTTGTACTAATAATTGCCCTTTCAAGCTAAGTAAATTAGACGAAATATCCATGGAATTTGTTTGAAGACAGATGGGCTCTCAGATACAAAACTGCTGTGTTAAGCAGAGGCAGAGTGGACTATAATGTACATATAAATGCAAACCTCGTGAAAGTAGCCACCCAAAAAAAACAAGGTATTCGTGGTTCTGAGCACTATTTATATAATAATTTTCTCATGAGATATGCAGCCACTCCATAGAACTGCTACTGCATATTTTTTATTCATTCATTCATTTTTTAATGAATATAAAGTGTCTTTCATGTTTATAGTATCTATAGTAGATACCATATAAGGCATTATCATTCATTAAGAGCAATGATTCAGAAACAGACTTCCCAAGTTTAAACACCAGCCCCATCACCAGCTATATAGAATTGGGCAAGTTAATTCAATTTTTGTCCCTTGGTTTTCTCTCCTCCATATTAGAAATAATGTTATTTATTGGGGTCACTCTGAGGATTAAGTTAATTCATGAACAAGTGATGGCATATATTAACACTCACTGAATTTTAGCTGGCATTGTCATTATTACCATGAGAAAAAAGCAGGCTGGAATCAGCATAGGCTCTTTCCTCAAAAATGTTCAAATGAAATTGCACCAATAGGCACAGATGTAAGAGCACTTAACCAAGAAGGCAAAATAGCACATGGCTAACTGCAGACTGGCCTGTATAGTCTCTAAAGTTGTCCACATAGGGAGGGCTGGAGAGATCTCTGTTGGGCAGGGTGGTCACAGGTGCAACTTAATCAGTATCTTAGAATATCAGTATGACATGGACATTCTCCTATCATCATTATTCAGACCAACTCAGTGTTAATAAACTAGAACTAAATTTTAGGACTGGAAAGATTATTAGAGATAATTGGTTCCATGCCCTTTGCTTAAAGACAAGAATATAAAGGTCAATTAGCCAATCCATCAGCACTTATTTTTTGATAACCTACTATGTGCCAGCCTCCATTCTGTAGGTGCCAGAGATTCAGTAATGAGCAAAATATGCCTAACCCTTGACCTCATGCAGCTGATATTCCAGTGGAAAAGACAACAAATAAATAAGTGAATGTAAATAAACATCTAATTTAATGTACTGTTAAGTTGAAGATAATAAAATCAAGTACTATTAGAGAATGTGACTAGTAAAAGGCAGTAGCTTTCTAAAAGGGTGTCAAAGAAGGCCTGTTTGAGAAAGTGGCATTTCAGTTGAGATCTGAATGATGACAAGGAGACAGGCATATGAGATTGGGGCAGAGAGCAAAGGTCATTTGAAGTAAAAATAAGTCCAACGGCTCTAAGAAGGGATGAGAAGGCCAGGGTGGCAATAGTGCAATGAACAGGGGAAAATAGAAAAAGATGAGATCCAGAGGGAGGCAGAAACTGAGCTCTAGGGATCTCAAGAAGGAGATTGAAATTTATTCTTAAGTAGCAGCATGACAAGATCTAATTCAAACTTTAGAAAGACACTGATGTAACATACCACAGTGGGCAAGAGTGGAGGTAGGAAATCCAGTAGAGTGTGGCAGTGGCAACAACCCAGGCAAGAAATGTTGGTAGTTTAAACTAAGATTATCGCAAAGGAAATGGTTACCAATGGTCAGATTCTGAATATATAGTACTGTCAGCTTTACTGATAAATTAAATGTGATATATGAGGAGGAAAAAGGATGCAATAGTGACTCTTGGGTTTTGAGCTATGCTGGAGCCATTTATGGGTAGGGATACAGGAGAGGAAGGTGAGGAATGATATACCAGATTTAAGGAAGATAATTAGTAGGTCTGTTTGGCCTTATTATGTTTAAAATATGTCAGACATCTGGTAGAAATGTCATGTTGTTCAATCCATGAATCTAAAATTCAGGGGAGTGGTTCTAGCTATGAGTAAAAAATTGAAAAACTAGATCACATAGATATATTTAAACATTGGTGTGTTTAAAGCCCTGGATTTAAATGATATTATCTGATCACTTCAGAAGAGATTGTAGACAGAGAATAAATGGATGCCAAGGACAGAACTACAACATATAGGGAGGGTCTTGATGGTGGAGGAAGAGCCACAGAAACCTATTGGCAAGGAGAAGCTATGAAGTAAGAGGAAAACCAAGAGTGTCTGTGTTGTAGAAGTCTAAGAAAATAACAATAAAGTTATGTTGCTGGTTAGTAGTAGATAGGACTGCTAACTGTATATGTATCTTAAACACAGCAGAGGCTTATCAGAGGCCTTAAGTTTCTAGTTATTTTATTTCTGTATTACCACCAGTACTTAGTAGAGCTAAATATATGGCAAGTATATGGATAGAACTCATTAAGTAATTACTATGATTAGTTATATATGTATGTGACACATGAAAACCAAAGTAAGGGTAATAAATTTCTATATTTACTATAGTCCCACTGACTTGCAAGTGGATATTTCTGTGTGATATTACTTGGTTATCCTCATGAGCAATAATTGCTTAATCATATCACACTCTCTAAATTTGTGACTCAATACCTATCCTGTTGACCACATCTATATATCTTGACCCTAAGATTTAAATAATCTTGTGCAAAGAATGAAATAGGTTAATAGTTGTGCTTAATTTGGATAAATAGTTCATTCAAAATCTTTCTTGAGAATATACATTGTAGCAGAAACAATTTTGGACCTTTATCAAATGCACAACATTGTGAATATGCACAGTAATGTCTCCCAAAGATTTTATAAATTAAAAAGCCATGAAATCTATAATACAAGACATTAGGCCATGACTTGCTAAATACAGGTGCAAGCAATAAGCAATTTTATGCATTCATAGTACTTCTAAATTTTAATATGTAGAGATAGCCAACCTCTTAAACTTTATAACCACCCGTAACCACAGTTAATTATTTTTCCATACAAAAAAAGCATCTTGAAGAAATTTTCAGCATATTAAAGAATGAATTCACTAAAAATGTTTAAACAATAATATCAGACCATCCACCACATTCAAGGCCATTGACTCAATATTTTATACTTTAACCCTTTACCACAGATAATTTGCAAAACACAGGAAGACAGCAAATACTTTACAACTCTAATCAACAAAGAGTGAACTATGTCCATGGAAAAGTATACTTTGGGCAAATGAATTACAGAAAGTCCACACAGAGAATGACCTCCCTGGATGTGGAGAGAAAGAGAAATGCTGAATCCTGCAGATTTTGTTATCAGTCTGGGAGACCTCATGGGCAGAAATTCAACAAATAAGTCCCACTTTCATATTCAGATAGAGAAGCCACTAAGCTCACAGTCTGCCTGAATGTGATCCTCCTTCCACACAGGTTTACCTCTTGCCATTTGCCAGGTTTTGCCATTAAACAGTTACTTAACTTCTGTATGCCTCAATTATAAATTGGGAACATGAGTTTGTTTTAAGGAATCAGTGATTTCATACATATGACTGGATAGTACCAGGCACATAGTAAATATAAAATAAATGTTGGTTATTATATCTACTTTAGTGTTATTATATGTTGTAAGAACACAAGTAAATGTATGTGTGGTACTTATGGTGGAGGGCAGGGGTGAGGAGAGATTAACCAGGGAATGTATATGCAAATATGCATAGCCCATGGACAATAGTGTGGTGAAGTCCTTGGAAGGGGCCCGTGCAGATTGGAGGGGGTCATGGGGGAAAATACTTTCAACAATAAATATAAATTTTATAAAAATACAATGAAAAAAACAAGCAAACAAATTGGAATGAAGAATCCAAGAAATTCAAAAAACAGAATATACTTTAGGTAAAGAGAGAATACACATGCCCACTTACTTATATCCAGTTCTTCATGACACTTGCGCTGGTAACTCCAGAAAGTATCAATATTTGCAAGACTAACCTGTACACTCTCTAAAGAACCTTTACATTTCCCCTGTAATTAAAATCTTTTAATGATACAGTTAAAAGCTGCCAAAATTAACCTGGAATCCCTAAAGGGAAAAAAATGTCAAAAAAAAACTCTAGAAGTTTTTATTTTATTTTATATCTGCACAATAAGCACCTAGAATAGTAATGAGCACCTAGCAGAATTCTGATATAAGGAGTCAGTTCTGAATTCTGCCACTAATGTGCTATGACCTTGGATTGAATTACATCTCTATCTCAGTTTTATAGCTCCTACTGTAAGAAATAATAGTTACTATGTATTATTCATAAGTTTCCTCTGGTGTTAAGCACTATTTAAATTTTTTAAGTGAATTAAGGCTCACAGTTAAATGGTCCCTTTTTATCATTTTCCAAAACATCACAGGAAAGATACTTTCTCTAAAGATCTTTACCTTCCATTTTAATTCAACAATAAAGAATGATTTAGGACCTCCTTCTTTAGATGAGAATTCCCAATTTTTTTGGAATTGACAGTACAGTCCATGGATATTTACCAAATGAACTTAAGATGACCTGTCCCCACAAACTAAAATACCAGGATCTTTGTGATGGGGTAACATTTCTTGATCTAGTAAATTATCTTTCTTCAGAAAATGTTGCATTGAGTAATTAGTCCATTCTGTGCTAACTGCTTTGGAGAAAAAA
Organism: Pipistrellus kuhlii; assembly: GCF_014108245.1. NCBI lineage: Eukaryota > Metazoa > Chordata > Mammalia > Chiroptera > Vespertilionidae > Pipistrellus > Pipistrellus kuhlii. The sequence continues at coordinate 156,974,913 of NW_023425404.1, forward strand.
TGTAAAATTAAGGAAAGCATGAACAAAGGGTTCCTTTTTATCTTTGCTTCTAAAACTTAAACTCTTAGAGGAGCTGACGGTATTCCTAAGATAGACAAACATTTTGGGAGAAATACTTGGGGGAGATCAGAGGATATGAGAAGAGACTAGAGTAATCCCAGAGACTGAGAGTTAGACATGGAGGGAGTAATAAGATATGGTTCCTGGAGGTCAGAGAGGAAGGCTTGTCTGACAGACTCTCTTTTTCTTATATAGCATAGGAAAGGTTAAAAAAAAATTATCTTGTCGGGGGGTAGCATGTTCTATTCCAGGAAGGGCTGTGGGAGGGGGCAAGACCCCAGGAAAGAAATTATTGTGGCATGTCTTTTTTTATATATATTTTATTGATTTTTTACAGAGAGTAAGGGATAGGAATAGAGAACTAAAAACATCGGTGAGAGAGAAACATCAACCACCTGCCTCCTGCACACTCCCTACCGGGGTTGTGCCTGCAACCAAAGTACATGTCCTTGACTGGAATCGAACCTGGGACCCTTCAGTCCACATGCTGACACTCTATCCACTGAGCCAAACCAGTTTCAGCTGTGGCATGTCTTAAGAAGCCCCAACCTTGGCAGGTTTATAGAGATAGAGAGAAGCAATGAAATTATTCCAATATTCCCAAGCTTGGTATAGGAGAAAAAGAGAATTTGAACAGAACTGAAGGGTTGCCAATAAGATGGACGGGCATCTCATAGGCAAGCTACATGAAGAAAGAACAGAGGGCCAGCTGGGCAGTAATTCACATCTTGGCAGATAACTATATAAACAACTAAGAGGCGAATGGACCCTTCACCCCACAGGTTGACAACCATGTCATGTCTTAGCCAACTCAGAGAAAGCAAGGAGACCCCAAATTGATGAAGATGAAAATGAACTGAATTTGATTTACAAAATTTAAGGAAAGTTGCATTCTTACATAACTGCTTTATATACAAAACATACATATACACACGCACCTACATGTATTGATATATAAGTATATTCAAACTAATTTTGCTTTGAAAATGTATCTATGTTCTACCAAATTTTTGGCAAACCCAGGAGTTTCATAAATGCTTAATATAGTATATCAAGACCCAGAATAGCATATATGTGAAAATAATGATTTAAATAAATTATTCAGGTTCATTTCCTCTATTATTTATAAATTAAACAATTCTATGAGAATAATGCATATTTAAGTATTTTCAGAAGAAATAAGATTTAAGTGCCATTTTCAAAGTTCACTCATTTTGGTTTCATCATCAGTATCTCACAATGAACATTTGTTCAATTTCTAGCCACAATATTATATATATGCTCATATTTAATGAATACATATGAAATTTACCTTATTTTATTTTTATTTTTATTTTATTTTTATTTTATTTTTCCATCACCATTTTATCAATAAATGTTATAGTGATTGTCTTTAAACAATGAAAACTATTTCTGATTAAATCATGTCTCTCTTTTTATTTCACTGTTTTATTCATAGAATTTAATTATATGCCAGCAAGTAATGTAAAGAAATATTAAGATCATCTTGATATATATTATGCTCTTTGAAGTAATCATTGTTTTATTCAATCCTTCCACAAATGTTTACTGAGTGTAGGTGATTGACTGACATATGGTAAAGCACAATAAATATTTGTAGTGGATGAAAGAATAAGTGAGTGACTGACTCCACATCTTTATATCTTCAAGAGACAAGTCTCCAGGAGATTAGGCTGGGTAGCATCAGTAAGTGGAAATGAGCCTTTACTCCCAAAAAGAAGCACTTAAAAAGAACTTATGAGAGACCAGTCCCTGTTGAAAGCACTTGACACATTTGCAAGCATTTAATCCTCACAGCTGAGCCAGGTACTATTATTATGCCCACTTAACAGATGAAGATCTTGAAGTATCAGGTTAAGTAGATTAATTTATTTAAGGGTGCTCTTAACCACTCCACAGAGCTGCATACCTAAGGATCATGGGACCCACCGATTATTTCAGACTCACAGAACTCCCCCAGGTTCCCTACACCTTAGCCAAGGTCGGGGGCAGGGTTGGCCGTATGTGGGCTGTTGACCATATGAGTGCTAGAAGGAAGTGTGACTCAAAACTCCTGCTGCAAATTTGACTTAACTGTGCTTAAAAGTAAATTGTCCTTGGGGGAAAAAAAATTATCATCTTGAAATTCCACTCAACATTTTAATGATATTTGCTGCTTAATTGAAAATGGGGTTCTCATGAGGAAGCAGATCTCTTTTCCTGCCTTCTTATTATTATCTGAATTTTTATTCTGCCTTTTTAAAAATTTATCTTCATTTGTTGAAAATATTACAGATGCCCCTCCATTTTCCCTAGTGACCCCTTCTACGCTGATTCCTGCCCTCTCCCCAGGTCTTTAACCTCTCCCCAGGCCTCACCCCACTACTGTGTCCATGGGTTATGATATATGCACATAAATTCTTTGGTTATTCTCTTCCCACCACACCCCCTCTTCCCTCTGAGATTCCTCAGTCTGTTCCATGTCTCTGGATCTATTTTGTTCCTCAGTTTAGTCTGCCTTTTGAAGGCTACCTGGCTCCTCACTCTTAATTACAAAACAACTCTCACTCTTGACTGTGGGCTCCTGGAGAACTGAGACCCTCCATCTTGATTCTTACTCTATCCCCAGTGAATAGAATACTGGGCTTTCAATAAGTATTTGTTAAATGAGTGAGTAGATATACAACAATGTTTGATGAATTAATTGTAGAACAGGTAAATTTATTTTTAGAAAACAAAGCCATTTTCTTCTGTTTTCTCTTCTGCTAGAAAAACAAATAAATTTATTAGAGAGCAATATTATTCCCATTATTTTTTTTTCAAAGTAGATGCTTGAAAAGTTAGGAGCCAGACGTGGAGTCGAAGATGATAGGGTTTGGGGGGAAGGGAGATAAGGAAAGGAAGGATCGTTACAGAGTTTTTATTTATTTTTTATTTTTTTATTGATTTCAGAGAGGAAGGAAGAGGGAGAGATAGAAACATCAATGATGAGAGAGAATTATTGATGGACTGCATATTGCATGCCCCCTAGTAAGGATTGAGCCCACAACCCAGCTCAATCAAACCCAGGACTCTTCAGTCCACAGGCTGGCGCTCTATCCACTGAGCCAAACTGGCTAGAATCCCAGTATATTTTTTGTTGTTAATCCTCACCAGACGATATTTTTCACATCGATTTTAGAGAGAGTGGAAGGGAGGGGGACAGAGAGAGAGAAACATCAATATGAGAGAGACACCCCCACAATATGACTGGCCCCGCATGTACCCATTGTCCGAGGGAGAAATTAAACCCATTACCCTTCAGTTCGAGTGCCAACATTCTAACCACTAAGCAACACTGGCTAGGGCTAGCCCTAGTATTTTATTAATCAATTTACTGCTTGCAGAACCAAATTATTTTATCCCTATATATGGCAAACCACCACCTGAATTTTATGAAATAAATTTATTTTTTATTAAGGTATAGTTGGCTTCTAATATGATCATTTCAGGAATACAACATAGTGATTTGACATTTATATATCTTGTTGTGTGATCACCATATTAAGTCTAGTAAATATCTGTCACCGAGCAAAGTTATCACATTATTATTGACTATATTCCCCTTTACCTCTTTCACCCATCTCTCCACCTCCCTCCCCTCTGGCTACCATAAATTTGTTCCTTATTTCTAAATCTGTTTTCATTTGTTTTGTTGTTTATGGGGGGGGGGGGGGGGGGCGTGTTCAATATATTTCACTTAGCATAATGCCCTATAAGTCCATCTGTGTTTTGGCAGATGGTAAGATCTCATTCTTTTTATGTCTAAATAATTTTCCATTGCATATATGTACTACCTCTTCTTTAGGCGTTCATCTATTGATGGACATATAGGTAGTTTCCATATTCTGGCTATTGTAAATAATGATGCAATGAATGTAGAGGCACATATCTCTTTTCCAATTAGTGTTTTTATTTTCTATAGATAAATACCCAGAAGTGGAAATGCTGGGTCATATGGTAGTTCTATTTTTAGTTTTGTGAAGACTCTCTGTACTGTTTTCCATAATGTCTACACGAATTTGCAGTCCCACCAGCAGTGGACTAGGGTACTCTTTCCTCCACATCCTTCCCAGCACTTGTCAAATGTTGGGTTTTTCCATAATAGCCATTCTAACTATTTAAGTGGTATCTTATTGTGTCTTCAATTGCATTTTCCTAATGATTAGTGATGTTGAGTATCTTTTCATAGAACTGTTGGCTGTCTGTCTGTATTCTTTGGAGAACTGTTTCTTCATGTCCTCTGTCCATGTATTAATTGGATTATTGTGTGTGTGTGTGTGTGTGTGTGTGTGTGTTATTGAGTTATATGTGTTCCTTATATGTTTTGGATATCAACCCCTTATCATTTATCTTTTGTAAATATCTTCTCTCATTTATTAGTTTATCTCTTCATTCTGTTGATGGTTTTCTTCTATGTGCAGAAGCTTTTTAGTTTGATATACTTTCATATGTTTACTTTTGCTGTTGTATCCCTTGCCTGAGGAAATATTAAGACTGATGTCAAATAATTTGCTATCCATGTCTTCTAAGATTTTATGGTTTGATGTCTTACATTTAAATCTTTAATCCATTTTAGTTTAGCTTGTAGATGGTGTAAGAGAGTGGTCCAGTTTTAATTTTTGCATGTGTCTATCCAGTTTTCCTAGAGCTACTTGGTAAAGGGACCATCTTTTCTCCATTTGATACTTTTGCTCTTTTTTCTTAGATTAATTGGCCATATAAGTGAGGGTTTATTTCTGTGCTCTGTACTATTGTTCCAAATTTATTTTTATTTAATTTAATTCTATTCAATATTGTCTTTGGCTAAAACCATAACTGTATATGATTTATTTTTTGTATATTTTAAAGCTTGCCATTTAAACCCACAAATAAAAAAGAAATCATTTGTTAAACCATAAGTATTTATTTGTATAGTTCAAAGTGTAATCCACATAATTTAATTGAATAGGCCCTAGTCTTTTATTCTAGGATCAAATAATGATTACAATAAAAATTTATAACAGTATAATGTAATATCTTGTATAATGTTAAATATAATTCTTCCAACAGCAGTTGGAGACTATGAGAATAATCAAAAGAGAACAAACTTGACTAAGGTTGAAATGTGAATGAGTGGTAGAGCCAAAACAAAATCCCTGGTTCTTCTAAGTTTGAGATCTAGTTGCTTTTCATTATCATACTTTTCATTTAAAATACCTAAACAGAGAATTTCTGAAAGAAGAGAAAGATTTACCTACAACTAACACAAATATATCAAGAAAAAAACATAACTTATTCTTGTGGCAGATGAAAGAATAAAATCAGAAGATAACAATTGGGTTTTGGTTATGCCTTATAAAGTAGAAAGGCAAGTTTGTTTGTTTAGAAACATTAAAAGACCATTGAGAAGCATTCAAATTAAAACTGGGAAAAGGCCCTAGTCAGTTTGGTTCAGTGGATAGAGTGTAAGTCTTTGGACTGAAAGGTCCCAGGTTCAGTTCCTAATCAGGACACTTGCCTGGGTTGTGGGCTTGATCCCTAGTAGGGGGTATGCAAGAGGCAGCTGATCAATGATTGTTTGTCTCTCATCACTGATATTTCTATCTCTCTCTCCCTCTCTCTCTGAAATCAGTAAAAATGTTTTTTTAAATGATATAAATGAACTTTAAGTTTGATATAAATGAACTTTAAGAGATACTCACTGAGTAAATGAGTTTTAAGAAGGTTTAACCTCAACCATATACATTGATATGTTTCCAAGGTAAGATTCATCTTTGTTAGCCAGTGAGATTTTAGTTAAAAGTGATCTCTCTAGTTTATAGAACAAAATCAGGTCTATTTATGTTTTAGCACTTAGAAACTGAACACACAAAAATGCCTGAGTTTGGCAATCAAGTCCAAGCCTAATCCTGTTATAGGCACAAAGACCTATAACTGTGTTAGGCCACCTGCCACTGAATTGAGTAAATTGAATTAAAATTAAACTCTAAATATAACAATTTAAAATGGCAAGGCATGGGGAAAAGCCAGTTTATAATCACTCAGCTATAAGAACCAAGTAATCTATAGTGGAATATGATTACCTGAACCTAGAGGAAAAAATTAATAATTTATATGTGAATGATGGAGCTCAGATGAATAAATTTGTACTTTACTGAGAGTCAAGGTTACCATGTTCCTCTAAACAAATTCTAAAGCCCACGCATGGTAACCTTTGAAATTTTAACAGCGCATCACCAGGCTTGCACTGATTGCTTCAGTTTGCTTGCCACTGGTCATAGAACTTTGAACTGGCCATTTTTGTTTGGAAAACTTAGAGATAATGTATCTCTTTAAGTTGAACAAACCCTTGGATATACCCACCTGCCTTTTAATGAGCTTTGTTCCCTACCTATGAACAGAAATTTTCATTGATAAGAGATAGTCAAATAAATCTAATATTCCTTGGGCTGAATAAAAACACTTGTATTTTCTATATTTTCTTTCACCCACACTGTATATGAAAAGATGTCAATGCCTCTCTGTTTTATTCTTCAGGACTATGGGATCTGGAATTACACCTATTTGAAATTAATCTTAAAAAATCTTATTAAAATGTAAATATTATAAAATTTATCTTTTGCTTTGTAATATTCTTTTTTTAATTTCTTTATTGATTAAGGTATTACATGTGTCTCCTTATCCTCCCCATTATACCTTCCATCCCTCCCCCCACTCATGCCTTCACCTCCCTGTTGTCTGTGCCCATTGGTTAGGTTTATATGCATGCATACAAGTCTTTTGGTTGAACTCTCCTCCTTACCCCCACCCTTCCCTACCTTCCCTCTATAATATTCTTTATTGAAATACAGAGGAGTTCATAAGTAAATTTCTGGTAGTGTAATTCTATCTTTCTATTAATTTTTATGAAAACATCAGACACATTTTATAGGTAAAAATATGATCACTTGATAAACTAAAGCCATAGTAATATATTATCTAATTCCATATCTAGCTATAACAAAGTTTAAATAATCTAATTAAATAAATTAAATTAATTTCCCATAAGCATTGATAATAATGTTCAGAATATTTATTCTATTATTGGCCAATAATTTCTTCTTTGCATTAAAAATACTAAAGAGAAAATAAAGAAACAGGTTAAATTCTGACACTATTCATTTGGGGTTTTTTTACTGAGGTTTTATTGAGATGTGCTTTTTATTTGTTTTTGTTTTTTCTGAAGCAGCTGCTTTTAATTGGCTGGCACAAGACAGCAGGGCTCTCAGCTAGGAGCCATGAGGCTTCTGCTTTTTGTCGAAGTTTTTGTATAGCTTCAGTCTTTTTTAGAAGTGGGTGGAGGATAGAATAAATTCTAATAGTAACAATGCAGACGTTGACTTATTCCAAGCCCCAAGATAATGGTGTGGTCAATCATAGGATAATTCAGGGTCAATCATAGGATAATTCTTAGTGCCCTTTCATTTCCTAAATTTTAACTCAGTCACGAGCAAAGATATGATATAAAATAGAAGGTCCAGCCTGTACATTCATTTGATATAGGGCAAGAATGTGACAAGCCCATAGCATGTCAAGAGCAGAAATTCAGTGGGAGGTCCTCAATTTTAACATAAACTACATTAAAATACATTGTTCAAACACACATGTATTCATGTTGTTTGCCCTGCAGTAGTGTTCGGAAAGTATTTGAATTTGCATGTTATCGGGTGGAGCACCCTGTCCATTTACTAGAGGAAGTCACTCCCCATGTTTTACATTGAGCCTATTTTGGACATTTGTGTCACTCCTGCCTGGTCTTGGCAGACAGTTGATTTTCTAATCTTGGTTTCAAACTGATGGACATTCCATCAGAGTAAAGATAACCTGAGAAAGATCCTGTTTTATCAAGACAACTTGAGAAATTGTTTGTTTTAAAATCTGGAAACATTTATAATTTTATAATGCCCCAATTAGAAAAATAAATAACAGCCAACAAAGGGAGTGTCTGGAACCGTAGAGTTCTACAACTTTCACTCCTGCTGTGGAAAAGATGTCCTGGAAATACAGGACTAAGTGTAAGAGAATGCAAAACTGAAAAATCCTTAAGCCTCCCCACTCCTGCAAAGCAAACGAACCAACCTATAGAGCTCAGTTCTTAACTAGAATATTCAGCTGATCTTGTTGTGAGATTCTATCACCAGAAAAGTGTGCCATAGCCTTGGGCCCTGCATGCATAATTACCTAATAACTCATTTCCCTGTTCAATTTACTCCAAATAACTTCATCTCAACCACAGCTCTGACACTGCAACTCAAGTATTCAACCTCGAAGAAACACATTTCCTATATATTTCATGCATATGAAAGGATTCAGTCAATGACATTTATTTGCCCCTGTTATGTTTATCTCCATAAAAGTATATTACCTAGTTCCATATTTGCTTAACTGCTGCAACACTTGTTTTAAATCTCCTAACCAATGGCTGCTTTGCCTTCTATTGATTCTGTCAGAAATCATTTCCTTCTTTCAGTCTATTTATTCTCTCATTTCTATTTTGTTTAAATGTATTAATGTGTATACACATTTCAAACCATAAGTAATCTTGTACATTACTCCTACAAATACTGTTCCACAGCATAATGTGCAATCACTATTCTGCTCAAATATTTATAGACTTTTTTCTCTATAAAATAAAATCCAAACTAAAAATATACTAGGCTCTGATACATAAAGGAAAGCAGCACCTCTTCAATCTAGAAATGAGAGTCTTAGAATTGGTATCATTTGACCAACTTAGGATTTTTTAAAATGCAGGATCTTTTAAGGCATTCAAAAGTCAACAGATTGGTGAATACAAAATACCAAAGGAGACAATTACACATAATTTGTGTCCAATAAGCACTTGCGAATGAACTGGAGATCTAGGTTTCAAGGGCATGGAAGTATATAGAAGGTAAGAAATAGGCTTGGGGTTAAAAGGTTGGGGATACAAACATGTCTGCTGGATATAAGGAGGAAATAGTGAACTGAGAGTTGGCATGACCTAATTGGAGGTAAAAGAAGTAATATTCATTAAAATCTGGATGCCAATAATGACCCCGGAGGATCTCTTAGGGACAGAGAGAAGAGAACCTTAGAATGAGAGAATACAATTACCTGCAGCAAACTGTTAGAAATAAAGTCAATTTACTGAATGTGAGAAGGCAGGGTCAGGATCAATAGACATAGATATGAAAATATGGACATATTTAATGAGAATAATATTTTTTAATGTTTTTTACGTCTTTGTATATGGTCTCCCTATTCAATGCCCTCAGGAGGATTAAAAATGTTATAGCTGGAATGCAAAGAAAAGGAGCTGTTAATATTCATCCATTATTATAGGATTTTTAAGTAACAATGAGTCAAATATTTTTACACTTTAATATTGTTCATCCACATATCTAAACATGAATGGTCTCAAGCTACATTGTTTTTTGTTTGTTTGTTTGTTTTTGTTTGTTTGTTTTGCTTTGATAAACTTTAGATAGAGAAAATGGGATTAAGAGACATTCCATTCTACCTCAGAATAAAATGGAGAGCTTTTCCAGAGGAAGGCTACAGGGGCAAGAGAAAAGAGAAGAGGATGAATACAGAACCAGTGTCACTCTGAGATCTATTTTCCCAACAAGGAAAATAAGATTTGAAATGTGGAGAAGGAAGCAAAAGCAGTTCTGCTGTTTCCAACAAGAGCCCTTAGAAAGAAGCCTCCCTCACACAGTATCCATGAGGCACTAAGAGGACGCCCTCGCATAGAAGAATGAACGCACCTGCATAATGACAGGGACTTTTTTATATGATCTACAACACTGTGTCTTGATAATGTCTAATATAGTTTTACCTAAATGAATGAAAGTTATGTACGCTATGCTCATAGGCCCAACTCATTTGAAGTTGGTGGTAAGACAACCTTATTTGATTAATTCATCAGCCATTTTATCTGAGTGTAGCCAAATATGCTCCTCATGGAGCTTTATGTTAGTTACAGGTGATGGACATTACCATTTTCTCCCCTGTGTGGAAAGTACATGAACCTTGTGGAATAGGAAAATTAAATGTAGGAATACTAAAGAAAAGACTGCAGAGTACCATACAGTAGTAAAATTTAAACATTCACAAGCGTGGCAGAATTGGAAAGTTAAATACTAATCTTTCATTTTTACCTTAGCTCCAAAACAGAAAGGAAATAGAGTCTTGAACTGTGACCATCATTTGGATGGTGCTTCTTGGACTATCTTGAGATAACTGTCCTTGGACTACCTTGAGATAACAACCTTATGTTCTCAAAAGGACTCAAAAAAATAATAGAGTCTTGGAGGGAAGGGAGATGAGATCAACCATAGGACTTGTATGCATACATATAAGCATAACCAATGGACACAGACAGTAGAGGTGTGGTGACATATGCTGGGAGCAGGGGTGGCTGGGAAAAAAGTCAATGGGGTGGGGAGAAAACATGTAATACTTTCAACAATAAAGAATTTCTTTTTTTTTTTTTTTAAAGGACTCAGAGAAGCACAACCCAGTAAGGGATAACAGCCCCTTTGGCAATATTTAATCAGTAAGTCTATTGTCATTTGGAAAAGTAATCTAGAATGTTTATAATGTGTTTTATTCCAGAGAAATCACCCACTCATGTTTGTCTACAATGTGTCCTACCACAAAATTTTACTGCGCCTACAAAGAGCCTATTGATTCAGGCCATGAAATACTAACCATGGGACTAGTGCTCACATATTATCAAGACAGAGATCATTTTCCCAACAGAAAAGAAAAAAAAACAAAAACAAAAACACTGGAAAAGGCACCCATTCCTTCTATTTTTCCAATACTTATTCCCAATATCTCATCACTCTGAACAAAGTGCTATGTCTCCTTTATTTCAAACACCATTTACGTGTTAAGGAAAACCAGAGACCCAACATGGAATCACTTGTGCTAATGTTCATGGCATCCAACCTAAGAGTAGTTTCAGTCATTCTGGAATTGGCTGGTCAGTACCAATGGTCAAATGAGCACTCTCCATCCCCCAAAAGGAAGCTGAGGCAAACTGCTTGTCAAGACCCCAACTTTACCAGGGAAGGTAACTTCTGAACAATCCTATCTTTTGTTTTGCTAACAATTTTCTTGTCAAGCCCAGTTTCTGCCTATAAAAGCCTCTTACATATTACAGCTTCTCAGGGCACTTCTCTGCTTACTAGTTGGGATGCTGCCTGATTCATGAATCATTCAGTCAAGCCAATTAGATCTTCTAATTGACTCCATTAAATTTTTGTTCTTTAGCAGGCATTTAATTCAAGACAAGCTATAAAAGTTACTAACTTTTGAAAAATATAAATCTCCTTTTTCTCACTTGCATGGAGAGAATTTCCTCTCTATGACCTTTAATTACTTCTAAGTTTGATATTCAATAGGATTTTAAAATATCTGGCCTTGCGGAAAAGAGTGTAAATGTAAAATAACCAATATCATTTGCCATTCTGACGCCATTGGATGAATGTGAACCAGAGTAACATGTGTGGTCCTATTGCTACTCTAGTGGAATGGGTTTCAATCTTTTATGAGTCTACAATCATCCAGGGGGTAATAGAATAATTCTTAATGAATTATATTCTTTCAGCAACATTTCACACAAGAATGATTTAATGCTTATTTTAACATGATCTTCAATGCCGAAATGCATTAGTGCATCAATTCAGTGGAATACCATGCCCTGTACAAGGAAATAAAAAAGCTCTTGTATACACATATCAGTGTTCTCTGAGGTATATATTTTAGGGAAAAAATATAAAGTGTATAGAAAAGGAAAATAAGAACAGAGTGTATAATATGCTACCACTTAAGGAGTCGTTCCAAGATGGCTGACAGGTAAACACCTAGCGGCAGCCCCACACAACAATTTCAATAAAATACAACTAAAATATAAAATGGACATTACCCAGAACTACAGGAAAGTTGACTGACTGGAAATTCTACAATGAGAAGCAAGGAGAAAACCAGAAGGAAGTGCGGAGGAGCTGTAAAAGCCTGAGGTACGGAGACACTTGGCACACGCAGAGAGGACAGAGCTGGAGAGGAGGGAGGCTGAGTGCCTAGCGGGAGGAGATAAAAGCTCCGACTGTGCTGGACCCCAGTTCCGACTGCTCTGAATCCCAGTTCTAGGCCAGACCCCAGGGACCCAGGCTCAAACAGAGGGGACTGGGCTGTAAGGCGGAACCCCAGGGGAGCAGCAAAGGGAGGTCCCTATGGCGTGCACATTGCACTCAGAGAAGGGACAGTTAGCTGTGCCAGGGGACTGCCCTGGCGGGATGGAGACAGGGGCTCCAGTCTGCTCTGAACGCCACCTCCAACTCCACTTCCAACTGAACTAAACCCCAATACCGGGCTCATTGGGGGAGAGCTTAGACTGTTTGGTAGCAGGTGAAAATCGAGGGCACCTTTCTCTCAGAGGCACTTGCAACGAGTACTGAAGCACCCGCATAGGACGGGGCTCAAGGAAGCCAAAGCTGTAGGTTCCACCCTGAAACCCCGCCCCATCCAAACAGAACACAGAGACTTTTAAGGTTACCAACTCAAGAAAGCTGAGAAAATGCCGAGACAAAATAGATCACAAAAGAAATGGAGGACAAAAAGCGACTGGATATAGAGTTCAAATCTATGCTTATAAGGTTTTTCAAGAATTTCCTAGAAAAGATGGATAAGACCTATGAGGATATGAAAAGGGATCAACTAGAATTAATAAGGAATCAACAAGAAATGATAAGGGATCAACAAGAAATAAAGAATACATTGACTGAAATAAAAAATATTATACAGAGTCCTAAAAACAGAAGGGAAGATCGCAAGAATCAAGTCAAAGAGGTGAAACATAAAGAGCCAGAAGACACTCCTCCGCAGAAGCTAGAAAACAAGAGAATCCAGAAAATTGAAGATAATGTAAGAAACCTCTGGGACAACTTCAAGCGAACCAACATCAGAATTATGGGGGTCCCAGAAGATGAGAGAGAGCAAGATATCGAAAACATACTGAAAGAAATAGTGACAGAAAACTTCCCCCACCTGGTGAAAGAATTAGACTTACAAGTCCAGGAAGCACACAGAACTCCAAACAAAAGGAATCCAAATAGGACCACACCAAGACACATCATAATTAAAATTCCAAGAGCAAAAGACAAAGAGAGAATATTAAAAGCAGCAAGAGCAAAGAAGGTAGTTACCTATAAAGGAGCACCTATACGATTGTCAGCTGATTTCTCAACAGAAACCATGCAGGCCAGATGGGAATGGCAAGAAATATTCAAGGTGATGAATAGTAAGAACCTACAGCCAGACATAATCTATCCAGCAAAGCTAACACTCAGAATCAAAGGTCAGATAAAGAGCTTCACTAATAAAAAAAAGCTAAAGGAGTTCATCACCACCAAACCAGAATTATATGAATTGCTGAAGGGGGTTCTTTCAGAAGAGAAAGTAAATAAAGATGAAAATTATGAACAACAAATATGTAACTATCAACAAGTGATTCTAAAAACCAAGGAAATTAAAAAAAAAATCTGATGAACAATATTAACTGTTGAACATAATAGTATCAGAGGTATGGAAGGGGAGTGAACTGACAATTCTTGGGGGAAAGGGGAGAAGGGGATGTAGGAAGAGACTGAACATAAACTGTGCACCTATGGATGGGGACAATGGGGGGCTGGGAAAGGGCAGAAGGTGGGGTGGGAACCTGATGGAGGAGAGCAATGGAGGGGAAGGGGGGAAAGGAACATTTGTATAAATAAATAAATAAATAAATAAATAAATAAATAAATACTCAAAAAAATATGCTACCACTTCAGTTTTTAAAAGGGGTGCATTAACATATATAAGTGTTGAATAATTTACCATAAAATAATCTGAATTGATTTGAACAATATGCTAGAAAATGTTAACACTGGTTGGCTCCTGGGGGAGGAGCTGGTTGCCTATGGAACAGTTATAGAATAAATCATTTTTATTAAATACTCACTTATGCCTCTGTAAAAATTTGAATCATATTAATGTACAATCTATTAAAATAATTGCGATTAGAATTGAACAAATATTTTAAATGATTAAAATTAAAATTGATCAAATATTTAAGATATGAAGTAGTCTTTTGTGAATCTTAGAACTGGCAAATTTTTTACGTCATCCTATTAATCCTAGAGATGTTAAATGATGTCTGAAATCACATATTTCAGAAGTCTTTTCATTTAGTTGACAGGAGAAAATGTTTATGTGTTATATCCCTTATATATAACATGTATATACATAATTGTGTGTATTGTACATATATAAAAAATTTTTAATAATGTTTTATATCCAATTTAGAGACTTTTTATCTTTATTGTTCAGATTATTGCAGATGTTCTCTTTTTTCCCCACCATAGCTCCCCTCCACCTGGTTCCTACTCTACCCAGGATCCTCACTCCCCCACTGTCCTCATCCTTAAGTGTAAGATCTTTGTCCAATCTCTTCCCCAACCTTTCACACCCCCTTCCCTCTGAGAATTATCAGTCCACTCCCTTTTTATTATATTCATAAGTTTATTCTGTTCTTCAGATTTTTTTATTCCTTTGATTTATAGACTCACTTGTTGATAAACAGGTATTTGTTGTCTATAAATTTTTACCTTTACGTTTTTCTTCTTCCTCCTCTTCTTAAAGAATACCTTCAGCCTTTTATATAATACTGGTTTGATGGTGAAGAACTCCTTTAGCTATTTCTTGTCTGTGGAGTTCTTTATCTGATCTTCAATTCTAAATGATAGCTTTGCTGGGTATAGTAAACTTAGTTGTAATTTCTTGCTATTCACCACTTTGTACATTTCTTTTTTTTTTTAATATATTTTATTGATTTTTTTTACAGAGAGGAAGGGAGAGAGAGAGCTAGAAACGTCGATGAGAGAGAAACATCGACCAGCTGCCTCTTGCACACCCCCTACTGGGGATGTGCCTGCAACCAAGGTACATGCCCTTGACCGGAATTGAACCTGGGACCTTTCAGTCCACAGACCGACACTCCACCAATGAGCCAAACAGGTTTCAGCCACTTTGTACATTTCTTGCCACTCTCTTCTGGCCTGCATAGTTTCTGTTGAGAAATCAGCTGATAGTCATATGAGTACTCCCTTGTACATAACTGTCTGTTTTTCTCTTGTTGCTTTTAAGATTCTCTATTTGTCTTTTGTCCTTGGCATTTTAATTATTATGTGTCTTAGTGTGGTCCTCTTTGTATTCCCCTTGTTTGGGGTTCTCTGCACTTCCTGGACTTGTAAGTTTATTTCTTTCACAAGGGAGGGGAAGTTTTCTTTCATTATTTCTTCAAATAATTTTTCAATATCTTGCTCTCTCTCTTCTTCAGGCACCCCCATAATTTGGATGTTGGTATGCTTGAAGTTGTCCAGAGGCTCAACTATCTTCAAATTTTGGATTCTTTTTTTTTTTTTTTTTGCTCTTTGAAGGTTGGGTGTTTATTGCTTCTTTGTATTTTAAGTCTTTGACTTGATTCTTGGGATCCTCTACTCTACTGTCTATCTCTGTATATTATTCTTTATTTCAGTCAGTGTATGCTTAATTTTTTACTGGTCCTTTTACTTTTTTTTTTTTTTTTTTTTTTTTTTTTTTTTGCATTCTCACTAAGATCCTTGAAGGTCTAAGTTCCTCGGATGCTTCTAGAAGATTCCTGAGTAACCTTATAACCATGGTTTTGAACTATATCAAGTATTTTGCTTTCATCCATTACTTTAATTTGTAACATGTTTCTTTGTCTCTGCATTTTGGCTGCTTCCCTGTGTTTATTCCTCTCTATTGGGTAGCTGCTAAGTCTCCTTGAGTTAATAGAGTGGCCTCGTGTGGTAGATGTCCTGTAGGGCCCAGTGGCTCACCTCCCCAATCACCTGAGGTGGACACTCTTGGTGCACCACTTTGTGGGCTGTCTTATTGTAGTTAAGTCTTGATTGCTGTTAGTATCATTGGGAGGAATTGACATCCACGGCAATTGGCTGTGAGGACCAGCTGTGTCTACAATGGAAGAGCTTCTGTGGAAGGACTTGCTTCAGTGGGGCTTTGGTGCTCACTTAGTCTGCTCCTTTAGTGTGTCACTTATTGATGTGAAGAATTATAATCTGGTATGGTCTCACACTGACCACTGGGTACACTGGCCCTGGGGTCTCCATGGAGGTGCAAAGTCAGCCACTGCCTGTGGCCACCTAATAGGAGCTACAGAGAGATCTGCAGATTTCTCCTCTTTGTATCGTGTTTGGAAAGGCCCAGCTGTGAAGCAAGGCAGACTGCTGCTGCAGGCCTGACCC
Organism: Pipistrellus kuhlii; assembly: GCF_014108245.1. NCBI lineage: Eukaryota > Metazoa > Chordata > Mammalia > Chiroptera > Vespertilionidae > Pipistrellus > Pipistrellus kuhlii. The sequence continues at coordinate 156,991,349 of NW_023425404.1, forward strand.
AGCTGCTGTCAGTTTGACAGGTTTTAGACTGAGACAGGATAGGCTATTTATATGTAAAAGCTGCTATGCACAGCTTGGTGGAATTGTAAACTGGGAGGGGTAGGATCTCAGGAAATCACCAGGGCAGAGCAAACAGCAATGGCTGCCAGTCAGCCCTGCACTAGAGAGATCCTGGTGCAGGAACAATGACTGCTGCAAGCACCTCCATCTGAAAGAAAGCCACCCTCACGTTTCTGTCCCAATGCCAGACAATCCAATTTCTCCCTGTGTGTGTCTGAGTCCTTCCAAGTCTTGCCCAAAACTGGAGTTCAGAGCAAGCAGGAACTTGTATCTCCCTCCCCATTAGATAAGCAGCCCACCCAGCTGCCAGCCTCTTCCATGCCTCCACACCTCTTACCAGTCTCAATGTGCTTTCTTCATTACCACTTGTAGAACTTCCACTCAGCCAGCTTTCCCACAGTTCTGGATGAGAGCTGTTCTGTCTTTTAGTACAGCAAGTACAGGTGTTTACCTATACTGCCATCTTAGCTGTCTCCCAAGTTAGAGACTTTGAAGAAAATGAAAACATTAACTTTTATGGCCAGTGCACTTCATTTTTATACAAATCTATTGATAAGTAAAATCCTCTCTGTGCATATATTTGGGTTTCTTGAAAATGTCAATGCTTAGGAAGGCTGGAACTTAGCAATTATATTTTTCTAAAATTCATTACCTAATATATCCAAGCACATAAAATTCTATGTAAAAGATTCATTCCGTTCTTTTGCTCTACCAGCAAGGTAGGCAATTTCAAATTGATTCCATCCTGTCCTCTTTGGATCAAGGAAAAGATTTGTCTTCAAATCACTATCAGTTCTTAAAATGGCTAAAGTTTTCACCCTTTGGGGATATGTACATTACAAAACAGTCAGGAAGAATATTATCTGATGGGGAGTTGAGTAAACTTTGAAGTTACAGAGGATGTCAACCCAAACTGATAAATGATCATAACTAAAATAATAAAGTCCATATATGACAAACCTACAGCCAACATTATACTCAATGAGGAAAAAAACAAACAATTTCCTCTACGAATGGGAATAAGAAGGGATGTCTGCTTTCACCACTCAAATTCAACAGCATACTGGAAGTCCTAGCCATAGTGATCAGACAAGAAGAAGAAATAAAAGGCATCCAAATTGGAAAGAAGGAAGTAAAACTGTCATTATTCACAGATGACATAATATTGTACATAGAAAAAACTCTAAAGACTCCACCAAAACAAAAAAAACTACTCAATTTAATAAATTAATTTGGCAATGTAGCAGGAAACAAAATCAACGCCCAGAAATCAATGATATTTTTATACACCAAGAATGATTTCTCAGAAAAAGAAACTAAGCAGGCAACCACATTTACCACTGCAACAAAAAACTAAGATACTTAGAAATAAGATTAACCAAGGAGGTAAAAACTTGTACTCAGAAAACTATAGGACATTGAAAAAAGAGATAGAGGAAGATACATAAACAAGTGGAAGAATATACCATGTTTATGGATTGGTAGAATCAACATCATTAAAATGTCCATACTACCCAAAGCAATCTGTAGATTCTATGCAATCCCTATTAAAATACCAAAGGTATAGTGTACAGATCTAGAACAAACACTCCAAAAATTTATATGGAACCAAAAAAGACCCCAAAAGCTGCAGCAATCCTGAGAGAGAACAAAGTTGGAGAGATCACAATACCAGATATCATTATACTAAAAAGCCACTGTATTCAAAGCAGCCTGATTGACCCAAGCCATTATGCTCAATTAATATTTGACAAAGGAGGCAAGAGCATACAATGGAGTCAAGACAGTCCCTTTAATAAATGGTGCTGGGAAAATTGGACAGACACATGCAGAAAGAAATTAATACCTTCTGCCAAATGTCTAGTCTCACAAACTCAATTAAATGGGCCTGTCATCCATTCAGTTGTGCTGGCCAAAACTCTAGTTGTTATCTTTTACTCCAGTTTCTGATTTTGTTTATTTGGGTCCTCTCTCTTTGTTTCTTGATGAATCTGGCTAATGGCTCATCTATTTGTTTATTTTTTCTAAGAACCAACTTGTGGTTTCATTAACATTTTGTGTTAGTTTTGTTTGTTTGTTTTAGTCTTTATGTCTTTTATTTCTGCTCTGAGTTTTATTATTTTCTTCCTTCTACTTGCTCTGGGCTTTGCTTATTGTTATCTTTCTGATTCTTTAGGTTGTAGGGGGTTAGGTAGTTTATTAGAAGTTTTTATTGTTTTTTGAGGTATGCCTGTAGTGCTTAGAACTTCCCTCAGAGGACTGCTTTCAGTGTGTCTCATAGATTTTATGCTGTTATGTGTTCATTTTCATTTGTTTTCAGGACTTTTTAAACTTATTTCTTGATCTCATTGGTAACCCATTCATTCTTTGATAACATGCTATTTAGCCTATCTTTGTTTTAATGTCTTGGAGTTTTTTTTACTGTAGTTGATTTCTAATTTCATGCCATTGTGATCCAAGATGCTTATATGATTTCAACCTTCTTGAACCTGTAGAGAGACTTTTGATGCTACTTTGATGGGTACATGTGCAAAGTTATGTCCTCTGTATCAGTCTTTCAGTATTGTGCTGTGGCCTTCGTTGTCTCTTCCAATGGCCTTCATTTGGAGGTCTATTTTATTATATATGAGTATTGCTACTTCAACTTTTCCTTTTTATTTCCATTTTCCTGGAAAATGTTTTCCATCACTTCACTTTTATTCTGTGTGAGTCTTTTTTTCTGAGGTAGGTCTCTTTTAGACAGTAAAAAAAAAAAATGGGTCATGTTTTCTTATTCATTCAGCTATCCTATGTCTTTCGATTGGAGCTTTTAAACCATTTACATTTAAAGTTATTATTGATAGGTAATTATTTTTTGCCATTCCTACTCTTTATACCTCTGTACTTCTCTTTCTCTATATTTCTTCTTCTTACAACAATCCCTTTAGCAATTTTTGCTGGGCTGGTTTGGTGAGAATAAAAAATATTATGTTCATAGCAGTACAATTTATAATAACTAAGATTTGGAAATAGCCTAAGTGCCCATCAGCGAATAAGTGGGTTAAAAAACTGTGGTACATTTACACAATGGTATACTACACTGCTATAAAATAGAAGGAACTGCCAAAACCGGTTTGGCTCAGTAGATAGAATGTCAGCCTGAGGACTGAAAGGTCCCCGGGTTCGATTCCAGTCAAGAGCATATACCTTGGTTGCCTTGGGTGCCGGCACTTCCCCAGTGGGGCATTTGCAGGAGGCAGCTGATCGATGTTTCTCTCTCATCGATGTTTCTAACTCCCTATCCTTTTCTCTTCCTCTGTAAAAAAAATCAATAAAGTATTTTTTTTTAAAGAAGGAACTTATACCATTTGAACAGCATAGATGGACCTAGAGAGCATTATGCCAAGTAAAGTAAGCCAGTAGGGGAAAGATAAATACCACATGATCTCACTCATAGTGGGATGTAATTAACAACATAAACTGATGAACAAAAATAGATCCAGAGAGAAAGAAACACTGAACAGACTGTCCAGTCTCAGAGGAAAGGCAGGGGAAAAGGGGATAGGAGATCAACCAAAGAACTTGTATGCATGCATATTGGCATGACCAATGGACATGGACACTGGGGCTGTAGGGGCTTGTCCTGGAGGTGGGAGTGGCAGGGGGATCAATTGGGGGAGAAAGGAGATATACATAATACTTTAAACAATAAAAAAAAATAACTTTTAAGTAATCAACTTATAATTGACTCACATTTAAACAAAAGTATTTGGAAATTTACTTTTTCCTCTTGAATTTTTTCACTTGAAAATATAATTCTCATTATATTATTAACTAAAAGAAATTCTAAATGGCAATTGTGTACTGTAAGTATAATTGTCCACAAGTTTTTAGTGGACATATGGGGAAAAGTGTAAATTAGAAAGCAAAATAGTGATGAGATTACATTTCTAAAGTTGAACCAGAGTTTTTCTCCCTCTGAAGTTTCCAGATATTCTATAATGTAACTATAGCACTTCTACAGAGAAATAGTATTTGAAAAATATAAAAATGTGAATTTTAAGGGCTTTCTTAATATAATTTGCTACTCTGTTTTTATTTCATCTGGTGTCTCTCCAAATTACAAAAGATTTCCAATGTTTACTATTACACAGTGTACAACAAGAGTTCCAGGTGGCTTCTTCCAACAAAGTTAAAGGAACCTTGCTTCTATCAAACACACTCCATGAAATATTTTTAAAGATAAATTATGTGAATATTATATTTTGACAGAGAAACCGAACACTTTAGAATACGTAACTCTTTTTTTTTTAATATATTTTTATTGATTTCAAAGAGGGAGAGATAACGAGAGATAGAAACATCAATGATGAGAGAGAATCATTGATCAGCTGCCTCCTGCACACCCCCATCTGGGGATCATTCCGTAATCTGGGCATGTGCCCTGACTAAGAATCAAACCGAAACCTCCTGGTACCTGGATTGATGTTCAACAACTGAGCCATGCTGGCTGGGCGCGAATGCATAAATCTCTTGTTTGCTTTTGGGGACATGCGGGAAGATTCTATAACACTATTCAAATAGTGGTGGGGTGCGGGAATCTGTCAAGTATGCAAAAGGTATTATTAAACAAGGAGTTAAGAAACCTGAGGTTTTTCTTATAATTTGTTTAAAATTATAGTTGACATACAATATAATATTAGTTTCAGAAGTACTACATAGTGATTAGATATTTATATGCCTTACAAAGTGATCATCACAATAAGGCTACTATCCATCTGACACCATACATAGATAAGATGTTGATTATGTTCTCTATACTGTACTCTACAAACCTGTAAATATTTTTTTCTTTTTTTGTGAGTTTTCATCTTTATTTTGCTTGAAATTGCTCTGCAATTTAACACATTTTTTAGCCTAGTTGAGACTCAGTCAGCCTCTGTAAAAACTGAAGATTATCATCGGGCTCTTTCATACTGCAGCACTTGTAGGCAGACAACGTTAGACTGCATTACTGTCATTTTAACACTATTGGCTGAGAACCAAAATTCAAAGGCTAATGAAATGGTAATTCTAGAAAGTTCCTGATTGGCAGCAATTCCCAAGCTTAATGGAAACCAGCGTTTCAGAGAAAAACAGTAAAGTTAGTGATGAAGTGGTAAGAAGAAAGAAAATACCACAAAGTACTAAGGATACTCAAAAGAAAGGCATGGACTTCTTCAGAAACATTAGCTTTAATTACCCAAAAGGTGCACATTAATTACCTATTAGTAAACTATGTTGGGCCAGATAATCCCTCTAAGGATTTGCAAATTAATTTTATAAAATTCATGTATTTGTATTAATCTTTTATTTAAAAATTTATTTAAAAAAATAATAAATAATGCCTCAGAGATTTTCTTGAGTCACTTAGAGTATTATTTTTAAAATCAAATGTTGTTGCCACTGTCACCAGGTGAAGAATCAGGATTGTCTTGGAAATTAGGGAGACTCCTGTAATTCTTTTACTAAAATTATACCTTAATGGTGTTTACATTGGTGTGCTCTATCTATTTCCAGCAATACTTGTGCAGGTAGGCTTTTGGCTCATAGATGCCAGTCCTGTTTACAAAGCTCTTTGGCCTGTCTTAAGTGCTCATAACATATTTGTGGAAAGGAACTGACCAATTATATAGGTCTTTGATTGACTTATTGTATAAGCTTGGGCAAAGAAAGCTACTCAGTTTTGACAGAGCCCAAGGCTCCAGGAGAATTGCTGTACCTTCTTGCAGATAATTATTTAGATGTTTAAAACATTTCAAGCAGTACATAAATTATAAGGCAAGAAATATACAAAGCAATGTAATTCACATTTAAAGAGAAGAAATATGGTGAACATTTTTTCTTTGATTTTTAGAAATCAGAAATCCCTCAGGGTGACTATAACCCATGCACTTAAGATATAAAAATGTTTTTTCCCCAATTTTTAGGTACCTAAAAAAGAACTTAAAGGTGAAGACATTACACATCTAAAGAGACTGTTTTTGCCTTGCCCTTGTGCACCATTAAGCAACTCAAATTACTTTATCAGCCAGCCAATATCGCAAACACCTGTCATTTCCTTAGTGTTTATCCAAATATTTGTGGGGTTTTTTTTCCATGTAATGTCACTGCATGGTCATGGAGGCCTTTGAACATTAAGTTCTTCTACCTTTGGACTTCAGGAAATTAATAGATGATAGGTATTTCTACAATGTTTTATATGAGAAAAAATATCTTCCATAGAGGTTGGATCTGTGTGATTATAAGAAGAAGCTAAGATTCATTGAGGACTTATCTTGTGCCCAGAACTGACTTTTACAGAATAATTCACTTTAACCCTCACATCAAATAAGGGAATTGACATTTGGAGAACTTAGATAACTTACCCTAGGCTACAGACCTAGCTGTAAAGTAAACAGGATACAAACCCACATCAGATTTAAGCACCTGTTTCTTAGCCTTCACCATGCTGTAGTGAAAGAGCAGTTCATTATATCTTGCAGCAAATGCAGGATTTCAAATATGCAATGTATACTGAGAAAGACTTGGATGTCATAACCTTTCCAATTCTTCTATACGTAACCATTACATTACCTGTGCCTATAGCCAGGTAATACAATGGTTACATATAGAAAACAGAGGAGAGGAAAGATAAAAAAATAAATAAATAAGTTTTGTATATTTGGAAAATAAAGCTAAATTCCAAAAATACATTTGTTTGGGGGCCATATTAGTTGGTTCTTAAACAATTGTCTCTCATGTTGAAATACATTATTCTTTTCTGCTTTTTATAAAAACTAAGATTAGGACTACAAAAATTGCATTTATTCTCTGTCAATTAATTCCTGTTAAAATCTGTAGTGGGGAAAGGAGACTTTAGAAGGCAGAAGGGAGACTTATAAATATGAAAAACAAAAAATGTAGATAAGAGCAGAAGTTGGTGAAATAAAAAAAGATAAAACAGAAAAATTCATTACACACAAAATATGGGTCCTTTAAAAATATTAATAAAATTTTCAAACCTCTGGCACAATTGACCAAGAAAAAAAAGAGAAAGCAAAAGAAATTTGAATTACAAAAGAAAACACATAGCCAAAGTTACAACAGAGATAAAAAGAAATAATAGCATTGGGGGTTTCTGTTTTCAGCATGCCAGACTAGATTATTTAGATCTTAAAAATCTACAAAACTCTAATGCCAATGGAAAATGGACTATAAACAAAGAAAATAGTGAGATAATAAGTACATATCATAGTAAATTTTATACATATACTAGTAGGAGGATAGTACAATGTATCTTGGGGGAAGCTGGGACTCAGACATCTTAAAAGAGGTACTACAGATGCTCATATTTCTAAGGCAGTGAAATACAGCTAGTACTGGGAAGATGAAAAGAAGGTGAAAACTGGAACTAATTGCTGTTGCAAGGGAAAAGGCCACTGATAAAGCTAAGTTGACATGACAGCCAGCTAACAGGAAGCAGAAAGCAAAACCAGAATATGTAAAAAATGCATCATTCACAGGGATAGTCAAAACATGTGACATTGGTGTATAGTAGTGTACAATCTTTCTGAAGACAATGTGGCGATATGGATCCAGAACCATAAAAATGTTCATTCCATTTGACATAGTAATCCACACTTTGTAGCTTATCCAAAAATAGGATTTAGAGATGCAGCCAAACATTTATGTTCATGGAAGCTCATGACAGTATTAAGATTTACATATATGCATAATAACTACATGTTTAAACATGTCCTATGCAGATAAGTTCTCCTTTTCACCCTAATTCTTTCAGTAGTTATAATAACTAAATATTACATACATAGAATGTCTTTACTTCAGCTCCTTATTAAGCAATTCCAAAACCACTAAAATGTTACCAAAAAAATTAGTAAGGAAATTAAAATCTTGTGGTCATCCCAAATGCAAAAGAACAAAAATAGTCCAGAGATTGGTCCAGCAATTTGTAAAATATATACTGCTGATCTCAATATTAAGCAAGCATAATAAAAAATTAAAAAAAGAATTAATACAGTGGGGGGAAAATCAATAAAATTCAATGTAGATGAATTTGTATACAAAAGTATGTTGCATTTCTGTATACTAAGAATGAATTATCAGAAATGAAAAATTAAGAAAACAATATGATAATAATTATATTTTTTTAAAAAAACTGTAGAATAAATGTAACCAAAGAGGTAAAAGATATGTACACTGAAAACTATAAGCCAATGATGAAATTAAATAAAAAAGTACAAATAAATTCAAAGATATTCTGTTTATGAATTGGAAAAGTAAATATTGTTCAAATGTCCATATTAACCAAAGCAATCTGCACATTTAATGCAGGTCCTATCATTATTCCAATGATGTTTTTCACAGAAATAGAAAAAAAAAAAGTTGTATAACTCTCATAGAACCACAAAAACAGCAAATAGCCAACGGAATTTTGAGAAGAAAAAACCAAGCTGGAGACATCACTCTCCTTTATTTCAAACTATATATTATAATACAACTATAGTAATCAGAAGCTATGGGATTAGCATAAGAACAGACACTAAATCAGTGTAACAGAGTAGTGGACCCAGAGAGAAACCCAAACATTTATGATCAATTATTTTATGACAAAGGAACCAAAAATACACAATGGGAGAGAGGCAGTCTCTTCAAGAAATGGTGTCAGGAGAGAGATTCCAAAATGGTGGCAAAGTAAGTGAAAGCTACACTGACACTCTCCCAGACCAAACTGGAATTACAATTTAAATAAAGAAAAAACATCCTGAATAATCAACTGAAGTCTAGCTGGAGAGAAACCTGATAGCCAAGGAAGAAAAGTAGAGACCACAGAGGCTGTTAAGAAGTGCTGAGTTGCAAAAGAGCTGGCCAGACTCCCTCAGGCAGCAGCTGAAGTTCCAGAGGGATATCTCAGCTGTGTGTGTGTGTGTGTGTGTGTGTGTGTGTGTGTGTGTGTGTGTGTGTTGGGGGGGGGGGGGGAGAGAAAGGAGGGAGGAGAAGAAAGGAGGGGAGTTCACACTGATAACTTTGCTGTCTAAACCCAAAGCTGGACTTCTAAGCCCAGAGAATCAGAACTGAAAAAAGGTGCCCACACAACATCTGGTTGTGAAAGCAATAGAGTTGCTATCTGCTAGGGAGAGAGGTTGGAAATACAGAAACTCTCTTAAAGGCAGGAACTCTCTTAAAGGACCAATGCACAAAGTTTTGTATGCAGCCACTCACTCTGGTAGAGGGAGGGCAGTTTAGACTAAATCATACAGCATGACCAGGGATGCAAAGATGGTACAATGTTCTCAAATTATGGGTTACATCACATAAACAAATTGGAAGACAGAAATCACATGATGATTTCAGATAATGCAGAAAAAGTACTTGACAAAATCCAGCACTCATTTTTGGGGGGAAAAAACTCTCAGCAAAGTGGGAATAGAGAGATCATACCTCAAAATAATAAAGGCATATATTACAAACCTACAGCCAACATTATACTCAATGGACAAAAACTAAAACAATATATTTTAAGAATGGGAACAAGAGAGTAATGTCTGCTTTCATTGCTCTTATTCAACATAGCACTGGAAGTCCTAGTCATAGTGATCAGACAAGAAGAAGAAATAAAAGGCATTCAAATTGGAAAGGAGGAAATAAAACTGTCATTGTTCACAGATGACATAATATTGTACATAGAAAAACCTTAAAGACTTCACCAAAAAAAAATTACTCAATTTAATAAATGAATTTGGCAATGTAGGAGGAAACAAAATCAACACCCAGAACAATGGTATTTTTATACACCAAGAATGAATTCTCAGAAAGAGAAACTAAACAAGCAATCACATTTACCATTGCAACAAAAAAATAAGATATTTAGGAATAAGCTTAACCAAGGAGGTAAAAGACTTGTACTCAGAAAACTATAGGACATTGAAAAAAGAGATAGAGGAAGATATAAACAAGTGGAAGAATATACCATGTTCATGAATTGGTAGAATTAACATCATTAAAATGTTCCAAAGCAATCCATAAATTCAATGTAATTCCTATAAAAATACCAATGACATAGTATTCAGATCTATAACAAATACTCCAAAAATTTATATGGAACCATATAAAGATCCCAGAGAGCTGCAGCAATCTTGAGAAAGAAGAACAAAGTTGAAGGGGTCATAATACCAGATATCAAGTTATACTATAATGCCACTGTACTCAAAACAGCCTGATACTAACACAAGAACAGGCATATATACCAATGGAACAGAACAGAGAAATTGACCCAAGCCATTATACTCCATTAATATTTGACAAAGAAGGCAAGAGCATACAATGGAGTCAAGACAGTCTTTCCAATAAATGGTGCTGGGGAAATTGGAGAGATACATACCAAAAAAGAAGAAAGAAAGAAAGAAAGAAAGAGAGAGAGAGAGAAAGAGAGAGAGAGAGAGAGAGAGAGAGAGAGAGAGAGAAAGGAAGGAAGGAAGGAAGGAAGGAAGGAAGGAAGGAAGGAAGGAAGGAAGGAAGAAAGAAAGGAAGGAAGGAAGGAAGGAAGGAAGGAAGGAAGGAAGGAAGGAAGGAAGGAAGGAAGGAAGGAAGGAAAGAAAGGAGGGAGGGAGGGAGGGAGGAAAGAAAGAAAAGAAGAAAGAAAGGAAGAAAGAAAGAAACTAGACCACCAATCTACACCAAACATAAGAATAAACTCAAAATGGGAAGGAAAAAAAAAAAAACCAACCATCAACAAAACGGAAAGGGAGCCCACTGTATGGGAAAACATATTTGGCATTGATACATCTGATAAAGGGTTAATATCCAAAATATATAAAGAACTCATACAACTTAACAAAAGGAAGACAAATAATCCAATTTAAAAATGGGCAAAGGATCTAAATAGACACTTCATCTAGCCTGCCTCTAGTAGACCTAGAAATGACCATGGGACATATGAAAAATGCTCAGTCACTGATCATCAGAGAGATTCAAATTAAAATGACAATGAGGTATCACCTCACAGTTTGTCAGAATCGCTATCATCAACAAATTAACAAATGACAAGTTCTGGGAGGACCTGGAAAAAAAGGAAACCCTAGTACACTTCTGGTGGGAATGGAGCTATTATGGAAAGCAGCCTGAATTTCTTCAAAAAATTAAATATGGAATTTCCATTTGACCCAATGATCCTACTTCTAGGAATATATCTAAAGAAATCCAAAACACCAATCATAAAGAATATATGCTCTCCTATGATCATAGCAGAGCAATTTATAATGGTTAAGATCTGGAAACAGTGCAAGCACCCATCAGTAGAATGAGTGAATAAAAATAAAAAAAAATCTATGGTGCATTTATACCATGGAATACAATCTATTGTACCAAATGGTAGAAAATATTTCCAAACCATATATCTGACAAATATATAAGAATTCATATGGCTCAATAGCAAAAAAATAAATAAATGAAAACAAATGCAAATCAAAACCACTATAAAATAGCACTCCACACCTGTTAGAATGTCTATGATCAAAAGACAAGAACTAACAAATGCTGGTAAGATTGTGGAGAAAATGCAACTCTGTGAATTGTTAGAAATGTAAATTGGTGCCATCACTGCAGAAGACAATATGGAAGTGCCTCAAGAAATTAAAAATAGAACTACAATATGATTTAGCAATTCTACTTCTATGTATTTTTGTGATTATAATGAAAAGACTAACTCTAAAAGACATCTTCACCCCTATGTTCACTGTAGCATTATTTAAAATAACACAGATAGAAAGCAACCTACATGTCCATCAATGGATGAGTGGATAAAGAATGTGATATATGTAATACCATGGAATATTATTCATCCATAAAAATGAAAGACAATCTTGCCATTTATGACAACATGAATGGACTTTGGAGGCAATTGTGCTAATTGAAATAAGTCAAAGAAATATAAGTACCATAAAATCTCAACTATCTGTGGAATCTAAAAAAAATAAAATAAGAACCAGCTCATGAATGCAAAGAACAGATTGGTGGTTGCCAGAGAGGGTGGGAGAAGTGAACATAATGACTGAAGAGAGTTAAAAATTACAAACTTCCACATATAATGTTATGGAGATACAATATATAGCATAATGACTAGAGTAGTAAGAAAATATTATATAATTAAAATTTTCTAAGAGTAGATTTTAAAAGTTCTCATCACAATAAAAAAAGTATTGGAACTATGTATGTAGAGATGAATGTTAACTGGAATTATTGTGGTGATTATTTCATAGTATCGATATATACAAATATAAAATCACTATGTCACACACCTAAAACAACCATATCTTATTAAAAATTTGACTTAACAAAAGAATAACTACATATCTACTGAATTAAAACAGGAGTTAAGACAGTAGAAATTGGAAAAGAAGAAAAAGAAAACCCATAGAAACAATCTACTATAGATCTTCGAAGAATTAAATAAATATGAAAAAAGAAGCTACAGATAATTTAAGGAGTCTACCCAAATCACCTGTTCTAGGAAGCCTTCCGGACAATCTGTAAACTGGAAAGTCTGCCTCTGAGCTATCATTGTCCCTGTTCCTTCTTAGAACCCAATGGACTACAAACTGTGGCTCACGAACCACATGCAGCTCTTTGGCTCCTTGAGTTTGGCTCTTCCACAAAATACCACGGCCTGGGCGAGACTATTTTGAAGAAGTGACGTTAGAAGAAGTTTAAGTTTTAAAACTTTGTCTCTCAAAAGAAATTTCAATCATTGTACTGTTGATATTTGGCTCTGTTGACTAATGAGTTTGCCGACCATTGCTATAACCCATTGTGCTTACAGTACTGCATAAAGTGATGGCTAATTTATTTCTCTTATCCCCTTCCTAAGGTGTGATCCTTGAATCTATGGCACAGTAGGCTGATCTTTGTGAACTGTATCAACTGAATCCCTTGCCCTCGAGATTCCATGGTGTCTTGTCAATGGTAACCTTTGGTGGCAGATGGGGATGGTAAGAGAATGAGGTGAGAACAGGAATTTCCCAGCTCACCATCTGCTGCTCACCACAGAAAGGCTGTCTCTGTCTGCAGAAATTCAGCTCTGATCAAGCTGTCTTCTCCCTACAGCTACCTTCTCTGAGTTTCCCAATCTGTTCCCTCTCCTTGCTTCTTGAGGCCTAGTAGGCTTACTACGGCCTCATTTTGCTAGCCCTAGGATCGTTTGCTTTTCTAAACACTTCCCACACCTCCATAAGGAGTCCTTTCTCAAGTTGCCTACTTAGAGATGGTTTCTCATTCTTTCCAGGTCCCAGACTAGTCAAAAGCCTTAATTCACAATTATGCATAAGATCTTTCTTAAAAATTTATCTTTATTGTTAAAAGTATTACAGATGTCCCATTTTATTCCACATTGATCCCCTCCACCCCACACACAGGCCTTCACCACACTATTGTCTATTTCCATGTGTGATGCATATATGCATATAAGTTCTTTAATTAATCTCTCCCCATCCACCACTGTCTTCCCTAGTAGATTTTCCTGTCTGTCCCATGATTCTATATCTCTGGATCTCTTTTGTTCATCAGTTTATTTTTTTTTTCATTTGATTCCACATATAAGTGAGATCATGTGATACTTGACTTTCTCTGACTGGTTTATTTCACTTAGCATGATACTCTCCAGATCCTTCCATGCTGTCTCAAAGAGTAAGGGAGCCTTCATTTTTATAACATCATAGTGTCCCACATTGTAAGTGTGCCATAATTATGCATAAGATCTTGAATAAGGCACAAATTTTTCTTTGACAGAAAATGTCATCTTACACTTCATGAAGGGAACTATTACGTAGCATTCTGGTCATTCCCTAACAGATCAGAAGATGATTCAAGAAATAGTAAACACCCATGGATAAATAAATAAAAATAATTGGTATGTAAATAGACTAAAATAATTGGACTTGTAGATTCTATTTATTCCCTCACAGTCAGCACTTTACATATACTTCAGTCCTCATATTCTTGCCACATGGAGGTGGTCACAGAAGGCTTATAAAAGGAAGTGATGTCTGTGTTGACACAGAATGGAGAAGCAGGAATCATCCACAAAGATGGAAGGACAAAGAAAATCCTAGGTAGAATGCTGTCATACACAATAAAGCAGATGCAAGAGAGCCAGTTGCATTTTAGGAACCTCAGACACTTCAGTAATGAAGAAAAAGGGAAGATTGGAGGTAGATAGAGCAGGATTTTATTCCAAAGACCATGTGGAGCCACTATTTATACCTAGAAATGTCATTATTTAATCATTGTCTTGGGCATGTGTATGGAGCAGCAGTGAAAAGATGACTGTTATAAAGATTAAAATAAATAATGAAGGTAACTAATGAGTGTACTATTACATACTTTCAGACACTGGTTCTTATTTTTCTTAGGTTGTTGCTATATGATGTTTTTCCCCCCTGCTCTATGGTACTAGTCCACTTTCTGAAGCCCACATGTGCCCAGTTACTGTTCTGACTGTCAGGCAGACTTCTAGTGTTCAGACCAATCATATCTCTTGAAGTGGTGTATCCTTTGACTAATGGATTGCTCTATGTCACTCACTGGGACAAGAGTGCCACCTTGTGTTCACAATCACCAACTGTTTTTTTTTTGTTTTGTTTTTTTTCACTTGAGCTACTTTGGGATGAGGCCACTGACATTTCCCTTCAGGAGTAACTTGAAAGAGAAAATTGCTAACAAATGTTTTGCCAAATACAACAGAAAGGGAACCCAGACCCTTTTTCAGTATAAACTCAGTGCTGCTGCCTAGGTTTAGCAGATTGGTTGCTACAGGCTGGAAAATACTTACCCTACATCCTCTGAACTCTTGCTATTATTGCTTTTAACAGATGTACCAGTATTTTAAGCTTAAATTTAAAAATTATTATCTAGGACTTAAATAGGTTAAGTACAGTCCTACCCTGCAGTCTCTCATAAAGGCTCATCTTAAAAATGACTTCTGAGAAGGGAATCTGGAGGTTGTTTGAAAGTGCATTCCTTGATGTCTGCAAAGGAGGCTGTAAGCCTTTGCAGACAGACCAACTATTTAAACTACTTTAAAATAATTATTGCAGAAAGAAATTTCTTTAAATCCCTGGAGAAGGATCAGGACAAATTCTTTCTGCCTCCTCCTCCCCACACATTTCCACAGACAATTTTGCTTTACTTTCCTCATCTTCTGGCTTCCTTTTTTCTCCTATATTTGTTGAAAAAATAAGATCCTAATACCTGAAAGTCCATTGCTATTTTCTGAATCAAAGTAAAAAGTAATATACTGTTACTGCACATCTAAAAATTCCCCTGCACACACATGGTGAGCATGTGATGTAAATTACATTATGTACCCGAAAATAAAACCTATCTTTACTGAGTATTTTATATATATTACCTAACTTAATTCTCACAAAAATCTGCCAATGAAAGTTTTATTGCCCTCATTTTTAATATGGTAAACTGAATCTCAGAAAAGATTATGCCAGTTCGCATATCTATGGAGTGGAGGAATCATTCCAAATCCAATTATCTCCAACTCTAAACACCTATTCCCAAACCATTATGCTTCATTGCCTCTAACAATAAATCTCCAATTTATAAGGATACACTAGTACCAACTACCTCTTAAGTACAACCAAATATAAATTACGTGTAAATGTCAAAACTGATAAAAATTTGAAAGTAAGGTGATTATTCAAAACTTACTGAAAAGCTACAATAATTAAGACAATGGGTAGTAACATAAGGATAGACACAGAAATTAATATAATAGAATTAAGAGTCCAGAAGTAAACCTATACATCTAGGGTCAACTGATTTTAGGCAAGAGTGCAAAAACCATTCAATGGAGAAAGAAGAATAGAATCAACAAATAGTGCTGGGACAAGTGAATAATCACATTCAAAATGATGATGTTGAACCCGTACTTCACCCCATATGAAAAATTAACTCAAATGAACTAAAGACCTAAATGTAAGAGAAAAACTTTAAACTCTTACAAAGAATATGAACATAAATCTTTCTGACCTCAGATTAGAAAATGGTTTCTTAGATATTTTAAAAGTACAGCATCAAAACAAAAATATGGTTACAAAGAATATGAACATAAATAATAAATAATAATAAAATAATAAAAAGACAAATAACCCAACTTCATTTTTTTTAAACTTTTTTTTTCAGAGAGGAAGGAAGAGGAAGAGAGTTAGAAATATCAATCAGCTGCCTCCTGCACACCCCCCACTGGGGATCAAGCCCAAACCAAGATACATGCCCCTGACTGGAACCGAACCCAGTACCCTTCAGTCTGTAGGCTGACGCTCCATCCACTAAGCCAAACCAATCATGGCATAACCCAACTTTAAATGAGCAAAAGACATGGAAATACCTGGAGAGTATTATGCTAAGCAAAATGAGCCAATCAGAGAAAGACAAATATCACACAATCTCATTTATATGTAGAATCTAATGATTAGCAAAATAGATACAGGGACATGGAAGCTTAGAACAGACTAACAAATTTCAGAGGGAAGGGGGAAAGGCTGGAAGAGATGAACCAAAGAACTTATACATGCATATATTCATAACCCATGAACATAAATAATAGTGTGGTAAAGGCCTGGGGGAGTGTGGGAAAGGACTGGAGGGGTTCAGTGGGAGGAGAAGGTAATATCTGTAATTCTTTCAAAACTAAAGATAAATTAAAAATAATCCTACCTAATAAAGAGGGGATATGATAATTGAACCTCACACCATCACAAAGATGGAAGCTCCCACAGCCAATAAGGAGGGAATATGCTAATTGACTGTCACACCCCCAAAGATGGCTGCACCCATAGCCACAAGATGACAGCACCCAGTTCCCTCAGCCCCAGGGACAGCAGGCCCAAAGCTCAGGCAAGCTTTGGATGGCAGCTGCCCAGCCGCCCAGCACCACCGAGGCTCAGGTAACCAGGGCTGGCCAAGGCAGTTAGGGGCAATCAGGCTGGCAGGGGAGTGGTAGGGAGTGATCAGGCCTGCAGGCAGAAGCAGTTAGGGGCAGTCAGGAAGGGAGGCAGGCAAGCAGTTGGGAGCCAGCAGTCCTGGATTGTGAGAGGGATGTTCGACTGCCCTTGAGGGGTCGCAGATTGGAGACGGTACAGACTGGGCTGAGGGACACTCCCACACACACTGTGCATGAATTTTGTGCACCGGGACTCTAGTATAGATAATAAAAATCCCAGTCTCTTGGGGATTTATAGCACTTAGAACAACAAAAATGTTCTTATTCTATTTGTCAACCGTGGTTACTGTGTGCTCCATAGTCCCTTCTCTTCATGATCTTGGTACAAAGTAGCCCTTTTGTGGAACTTTGTCACTGTTGTGTCAGAGGGAAAAGAGAAAGAGAAGGACATAGGATGTCTCTTCTTAGAACTTCTGGCCAGAAATGGCATATAACTTCCACTTACACTCCCGTGGCCAATGCATGTAACCTGGCAACATCTGACATCACTGAGCTGGGAGGTATAACCTTCCCCCAGGAAGGACACTGTGAATCACATGGCTAAGCCTGGCATCACAGGATGGGGAATCAGCAAATATGTAAGAATAATAGTCTACCATCATGGCAAATAACAGAATCTGAATGAGACCTTAGAGATCATCTCAATCATCTCATTCAAGCCCACCTGCGGGGGAGAAGTCAGAGGTCTAGAAAGGAAAACTTATTTACTCAGAGTTATATAACTTATTAGGGTTGAATTTCTGATAAAGAGTTCCCTCTCCCTCTTCATGATAGAATTTACCTTTTTACATGAAAAACCTATAAATGAAAAAGCAATAGAGTAAAGCAACTTAACTATGAATCTGCACAAAAGAAAAGTAGATGCCAAGAGTAACTATTTCAACCAGCAAATTCAAATGTATGTTATTAATGATGAATATCATTTGTATTCAATAGAATGCTTGAAAATAAGCAAAATTATTCATAGTTATTTGGAGAAATATTAACAAACAGGTCTTGATTTGTTGTTTTGATGATAGATTTAAGAAAATTACGAAGTATTAATAATGCAGAATATATTGTGGTTCTGAGACATCAGTCTGAGCTCATATTTAGCCAGATGGATAGACAGATAGATGGATACAGAAATAATTACAGGTGTGTCTATCTACATGGCTTAGTATACATACAAATCTACATTTTTTTAGTTGTTCTGTGACCATCTAGAAGCAGTGATACCCCATTAGCAGTGAGCACACCCATGCTTAGACCTTTGTTCCTAATACCACTCTGTAGTAAACAGAACCAGAGCTCCCTGAAGAAGTGTTAGTGTCTAGGTCTGAGGGAGGGAAAATGCAAGATGATGCTGGAGATTTTTGTAGTGCCAGAAAGTTAAGATGTGTTCAAAAAACCAAGTTCAGAGACACATCAAAGAAGCCTATGTAAGAACCCTCAAAAGCCACAACCAGAATAATTTAAGTCACAAAAAATCAATAGTGTAGCATTGAATTATAACCCAAAGTTTAAAATAATACACATGAGTTCATAGTGGTATTAATAAGTTCATAAGGAAATAAAGAAATGACAAATCTTTTTTTACAAAAGAAGTCTGGATTTATGTCAGTACTGCTCTTTCCAGGAGCTTCAATCTTCCCTTGCCAGAAACCAATTCCAGCATGTCAGTGAAGCAGGAATTTTAGGGGGATATAGGCAAACAGAGATTTTTGGAATTGGGGTCCATGGGAAAAGCATGGAGCTACAGACTGGGAGAAGGTAATTTCCATAACACAAGGAAGCCAGGAACAGTCACATCTCCATAAGATAAGAGAACTAGAAGTACTCGGGATAGGTTTACATTTACAAAATAAAGAGAAGGAAGCCCTTCATTCAGAAGAAAGCCCTTCATTCAGATGGAAATGAAGCCCTTCATTCAGAAGGAAGAAGAGGGAGAACTTCACAGGTCAAAGGAGAATATTGACCAATCAAAGGAGATATCAGGCACCAGGATCTTTATAAGTCATAGGGAAAAGAATCCAGTGGAACTATTCCCCCTCCCCACATGAGAGTCTGTACTTGTTCTTCAACAAATCTCCATCTTTGCTATACCACTTTCTGTCCTTGGATTCATTCTTTGATTCCTACAGACAAAGAATCCGGGATGCAGTCCAAAAATTCGGTACTATCAACAGGGCTGAATCATCTGGGACAGCTAAAAAGCATCTCCCCCAAACCTGAATAGGATAATTGATTGCTGCCAGACAGCTCAGGGCATCTTAAATCTGAATGTTATTGCCTCCTATTGGCCAAACACCTGAACAGCTGTAGGCTATTCCCCAAACTGACAATGCTTCTGTGAATCTTACCCTTTGAAGTGTACGTCTCCACCTTGCCTTAGGACAAATTATGTTAATAAATAGCACAGGGTCCTTAGACATGGGGTAGTTTTCAGTTCCTTTAGCTGAAGCTCTTCTGACCCCCAATGCCTTTCAAAATTATTTTTCATCCTTGGACTCCTTCTTAATCATCTATGCCAGCGTTCTTCAACCACTGTTCTGCGGCACACTAGTGTGCCGCGAGATGTTGCCTGGTGTGCCGTAGGTGCAGACAAGACAAGAATTTTATAATTTTTCACTATTTTGTTTACTTAATATTTCATAATAAAGTAATTATAAAATACTTTCTTTGTGTTTATTTGATTCCTATTCAAAAGAATTACTTTATATATAGTCAATATAGGCACAGAGTTAAATTTTTTAACATTTTCTAATGGTGGTGTGCCTCGTGATTTTTTTCATGAAACAAGTGTGCCTTTGCCCAAAAAGGTTGAAAAACACTGATCTATGCATCAGCTCCTTTCTCCAGATTGCAGCACCCTTTGTAAGGCTGAGACAAGAATCCTGGCAATCCCTCACTCTTAGTGTGAGCTAGATATAGTGACTTGCTTCCAAAAACAGATATGGAAAGGGAACACACACACGTACAAACACATCAGTGTGTCTGCACTATCTGGTTGCCCAATCTTCCATACTGTGCAACAAAAGGCATACCAATGAGGGTCAGCCAGACACATGATGTACTTTCCAAGCTGCTGTCTCAGAACCAGGGAGAGCACTGGGCTCCTGGACCACTCTTAGGCTCCAGTGTTCAGGAAATTTGGGGAATTTGTCTGACCATGAATAAATTGGGGGAAGCTGGGCTCCAGGAGTCCACACTTCAGAATGCCTTTTTTCAAAAGTTTTAAGTCCCCATTTGGTGATTGAACTGCAAGACATCCAGGCAAGGGTACTCAGACCTAGTCCTGTGTGGGTCCAGTTATGTGTAAACACCTTCCTCAAAATCTTCTGTCTGCCTCTGAGTCCCTAAAAAAGCCACTCCATCTCCATTTCTCCCCTCTCATGCTCTCTTCCTTCTTTGTGAGATTGCAACAGATGGGGGAAGTATTTGACACAATCAGCATGAGGCCAAAGTGGGGTTGGGTGTGGATGGGGGAGGGTGTGGATTGTAGCATTCCAGATACAAAGGGAGCCTTTTGTCTTAAGTTGGTACCAAAACATTTTGCAAGCACCATACTTAAAACAATAAAGCATAATTATTAAGGACAAAATAAACAGGTTGTGGAATAGCATGTACCGTATGAAACCAATACTATAAAAATAAAAAATGTACAAAGTATCAAGGCTATAAATGGCTCTTAAATCTTTAAATTCATAGACAATGGTCTGATATCAGTGAATATCTCTGGAACCAGGGAAAAGACGTCCAATATCAATTATTTTTAGGGTTATAGAAGGAAGAACACATGAGGCCAAAGTGGTAAGGGATTATAAATTTATTAGTTCATCTGGATACAAGGTGGGCTGAGCCCCAAAATGGCACCAGCCCCCAAAGATGGCGAGTCAGAGACTTTTAGAGGACTCTTGGCAGGTTTTATCTGGGCAGAGAATTCTCTGTGCAGGCCCAGATTCTGGGAAAGTCCAGAGGGGAGAGATAATGGTCTTAGCAAATGGAATGTGGTCTAAGCAAGTGGAATGTCCCTTGTGAAGCGGCCTAAAGGTCAGTTCCCAGGGGAAGGATACTGATTCAATTATTTAATCAAACTTTACAAGTATAACATCTAATTTTTACAAGAAAACATTATCCTCCAACTCTTATACTTTCTCTATTCAATATACCTTAATCAAGCCTTACTGTGCTTTTGTCCAGATCTAGTTCCTTCTTCCACTAATGCTTTTACAGACTTATTAAGTTTACTACACTCTTCATGTATTCTCATCCTAGACTGTCAAATTTCTTGTAGGATCAGTGTTTTCTTCTCCATTCAATTAACTATCCTTACAATCATCTCTGTCTTCTTTGTACCTCACATTGCTTAGAGAGTTCTAGTAGTAAAGAAATGCCATGTTTCATATACCCTACCTGTACCACAATCTTTACTCTTTTTCAAAATTATAATAATGCTAAAATATTACTTTCAATGTTCATTATCCTCAACTCAGAAGAGTATTAATGTTTCTTTTACTCTATTATCCCAATGGGAATTAGAAGTCCTCCTATGAAGTGGGGGGAAAGAGAACAGCGACACTTTCACAGAACCTACAAAAGTTTCAGAATGGCAACCATTCTTTGAAATATAACAGTACAAAAACAAAAACAAAAGCAAAAACATAAATAATTAAAAGGAAATGAGGATAAAAGAAAAATAATATCCTGAACCATAATATTAGATTTTTACTTAGTTACATCACAGAGAAAGAAGGCAAAATATTTTAAAAACTTATGTTCTTTAGAGAGGCTGTTGGTTTTATAACAAATAAAAGGAGAAACAGTTGAATAAGCTTTGGGTCTTCATTTCTCTTTCCTTCTCTCGGGGTAAACTGAAAAAGAAAAGGACAAATACAATTCCATTAATAAAATGGCATTTAAATCTATCTAAATGAATGTCAAATAGCTTAGACTGTCTTTCTGCAATTTCCAGTTTTCACCAATGAAAATAATTCAAGCTTGCCCTCGCCCCATGGCAGCTGAGTTCTGCTGCTGCACTAAGGGAGCAGACACCCTACGAGGTATTGTAAAGTCCTCTCTTCATCGCTGATATCATGTTACTCCTCAGGCTTCAAAGTCAGAAGCTTCCAACATCACTCCTCAGGGTCAATTCCTAAACACCTATCTCTTACCTTCGTTAATTACAAATCAACAAGGTGTCTTCTTCAAGTCAGACCTCTAGGAGGAAAATCTTACCATTTAGGGCTGAAACAAGCCACAATCTAAAACAACCAATTTGCAGAGACAGGAAGTTCTTCCTTTTCTGAATGCACAATGTGTGGCATTTTCATGTGGCAAGAGTAAGTTAAAGTCCAGTTAGTGGAATAAGCAGCACGGTCAGTTTGGAAAATATGAATGGAATTCAAGCTAAAATTTACTAGACAGCTCGTTTTAAGAAAAAGTTTCTTAATATTTCTCCAAAATATTGCAACCAAAATGGATGAAACATGTTTAAATTTTAAAGTGGGTCTTTTTGTCCTAAGTAGAGAAATTCTATTAAAATTAAGCATGTTGACACACCGGAAACTTAGTAGCAAATTATTGACTATTAAGTAGGAGTTCACATAGCAGATTTCTCATATTCTCCGATGACATGATTTGGTATTGAACTATTATTTTGAACCTTGTGAAATCATTGCCATTTAACTTTTTTTAACCTTCAGAAATTCATATTGTCCAGCCTAATAGCTGAAGTAATCCGCTGTGAGTCATTGCTGAGTTGAATGGCTCTGTCTACTGTGTCACTAGGTCAGAACAGGACAGTGATTAACTATCAAGCTGTGGTTTCAATTTAAATCGTGGCTCCACCTCTCAGAATCTGGATGTTCCTTGGCCTATGGTCAATCTGTGCTTTGATCTGAAATATGGGAATAATAATAGAATTTAACTCAGACAACTACTGTGAAAATTAAATAAGTTAATATATAAAAAGACCTTAAAACAGTGATCGATGCTAGTCCACATGACTCTTAGCTATTTTAATATTAACTAATATAATTAGTAGGGTTTTGTTTTTGTTTTTTTTAAGAAAATCCAGAGGATATTACCTGAAATACTTGTGATTTTGTTGACTTTAGGCTAAAATTGCCTGGCATAAGCAACAAGTTTTGGACCCTGGATACAAAGAAATGAGAGAATTGGGAGAGGTAGTAGCATCATTATTAGGATAAATGAACATTTATACAACCATTGGATGATTACAAAGTAATTTTCCATGCTTCACATCCTTTAATTCCAGCTTAATACTAGAATCTCTAGAAGGAAACTTAATGGCAACCTTTGCACCCAAATAAATAAAAGCATTATTGTCCAGTCATAGGAGAAAACAGTAATTGAGTTAGACATTTAAATATAAATTCCTCCACTTGCTTATGAAATCAAGCACACAGATTCACCCAAATTGCAAACCAGTACTTTTAAATAAAATGCTTAAATAAATTAAGGTTTTGGTTTAATGATGACTCTACCAAAAGATTTCAGAACTTCTGAATATTTCAACTGTATTCATAAATGGCTCAACTTTAGAATAGAACAAATACTAAAAACGTTTAATAATATGCTTCAGTTCAGCAGGAGAAAAAAGCATTTTTTCTTAAGTTAATTTAAGTCATTTTTTTCAGACAACTATCCTATATAATAAAAACCTAATAGGCTAAGTGCCGGTTATTTAGTCAGCTGTTCACCCAATCAAAGTGTAATATGCTAATGATATGCTAAGGCCACTCAACCGCTGGATATGATTTGCATTGACCACTATGGGACAGACAGGGAACCAGTCGACCAGTCGCTATGATGTGCACAGACCACAAGGTGGCAGATGCTCCAACTGGTAGGTGAGCTTGCTGCTGGGGGTCCAGCTGATCAGGACTGAAAGAGACAGGCCGTACACGCCCTGGAGCTCTTCCACAGTCCCTCCCCAACTGGCCAACCTCCCACATCCCTCCCCAGCCCCAATCATGCACCAATGGGATCCCTTGGCCTGGCCTGCACCCTCTCAAAATCCAGGACCCCTCAGGGGATGTCAGAGAGCCAGTTTCAGCCCAACCCAACAGGCCAGGAGAGGGATCCCACTAGAGTACAATTCATGCATGGAGCCTCTAGTATGTAGAATAAGATTCCTGGGCCCCATGTGCAGAGTGTCCTTCAGATACAGAGTCCCCTGAGCCTTAGCTTGAACAGGCCACAACAAAAGACACTGTATATTAAAATGAAGATGACTCTAGCACCTCATCAGCAAAGCAGGTTTCTTTGTCATTAGCTGTGCAGCACTTCTGTATAAGAGCTGAGAATTTTTCCATAACAGTCTTCAGTTGTTCCTCAGTGGCTTTGGGCTTGTGTTTCAATAGCTCTGCAATGGCACTGCAATCAAATGAAACCAAAACAAAACAGGGAAGAGGTTACTCACATAAAGAAAATGAAGATGGTAAAGGCAGTAGTACTATTGTTTGAGATCATAATCCTTGGAGGCAGGCAACTGTGAGCCTGAGGCACAGGCTTACCACTATAAAATTCAATATTCTCATTTCCATCAGGAAGAGAATAAAATCTACCTTCGTGAAGTTGGTGGAAGTCTCAAATAAAATCATCAATGAAAATTGCTCAATATCTATAGTATCAGTAAATCAATAAACTCTTCTCAAATAAATGTCTGGAAATCATTAAGCCATTGCATTTAAGTAGTATTCAGTTTATAGCGATGTGAGAACTAAAAATTATTCTTAGCAGCTTAATTACCTTAGACTATATTTATTTAAAGTTTTGAATCCAAGATTCTATATTTTTGGTCTTTAGTTGGTCTATTCAAAATGAATATGCAGGGGATAGGGGAAATAAGACTATCCAAACTCATGGGAGCCAGAGGTTCTCTTTTATTGATGTCTGCACAGATAATAGTGCTAGAGTGTGCTATGAGCACAGTAAGTTTTGCAATATTCCTCTTAAGTCTATGGCCACATGACAGCAACTTTATATGCAATATCTAACCACTTGTGACAGTGACAGTCACATCTCAGAATTCACACTTCTACACGTATTTCATCCAAATGTCATTCTCAAAAGTTATATCACATAGGTTTGCCAAATCATAATACAAACTTAAACTCATTTATGCCTAGAAATAAATTTTTCTAAGAGTTTGCCTAACTTTTTCTTACCTCACAAATGAATCAGTTAATTGTTCAGCTTTTTCTATTGTACCTGTCTTAAGATATTATTCTATTACTAGAGGCCTGGTGCAAGAAATTCAATCAGGGGGGATGGTCCCTCAGCCCAGTCTACACCCTCTCCAATCCGGGACTCCTCAGGGGATTTCTGACTGCCGGTTTAGGCCTGATCCAGAAGGACATCCCTCTCACAATCCGGGGCCACTAGCTCCTAACCACTCACCTGCCTGCCTGATCACCCCTAACTGGTCTACCTTCCTGCCTGATCTCCCCTAACTGCTTCTGCCTTGGCCACCACCCCCATGACTTTGTCCAGAAGGATGCCCAGAAGATGTCCAGTCTATCTGGTCTAATTATCATATTACTCTTTTATTATTATAGTATAGATAGCCTTTATCCTCAAGATTATTCTGAATAATTTTAGGCAAATTTATAGTACAGGTTTATTTGTTATTGTTTGCTTGTTTTGCTAAGAAAACAAAAGCTATTCTTTTTTTATTACATGTTTATCACCTTAACAAGGAAAATACTTAAATACTATTTTCTAAGGAATTTAATCACTACTTCAGAAAAAGTTATCATTCCATTGACAGCTCTCCCTA
This sequence comes from Pipistrellus kuhlii, assembly GCF_014108245.1. Classification (NCBI taxonomy): domain Eukaryota; kingdom Metazoa; phylum Chordata; class Mammalia; order Chiroptera; family Vespertilionidae; genus Pipistrellus; species Pipistrellus kuhlii. The sequence continues at coordinate 157,017,220 of NW_023425404.1, forward strand.
TCAAGGTTACAAACATATTCAGTAATGAGACGCCACTCACATTTGTTTCAAAACTTGTTGCTCAAACTTGGTACGTGTACATACAAATGCATGGAGGCTTAATGTTCCAGCATTGAATTGTTTTGGAATGTAGGTTTCATCATCTTTCAGAGCAGAAAAGCATGGCCGTCTGTCCAAGAATGACTCTGAGCAGCATATGGTCACTCTGGTATTCACAGGTGTCCGCTCATATGCCGTGCAAAACACATTCAGGGCAATGGACAGCTAAAGAACAGGATGTCCAGCAGAAATTTAAAAGAAGCATAATGAAAGTTTTCTTGAACTCCTACTTTCCCATGAACCAAAAAGAGTCTTGTGTTTTAACTAGAAACTCTGAACACAAGATAGACTTGAGGGAATGATTTGCTTACTACAAGTCTTACGGGATGTTTAAAAGTTTTTTCTATTACAGATATATCTATATTTGCATAATAATCCATTCAATAAAGTAATTTGAGGTGATTCCTAAGGTATGTGTTGGAATGGGGTGAAAGCAGTCTTCCAAAAAGTACAAAAATTTTAATGCCAGATTAAAACGTTAAAAATTCATGGAATTTTTTCAGAACAATTTATCAACTTCAGGATCTTGTCTCAATCTTCATTCTGATGGTCAGGATAATGTAGGCAACCAAGTTCTACACACACACACATACACATACACACACACACACACATGCACACGTTAGTTCACTCTTGCTTCTGAAAGTAATCTTTCTAAATATCTCAAGACCAAAGTTCATCATTATTGACTTATTATATTTCAGCTTAACAATAACCCACAACCTGCAGACCAACTCGACTTATTACGTTTCAAAAGACTCACATAGTCTTCAGCACAAGCTGTTCTTTGTGATTCAGGAAGGATACAACACTTGCTGCCCATGCTTGCGAGGTTTGTTGAAAAATACACAAGAGTTGGAGTTGACAATTGGGGTATTTTCTTGGTGTAACAAATTAAGAGCCTGTAACAAAACAGTCTAGTGTTTTCAGCCGGGCATAAAACTACTTTTTCTAACATAGTAGGTGAAGCAGAAAACAGACAAAATCAAGTATAATAATTTTCCATTCATAAAATTATCTCCATCTTTAGGTTATTTGGGAGAAAGTTGGGGAGACCTCATCTTAAGCAAATAGGTAAGCCTAAATTTGAATTGCACCTGTTCTGTGTAGTTTTAGGAAAGTTACTTAACTTACTATAATTCAGTGACATTAATATATTTATTAATTGCTTTTTTCTTTCAATAAAACTTACAGAGAGTTTAAGATGCAGGGGTAGTCTAAAGTAGATTTAAAGTTGTGCATATGGAAAAAGATATGCAGGTTATGATTACATTAACTTTTTTAACACTGTTTAACATACTCACAACTATATTCCTACTATTGCTCTCCCTTGTATATCAGCACTGTGCTAAATTAGAAAGATATGGATGAGTTTTCTAATCTATAAAATGGGAAGAAATATACCTGATTCAATAGGAATGGTGCAGGGATTAAATTAAAAGACATAAAGTATGCCATTTATCTGGTATGATGACTAGCATGTAATAATTCTTTATTAAGAATTCCAACCACCATTGAAAGTCGATATGTCTACTCAAGGGAAGAGACTTGTTAATTGTTATTATCCCTAGCACCACAGTTAGAAGAGTGTTTATATATGTAAGTTGAACAGTAAATGTCTATTTAATAATCTTTCCCTACTGTCTTTACTTCCACAGATAAGGCTCTACTAAATCAACATATTATTCTTTCAACTCATGTATTGCAGTACTTCTTGATGCACTGTCACTTAAGTCTAACTATTTGCTATTTCAAAAAAGCATTGCTGTCTTTTGTTTGTTCATAGCTATTTCTTAACCTTCAAAGGGAATCTTCGGTTCCTATATCAAAAGATTTAGTATTTTCCTTCCCAGTCTCAAGAGGCTAATTTTTTAAACTGAACTCAAATAAAAGTTTCTTCAACCCATCAACTATTTTATTCTCCAGTCTTTCTTATAGAGAGAGATTAGAAATATAGCCTGTATTTTCAAATATATCCTGTATTTTCATATAATATATGGCAGGTAGTGATATATTTATATATACACATGGCAGGTAATGATATATATGTGTATGTATGTATGTATGTATGTGTGTGTGTGTGTATATATATACAGTATATATGTGTGTGTATATATATATATATATATATATATATATATATATATATACACACACACACACTAATAAAAGGGTAATATGCTAATTAGACCTGACATCTTCCAGACATTTTTCTGGACCAGTGCTTCTCAACCTTTCTGATGCCGCGACCCTTTAAAACAGTTCCTCATGTTATGGTGACTCCCAACTATAAAATTATTTTCACTGCTACTTCATAACTATAATTTTGCTACTGTTATGAATCATAATGTAAATATCTGTGTTTTCCAATGGTCTCAGGCTCTACAGCAGCAGTTCTCAACCTGTGGGTCGTGACCCAAAGGTTGAGACCCATTAACAGAGTCGCCTAAGACCATTGGAAAACACACATATTTACATTACAATTCATAACAGTAGCAAAATTACAGTTATGAAATAGCAATGAAGAGAGAGAGAGAGAGAGAGAGACAGAGAGAGAGAGAGAGAAAGAGAGACAGAGAGAGACAGAGAGACAGAGATATTTAAAAATTACAAAGTGATCAAGAAAAATATTAGTCAAAAACAAAAATACGCACGCATCTTGGTAGCCATACTCTCCCATGTTTTTGAAAGTTTCACAATCTTTTTTTACAAATTCATGTGGTTCATCCACAAGAGGCTGAAGTTCATACAACTAAAAGAAAAGAATTTAGTTTACGAGGTTTTACTCAGGGATCAGATGTAGGCTGTTTTTTACCTGTATAGGCCAAATAAGAGCCTTTTTCCCTTCTGCCCAAAGTCATGTAAATAAACCTTTGATGCCAAGCCTATTATATAATACATCCACACTGCATAGTATAAGTGATTAAGAATATTCAGGCTCTGTAAGCTGCAGCCCTGCAGGTTGCTTGTTATAAAGAATATTCAGGCTCAGGAGTGTATTTGAGCCAGGTAAGCTGAATCCTTTTCTAGTTATAGAAAACTCTAAGATGGAAATGAAGATGGTTCCTCACCTCATGGAATGTTCTGTGAAAACGACCTGAACTAATGAAATTTCAACAGCTCTTGGAACACAATAAAAGCTCAATACATTATAGCTATAATTGTAAGTATTATGGTTATTATAAAGCCATATCTCTAGTTGGATCCAGACATCTCTGAAATAACAGTTTTTTCCTTGATCATGGGATCCATCATGGTACCTGGCATATAGCAGATTCTTGGTAAAGGAAAGAAGTTTGGAGATCACTCCATATATTCAAAGTGCTAAATATCCTAAACCTGCTGAAATCCCATTTTAACATAGTTAAATATAATGGCAAAATCCTCCAGAATAGATTTTATCTCCTTACTTAATTTCTTATAGAATCATTCCTAAACCTTCTCAAAAAGATTTGAAAATATTTTAAATAAGTAGATTTTACAACCTTCCTTAAGATGCTAATTCTTGATATTTGATAAATCTTAAAATCAGGTTAATTTTCTTCATATATACGTTATATCACTTTCAGTTAACATTTACATTTACTTCATCTTATTTTGTTCCCAAACGTTTAAAAAAAAATAAAAACAAAACATTGTCAAGATTTTGTGAAATTAGAGATTGTTCTCTTCAAATCATTTTTCTCTGGACTATTCTAGGTTTTATTGTTTTATTAACCATTCTATCAAGACCATTCCCCCCTAAGATGCTTAAGAGTACAAAATTGAAATTATCTCAAGAGAATGTCTCAGTTGTATTATATGCATTTTTCATTCTGGTATTATGTTTCTTTCTTATCATTGGAATCACCAATCAAATATCTGTATTTTATTTTTCCTTTGGGAAACCTACCACTTTGTTATAGCATGTCTGATCATCATGGGTGTCACAGCACTCCTCCATTATAGTGCGATGTTTCTTGGCAAGTCTCAGTATTAATGAGACAGAGAATTCAGGATACCTTCTTGAGTACGCATGTAGATACCTAATTAAGATGAAAATAAAATAGACTTAGTTGGACAAAGAAGAAAGAAAAATTACCTAACTAACTATAAGAGAAACACATATCCCAAAGGTCTCAATTTAACCAAACCCATGCAATAAAGCTTGGTGACTAAGGGCTTGGGGTTCAGAGTTAACCTTGCTCTAACACTTCTTTTACTAAACCACCTTGGGCAATTTTTTTAAACTATCAGCACCTTAGTGCCCTCCTCTTCACATTTCCATTTGCATGGAAAAAAATGTTTTCCATTTCTTCACTTTCAGTCTGTGTGAATATTTTGTTCAGAGGTGAGTCTCTTGTAGGCAGCATATATATGGGTCATGTTTTCTTATCCATTCAGCTATTCTATGTTTTTTGATTGGAGCATTTATTCCATTTCCATTTAAGGTTATTATTGATAGGTACTTATTTAATGCCATTTTTTTTTCATCTATATTTATGTTCCTCGCTCCCTGTCTCTATTTATTTTCCTTTTAAAGTACTTGCTTTAACATTTATTGCCATGGTGGTTTGGTGGTCATGTACTCCTGTAGCCTTTTTTGTTTAGGATATTCTTTATTTCTCCTTCAATTTTAAATGATACTTTTACTGGATATAACAGTCTTGTCTTCAGATCCCTGATTTCCATTACTTTGAATTCTGCATGCCAATCTCTTCTGGCCTGAAGTGTTTTTGTTGAGAAACCAGCTGACATTCTAATGGGTACCCCCTTGTTAGGTACCTTTCTGTCTCTCTCTTGCTGCCATTAAATTTCTTTGTCTTTAATGTTTGTCATTTTTATTATGGTTTGTCTTGGACTGGGTCTCTTTGGGTTCATCTTGATTGAACTTTTTTATGCTTCCTGAACTTGAGTGGCTTTTCCCTTCACCAGATCAGGAAATTTTTCTGTCATTGTTTCATTAAGCAACTTCTCTATGACTTGCTCACTTTCTTCTCCTTCTAGATACCCTCTGATGCAGATGCTAAGTTTCATGATATGCCTTAAATTATCCTCCTGCTTTTTAAGTTTTTTTTTTTTCTTCTTGTTTCTCTAATTGGGTGTGTTTTTCCTACCTTATTTTTTAAGTCACTGATTTGATCTTCTGCCTCAATTAATCTACTTTTGATCCTTTCCTGTGTATTCTTGATGTCAGAGATGTTATTCTTCATTTCCAACCTATTCTTATTTATGGTTTCTATTTCTTATTTCATGCTGATGTAGTTCCCACTACGTTTCTTGACATTCTATGCCTCACAGTCTACATGGAGTGGCCTTATATAGTATTTTGTGGGACCCAGTGGTGCAGTCTCTTAGATCTCCTAGGCTGGAAGCTCTAGGAATGTCTTTTGTGTAAGTTATTTGGGTTATTCTGTTGTAATTGGGTCTTGAATGTTGTTCCATTCATGGGATGAATCTCCCTTCAGGCTGGCTGACTGTGAGGTTCACCCCAGACTACCTCATGTGAGCTGTTGTGAAGGTGCTGGCAGAACAAAACAAAACAAAAACATATACAAGAACAACAACAAAATTAACCACACAAAAAAAAAAAGAAAAGACAAAGGAAGAAGTACTGTAGGAAGGAGAATAGAGAACAATAATAAAAGAAAATAGCATGTGGGGAAATGGGAAGAAAAAGGAGTGTGAAAGAGCAGATATGAAAGAAAGAAAATCCTATATACTAAAAGGGTAATATGCAAATCTACTGAATGGCAGAACAACTGGTTCCTATGATGTGCACTGACCACCAGGGGGAAGAAGCTCAATGCAGGAGCTGCCCCTCCCCCCCGGTGGTCAGTGAGGTCCCACAGTGGGAGCACCACTCACCCACAAGTCAGACTGATTGGCTGGCAAGCCCAGTGGCCCACCTCTGCAGCAGAGTTAAGGATGTCCAACTGACCTTGGGGAATGAGCCTAAGCATCAATTGGACATAATCCCTGAGGGCTCTTGAACTGCAAAAGGGCACAGGCTGGGCTGAGAGACTGCCCCCTCCCCAAGTGCACAAATGTCATACACTGGGCCTCTAGTAATAAAGAATAGAGGAAGGAAAAGGGTATAAAAGAGGAAGAAAATAATTATGAAAAGGAAAATATAGGAGAAAGCACATAGACAAAAAATTAGAAAAAGAAACATGAAAAAGCAGAACAAAAGAAATAGCATAAGAAAAGAGAAGGGAAAAATTAGATTTAAGAAAGAAAAAGGAGAGACTAAAATAATAACAACTCAATAAAGGAGGAAGATTAAAAAGAAAAAAACTAAAGTGGCATTCATCTCAGCAGAGTTAGGGCCTCCTGGGAGCGGCCTTTGGATCCTGCTCTTCTGATAACTGAGGCTAACTATTTTGTCTGCCAATTCTGCACTTCCTGGGAGAGAGTTACCACTGTCAGAAACTGTCCTGCTTTGGCTCTCGGCAGCCTGTTTGAAGCTTCAAGCAATCCACCATTTGTGTCTTTCTCCACAGGACTTGGCTGCTCCTGGGAGGGGCCAAGCTGCATTCTAAGGTGGGTTTGTTAGCAACACGTGGCCCAGTGATGGGTCAGTAAACTTCCCCAGGTTCTCCAGGCTCCACCTCTGCCTGCGTTCACCTGCCAGCCAGCTCTCAATCTTAATCACTCAAGAGTCTGGTTCTAAACAGGACTTAGTGGACTCAGGAGTCTAGATCTGTGTCATCCATGAGGGGGAGGTGTTGCTCGGATTTCAGGGAAAGTGGTGACTTGTTTCCCTGTCTCAGAACTGCTCTTCTGAGAGAGTCCCGGAATATTTCCCCGCCCTCAGCTGGGCAGAGATCCTCATATGCAGTCTAGTGGGATCAGCTGGGAACCTGGAGTTTATATCAGCTCTCCCATGTGGGGGAAGCACCAGTCAGGTTCCTGGTGTAGTCGGACAGTTGGCCCAACCCCCAATTCAGTCACTGTTGCTTCCTGCGACTGTTCAAACCCATAGGCTTGGCCTCTGCTGCTTTCTCCTCTGAAAAGAGCACGATGCATGGTGTGGCAGGCAGGGGTCCTGAGGATGGGTGGGCTGTAGCCCCTAGGGTGGGGTATTTTCCTTTTCCTGAGCTGTGGCTTCTGAAAGGGGCCAGCACAACTCATGAAAAATAGCTGTTCGGTTTGGGGAGTGGTGAGACAGCATACAGGTCTCCCAGCTGCCTCTTATCCAAGTCTCCTTTCAATGCTTCCGACCCCAGCTTCTCCTAAGGCACCTCAAGTCCCCATTGCCCTTCCTCCACCAAAGCCCCAGATGAGTGGCTGCAAACAAAAATCCTGTGCTCTAGGTTTGTTGTTTGTTGTTTGTTTTAAATCATATTTATCTCCCACCAGCTCCAGACTCCTTGGCAGCCAGAAGCCCTTGTCACCTTTCTTGGCTGAATGTTACATGGGCCAGCTGTGGTGCTCTGAGCTGTGCAGCCAAGCCTGGGTGTCAGGCTTGGGTGTCGAAGTTTGAGGAGAAGACGAAGACGAAGACAAAGATGAAGACAAAGAGGAGGAGGAGGAGGAGGAGGAGGAGGAGGAGGAGGAGGAGGAGGAGGAGGAAGAGGAGGGGAGGAGGAGGAGGAGGAAGAGGAGGAGGAGGAAGAAGAAGGAGGAGGAGGAGAAGGAAGAGGAGGAAGAGGAGAAGGAGGAAGAGGAGGAGGAGGAGGAGGAGGAGGAGGAGGAGGAGGAGGAGAAAAAGAAGTCACTTCCAGAGACTAGATTTTAGAAGGACAAGAAGGGAAGCAGGGGATTGGTTTGGAGGCAGTTAGTGTCCAGGCAAGAGGTGATGGTGGCTTCGCCTGAGGTGGTGGCAGTGAGTGTGGAGAGAGGTAACAACCTCCTGTAGTCAAGAGCTCCCTCCTCAGTCTCAGCCTGCCACCTGTGGGAGCAGGGTCAGCCCCTTTCATGACCGCACCCTTCCAGCTAGTCTTCTGTTCTTCCTTGAACCTCAGTTGGACCTCAGTTGGTAATTCCCAGTGAATGGTTCCCAATTTAGTTGTATTTCTAGTCTGGCCCTGGGAGGAGGTACAAGGAAGGTGTGCCTATTAGGCCACCATCTTTTCCCTACATGGCCGGCTAAGTTGTAGATGAAAGCAGGCAGGGCACTCAGTGCAGCTGGATCACAGATTACCTGCACTGCCACATGTCTCAGTTCCCACCTCTTTAGAATGGAGAGAAATATATATCTATCTATCTCATAAGGTGGATTGTAAGAAACACAGGACATGATTTATGCATAACACATACAATCTGGCACATATTAAATGTTTAACAAATGACTCCTGTTATTACGTATATTTTGTTTGATTTAGACCACTTCAAAAGAAGTTCTGATAGATAAATAGGTAGATGATAGATAGATAGATAGATAATACATAGATAGATGATAGAAATAGAAAGATGATAGATAGATATATAATAGATAATCTTAAATTTTAATTTTCCTCTCTATATGAGTAAAATCTTGAAGGGTACACAATTTTATAAAATATTATTTAGTTCACAGAATACTATTATAATCCAACAATATAAATTCAAGGTTTCTCACCACTTACTGACTGTAAATAATCATTTATTTTATCATTTAATTGTATGCTGCCTTGCCATGCTATCGAACTTCTGCTCTTCATAAACAAATATGAAGCCCCTGGTATCAGACTTCATATTTATCTTTATACTTCTATGCTGCTATCTGACAGATACAAAGATATAAAGATGTATGACTTATATTCACCCATGTATGTCATGGTAAGTTCAAGAGATACTCTTTGAATGAATCAATGAATATAGTACTCTGTATATAATTTATTTATATGCAAAATGTTTTTAGTCATATTTGCAGAAATATGTCAGAGGAGTAAAGAATGAGGCGATGATAGAAACTTCTACTTATTACTTTGTACTCTCCTCAATTGATTGAGTTTTTGCTATGATCAGGTATAATTTTATGAATATACTTAAAAACTAATTAATTTTTCAAAAACAAAATGTCAAGGCTCAGAGAGGGAAGGATAAAGTAGCACTGAGGCAACAATTGTAACAACTCCAAAGAAAAGCCTAGAATTGTTCCTAAATCTTCAGAGTCTATAAAAGCTATGAAAGGATCATTCTTCATACACTTACTTGTCTAAGAAATCAACTTTTGCCGCCTTATAGTACGTGCAAACGTCCTCATTTTCAACAAAATCAGTAATTTGTGGGGCCTGCAAAGGAACCTTATTATCACCTGCCATCTCCGCAAGACAGTAGAATTTTTCCAACACAGGCTTATCACAGCAATCCGTCAAAAGAGTGGTGATTGCTGCTCGATTTTCACACATATACTTGGCAACATTCGCCTACAAGCAAGTTGATAAAAATCGTTCAATGTAAATTGACACCGTTATACTTTCTCTCCAGACTTCTATTAGGTTGGGAGAACACGTCCACTGTATTCTAAGACCATGTACATACCAACCTGTCTTCTATGAACATTTTCAGTCTATGTTCCTAAGTCTGTAGATTTAGATAGAACTACTAAGATATTTCCACTTGATTAAAAACTTTATTAATTTTATATTTCTACTGTGAAGGCATTTAAGTTTTAAGTTAACACTCAGCAATAGAGCAATAGCTGGTTTTGCTCAGTGGCTCTCAGGGGTCTTCAAACTACGGCCCGCGGGCCACATGCGGCCCGCAGAGGAGTCTGATCCGGCCCGCCAGGTTTTTTGGGCAGTGAGCGCAGCCGAGGTGTTACAGTAGGAATTAGTAGTTCATATAGTCCGGCCCTCCAGCTCTCTGAGGGACCGTGATCTGGCCCCCACTTTAAAAAGTTTGAGGACCCCTGGCGCTAGAGCATCAACCCATGGACTCAAAGAACTGAGATTCAGTTCCAGTCAGGGGCACATCCCTGAAGGCCACATGCTCCATTCCTGGCACTGGTTGGGGCTCATGAGGGAAGAAACCAATCAATGTGTCTCCCCTTCAACTCTCTCTAAAAAATCAATGGAAGCCCTAACCAGTTTGGCTCAGTGGACAGAGCATCGCCCTGTGGACTGAAGGGTCAAAGGTCTGATTCCAGTCAAGGGCATGTACCTCAGTTGCGGGCACATCCCCAATGGGGGTTGTGCAGAAGGCAGCTGATCAATGTTTCTCTCTTATCAATGTTTCTAACTCTCTATCCCTCTCCCTTCCTCTCTGCTAAAAAATCAATAAAATATATTTTAATCAATGAAAAAATATCCTTAGATGAGGATTAAAAACAAAACAGAAAAAAACAGCCCTAGCTGATTTGGCTCAGTGGATAGAGCATTGGCCTATGGGCTGAAGGGTCCTAATTGATTCCTGTCAAGGGCACATGCCTGGATTGCAGGCTTGATCCCCAGTAGGGGGCGTGCAGGAGGCAGACAATCAATTATTCTCTCTCATCATTGATGTTTCTATCTCCCTTCCTCTGTGAAATTAATAAAAATATTTAAAAAAAAACAAAAACACAGCAATAGGTGCTGGGAGGAAAAGATGAAAGGATTAAGAAGTACAAATTTGTAGTTACAGAATAGTCACAGAGGTGTAAATAACAGCATAGGGACTATTAGTATCCTAAGGACTATGTGTAGGAAACATCAAGGGGGTGCTTTGTACACAATGTTCTAACAATGATGCTGTATAGCTGAAACTAATACAGAATATCATTTTTTTTAAATATGTTTGCTTTCTACTTTTTAGAGAGAGAGGAAGGGAGAGGAGGGATAGATAGAAACATCAACGAGAGAGAAACATGAATCAGCTGCTTCCTGCACACCTCCCACTGGGGATCAAGCCTGCAACCAGGGCAAGTGCCTAACCAGGAATCAAACCAGTTACCTCTTGGTTCCTGGGCTGACTTCAACCCCTGAGCCACACTGACTGGGCCAGAGTAATATTAAATATAAACTGTAATAGTAAAATTAAATGTAAAATATAAACTGTAATATATATTCTATATAATAAAAGGCTAATATGCAAATCGACCTAACAGCTGAATGACCGACTGGTCGCTATGATGTGCATTGACCTCCAAGGGGCTGATGCTGAATGCAAGAGCTGCCCTCTTGTGGTCAATGCACTCCCACAGGGGGAGCTCCCGTCCAGCCAAAAGTCAGGCTCATGGCTGAGAAGCACAGCAGTGGTGTCAGCAGCCTCTCCTAACTCCACAGCAGTGCTAAGGACCCCTGGGGGATGTCCACCTGCCGACTTAGGCCCGCTCCCAAGGGGTCCTATACTGCAAGAGGGCACAGGCCGGGCTGAGGGACCCCTGCACCAATGTCATTCACCAGACCTCTAGTGTGTGTGTGTGTGTGTGTGTGTGTGTGTGTGTTATTTCAAGTATTGTTTTTCCAAATATTCCACATTTTGAAACCAAATAACTAAATAAAGTGTAAGGGATTTTTGGAAAATTAGTCAAAAGCATAGTCACAGGCCCTACTTACACATGTAAAATATCTGCCTTAAATTTTCCAGAAAGTGTTCTGAGAGATTAGGATTCTGATATTTGATCATGTATTTATATTTTGGGGAAAAAAGAGATATCATGCTAAATATTTGTATATTAAGAGAGAATATACAGAGAAAAATTACAAAATTCCCAAAAATGTCTTCAGGCACCAGCTCTTCTCCAACTCTACCCACATCCCCAAAAATTTTTCTTAGGAAACTACCTTTGCAGCTGTCCTATTTCAGTTTAAGCCTTTGTTCTCAGGTAGATTATGACTGAAAGGGATTACAAATTGGTGAATGTATCAGACCATTTTGTGAGTGGGATAGCCAAGTTCACAGAAATACAAATAAATAACCTACCACAAGGCAGGGAAAGAATTGAGTATATTAGACATAAAAGACAATTTCAATTCCTGTCAGCTATCACCAATTATACTAAACCAATTCATTGCACCCACTGCGCATGTTACCAAAGCAAAGTCACCAAAGAGAATACACGAGCATTCCTTACCCTGTCGTCTGCACATTCAAGCATGTCACTTTCACAGCATTCCTCGTGGACTTTGGTCAAATTTGTTGCCAAATTAGAAATCGTCACAAAGTCAGCAAAGGGAAATTTCTGGCTCAGGCGAACTACAAACCTAAAAAGAAAATTCTCCTATTCCAATTTGTTAACATCCAATATTTTATGAGAAAGCACTAGGAAAATACTTCTTATAGTAAGAAAATTCAGAGTAAAATGAAATATAGAAGTAATTCGTAAAATTATCCCTTCTTATTTTATTGCTAGTTCTAAGCCAAATTATCCTAGGGCAAAATGTCTCCTTAGGGCAGAATTATCCATTGTAAGAGTGTGTGGGGATAGAAAGAAGTCAGTGATTCATAAAACCAGAAATCAAAGAGGCATTCTGAAAGAGGTGACATCTGAGAAGCATCAGGTTTGGAGCCCATATCTGACTTCCAGATCTGACTTTACTGCTCATTAGCAGTATGATCCCCAGATAGTTACTTAGAGTCTCTGAGCTTTAGCCCTGGAAAGAAGGACACAGCATGCTGCATCAAAGCATTGTGGTGAGAATTAGATTAGATGATGCATAGGAAAGCATTTTATAAACTGGAAAGAACCACACAAACTTCAGTTGTCTTTGTTATCAATAAAAAGCTTCCTTCCTGAGTTCCAAAGCACACTGAGAAAATGAATTTCATAACTTTTCAAAATTAAGAAGTTTAACATATTTTTACCATGAAATTGATCCAGAAAAGTCTCTATGCCCAATGACAAGATATTAAAGGCTAATATCCACAAGCTTTCACAAATCATTTCAGACTTGTCTAATTCTGATAACCAGTCACAGCCTGTTTAAATGTTTATTGTTTCACCTTGGGGTGGTTTTGTTTAACTATTTGCTTGATTTTGTTGTGTAGATGACAGAGGTGAGAGTCAAAGATAGTTCAAATGATGGTTTCTGGACATCTTGCAACATATGTCATTTCATTTTATCCTTCTTCATGTTGATTAATTGTTAACTAGCAAGTAAATTGGGGATGAGAAGGGGTTTCTTGACTCAGATGTTGAAGGATATTCCTAGAATGAGGCAAATTATTGATATATAAAAATAGCAGTCCAGAAAAAAAAATAAAAATAAAAAACACAAGAAATTAAGAACAGAGTTAGAGCTATGAGAAAATGAGAAGTAACTTTGATGGCCCAATTTAGTTATCAGAACATAAAAAACAAGCAGACAGTTTTATACAATTTCAGGGGGATCGAGGACAATAAAATAAAATAATAAACCCTGACTACAATTGTATAAAAATCATGGACCAATAGAATAAGATCCCTAGTCTTTATAATAAGCAGGAGTTTAAATACCTGGTCTAGAATGACAAAAAATATATTCTCTAAATTTTTTTATTACCATGAAAAAATACGATTAAAGAAATGACAAATTGTCATTTGTGCTCTGATTTTCCACTTCTGTCAAATATCTACCTTTCAGATTACCAAAAAGATATATGCGAAAGCATTGTGTAAAAACTCATAAAAATGTACCATTCTGTCAACAGAACCCTCACCCTTACATCATTATAAAGTACAAATCTAATTTTGAAATACCATTCTATTAAAGCACTTTCTCCTCTATTTTGGAGCATGGAGCACTTGAATTTCTCTATGAAAGCTGCACTCTCTATTTTTTCTTGGATGGCATCCATCTGCAGAAAGAAATAATTTTAAAAACAATTTTTAAATTAGACAATAGGAGGAAAGAAGAGAGAAAAAAAAACACATGAACTTGGACAAAGTGTGGTGATTATGGAGGGTACAAAGTGGGGTGGAGGTAGAGGTGGAGGAGGGTATAGGGGGATGAATAGTGGTGGAAAAAATAAAATAGAAAAATCTTCTACATGAAACACTCCTTCGTAAGTTCAGATGAGACTATGACAAAGTATATTTTAAAGATGTGCTATACACCCAAGCATTCACCATTGTCAAATAATTAATTTGCTGTGTAATGAGAGGAAAAATCAGTCTGATCATAGTGGATGCCCCTAGGTAGTGAACAACCCGCTTGGGGGCATGGCCAGAGAAAAGGGAACTGAAGAGAATGGAGGAAGAACAGAGTACACTAACATCCCAGGGAACATAATTTTTTACTGATTGCTTAATTTTCATAAATCCATTTCAATCCCCCCCTTCACCAGCTCTCACATCAATAAACTGCCTCGAAAAGACGATGAGTACACAATAAAAATTTATGGAATGAATAAATAAACCCAGGTTTCTAGAAGCAGTGAAATTCTCCACTTAGAATTCCCTCCCCAACAGGAAAGGTTCACGAAAAGATAAACAAAAAACTGTGGCCCTCTGCTCTGCATTTTTACAAATGAGTTTCTGTACCTCACTCTAAAAGACAAGGTTATTTAGATACATACACAGTGGTTCTCTGTGAGGTTCACGGGGTTAAAACTTAGGAGGAGGAATGAAGATGCCATAGGCCTTCAAAGAGGGTGAAGAATCTTTGGGTTGGGTAAGAGTAAAGAAGACTTTTTAAAGGTAAAGAAGTTTATGCCAGAGACTGAAGGGCCCTACATAAGATGTCCCAAATCTGAGGTTTGAGTCTGAACTGGCTCTTCTGTTCTTCTGCTGGGCATACCTTTGGGCCCAGGCAGGCAGCTTTGTCAGCAGCTTTGCAGCATTCTGTTAAAGCTTCTTTATATTGTTGGATAGAGTAAAGGAGCTCTGGGCCATAAAAGTAAGGATTTCTCCTGGCAATTTCATATGAGCGCCTACATTTTTAAAAAGAAGAACAGGCAGTCATTGTTCTGTAGCAGACAGGATTATAGAAATAATTATTATCAACAATTTCCCTAGGAACTCCAAAATCCAAAGACATCAAACTTACCAACTGAACTCTATTTGGACATGACCTTGCCTTTGTTATTTTTTTAAATCAATAAAAAGGTTAAATATATATGCATATAAAGTATACACACACACGCACACATAAAATAGTTAAATATTGGTGATAGAAGATTACTGGCTAAAATGAAGGTTATTCTGACAATCTTCATAATATTTTAATAGGTGTTAATGTTTTTCAGACAGATAATATCCTGTTTCAATGAATTCCAACAGATCACTGATCAATATTTATTGTGTAAAATTTTATAGCATTAAACTAGAGGCCCAATGCACAAAAGTCATGCAAGAGCAGGCCTTCCTTCCCTCCGGCTGTGGGCACTGGCTTCCCTCTGGCACCCGAGGGAACCCCGTTTCTCTCGCAGCCCCAACTTCATCTGGAAGGTCATCTGGAAGGTCATCCAGAAGGTTACCATCTTACACTTTTATTATTATAGATTGTATTTCTTTCAATTTGTCTTGAGAATGAAAGCTTTTAAGTCTTACTGTTGAAAATATTTGTATAGTAATTGTTATAATGAGTCTTAACCTATTTCAAAACTTTTCATGTGGAAGCATAAACATCTGATTACTTACGTTTCTAACAACGTCTTTTCATCTGCCTTAAAGGCAGTGCACATTGCCTTAGAATCTATTGTCCCCATCGGAGGGATGTTTAGCACGTCACTTTTGTGTTTCACGAAGCACTGGTATCTCAAAGCTGCTTCTGCTTCACAGCACTCGGCCATTTCATCATAGTTCAGAGGAAGAGATGTCAGGGAACACATTTTGGCTGTAAATGGGGTGTCCTAAAGGGAACACAGAAGTCTTCAAATTCCTAGTCATGGTTTATTTCCTCTATTCCCAAAGAAAAGTATTTAAAAGTGTAAGATATCAGTGACCCTTGGTGAGGAAAGCGTATACAAATCTACTTTTTCCTCAGGTTTAGAAAGTCTCTCTTGATTTGACCATCTATGTGCAGTGTTTTAAGAAGTTAGCTGTCACACTGATAGTTTCAGTGGACAAAAGGACAGTCAATGATTTAAGGAATGAATGCTACTCCAATTTTTCACCTGAGGCTAACGACGAGGAACAATCATAATAAAACTCGAAGGAAAATACACCTGTAAGTAGCAGGTGAATTCACTTTAGAGAGGAAGGTGTTAGGAAAGTTTCTCATTTGATCTACTTTTTTTCTGAACAGTCCAAATTCTTAGTACATACTATTTAAAAACCCAGAAGTAATACAATTCACTACATACTAATCGTTACTACATTAAAATATGGATCTTTTTATTCTAGAAATGTGTATCTCAAAACAGATTGCATTAAATGAATTCTTTCAATCCCCATTAATTTTATTATGAAGATAATAATAATACCAAGGGAAATATATTGCTCAAGATAGAATTTATTAATTTTTTAAAAACACATTTAAAAAAATTATATTTAGAGCCATAATGCTGTGCGAAGTTAAAGTGCTGATTCCAACTTCAGGGCGAGAGACATATAAAGAAAAACAGAAGGAGATAAAGCTTCAGTTAAAAATAAAAAATGGTCTTGCCACCAGGAAAGTATGTATAGATTGAATGGTGGGAGCAACATTCCCTTCCAGATACTGAAGACCTATCTGGAAACAACAAAAGCTCAAAGACCTTTAAAACAGGTGAATGCCCCGATATTTTATTGTAAAAGTATGAATATCCCTAAAATGAGGAATATAGAGCTGTACTCTTATTTACCCAGCTAACAAAATTAGCATGCAAATCTGCCCAAGTGTTTTCTGGATATTAAAAACCATGCTACTACTATCAGCCTCTATGAAAATAATTCAAACTTCAGATTTTAAAAGAGACACTATTACAAATGACAAATTTCATTTAAATCCACTATGACCATTGTGTGTGGTCTTAATAAAGAAATGACTTAGAACTGTGGGAATAACTAGAATGTTTCTGTCATAGAAGGAATGATGGCTCTACCCATTTGTGAGTGTTGCTTACAAATATGCTCACTTAGAAATCACTGAGAAAGCCAAAATGGGATGTTTTCTCTTTGAATTGCTCAAGATTATTTAAAATAAGAGAAATAACATTCAAAATTACAATGTACTTACAAGTAACTTGCAAAAAACTGAACCTAAGTTGTCATGAGCACATACTTTTGCCAATTCGGTTACTTTATTTGTTATTTTTATAATATCATCTAATGGGTACTTCCGGAGAAATTGAGAAAAGGTAATCAGCACCCTGGAACACAGGACATGAGAAAACATGGCATAATAAAACTTTAATATAAAGTATGTTGCTATGCCAGAGAACAAATTGTGTTTTCAGGATGTGTTCTATAGTACTTTGTGCATTGCATTATTATCAGAAAGACTAGTCACATCAGCAGTTATCTTAGACCTAACCATGCATGTGTGGTTTTCTAAGCAAAGAGGACATGCATTTCCACTGTGTTTATATATATATATATATATATATATATATATATATATATATGAATAGATGAACACATACAGAGCAAGCAAGCAACATGCATTCTAAATAGGTATAATTGTTAAAATGAAGGGCATTACATAGGCCTTTGGACTATTTAAACACATACACACACACACACACACACACACACACACATCTCCTTTAATCGGACTATAGAATCAAACTGATCTTCAAGAAATAAACTATTTTCTCATTTTCTTATTTTCTTTTTTATGTTTTATTAATTTTTTCACAGAGAGTAAGGGAGAGGGATAAAGGGTTAGAAATATCGATGAGGGAGAAACATCAACCAGCTGCCTCCTGCACACCCCCTACTGGGGATGTGCCTGCAACCCAATGTACATGCCCTTGACCAGAATCGAACCTGGGACCTTTCAGTCCTCAGGCTGACGTTCTATCCACTGAGCCAAACTGGTTTCGGCTATTTTCTCATTTTCAACTGGATTAAAGAAATATTAAAATGCTCTGGAGAAACCACCGATCTATTTGCTAGATAAAGGAATTTGAATGTGTGCTGGGAAAGTCTTTCCCTCAATCAAGTTTATATAAGAATTCCAGAGCTGCTACACTTCCCCATACAGTAGCCATCACCCAGGTGTGACTATATAGTTAAATTAATTAAGATTACATACAATTGAAACTTTTGATCCTCAGTTGCACTTACCAAATTCAAAGTACTGGCCAATATAGTAGAATGGAATATAGTAGTACTAGAATGGAATATTTTCATGAAAGCAAAAAGTCCTATTGGACAGTGTTGTGCTAAAGTCTGGACTCTGATGGCAGGGGAATATAAGAACTTCAGAATAATAACTGATGCTGTTAGAAGCATTAAATTTGACTCTTCAATATTGTAACTTACAGGTCTCTGAAATATTCTTCTCCCAAATCCATATACCGACGAGCAAGCTCACGCTTGTCTGAGGGGAAAAAGAGATTTTAAATTTTGAAGAAAACCACTGGTTATGATATTACTTTTTATATTTCCCTCCATTTCACTAAGGTATTAATTTGTCCCTAAGTATTGGGCTCTGATCACTTCAGAAGATTTTAGGATGATGGTGAACAATTTCTTCTGCTTTTAAACAAATGCTTTATTCAATCACCAATAATACTATTTGAAAAATCATTAAAATTATTCAATATGTATAGCTTTTTATACAAACTTGGATAAAATCTAATGCTCTTAGTATATATTAACAGCTACGGAGAGAACAGTATGAAAGAAAACACCTGTTCTATTTATAAGACTAATAACACAGGGTGTTTTTTTTTTGGGGGGGGGGGGTGTCGTTGTTTTAATGCATCATGGTGCAATGGATAGGGCATTGGAAATTTTGAGTTATGAATTCTATTTTCAACTATCTTCGGTGAAGTTTAAGTCACCCTATGTTCTTTCATGTGCAAAAGGAAATTACAGTTACTAAACAATTCTCACCCTTATTAACTTAGGATGTTGAAAATATATTAAGATAACTTTCAATACACAATTTTATCACAGTCTAGAAATTAATGATAAAAGAAAACTTCCTTCTTTAAAGATGCAGTGTTTACTGAAATTTTCTTTTACTAGGAAAATGAAATAAATTTGAACAATAGAAAAATAAAATTCTTACGTGTATCTGGAGGAACCACACTGCTTATGGAGCTGAGAAGAAAGAAAACGCAAATGAAGGTTGCCCACTTCATCCTGCCAAGACTTACGGGGCTGAAAAAAGAGAAAAAGTAGGATGAATAGAGAGAAATTGGCACTAATATACTTCTTTAACCAATTATTGTAGATTATTAACTAGACTCAGCTTTGTATTTTAATGGCCCTCAACTGATTATAAAATTCATAATGTTCTTGCCAAGAAGTTGTTTGACTAATTCCCTTGCGTATGTTTGCCATCTGGAACTGTTTTCTCCATGAGACCTCATCAATTCATTCAAGTTATGTAAAACATCTTATCAAATTTTACCTCAGAGTTTAAAAGATCTGTGCTTTTAGGTGGGGCAATAGTAGGTTTACATTTGTGAGTACACTAATTATTGTATTTCTTTCTTTTTAATGTTCGAAGTATTACATATGTCCAATTTTTCCCCACTTTGACCCCCCTCCACCCCACCCCTGTCCCCCCAGACCTACCTATTGTCTATGTCCATGGATTATGCATAAAAGTTCTTTGGTTAATCACATGCTGTGACCCTCCCATTTCTTTCTTCCCTCTGAGATTCCTCATTCTGTTCCATGTTCCCATGTCTCTGGATCTATTTTGTTTATCCATTTATTTTGTTCGTTATATTCCACATATAAGTGGAATCATATGACACTTATTTTTCTCTGACTGGCTTATTTCACTTAGCATAATACCCTACAGATCCCTCCATGATGTCTCAAATAGTAAAAGATCTTTTTTACACCTGCATACTATTCGATTTTATAAATGTACCACAGTTCTTTTTTATCCATTCATCTATTAATGGTCACTTGGGCTGTTTCCAGATCTTAGCTATTATAAATGATGCTGCTTCTGTTCTTTCTGTTTGGTGTTTCAGGGTTCTTACAATATATTCCTAGAAGTGGGATCAATGTGTCAAATGGCAGTTCCATTTTTAATTTTTTTAATTTAAATTCTTTATTGTTTAAAGCACATGTGTCAAACACAAGGCCCGCGGGCCAAATCCGTCCCGCCAGGCCTTGCAATGTGGCCCGCACCTCGCTGTCATCACTGCACTCCGCTGCGTTTCCATCACAATGACAGTTTATGACTGTTCAGTAAACCATTCGGCCCGCGATTTAGGCTGGATTTTAGATTTTGGCCCCTTCTCTGATTGAGTTCGACACCCCTAGTTTAAAGTATTACCTAAGTCTCCTTTTTTCCCCATTGACCTCTCCCCAGCCACTCCCATCCCCCACCACATCACATGCCCTCACCTCTCTGTCTGAGTCCATTGGTTATGATCATATGCATGCATATAAGTCCTTTGGTTGATGTCTTATCCCCCTCTCTCCCCTGACTTCCCTCTTAGGTTGGATGGTCTCTTTGATGCTTCTATGTCTCTGGCTCTATTTTTGTCCATCAGTTTATGTTGTTCATTATATTCCACAATGAATGAGATGGTGTGACATTTACCTTTCTCTGATGGGCTTATTTCACTTAGCATAATGCTCTCTAGGTCCATCCATGCTGCTGCAAATGGTAAGAGTACCTTCTTTTTTACTTCAGCATTGTATTCCAATGTGTAGATATGCCACAATTTTTTAATCCACTCATCTGCTAATGGGCACTTAGGCTGTTTCCAAATCTTAGATATGGTGAATTGTGCCACTATGAACATAGGGGTGCATATATCCTTTCTGATTAGTGTTTCTAGTTTCTTGGGATATATTCCTAGAAGTAAGATCACTGGGTCAAATGGGAGTTCCATTTTTAGTTTTTTGAGGAAACTCCATACTGTTCTCCACAGTGGCTGCACCAGTCTGCATTCCCACCAGCAGTACACAAGGGTTCCTTTTTATCAGCATCCTCACCAGCACTTTGCTGATTTGTTTATGACAGCCATTTTGATAAGTGTGAGATGATACTTCATTGTTGTTTTGATTTGCACCTCTCGGATGATTAGTGACTATGAGTATGTTTTCATGTTTTTTGGCCTTTTGTATTTCCTCTTTCAAAAAGTGTCTATTTAGGTCCTTTGCCTATTTTTTTATTGGATTGTTTCTCTTCCTTTTGTTAAGTTGTGTGAGTTCCCTGTAAATGTTGGAGATTAAAACCTTACTGGAGATAAGATTAGCAAATATGTTCTCCCATGCAGTGGGCTTTCTTATTGTTTTGCTGATTGTTTCTTTTGCTGTGCAGAAGCTTTTTATTTTGATGTAATCCCATTTGTTTATTTCACTTTTAGTTTCCATTGCCTTAGGAGCATTTTTCTTCTATTAATTCTGCATACACATTGTATACTAAAGAATAAACCATGGCCAGTTTGGATCAGTGGATAGAGCGTCAGCCTGCCGATTGAAGGGTTCCAGGTTTGATTCTGGTTGGGTGCATGTACTTGGTTGTAGGCACATTCCCCAGTACTCATACTGTGCAGGAGGCAGCTAATCAATGTTTCTATCTCATCAATGTTTCTAACTTTCTATCCCTCTCCCTTTCTCTGTGTTAAAATCAATAAAAATATATTTATTTTTAATATATATAAATAAATATATGCCGGGACCGGTTTGGCTCAGTGGATAGAGCGTCGGCCTGTGGACTGAAAGGTCCCGGGTTCGATTCTGGTCAAGGGCATGTACCTTGGTTGCGGGCACATCCCCAGCGGGGGGTGTGCAAGAGGCAGCTGGTCGGTATTTCTCCCTCATCAACATTTCTAGCTCTCTATCTCTCTCCCTTCCTCTCTGTAAAAAAATCAATTAAATATATTTTTTTAATTATATATAAATATATTTAACACAGGAGAAGGAGGAGTAGGAGGAGGAGGAGGAAGAGGAGGAGGAGGAGGAGGAGGAGAAGAAGAAGAAGAAGAAGAAGAAGAAGAAGAAGAAGAAGAAGAAGAAGACGACTTCATAAATATTAGTTATTTCTAAATACTCTGTCCTTCATGCTTTTAGATTCTAATGTTACCCAAGGACTCTGATATGAGAATAAATGCATATATTTAAACCAAGAGTTATAAACATGGCTTACAAAATCTAGTTTCTAAATAAATAGGAAATGAGTTCCAATGATTTTCAAATATTTTCCATTTTATGGGAGAGTTTACAAAGTGAGATTAATGAAGAAAATTGCTTCTTACAAAAGAATAGTAGTGCACTGATTATTTAAAAAAATATCTAGCTGAAATATAAATATAACTGGGAATTAAACCTGAGTCTTTATCCCTTTTGTCCTTTGTTTTCCATTCATTTTGACAGGATGGAAATGGCATAGTATTGAAGCAGATGAAATATTTCTTTGGACCAGTCCCCCACTTCTTTGTATTCTGAATCATAACCTTAAGCCTACACTCTCCTACTACACTGAGATTCCTGAAGTTTCTCACCAAGTCATTAAAACCAGGTTCCTCTCCATATGGCCATCTTCTTGGTCCAGCCTTTATGTGGTCTCCTTCTATGAAAAACTACTACTTCTGAGTCACCTTCTCTTAAAAATAAAGTGAGCCGAAACCGGTTTGGCTCAGGGGTAGAGCATCGGTCTGCGGATTGAAAGGTCCCAGGTTCGATTCCGGTCAAGGGCATGTACATTGGTTGTGGGCACATCCCCAGTAGGGGGTGTGCAAGAGGCAGCTGGTCGATGTTTCTCTCTCATCGACATTTCTGGCTCTCTATCTCTCTCCCTTCCTCTCTGTAAAAAATCAATAAAACATATTTAAAAAATTAAAAAAAGAAATAAAGTGAAACATATGCATAAGAATGTGACAACAATTTTATATAATGTGACAACAATTTTATATAATAAAGAGGTAATATGCAAAATATCCTCACACCCTCACACAAGATTGCTGTGGTCAAAGATGGCTGTCACAAGATGGCTGGCAGGGGAGGATAGTTATGGGCAATCAGGCCAGCAGAGGAGGGCAGTTAGGGGTGACCAGGCCAGCAGGGGAGGGAAGTTGGGGGGACCAGGCCTGCAGGGAAGGGCAGATGGGGGTAACCAGGTGTGCAGGGGAAGGCAGTTGAGGGAGACCAAGCTAGCAAGGGAGGGCAGTTAGGGGTGACCTGGCCAACAGGGAAGGGCATATGGGGCAATCCTGCCAGTAGGGTAGCAGGTAAGCATCAATCAGGCTGGCAGGGGAGTGGTTAGGGGGTGATCAGGCTGGCAGGCAGGCAAGCAGTTAGGAGCTAGCAGTCCCAGATGGTGAGAGATTGTTAGGCCCAATCTCTAAACTGGCAGTTGGACATCCCCCAAGGGGTCCCAGATTGGAGAGGGTGCAGGCTGAGCTGAGAGTCATCCTCCCCCAGTGCATGAATTTCATGTACCAGGCCTCTAGTCTATATATATATATATATATATATATATATATATATATATATATATATATATATATAGCCTAAGTGACTATTTGACTGCTCGACCAGTAGCTGTGATGTGCACTAACCACAAGGGGCAGACACTCAATTCAGGAGCTGCCACCTGGAGGTCAGGGCACTCTCACAGCAGGAGCACCACTCAGCTGATCAACAGGCACCAAACACTGGGCTCATGGCTGGTGAGCACAGCTGTTGCAGCATGAGCCTCTACCACTGTGCGCCCCCCCCCCCCCCCCAATCTGGACTGGGACCAGGATCTGGACCAGTATTGGGACTGACTAAGCATGAACCTGTGGCCGCTTCTCAGTCATGAGTTCACAGGTAGGACGGGCACACGAGACCACAGTGGAGTGGCAGCAAGCCTATTGAGCGGTGACGGCAGCAGGCACAGCATGGCCGAGATGAGTGGGAGCAGCATGGCACCCATCCTGGGCTCGGGCTCCTCCCTGGCTGCCTGCCACTTTGCAAATTACTAAATTCCTCTGGGAATGTAATACTGCCAGTTTTAGCCTATCCCCGCAAGCCAGGCCGAAATCAGTGCACCAGGCCTCTAGTATCTAATAATAGCTATGCAGGGGTGTCGAACTCAATCAGAGAAGGGGCCAAAATCTAAAATCCAGCCTAAATCGCGGGCCAAATGGTTTACTGAACAGTCATAAACTGACAATGTTAACAGAAATGTGAATTTAAAATGAGTGGAACAATCTTTTCCTTAACAGTGCTGTTAACCAACTCACATGCTATCAAGCAAAACAGTAATATTGGTATCAAGCAAAACAGTAATATTGGAATGTACCTAAAATGCTCATTGTTTTGTTTTCTGGCTAGATGTCTGACACCGTTTTCCCCGGATCAATGAGTCAATGTTCGGTTTTATTTCTTGGGCTGTAGCAACCCGCAAAACAGCATGGAGGTTGTCATCGGTAATGCGTGATCTGTGCTTGTTTTTGTTCAGATTCATTATTGAAAACATCTGTTCACAAAGATAGGTGCTCCCGAACATGGAGAGAATACGGGCAGCATGAAGTCGTAGCTCTGGCATTGAGTCAGGGGGCAGTAGAGGGTAGAAGTCCTCAATTTCAAATCCTGAAACCTTGATTTCAGGCCACTGTCAGACTGAAGCTCGATTATCTCCATCTGAAGGTGATGGGGCACATTGTTGACATCAACTGTAAAAGGATTGGCAAAGATGTCAAAGCCTGAGTGCTGTGTTCTAAAGTCAGAGAAGCGCCGCTCAAATTCACTTAGTAAACGGCTAACTTTGGTAGCCAGCCGACTGCAAGGAAAAGTACCAGAAATAGTGGTTGAGATACTCAAACAAACGGGAAAGTGGGCAAGATTGTCCTGTTCCAGTTGGGACTTCCATAGTTGAAGTTTACGCTGGAATGCTGGGATCATGTCAGACATCTTCGTGATGACTTGTTTGCTTTCACTGCAGCATCATTTTTCGCTGTAGCCTTTGTAAACATTTGCTACTGTGATTGTAATTTGCCTTTTAGTTCTTTAACAATTTTATGCTTTTCTTCCAAAGTATATTTGCCATACTTAACATTATGTTTGGTGTCAAAATGACGATGTATATTGTACTCTTTCATCACCGACACTGTCTCATAACACAATATACACACTGGTTTGCCCTCTCTAAGCACAAACATGTATTCATTTTCCCATTTGTCATTAAATTGTCTGCCTTCACCATCAACTTTTCTTTTCCTGGACATTTTGGGATCAATATTGGCAGTAAAAGATGTAGTTTATTGGAAATCTGCGTTAGAAGGAAAAAGTTGAAAACTGCACAGAGATAGCTTGATTTGGCAGATGGAGTGGAGGAAAAAAAAGTCAGTCAATAAATGCCTGGCTGAGTACAGATAGCAGATTCTGTTGCGATTTTTATGCCTGCACTTTATGCCAGGAACTGGCAGCTTCTGCTGTGTATTTTTTATGCCCGCACACTCACTCTCTCCTCTGTTCTGCCACCTGCACAACCACATCGGATGCCAGACTATAGGTCTTGCCTCCTGAATCTCGCGTGACTTGTTATCTATGCGCATGCGTAATAGATAGCAAGTACAGTGGCCAGCGAGGTGGCCGGCGAGATCACAAGCCTCCTATGTCACCTCGCGTCATTGTGATGGAACGCAGCGGAGTGCAGTGATGACAGTGTGGTGCGGGCCACATTGCAAGGCCTGGTGGGCCGGATTTGGCCCGCGGGCCTTGTGTTTGACATGTGTGAGCTATAGTATTTTAACAGAGACTTTTTAGTGACAACCATTTAACCCAAAGTCTTTAGAAAACAGGGGAAATTTTATTTCATTTGGAGAGAAAAATAAAAACAGGAAAATCTTTCCTAAACATTCTCCCTACTATACTATGGACATATGCAGATCTTACCTATCATGAAGGGCCTGGGCTGTTTTAAAAAAAAAAAAATACAGAAGGTAGAAAAGTGAAAGACTGTTAAGCATCAAACTACCCAATTAAAACATGGTAAGCTATTTAATTTCTTATTTGCTTGTGCAGATACATTTTCCACCTTCTATTCTTCCTTTCCACTTTCTCTAAAAAACAATAGAGAAAAATAAAATCGAGTGGGGATTAACAAAAACAAAATAAAACAAACAAAAAAAAGAATAATGAAATCTAAAAGCAAATATTGTCATCCTGGCTGGGTGGCTCAGTTGGTTTAAGTGCAGGAATTATGCTAAAGGTGTAAGCAAAATGCCTTGTTTTCAATACACCATTATTGACTAAATAAGCAGTAAATATTTTCAATTTGTACTTTTTAACCTTTTCATAAAATTCAGTGTGTGAGTAGAGATTGTAGTGATATGTGATTACACTACTAGAATTCTGTCGTCTGTAAAAATCTTGGGAAATTGAAAATGCTAGTGAATTTTTCATTAATTTTAAAACTCCATAGAAATAGTGCTTAATTTGTTTCTTTGTAATTATTTATCTTTAATGAAATTGAAATGAAACAAAAATTTATGATATCCTATTCCATTCAATTTGCATTAGCTTTCTATTTTAATATGCCATAAGTTTTAGATATAACTTAATAAAAATGTAATTTAATAATAACTTTTGGGAAGGGGTAAAGAAGGAAAAAAGAAACGCATCATTAAAAAACATATGTCAATTGCAATATTCTTCCTAATTTCAGAAATGTTAGAATGATAAAACAAACGTTCATCTTAGAGTAGGAAATTGGTATTTTAAAGGCCATATATTGAAGCTAATATTTCATTTCCATTTTAGCGGGATCTTTTGTGCTATTACATTGAGTGTAGAGAATATAAGTTTAAATGGCCCTGTTCCTTAAAAAAATCAATAGACATTTTTGTCAGAGAAAAATCTAGTAATATAGCAACCATCACTGCTTCAAATAACAAATCTTTCTGAAGCTATCTAATATTGCCAGAATTTATCAGCTTATTTTAATACCCTAGAAATCATACATACCTTCTCTTGTACTCTATTGATTCTAAATATGCATCAAATTCATAGATCATTGTTGAATCTGATGTTCTGGTCTAAATTTAAGAAGTTTTTCAAATAAATTGTAGCAATTTTATGTTTATCATCATTATACCATAGCAAGTCTACTATGCCAACAGAGAAATTATAGAATATAATTCTACAAATATAGCTAATATATTAAAGTCATGTTTTAAAAGAATTAATTCAATTTGATTCAAAATAACGCAAAACATGGTATTCTAAGTAACTGGAACAAATAAAGAAATATGTGCTTTTAATCAAATAATTAGAGAATCTAGCCATGTAGAAATAATGTATCACACCTGTTCATCAGACCCTTGCATATGAACTATTCTTTTATAGATTGAAATATATGAGAGAATTGTCTTCTTAACTCTAAAATTTGCTAATATCACAGTAATGAGTTACTGGACAAAGCCATCCTATATAATAAAAGCCTATGTGGTCGTGACGCCCTCACGCCATAATGACTGATCACCAGGAGGCTGCATGCATAGCAGGTGCATATAGGTGGGCGGGGCTGCGTGTCTGGCTCGGAACACGCGGGTGGGCGGGGTTTGACGCTGCATGCCTGTGGGCACTGGCAGATTCTGCAGCTGCCACTGCAGGAGGAACTTACAGGTCCTAAAGCCACCATGGCGGGAGGGAGGAGGGATGCCTGGTCCTGAGTGCAGGGCCCAGGGCAGAGGTGGTTAGGCTGGGAGGTGAGTGATTAAGGGCAATCAGGCTGGCAGGTGAGTGGTTAAGGGTGACCAGAAAGGCAGGCAGGCAAGCAGTTAGGAGCCAGCAGTCCTGAATTGCGAGAGGGATGTCCGACTGTCAGTTTAGACCCAATCCCTAAACTGGCAGTTGGACATCCCTTAAGGGGTCCCGGATTGCAAGAGAGTGCAGGCTGGGCTGAAGGACCTCCTGCCCCGTGCACAAATTCCATGCACTGGGCCGCTGGTGAAAAATAAAAGCCCACAAAGCAATATTAAACTATATATGGGGCTAGCTAGACTTCCTAGGACCAGGTGATGGGCATATGGTAAAGCACAATAAATATTTGTAGTGAATGAAAGAATTAGTGAGTGACTCACTCCACATCCCAATATCCTCAAAAGACAAGTTCCCAAGAGATAAGGCTAGGTAGCATCAGTAAATGGAAACAAGTCTTTACTCCCAAAAGGAAACACAGTTAATAGAACTTATGAGAGACCAATCCATGTCCTAAGCACTTAACACATATGCAAGCATTTAATCCTCACAGCTGAGGAAGGTACTATTATTATGCCCACTTAACAGATGAAGAGATTGAAGTATCAGGTTAAACTAATTTATGGGTTGACAGCTAATAAGCAGCTGAGTCAGGATGCAAAGCCAAGAAATTTGCCTTGAGAATGAGTGCTCTCCTGCATACCTAAGAATCATGGATACCACAGACTTTATCCATATAATTAAAACATAATTTCAGACTCCTAGAACTCCTCCAGGTTCCCTACATATTAACCAAGGTCAGGGGTCTGGGCTGACCATGTGTGTTGCTCGAGCTCTGGAAAGAAATGTGACCCAAAACTCCTGCTACTGCAAATTTGCCTTAACTGTGTTTACAATTAAACTGTCCTCGAAACTCCATTCAACATTATAATGATATTTGCTGTTACAACTGAAAATGAAGTTCCCATGAAGAATTCATATCTCTTGAGCATCCTTCTTATCACAGTCTGACTTTTTATCCTGCCTCTTGAAGGCTGTCTGGCTCTTCACTCTTCATTACAAAACAACTCTCACTCTTCACTGTGGGCTCCTGGAAAACTGAGATCCTCTGTCTTGATTCTCACTCTATCCCCAGTGAGTAGAATACTGGACATTCAATAAGTATTTGTTAAATGAGTGAGTAGGTACCCAACAATGTTTGCTTAATTAATCATATAAACATGTAAAATTATTTTAAGACAACTAATCAATTATCTTATTTTCTATTCTGAAGACAAAATTAACACATTCAATACCGTATTATCCCCAGTATTTTCTTGATCAATTTACTGCTTGCAGAACCAAATTATTTGATCCCTATATATGGTAAATCATTGCCTGAATTTTATAAGTTGATTTTTATTAATGTATAGTTAATTATTATCGCTTCAGGTATACATTGTAGGGATTTGACATATATCTTGCTATGTGAACACTACACTAAGTCTAGTAACCATCTGTCACCAGGAGATGTTATCACACTATTATTAACTATATTCCCCTTTACCTCTTTCACCCATCCCTTCACTTCCCTCCCTTTTGGCAACCATAAATTTGTTCTTTGTTTCTCTAAGGCTGTTTTACTTTTGTTTCTTCCTTTGTTTTGATTTTTTTTAATTCCACATATAAGTGAAGTCATGCAATTTTTCTTTTTTCTGACTTATTTCACTTAGCATAATACCTTCTAGATCCATTCATGTTATGGCAAAAGGCAAAATTTCATTCTTTTTATTGAAAAGAGTAATATTCTATTGTATATATGCATCACATCTTCTTTATCCATTTATCTATTGATGAATACCAAGATGGCTTTCATATCCTGGCTATTGTAAATAATGCTGCAATAAACATAGATGTACACATATCTTTTCAAACTCCTGTTTTGTTTTCTACAGATAAATGCCCAGAAGTGGAAATGCTGGGTCATATACTAGTTTTATTTTTAGGTGTTTTGTTGGGTTTTTTGTTGTTGTTGTTGTTTTTTCAGGAATCTCCGTACTGTTTTTCATAATGAATGCACCATTTTGCAGTGCCACCAACAGTACATGACTAGACACTTATGTATTTTACAAAGTGATCATCGCAATAAGTCTAGTATCCACCTGACATCATACATAACAATGATATTGAATATGTTCTCTATGCTGTGCTTTGCTATTTTTTTTTTCTTTTTTCTTTTTTGTGAGTTTTAATCTCTGTTCTGCTCAAAATTGCTCTGCAATTTAGGACATTTTCCAATCTATCTGAAGTTTAGTCAGCCTCTGTAAAACCTAAAGATTATCATCAGGCTGTCTCATAGCACAATGCTGATGGGCAGACAAAATTAGAGTGCATTACTGTCATTTTAAAACCATCGGGTGTGAATCAAAATTCCAAGGCAACTGAAACTATAATTCTAGAAAGTTTCTGATTAGCAGCAATTCCATATCTGAATAAAAATTTGAGTTTAAGATAAAAATTATAAATTTAGTGATAAAGTGATAAGAAGAAAGAAAATGCCACAAAGTTCTAAAAAAAAAAAAAAAAAAGGGCATGTAGTTCTTCAGAAACATTAGCTATAATTAACAAAAAAGGTGTACATTAATTACCTATTTATAGACTATGTTGGGCCATATAATTCCTCTCTAAGAATTTGCAAATCCTATATAATAAGAAAGTATTATGCAAATTGACCATCACTCCAACACACAAGATGGCCACCTCTATGTGGTCAAAGATGGCCTGCAGGGGAGGGGAGTTGGGGGTGACCAGGCCTGCAGGGGAGGGCAGTTAGGGACAACCAGGCTGGCAAGGTAGGGCAGTTAGGGGTGACTGGGCCAGCAGGGGAGGGCAGTTGGGGGTAACCAGGCCTGCAGGGAAGGGTAGTTAGGAGCAATCAGGCTGGCAAGGAAGCAGTTAGGCATCCATCAGGCTGGCAGGGGAGTGGTTAGGGGTGATCAGGCTGGCAGAAGGCAAGTTAAGGACAATCAGGCAGGCAGGCAGGCAAGAGGCTGGGAGCCATCAGTCCCAGATTGTGAGAGGGATGTCTAACTGCCATCAGAGATCGGGCCTAAATGAGCAGTAGGACATCCCTTGAAGGGTCCCAGATTGAAGAGGATGCAGGCTGGGCTGAGGGACACACACACCCCCATCCACAAATTTCATGCACAGGGCCTCTTGTTATAAATAATCAAATATTGTTGCCACTGTAACAAGATTAAGAACCAAACTTATTTTGGAAATCAGGCAAACATCTAATATACTCCTTCATACATTTGTTTCACTGATCCCCTTAATGGAGGTTTACATTGGTATGCTCCATCTTTTCCAGCAATATATGTGCAGGTAGCCTTTTGACTCACAGATGCTGGCACTGTTTGAAAAGCTCTTTGGCCTGTTTTAGGTGTTCAGATTATATTTCTGGAATAGAACTTATCACACATAACTTTGATTGTCACTTAGTGTATAGGTTTGTTCAAAGAGAGTGACCCACTTTTCACAGCGGCTAAGTGTCCAGGAGAATTGTTATGCCTACTTGCAGATAATTATTGAAATGTCTAAAACAGTGGTTCTCAATCTTTTTAATGTCTCGACCCTTTAATACAGTTCCTCATGTTGTGGTGACCACCAACCATAAAATTATTTTTGTTACTACTTCATAAATTACAGTCTAAAACATTTCAAGTGGTACATAAATTATAAAACAAGAAATATACAAGCAATGACATTTATATAAAGCAAAAAGGAAGTACAGTAAACATTTTTCTTTGATTTTTATGAATCAAAAATTCCTCAAGGAAAATATAACCCATATACAATAGTTATAATATTAAAATATATTTTTCTCCACTTCTTAGATACTTAAGAAAGAACTTAAAAGCAAACATATTACACATCTAAAAAGACTGATTTGCATTGCCCTTGTGCACCATTAAGCAACTCGAATTGCTTTGTCAGCCAGCCAATATTTCGAACACCTGTCGCTTTCTTGGTGTTTATCCAAATATTTGTGGGTGTCGTGTTTTTTTGTTTGCTTGTTTCTGTGGGTTTTTTTTTTTTTTTTTTATGTAATGTCACTGCATGGTCATGGAAGCTTTTAAACATTAAGCTCTTCCACCTATACACTTGAAGGAATTAATACATGACAGACATTTCTGCAATGTTTTATGAAAAATAATACCTTCCATAGAGGTGGGATTTATGTGATTAGGATAAAAAGCTAGAATTTGTTGAGCACTTATCATGTGCCCAGAACTGACTTTCACAGAATTATTTCATTTTACCTCTCACAGCAGATAAGGAAATTGACACTGAGAGAAGCTAGATAACCTAACCAAGGACATGACCTAGTTGAAAAGTAAACCAAGATACAAACCCACATCTGATTTAAACACCTGTCTCTTAGCCTTCACCATGCTGTAGTGAAAGAGCAATTTATTATATCTTGCAGCAAATGCAGTGTTTCAAGAATGCTGTGTATACTGAGAGAGATGTGAATAGTATATTTTTTAAATATATTTTTTTATTTATTTCAGAGAAGAAGGGAGAGGGAGAGAGAGAGAGAGAAACATCAACAACGAGAGAGGATCATTGATCGGCTGCCTCCTGCACACTCCCTATTAGGGATCAAGCCCGAAACCCAGATATGTGCCTTTGACTGGAATTGAACCGTGACCTACTGAGCCTAACAGACAGGGCAGTAGTATATTCTTGATTGTCACTTAGTACATATGCTTGTGCAAAGAAAGCTACCCATTACTTTTTGTTGTTTGTTGTTTTTTAAATTTTATTGTTGAAAGAATACATATGTCCTATTTTTTCCCCATTGACCCTTCCTAAACTGCCCCCACCCCCTACCCAGGTTTTACCACCCTGCTGTCTGTGGTCATCAGCTATGCATATAACTGCTCTCTTCCCACCTCTCCCCCTGCCACACTCCCTTCCCTCTGAGATTTGATGGTCTGTTTCATGCTTCCATGTTTCTGGATCTATTTTGTTCATCATTTTATTTTATTCATTAGATTCCACCTAGGAGTGAGATAATGCGATTGTCTTTCTCTGATTGGCTTATTGTGCTTAGCATAATTCTCTCCAGGTTCCTTCATGCTGTGTCCCAAAGAGTAAGACACCCTTCTTTTTGACAGCTGCATAGTTGTCCATGTTGTAAATGTATCACAGCTTTTATATCCACTCAGCTGCTGATGTGCAACTGGCTGTTTCCAGATCTTACCTATTGTAATTAGTGCTGCTATAGGGGTGCACATATTCTTTCTGACTGATGTTTCGGGTTTCTTACTATGTATTCCCAGAAGTGGGATCACTGAGTCACATGAGGGATGTGGGACTGCCGGTTTAGGCCTGATCCCTCTCACAATCTGGGACTGCTGGCTCCTAACTGCTCACCTGACTGCCTGCCTGACCGCCCCTAACCACTCTGCTTTCCAGCCTGCTACCTCCCAATTGACCCCCCTCCCTCTAGCCTGATCACCCCCTACTGCCCTCCACAACCAGACTCACGGCCCCCAACTGTCCTCCCCAGGTAGCCTATGGACCCCCAACTGCCTTCCCCGTCCAGCCTCACAGCCCCCAACTGCCCTTCTCAGCTGGCCTCATGGCTCCCAACTGCCCTCTCTGGTTGGACTACCTGACAGACAACAATCCTGCTGCTTTGCACAGGAGATGTTATGTGAGTACCTTTCTCAGATGCTCTGGGATGAGAAGCCCAGGTTGGGGTTTAGACACCCAAGTTCTCAGTGGAAACCCCACACAGCTTTGATATCCTTCTGGATCTTCAGCTGCTGTCTGTGGCCCAGCTGACCCGCTCTCTCTTGCCTTCACACTTCCTACCAGTTTCTATATAGTCTCCACTTTCCATCTTTGGTTATCCAGGTTCTCTCCAGCTAGTCTTCAATTGATTATTCAGGATGATTTTGCTGTATTTTACTTGTAATTCCAGTTTGTTCTTGGGAGAGTGTCAGTGTTCTGAC
Source organism: Pipistrellus kuhlii (assembly GCF_014108245.1). Lineage (NCBI taxonomy): Eukaryota > Metazoa > Chordata > Mammalia > Chiroptera > Vespertilionidae > Pipistrellus > Pipistrellus kuhlii. The sequence continues at coordinate 157,050,886 of NW_023425404.1, forward strand.
ATATTCTGCCACCATTTTGGAACCCCTCTATCCAGTTTTTTATATAAAAATATCTTATTTCCCCAATTAGATACCTAAGTAAGAACTTAAAGCTAAGGATATTACATATCTAAATAAACTGGTTTGCATTGCCCTATTGCACCATTAAGCAACTCGAATAACTTTGTCAGCCAGCCAATATTTCAAACACCTGTCACTTTCTTGGTGTTTATCCAAATATTTGTGTGTATGGTGTGTTTTTTTGTGAGTTGTTGTTTTTTGTTTTTTGTTTTTTTTCAAGCAATGTTGCTGCATGACCATGGAAGCCTTTGAACATTAAATTCTTTCACCTTTGGACTTCAGGGAATTAACATATGATAGACATTTCTATAATGGTTTGTATGAGAAAAAAAAAATCTTCCATAGAGAGGTGGGAATTGTGGGATTAGAATAAAAAGCTAGAATTTACCGAGCACTTATCATGTGCCCAGAACTGACTTTCACAGATTATTTCATTTTAGCCCTCATAGCAGATAAGGAAATTGACACTGAGAGAAGTTAGATAACTTAACCAAGGCCATGACCTCGTTGGAAAATAAACCAAGATAGAAACCTACATCTGATTTAAGCACCTGCCTCCTAGGATTCACCATGCTATAGTGAAATAGCAATTCATTATATTTTGCTGCTAATGCAGTGCTTGAAGAATGCAGTATATATGGACACGGACTTGGATAGCATACTCTCTTTGATTGCCACCTCATACACAGGCTTGTGCAAAGAAAGCTACCCAGTTTTAACAGGGCCCAAGGCTCCAGGAGAATTGCTGTGCCTTCTTGCAGACAATGTCTAAAACATTTCAAGTGGACTGAAAGGTCCCGGGTTCGATTCCGGTCAAGGGCATGTACGTTGGCTGCGGGCACATCCCCGGTAGGGGATGTGCAGGAGGCAGCTGGTCGATGTTTCTCATCGACGTTCCTGGCTCTCTCTCTCTCTCTCTCTCTCTCTCTCTCTCTCTTCTTCTCTGTAAAAAATCAATAAAATATATTTTTAAAAATTGCATTTATTTTCTGTCAGCAAATTCCTATTAAATTCTGAGGACTTTAGAAGGGAATTTAGAAGGCAGGAGGAGGAGTAATAAATGTGAAAAATAAAATATGTAGATAAGAGCAGAAGTTGCTGAAACTGAAAAGATAAAACAAAAATTCATTACACACAAAATATGGGTCTTTAAAAATATTAATAAAATTGCCGAAACCGGTTTGGCTCAGTGGTAGAGCGTCGGTCTGCGGAGTGAAAGGTCCCGGGTTCGATTCTAATCAAGGGCATGTACCTTGGTTGTGGCCACATCCTCAGTAGTGGGTGTACAGGAGGCAGCTGGTCGATGTTTCTCTCTCATCGACCTTTCTAGCTCTCTATCTCTCTCCCTTCCTCTCTGTAAAAAATCAATAAAATATTAAAAAATAAAATAAAATAAAAATAGTAATAAAATTTTCAAACCTCTGGCTCAATTGATCAATAGAAAAAGAAAGAAAGCACAAGAAATTTGAATTAAAAAAAAAAAAGAACACATAGCCAAAGTTACAACAGAGATGAAAAGAAATAAAAGTATTGGAGGTTTCTGTTTCCAGCATAACAACCTAGATTATTTATATTTCACAAATCTATAAAACTGGAAGCCCAATAGAGAATGGGCTACAAACAAAGGAAAAAAATGTAAACTTCAAACATAAACTAATAAAAGGATAGTACAATGAATCTTTGGGGAAGCTGGTACTCAGACATCTGAGGATAGGGTACTAAAGATGCTCATATTTCTAAGCCAGAACAACAAAGCTACTTCTAGGAAGATATAAGGAAGGTGGAATCTGGAACCAATTGCTATTTGTCAGGGTAGAAGGCCATTGATAAAGCTAAGCTGACCTATCAGCCAACTAACAGGAAACAGAAAGCAAACACAAAGCATGTGACATTGGTGTATAATAGTGTACAAACTTTCTGAAGGCAATGTGGCGATATGGATTCAGAACTATAAAAATGTTCATACCATTTGACATAATAATCCATACTTTGTAGCTTAACCAAACACAAGATTTAGAGATGTGCCCAAACATTTATATTCATATATGCATATGCATATGGTTCATGAAAATATTAAAATTTACCTGCATGCATAATAACTGCATGCATAAACATGTCTTATGCAGATAAGCTTCTCTTTAAAAAAAAAAAAAAAGAATGAATAGGTATCTATTGAATTTTAAAAAGTTATGAAGGTGAAATTGGAAGAGAAATAAGAAGAAAACTTTGACACATAATTTATTATAGATCTTTGAAGGATTCAATAAGAATTAAATAAATATGAAAAAAGGAGATACAGATAATTACAATTGACCAAGGAGCCTACCCAAATCACCTCTTCTAGTAAGCCTTCCAGATAACCTGTAATCTGGGGTAGCCTGTCCCTGTTCCTTTCTATAACCCATTGTGTCAACAGTACCCCAAAAAATGATGGCGTGATCCTGGAATCTATGACACAGAAGGCTGACCTTTGTCAAATCTATCAACTGAATCCCTTGCCCTCTTGATTCCATGTGATCTGTCAATGGGAACCCCTGGTGGCAGATTGGGTTGTAGGAGAATGGGGTGAAAACAGGAATTCCCAGTTTCACCACCTGCTGGTCACCATGCAAAAGCTGCCTCTGTCTGCAGAAAGCTTCAGCACTGGTCAGGCAGTCCTCTCCCTTCAGCAACCCTCTCTACCTCCCCTTTTTTTTCTTGAGGCCTAGGAGGAGGACTATGGTCTCATTTTGCTAGCCCTAGGATAGTTTGCTTTTCTAAACACTTCCCACACCTCCATAAGCAGTACTCTTCTCACTACTTGAAAGTATCTTCTGATTTTTTCCAGGCCCCTTGACTATTCAAAGGACTTAATTCACAATTATGCAGAAGATCTTGAAAAAGGAACTAATTTTACATTTTACAGTAGGATCCTCCACTGGTTGTTTGCTTGTTTGTTTGTTTGTTTCTTTGTTTTTTAACCCAAAGATAAAGTAATAAATATCAAGAGGATCTTCTGAAGCAATGTTAATTAGCAGAGGAGGGCTAAAAAATTTATTGTGGGCAAGAGCCCATGCATTAGTGAATTACTAATGTAAACTACAGTTAGAAAACAGCAGAAAACCATCTATCAGTTATAACCCAGGAAAAACACTATTATTACCAAATTTTCCCCATAGCAATAATGAAATTTATCCTTGACATTTTAAAGAATAATAAAATATTATGAATCACTATACAATAAGTTTCTTCATTATGCTATCCATTTCTATACTCTATCCTCCCAGTGAGTACTAAGAAAGTGATTACTGAATGAAGTAATCAGAAAGATCACACACACACACACACACAAAGAAAATGTCAACTTGCACTTGCATAAAGGGGACTATTAACTAACATTCTGTTCACTACCTAACAATAAAAACATAACAGACCTGAAGATGTTTCAAGAAATAGTAAATACTCATGCATAAATAAATGAAAATGATTGTATGTAAATAGACTAAAATAATTGGACTGGTGTAACAGAAATAGATTGTATTTGCTACCACGCAGTCAGGCATTTTACATATACTTCAATCCTCACACTCTTGCCCAGAGGAGGTGGTCAAAGAAGACTTATGAGAGGAAGTGATGTCTGTGTTGGCACAGAATGGAGGAGTAAGAATCATCCACAAAGATAGGACAAAGAAAGTCCTAAGTAGAATGCTGTCATACACAATAAAGCAGATGCAGAAGATCAGGATGCATTTCAGGAACTTCAGACACCTTAGTAATGAAGAAAGAGGAAGGATTGGTAGTAGATGGAACTGGATTTTATCCTGAAGATCATGGGGAGCCACTATTTCTACCTAGAAATGTCATTATCTAATCATTGTCTTGAGCATGTGTAGGGAGCACGGTGAAAAGATGATTGTTATAAAGATTAAAATAAATAATGAAGGTAACTAATAAGTGTATTGTTACATACTTTCAAGACATTAGTTCTTATTTTTCTTAGGTTATTGCTATATGACATTTTTGCTCACCCCCTTCAACCCCCCCGCCCCTGCCCTATTGTACCAGTCCACTTTCTGAAGCCCACATATAGTCGGCTCTGTGCCCAGTTACTGTTCCTACTGTCAGGCAGACTCCAGTGTTCAAACCAACCACATCTCTTTATATATTTTTTAAATTATTTTTTTAATTGATTTTTTACAGAGAGGAAGAGAGAGAGGGATAGAGAGTTAGAAACATCCATCAGCTGCCTCTTGCACACCCCCTACTGGGGATGTGCCCACAACCAAGGTACATGCCCTTGGCCAGAATCTTGGGACCTTTCAGACCACAGGCCGATGCTATCCACTGAACCAAACCGGTTTCAGCCCAACCACACCTCTTGAAGTGGTACATCCTTTGACTAATGAATTGCTCTATATCACTTACTGGGAAAGAGCGCCACCTTGTGTTGCGTCGCTGACTGTTAACAATCACCAACTGCTTTTTTTTTTTTCTTTTCTTTTTCTTTTTTTCTTTTTTTTTCCACTTCAGCTACTTGTGGATGAGACCACCAAATTTTCCCTGCAGGAGTAACTTGGAAAAGAAAATTATTAACAAACGTGTTGCCAAATACAACATAAAGGGATCCCAGGCCCTTTTTAAACATAATAGCAGTGCTACTGCCTGAGCTTAATAGACTGGTGGCTACATGCTGGAAATGTTTAACCTATGTCCTCTGAACTCTTTAATTCATTGTATTTAACAGATTTGTGAGGTTTTTAAAAATTAAGTTTAAAATGCAACTGAAATTATGATCTAGGACTGAAATAGGTTAAGCAGAAACCTACCCTGCGGTCTCTCATAGAGGCCCATCTCAATAATGAATTCTGAGAAGGGATTCCAAGAGGTTGTTTGAAAGTGCATTCCTTGATGTCTGCAAAGGAGGCTGTAAGCCTTTGCAGACAGACCAACTATTTAAACTATTTTTGAAGAATTATTTAAGAAAGAAGTTTCCTTAAATTCCTGGAGAAGGACCATGCATGAATTCTTTCTGCCTCCTCCTCCCTACACTTTTTCACAGGCGGTTTGCTTTACTTTTCTCCAACTCTGGCTTTCTTTTTTTCACCCTCAGATTTGTTGAAAAAGGAGCCTCCAGTACCTGAAAATCTGTTGTTATTTTCTTAAGTGAAATGGAAAAATTCCTGGAAACATGCACTCTTCCAAAACAGAATCAGAGAATATGAATAGGCATATTACAACTAGTTAAGTTGAAGCAGCAATCAATAAACTCCCAACAAACAAAGTCCTAGACTGGATGGCTTCACAGGCAAATTTTACTAAACTTTCAAAGAAGAACTAACACATATCCTTCTCAAACTATTCTAAAAATTCAAGAGGAGGGAATATTTCCAAATTTATTTTACAAGGCCAGCATTATTCTAATTATAAAACAAGGCCAGCATTATTCTAATTATAAAACCAATACATGACAAAGAAAGAAAAGTATAGGCAAACTAGAGGCCTGGTGCAGAAAATTCATGCAGAAGAAGAGATGAGTCCCTCAGCCCAGCCTGCACCCTCTCCAATCTGGGATCCCTTGAGAGATGTCCAACTGCCCATTTAGGTCCAATCTCTCTCATAATCCAGGACTGCTGGCTCCCAACTGCTTGCCTGCCTGCCTGCTGATTGCTCCTAACTGCTTCTGCCTGTCAGCCTAATCACCCCCTAACTACTCCCCTGCCTGCTTGATCGATGCCTAACTGCTCTCCACTGGCCTGACTGACCTTTCTGCCCTCCCCTGCCAGCCTGATCAATGCCTAACTGCCCTCCCCTACAGACTTGGTCCCTTCCAACTGCCCTCCCCTGCAGGCCTGGTCCCTCCCAACTGCCCTCTCCTATAGGCCTTGTCCCCTGCTGGCCCCATCACCCACAACTGCCCTCCCCTGCTGGCCATCTTGTGGCAGACATCTTGTGTCCACATGAGAGCAGCCATCTTTGATCACATGGGGGTGGCCATCTTGTGTGTTGGAGTGATGGTCAATTTGCATATTACTCTTTTATTAGATAGGATATCCTTGATGAGCATAGATGCTAAAGTACTCAACAAAATATTAGCAAACCAGATCCAGCAACATATTAAAAAGGTCATACACCATGATTAAGTAGGATTTATTCCAGGATTGCAAGGTTGGTAAAATATCCACAAAACAATAAATGTGATACACCACATAAACAAAATGAAGGATGAAACCACATGATCATATCAATAAATGCAGAAAAACATTTGATGAAAGCCAGCACCTATCCTATCTAATAAAGAAGGAATATGCTAATTGACCCTCAAAACATTGCAAAGATAGCAGTGCCCACAGTCAATAAGGAAGAAATGTGCTAATTGACTGGCCTGCCCTCAAAGATGATGGTGCCCAGTCCTATCAGCCCCACTGGGGCAGCAAGCACGTGGCAAGGCAAGGCCAGCTTCCAGGTGGGCCCCGCTGCTCTGCATGCCTGTCTCCAGAGTCCTCCAGTTCCCTCAGTCCCCCAGCCACCCAGGGCTAGTCCAAAGCACAGGAAAACCTTGAATGGTGACTGCCCAGCAGCTCAGAGACTGGCCCGAGGTGCAGGCAAGTCTTTGATGGCAGCTGACCAGGACAGGTTCAAGGCAGAGACAAGCCTTGCATATCAGCCACCCAACTGCCCAGAGCCGGCCGAAAGTGCAGGCAAGCCTCAGATGGCAGCTGTCCAGCTACCAGGGTCGCCTGAGGCTCAGGTAACCAGGGCCAGTCAAAGCTTGCACTGCCAGCAGTGGCAGCAGCAGAAGTATGATGGGGCGTTACCTTTCCCTGATTGCCGGGTCACCTCCCACCCCTGAGGGCTCCCGGACTGTGAGAGGGGGCAGGCTGGGCTGAGGGAACCCCCCTCCAGTGCATGAATTTTCATGCACCAGGCCCCTAGTTTATTATATAAACTCTCAGAGAGTGGGAATAGAGGGAACATACCTCAACATAAATAAACGCTGAACATGACAAACTCATACCCAACATCATATTCAATGGGCAGAAACTGCAAGCATTTCCTTAAGATTGGGAGCAAGACACGGGTGTTCACTTCCACCACTCTTATTCAACAAAGTACTGGAAGTTCTAGCCATAGCAATCAGATAAGAAGAAATAAAAGACATCTAAATTGGAAAGGGAAAAGTATAACTGTCATTATTTGCAGATGACATCATGTATATTGTGAACTCTAAAGATTCCACCAAAACACTGCTAGAACTGATCAATGAATTCAGTTATGTAGAAGGATAGAAAATAAAGATTCAGAAATAAGTTATAATTTTAATATATATTTTTATTGTTTTCAGATAGATGAAGGGGGAGGAAGAGAGAAAGAGATAGAAGCATCAATGATGAGAATCACTGACCTGCGTGTGCCACACAGGGATCAAGCCTAAAACCCAGGCATATGCCCTGACCAGGAATCAAACCTTGACCTTCTGGTTCATATGTTGATGCTCAACCAGTGAGCCACACCAGCTGGGCTCAGTTAGATTTTTTAAAAATACATTTTTACTGATGTTAGAGAGGAAGGGAGAGGGAGGGAGAGAGAAATAGAAACAGCAATGATGAGAAAGAATTATTTATTGAATGCCTCCTGCATGACCCCCACTGAGGGATCAAGCCTGCAACCCAAGCATGTGCCTTTGACCAGAATTGAACCCAGGACCCTTCAGAATGCAAGCTGATGCTCTATCCATTGAGTCTAACTGACTACGGCTCAGTTACATTTTTATACACCAATAATGAGCTAAGGAAACTAAGAAAGGAATACCATTCACATTTGCTTAAAAATGATAAAATGAAAAGAAACCAAGATGGTGGCATAAACACCTGAACTTGCTGCCTCACACAACCACTTCAAAACTACAACTAAAAGACAAAATGGTGACATCAAGCAGAATCACAGGAAAGCTGCCTATGTGAAAATTCTACAACTAGATAGAAAGAGAAAAGCACACTGGCAACCACCACACTATTATTTGTGTTCATAAGTTTCAGTTTTATAATCCACTTATGAGTTAAATCATATAGCTCTTAGCTTTTTCTGTTTGACTTATTTCACTTCGAAAAATATTCTCAAGGCCTATCCATGTTATTATAAATTATGCTATTTCATCCTTTCTTATGGCTGTGCAGTACTCCGTTGTGTATATATACCACATCTTTTTAATCCAGTCCTCTATCTTAAGGCACTTTAGCTGTTTCCAGTGTGTATATATTACCACATCTTCTTAATCCAGTTCTCAATCATAGGGCACTTTGGTTGTTCCCAACTCTTGGCCACTGTGAATAATGCTGTAATGACATATATCTTTGCATATAAATGATTCCGAGTTTTTGGATATATACCCAGGAGTGGGGTTGTTGAATCATATGATAGCTCTATTTTTAATTTTTTGAGGAACCAGCAGCCTGCTTTTCGTAGTGATTGTACCAGTCTACATTCCCACCAGCAGTGAATGAGGGTTCCCTTTTTTCTACAACCTCTCTAACACTTGTTGTTGCTTGTGGTCATTATCAATATATTATTGATAATAACAGGTGTGAGTGGGTATCTCATTGTAGTTTTAATATGCATTTCCCTGATTGCCAGTGAGGTTGGACACCTTTTCATATATCTATTGGCTATTTGTATGTCTTCTTGGGAGAGGAGTATTTTCAGGTCTTCTGCCCACTTTTTGTTTGGATTGTTTATTTGTTTGGTGTTGAGTTTTATGAATTCCTTATATATTTTGGAAATTGAACCTTTGTCGCATCATAACTACTGTTTGCAAATATCATCTCCCATCTGGTTGGCTGCCTGTTTTATTTTGTTGTCCATTTCTTTTGCTGTGCAGAAGCTCTTCACTGATATAGGCCCATTCATTTATTTTTGCCTTTACTTCCCTTGCCTTTGGGGTCAAGTCCATAAAATGTTCTCTACCACCCAGGTCCATAAGTTTGGTACCTATATATATTTTTTCTATGTAACTTATAGTTTGGGGTCTTATGTTTAAGTCTTTGATCCATTTTGAAATAATTTTTGTACATGGGGACAAACTGCAATCCAGTTTCACTCATTTGCCTGTGGCTTTCCAGTTTTCCCAGCACCATTTATTGAAGAGACTATCTTTTTACAATGTGCATTTCTGGATCCTTTGCCAAAAATTATTTGTCCATATACATGTGGTTTTATAGCTAGGCTTTCTATTCTGTTCCATTAATCTGTGTATCTGTTTCTCTGCTAATACCATGCTGTTTTGATTATAATAGCTCTGTAGTTTACTTTGAGGTCAAGTAGTGTGATACCTTCAGCATTGTTCTCTCTCTTTTTTTTTTTTCAGGATTGCTTTGGCTATTTTTGGTCTTTTATAATTCCATATGAATCTATAGATTTCTCATTCTATTTCTTTAAAAAAAATGACATTGGGATTTTGATGAGGATTGCATTAAATCTGTATATAGCTTTGGGTAAAATGGCCATTTTAATTGTGTTGATTCTTCCAATCCATGAACATGGAATATTTTTCCATTTTGTTGTGTCTTTTCCAATTTCTTTTATAATAATGTTTTGTAATTTTCAGTATATAGGTCTACCACATTCTTTGTTAAGTTTATTCCTATGTATTTTATCCTTTTGGTTGAGATTGCAAAAGGAATTGTTTTCTCCATTTCTTTTTCTGAAGTTTTGTTGTTGGTATACAGGAGGGCAATGGATTTTTTGCACATTGATTTTGATCCTACAACTTGACTATATTTGCTTATTGTTTTCAGTAATTTTCCAGTAGAGTCCTTTTGTTCTTATTTTTCTTTTTATTGTTTAAAATATTACATCTATTAGTACATATATCTTCTTTTTTTTCCCCATTGACCTTCCCTCAGCCTCCCTTACCCCCTGTCGTATGCCGTCATTGAAAGTGAAGTTGCATATATACCATAATTTTTCCCTTTTGAGTGCATCTTCATTTTCCTTTGCCTGTTCATACATGTCCTTCTTCCCCTTGTATATTTTTTTGTCACAAATTATCCCTATTTATGCTATGAGTTTTTGGCAATCCTACTGGTAGTGTTACAACCTTATGTTCTTTGTTCCAGGTAGAATAACTCCCTTGAGTATTTCCTGCAGTGGAAGTTTTCTAGTGATTAAATCCTTTGGCTTCTGTATGTCTGGAAATGTTCTTATTTCTCCTTCATGTTTAAATGATAATTTTGCTGGATATAATATGTAAGGCTGGTAATTTCTCTCTTTCAAACATTTGAATATTTGGTTCCACTCTCTTCTGGCTTATAGAATTTCTGCTGAGAAGTCATGTGAAATTCTGATGGGTTTTCTTTTGTAGGTCACTTCCTTCTTTCCCCTGGATGCTTAGAGGATTTTTTTTTCTTTGTCACTAATTTTTGACAGCTTCATTTCCAAATGACTTGAAGAAGGCTTCTTTGGATTGAGGTAACTAGGTGTTCTGTTTTCTTCTTAGATTCGAGGATATAGTTCTTCCCATAGATTTTGGAAGTTCTCATCAACTATTTGTTTAAATAGACTCTCCATTCCATTCTCTCTCTCTTCCTCCTCCACTATGCCAATAATCCTGATTTTTATTTTATTTTATGAAATCAGGTAGGTCTCGTATGGCTATTTTGTATTTCTTTATTCTCAGGTCTCTCTCTTCTTCTCTCTCCATCATTTCTTGATTCGTATTTTCAATATCACTAGTTTTTTCCTCTAACTGGTTGGTTCTGTTTTCTATGCTCATCAGCTCACTATTTATTTTTTTAATTGCCTGCTTCATTTCCATGGACTTATGCTATATTATTTTTTAAAATTTAAATTGCTTCGGAGAAATAGTCATTTTGTTCATTGATTTGTTTTCTGAGTGCACTGAATTGTCTGTCAGTATTTTCTCACATCTCATTGAGTATTTTCAGAACTGCAATCTTGAAATCTCTGTCACTCAACTGCATAATTTCATGTGCTCTAGCCTTTTTTCTGGTGATTTTTTTCATTTTCTTTCTGGTCATCGTTGTTTTGGTTGTTTATGGCATGCACTGTTCTTTGTTTTCTCATTTATTGCTGAGGAGGTCTTTCTACTCTGTTCCAGTAGATGGCGCTAAATTTGCAAGATTTTTTTTTTTTTAAATCCTCTGTTTTGAGCCTTTGGGGCTTCCTTAAGGCTGTACCACCTCTGCCGCTTGGGGTTGCGGTTTGTTTTCCTCTCATGGTAATGGCAACCCCTGACCTCCCAGGGTCCAGTCCAAGCACCCCTCCTGGGATTCAATCACAGGAGGAAACTGTGTTTCTACTATAACAGCCCTTGGCCCACAGATAATACACTCCTGTAGCCAACTCCAAGGGCAGTGGGAGGTGGGCGGAGACATTTGGGAGTCTAATCAGTGGCAGGGCTCTGGGATTTCTTTGCTTTGCCTGAAAGCCTGCAGCCATGCCCAGCCATGGGGAGGAACTCTGTAGGGAGGGTGTCTGCTGACTCCCAGCTCACACATGCAACTCAGACCCCATGCACAATGTGCCCCCATTGTTCAGACACTCATTGTTTGTGTGTGCAACCACACGATGCCACCACTCCAGTGGCAACTCCAACAGCGAGCCACTTGCCGGGTTAGCTCTCTGTCCATCCCGACCATTCCTCCAGCTTCCCCACCAGCTGAGTAAAGTGCCCCTAACTGCTGCTGCCAGTTCCCAGCTGCTGCCCTGTAGCCCTGTTCAACTTCCCTCCCTTCGTGTCTCCCTGCTTATTCCAAGAAGCCCACCTTAGCTTTTCCAATGGGAAGATCTCTCAGGTGTGCATCTGTGTTGAGCAGGGACTTCTCTGTTGAATTATAGGTGGCTATTTGGTTGAAATGTTAGGGGGAGAGGATAACACATACCCTTGAGTCGCCATTCCTCTGACATCCCTCCTGTCATTGTCTTTTAATGTGAACCATTGTCTAGATTTGAAGATAATTAAAACCATTCCCAGATACACATTAGAGATCAAATTCTGATAAGAATACTCATGTAGGTAAAATTCAGCTAAATCTTCAATTGTATTATTCCTTTTTATTGGTCTATCAGGCTCAGATTCCCTTATCATATGAATTGGTCAGATTTTTTTTTAGCTAGTTTTCAATCTTATGCCTAAGTTAAAATTTTGAGAGAGTCATTCATTTGTTTTTGTTGTGTGTGTGTATTGTTGTTGTTGTTTTTAACTGTCCAGCATATTTAGAAGCAACACTCCCAGCTCACTCCTGGTGCTCATCTATATCAGTCAGCATTTTTAGTTAGAAACAAAGATAACAAAGATCATTCAATTTAAGCAAAATATGAAATAATTAAAAGAATTTTGGATAGCTCACAGAATCTTTAGGAAGCCTAGTCAATTAGAGACACGGCTTTGCACCAAAATCACACCATAGTATTGGTCAGGTGAGAACCAACTCTGGCTCCCACCAGGCAGCTACTGAATCCTGCACTGAAAACAAAGCTGGCTCAGAATATTAAATGACACCAATGGTATTGGCGCTGTTACTGCTACAAAGTTTAATCTTGTTGCAATAACCTACAGAGCTCTCCAGAGCTCCTCTTATCTGATGCACTGACTGGAAATTCTAAGGACAGAGCCAAGGTTAATGTGTCCACATCCTGGGTGAAAGGGAAGCTGAGAAGCATTTGACCTTTTCGGTGTTTAATTATGGACAGAAGCCTCTGCCTCCCACCATGTTTATAAAATGGGAAGTCTCCAAAACATAGGAAGGCAAATTAGCTGAAGAGCAGCCAGAATGAATGACAAATGTCAACTATGATTAAAGTTACATGTACTATATGTACTCTATGATCCACAAATTCTGCCTCTAGAACTTCTAAAGAAATTGTCACACATGTACAAGATAGGAATAAGTATGCTTTTCAAAGTGTTGTATGTAATAACAAAAATGTGGAGAACTCAAATGCCACTGGTAGAAGATTAGACAAATATGTTGTGATATCTTAATATCATGTCATTTTTTTTTATTCAGGTCTTGAGAAATGCGGGGGCCTGATGCAGCAGGGATCTTCCTTTTCCGGGTCCCGCACAGAAAGAGAGATGAACGAACCGTTCTAAGTGGAGGTGGCCAGGAATTGAGAAATAATAGAAATAAAGAGAGAAGGCACAGAGATAGATTTTAAGCTGGGAACTGGGTGGGCCGCCATCCTGTCTGCTGGAGAGGCAGGAAGATGACAGTCTGTCCCAGTGCATTTATTTTATACCGCCAATACCAGGAAGTAACACCAACTTATTTGCATTCTTAAGAAGGCCCTAGCATGCCTGGATTTACATATCTAGTCCTGCCCCTGCAGACACCTGGGCTGATATGAAGGCCAAGCTGACAACATGTCCGCCATTTGGGGGAAACATGTTCCCAGGGCGTGGCTCTGCCTACACCATGAGTTCAGCTGATGATAATTAAGGAAAATTGCCCATCTGCCTTCCCAGGTGGCCCTCTACAGAGAAACTACAGTGTCAGACACAATGCCAAGTGCTGTCGTCAAAGACTAGTATGAAATGGAGAGAGGGTTACAAATAAAAATCTTTTAAAGACTGCCTTTGAAATGCTCCCAATGCAGCAGGATAGACACATAAGTATATCAATAGCACATCAATAGTATACGAAAGCTCAAGTGAAATTATGTATATGATGCTGCGAAGGTGCACCTGGAAGAATATAACTCCCTGCATTAATGGAAGAGGCATCACGAAGAAAAAGATACCCATGTAAGTTAGGCCTAAAATATGTAAAAAAGAATAAGATGAAATGGAGGAGAGGTTAATTCCAGACAGTACAAATTTTATTTATGAAGTCACTAAAGCTTGTTCTAGTACAGTGTTTTTCTGGAAAGTGCTTTAAAAACATTTGTCACACTTGATGTTAAACAAATAGTGCTTCATATCAGTAGTGTGGCATTAGGGAAAACCTCCAGGATGAAATTTTAAGTTTCACAAGATCTTATCTTCAACTGCAAACTAATGTAAAACATAATGTGAACAGATAGAATAAGAATATAATTACTCCAATTCCTGTTCTTAGCTATATTACATCATTGGAAAAGTTCCCTACAAATAAAGCAATTATCATTTGGCCAACCAAAGATAAATAATTTCTTCACAGAAAACCAACCAATGAGAAAATTGATGCAAAAAATCTCAACAAGCCGAAACTGGTTTGGCTCAGTGAATAGAGTGTCAGCCTGTGGACTGAAAGGTCCCGGGTTCGATTCCGGTCAAAGGCATGTACCTTGGTTGCTGGCCATCCTCAGTAGGGGGTGTGCAAGAGGCAGCTGATCAATGACTCTCTCTCATCGATGTTTCTGACTCTTTGTCCCTCTCTCTTCCTCTCTGTAAAAAATCAACAAAATATATATATTTTTTAAAAATCTTAACAAATTAGGTACAGAAGGAATGTATCTCAACATAATAAAAACTATATGACAAGCTGCAGCTAACATACTCAGTGGTGAAAAGCTAAATGCTTTTCTTCTAAGACCAGAAAAAAAAGACAAGAGGTTGGTAAAAGGGTACAAACTTTCAACTATAATATTAACAAATCGTGAAGATAGATATAATGTAAAATATGGTGACTCTAGTTTATAACACTGAATTGTATAGTTGGAATATGCTAAGAGAGTGAAATGGAAATGTCCTCACCAAAAGAATGATTAAGTAATGGATGTGTTAATTAACTAAATGAGGGGAATCCTTTCACAATGTGTACATTTATCAATCCACCATGACGTATACTTTTAAGTATCTTATGATCTTATTTGTCAATTGAACCTCAATAAAGCTAAATTTTTAAATAAAAATAAAGTTGAGTTACTTTTCCACTTTAAGTAATAAAACCTTGAAAATGATGCCATCTAGTGGCATCAAACTTCCAAAAAAATAGCCAGTAAATTAGTCAGCCTTTCCTAGGAAAAGTTTCCTCAGCGGTTTCAAATAAACAAATGTTACACTGTGCCTCTGTTTTAAGAGAAAGCACTCTGCATGTACCCTGCTGGGTTTTAAAATTTGGTTTCATCATTTACTAGCTGACTGACCGTAGGCAGGTTGCTCAATCTCTGTAAAATTCACATGAAAATAGTAGCTACCTCTCAGAGTTGTTAAAATTAATGAAAAAAATTCATATAAAGTTGTGTGGCACAGTATTGGGCTCATAGTATACACCCAATAAGTAGTAATTATTACATTACTTGATGGAGGAAAGTTCTGTCAGTGAGACCGAAGTTGGAATGATAGGTCACTTAAACTATGCTACTTTATATTTTCAATTCTGGTTAAAGTAGTATACTTTTTTCTTAAATCAGAAGAAATGTTGTATTAGAATATACTTGTTATCTAGAGAGTAGCTATTAATGACTGGGATTGTCTTATTTTGACAGATCCCCGAGTTAAGCTGTGATTATGATTTACTATCAAAAGATTTATAAAATATGATTTACTCTTGATTTGGTATATTGACTATAATATAATATAAATCTTGCTATGAGAGCACAAATGAAAGTGGTGGAAAGAAATCTTCACTATTTAGTTTTTTAAAAATCTAGGCCTCTATTCTATGCAATCAGCTCTAAAACTGCCTGTTCTGAAGGTAAGAGTGGTATTGGTTCTATTTATGACATCCTTTGAGCTACAGCATTGCTATGACTTATTTTACAGTCCTTAAAACTTATTTTAACTTGATCTCACCTGTCCAATGAAGCATAAGTAGTGTGATATTTAAAATACTAGAGGTCCGGTGCACAAAACTCATGCATGGGGGGGAGGGTGGTTGAGGGGGTCTCTTCAGCCCAGCCTGCACTCTCTCCAATCCAGAACCCTTTGGGGGATGTCCGACTGCCAGTTTCAGCCCGATCCCAGGGATTAGGCTGAAACAGGCAGTCAGACATTCTTGGGACTGCTAGCCCCTAACTGTTCACCTGCCTGCCTGCCTGCCTGATCAACCCTGACTGCTTCTTTTGTCAGCCTGATCACCCGTGACCACCTCTGCCTGCCAGCCTGATCTCCCCTAACTGTCCCCATCCACCGGCCTGGTCACCCCTAACTGCTTCCCCCTGCCAGCCTAGGTGCCCCTTAGGTCCCCCCCCCCCCGACTAGCCTGGTTGCCACAATTGCCCCCCTGCTGATCTGGTTGCCCCTCACTGCCCCCCCTGACAACCTGGTTGCCCCCAACTGCCTTCCCCCTCCCCCACCAGCCTTGTCACCCCACACAGCCTGCTGGTCAGTCATTTGGTCCTCCCTCCCTAACCCTCCTGCTGGCCTGGTCACCCCATACAGCCTGCTGTTCAGTTGTTACTGTGAGGGCATCATGACCAATTTGAATATTACCCTTTTATTTGTATAGATGTTTGATTAAAAAAAAATGTCTCCTAAAATCTGGAAGAACATGATGATAAAATGTCCAATGACAGCACTATTGAGAATATACATCTAGGCAACCAGAAATATTCACAGTATTTTTGGAAGAGATTAACCACAGTATTTTTTAGTGGACAGGAAATAGTCTGAGGATAGAGGAAGCATATCACAAGATTGTCATAAACACCACTTCTTAAATATTTTTATCAAAAACTTGGGTGAATAAAGCATGCTTTAAGCTACAGAAAACTCTGAATAGATTGATGTGGTAGGCAGCCTCTAAGACAATCTCAAAGATTTCTGCTTTCTAGTATTATCCTCTCCCTTGTGTGTGAACTGGTCCTAATGACTCAATTCTAATGAATATAATACAGCAAAAGTGATGGGATTCACTTCTGAAATTAGGTTACAAAGAGACTATGAGTTTCATTCTGCATGTTCTTTTTTGCTCTCTCATGCTAAGGCAAAGTCATGCCCTGGATTCCTGATCCATTGATCATAATGTAAGATACTATTGTTTGGTATTTTAAGTATCTAGGTTGTGGGATAATATGTTATATAGCAAATGATAACCAATACAGTTGATCAGGGGTCAGCACACTACAGCCTGTGGGCCAAATCTGGTCTCAGGGCTGCCAATGTACAGTCCTTGAACTAAGAATGGTCTTTACACTCAAAAGAGTTTTTTGTTTTAAATAAATAAAAAGTGTAACTTTTTTTTTTTAAAAAGTGTAACATGTAACAAAGACGTATGGCCCACACAGCCTAAAATATTCAGTATATAGGCTTTTAAAAATATATATATTTTTTATTGACTTCAGAGAGAAAGGAAGAGGGAGAGAAAGAGATAGAAACATAAATGATGAGAATCATCAATGGGCTGCGTGAAGGATTGAGCCTGCAATCAGGGCTTGTTTTTTAAAAATTGAACCTATGACCTCCTGGTTCATAGGTCAACACTCAACCACTGAGCCACACCAGCTGAACACAGTATCTAGCTTTTTATAGAAAAAGTTTGCCAACCCATGCAGGAAATAATATAACCAATAAGAGAATCAAGACTCAAAATTGCCTTAACTGATTACAATTTTAAAAAGTGATGTAAATGATATAAAATTTGGCAATCATTAATAAAAAAGTTCTGCCCTGAAGTTCAAAAATGCAATCTCAGAATATAGGATAATGATCATGTGAAAAAAATTAAAGGGTTTTATGGATCCCAGGCTCAAAAATAACTAAAATATTATGTGAGTGCTTTAAAAAGAACTAATATAATCTAAGATTGCATTAACATTAATATAAATTCAATTCATGGAGAAATATAACTTCAAGAGTACATGCATTAGACCATGTTTTAAAATGGACCATTTTAAAACTATCTATAGCCCTAGCTGGTTTGGCTCAGTGGATAGTGTCCGCCTGAAGATTGAAGGGTCCCGAGTTCATTCCCAGTCATGCACATGCCTGGGTTGCAGGCTCGATCCTCAGTAGGGGGCATTCAGGAGGCAACCAATTGATTCTTTTTCAGCATTGATGTATCTGTCTCTCTTTCCCTCTTCTTTCCTCCCTGAAGTCAATAAAAATATTTTTAAAATAATAATAAAATAAAAATAAAAACTGTCTATAGACAATCGGAAAGGCTTTTGTTTATTTCAGTAAAAAAGGTTTTTTAATGTATTTCCTTAACCAATTGAAAGATTTTTTAAAAAAATAACATTATTTTTGGAACCACAAGTATCCAAAGCTATGTGTTTTGTCTGTATTAATCTCTCCATTTTTAAAAAATATATTTTATTGATTTTGTACAGAGAGGAAGGGAGAGAGATAGAGAATTAGAAACATCGATGAGAGAGAGTGATCGATTAGCTGCCTCTTGCACACCCCATGCTGAGGATGTGCCCACAATCAAGGTACATGCCCTTGACCGGAATCGAACCCGGGACCCTTCAGTCCCCAAGCCAAACTGGTTTCGGCTAATCTCTCCATTTTTTTAATGTAATTCTTCCTCTGATGCCTACTTGATTTTATAACATGTTTATGTTTTTCTAAATTCATGTAGAAACAAAGGTCAAATAATTTTAAATTAACTCTTAAGTTCACATTTATCCATTCTATGAATGAGAAGCATAGAGACTAATCAAGTGTTTCTACATATTTGAGTTGAAAATGTTTTTGAATCGAAATAGATTCAAGACTTAAATGTAAGACTCAAAACCATAAAAGTCCTAGAAGAAAACATAGGCAGGGAAATCTCAAACATTTCTTCTGATATATGTCCTGGGGCAAAGGAAACAAAAATAAATAAATAAACAGATATTAGTACATCAAACTAAGAAGTTTTTGCACAGCAAAAGGAACCAACAAAATGGAAAGACAACCCACTGGATGGGAGGATATATTTACCAATGATACATCTTAAAAGGATTTAATATCCAAAATTTATAAAATTCAACATTAAAAAAAAACAATCCAATTTAAAAATGGTCAAGAGATCTGAATAGATATGCTCCAAAAAGAATATGTGGATGGCCAACAGACATATGAAAAGATGCTCAACATCACTAATTATCAGAGAAATGTAAATTAAACCCGCAATCAGATACCACACCTCACATCTATCAAAATGGCTATTATCAATAAGTCAACAAGTATTGTTGAAGATGTGGAGAAAAGGCAACCCTCATGCCCTGTTGCTAGAAACACAGATTGGTGTAGCCATGTGGAAAGCAGTATGCAATTACCTCAAAAGATGTAAAATGTAACTGCCTTATCACCCAGTGATTATAATTCTAGGAATTTATCTATCTAAAGAAACCCAAAATACTAATTTAAAAGATTATATGCACCCCTATGTTATTTACAATAGCCAAGATTTGGAAGTAGTCCAAGTGTCCATCAGTAGATGAGTGGACAAAAAAGTTGTGGTACATTTACACAATGGAATACCACTTAGCTATAAAAAAGAAGGAAATCTTACTTTTTGTGGCAGCGTGGATGGACCTGAGGAGTATTATGCTAAGTGAACTAAGCCAATCAGAGAAAGACAAGTATCATATGATTTTACTTATATATGCAATTTAATGAACAAAATGAACTAACAAGCAAAATAGTGGCAAACTCATAGATACAGAATGACAACTATCAGAGGAATGGATGGGGAGGTAGGGACTGGGTGAAAAAGGTGAAAGGATTAAGCAAAAACAAACAAAAAATACCTTATAGATCCAGGCAATAGTATGGTGATTACCAGAGGGAAGGAGGATTAGGAAGGCAAAAGAGGGTAAAGGGGAAATAAATGGTGATGGAAGGAGACTTGACTTGGAATGGTGACATACAATACAATATGCAAATGATTATATAATTGTACACCTGAAGCCTATATAATTTCATTAACTAATGTCACCCCAAGAAATTAAATGTAACTAAATAAAAACACAATCAGCTTTATGCATTCCTTATGTACTATAAAATCTACTTTGTCATGGTTTTTCTAGAAAACTACTACAGTTTATTTTACCTTTTTAGTCCATGATTTCTTATTGTTTACTGTTATCTCTGAGAAATTGTTGATTGTGGTAAGCTGTGACTGACAGCTCCAATGGCTTCTTCAGCTTCCACACCAGCCAGGGGACATATAATCAGTGAGTAGCAATGTTAAGAATAGCTTTGGGGGAGGAGGTGACCCAGGAAAAGTCAATTGGGGGGGGGGGGGGAGAAGGAGACTCGTGTAATACTTTAAACAATAAAGAATTTAAATTTTTAAAAAAAAAGAATAGCTTTGATGCTAAACCCTGGTAAGCAGAACTGTGGTGACATTGACAAAATTTCTCTTGGGGAGAGTATTTCCTCAACTGGAGAGAAAAGTGACTGCTCTTTTCATACTCTAAAATGAGGTGCAGACTTTCAATAAGCTGATTCAGTGATGAAAAGACAGAAGCGAGATCAAAATAAATGAGGAACACAAAGGAAAGGAGAGAATCGGAGCAATAACACTTCTGCTCATATTGAATCATTATTTGAATGAAACTGCCTAAATACTTAAGATAAATTTAAATTTCAAACTTACATTTGTGTAATGCTCACATTTGACTGTATTTTGTATAAATCCAATACTGATAGCCCTCAACAATAAACTTCATTTAACATTTAAATAATAGATTGTGATACTCTATACAATAAACTTTTAACTGCTAAGGGTATAGATGGGAATCATCATTATGAAAAGCTTCTTAATTATGAAGGTCTTCTAATAATTTACTAATGAAGTAAACTAGTAACTTAATCTACTTGCTAGAAAAGAAATTATAAGCATACTATATATAGTCAGCCTTCCTATTTGTTTATTTTAAAGTAATTTGCCAGGAATTATTCAAAATATTCAATATATTTAGAAGATGACTAAATGCTCAATATACTTTCACTTGTGTAAGAATTAGAAAGCCACATGTCCAGAAAATATTCTTTTTTATATGAAGTATATAGTTATATGCCTATTGGACCTTAATTTTGAATTTGAGTTTTCTGTTACCATGTATTGGTCAACAAGAAATGAAAATGCCTATAGAATTAGTATTTTTTAATATGTATTATAATTTAATTATTATTAAGCTAGAGGTCCGGTGCATGAAATTCGTGCACTGGGACGGGGGAGGGGGGGGTGTCCCTTAGCCCAATCTGCACCCTCTCCAATCTGCTGGGACCCCTCATATGATGTCTAACTGCCTGTGGGATTGGGCATAAATGGGCAGTCAGACATCAGTCTCACAATCCAGGACTGCTGGCTCCCAACCTCTCACCTGCCTACCAACCTGATCACCCCTAACCACTCCCCTGCTAGCTTGATCAACACCTAACTGCTCCCCTGCCGGCCCAATGGCCCCCAAATGCCCTCCCCTGCCAGCCTGATAGTCCCCAAATGCCCTCCCCTGCAGGCCCATCGCCCAAATGCCCTCTCACCCAGTCCTGCACAGTCCCACCCCACCAGCCAACTTTTAATTAATTTACTTTCAATGTGCAGGAATCCTTGCACTGGGCCTCTAGTAATAAATAATTATGTAGAGCTAGTTTTCCTCTCCAGTATTGTTTAGGAGATTCATCAACCATCCTTACTAATGAATAAATCCCTTCAGCCTCACATTGCACCATATACAACATAAAGGTGCCCCTGAGAGAAGCAACTCAATGACAAAAATCAAAATTACTTCCTTTGTGAATTTTGATTGAGACTCATATTCAAAATTCGTGTCTGTCTTCTTTGTTCAGGATGTTTTAATATGTAAGACCTGTCTCTCACAACTGCAGTAGCACAGGCATCAATTTCAGTTGTTCCAGAGAATTACTGCCTATCTTTCTGAAATGCTCTCCACAAAGGGATTTCTAGATGCTCCTTGACTTATGATGGGATTACATCCTGATAAACCGGTTATAAGTTGAAAATATAGTAAGTAAAAAATGCATTTAATACACCTACCCTAATGGATATCATAGTTTAGCCTAACCTACCTGAAATGTGCTCAGAATACAATGCCCATAAAAGGACACAATGTCCATAAAACACTGGCAACATGGTACACTGTGTGCTGCAAGAATTTTTAAAACATGCAATACCTGACTATTGGGGCATTGACTGACCTCTTTCCCTTTAGATTGTCAAATTAAACAATGACAACTGCTGCCTGGCTGGTGTGGCTCAGAGGTTGAGCATTGACCTATGAACCTATCAGGGCATAGGTCCTGGTTGTGGGCTCAGCCACCAGTGAGTGGAGTGCAGGAGTTAGCTGATCAATGATTCTCTCTCATCATTGATGTTTCTATATCTCTCTCCCTTTCCCTTCCTCTCTGAAAGTAATATATATATATATATATATATATATATATATATATATATATATATAGTATAATATATGTATAATATATATATTATATATATATATGTGTGTGTGTGTGTGTGTGTGTGTGTGTGTGTGTGTGTAACAGATAACACAACAATAGCTGTCTAGTATGACTGAATGGAAATTATACCTATTTTTTGTAAGATTGGCAAAAAAATATAAATTTTTTTGGTGTGTCGTAGAATTTTAGTAATTAGTTTATGTGTGCCAAGAGATGCAAAAGGTTGAAAATCACTGCTGTATAAGGTAGGTTGTTTACCCTTGTGACCACATAAAGTAGCTAATTGGGAGATGTGTCTTGCTGCCATTACCCAGCATCATGAGAAAGTATCATAGCTCTATATATCTAAATTAAAATTTTGAAGTACAGTTTCTACTGAATGCCATGACTTTTGCACCATCCTAAGTAAAAAAAAAGTGTAAGTTACCATCATAAATCAGGGACCATTTATAGTTAGACTGAGTATTCCTGGGTTTCCTTTTCGAAGTACAAATCATATCATATTATATTATGTATTACATTATATTTTTGGTCACTTAATTATTTTGCATTGTGATTTGCATCTCAACAGTCTAAGGGTATTCTAAAACTAATAATTATACATATTAAAATAATTTAAAATTATATTCGTCATAGTATAATAAATATTCTCTGTTACATACATCAGCTATCAAACTCTGCAAATACAAAAATAAAGGAGAGAAGAGAAGAGAAATAGAGTTATAGTCATATAACTTTTTGTAGCACATAAATTAAGGCATAAATTGTATTTCTGATATTATTTGTAAATGACTGCTGTTTTCACTTCCAAGATACCAGCCTTTCCATCATTCCTGAGAATAAATACTATCCTATGTTTCAATCACATTTAGACATTCTGTAAGGTATGATTTTTTATATCTTCCAACCCTTATATTCCAAAATTCTAAAAACAGGAATGTATATTTTATATATACACTGCCCAGGGCAACAAAGAAAGCCTTTCAACTATGCAGACAAGTATTTTCCTGTTAGTCTGGTTTCATCTGTTTCACTAAAACTTTTATGTGTATTTCTAGATTGTCATAATGTTCATCAGTGGTGTATGGGAAAATGGAAAGCAAAAAAAAAAAAAAATTGTAGTGTGAAAGATCTCATATTAAGGGCTCTGAAATAATTAAGGCACTTTGGGGTGACAACAACTATCATTTGTAAGAGGAAGATTGTGCTACAATTTCTCACTTAGTGAAGAAAGGAAGGCCAAGAGACGTATGAAAACATGCTCAAAGTCACTAATCATCCGAGAGATGCAAATCAAAATGACAATGTGGTACCATCTCACACCTGTCAGAATGGCTATCATCAACAAATGACAAGTGCCTGCAAGGATGAGGAGATAAAGAAACCCTTGTGCCTTGCTACTGGGAATGCAGATTGGTGCAGCGAATGTGGAGAACAGTATGGAGTTTCCTCAAAAAACTAAAAATGGAACTCACATTTGACCCAGTGATCCCACTTCTAGGAATATATCCCGAGAAACTAGAAACACCAATCAGAAAGGATATATGTACCCCTATGTTCATAGCAGCACAATTCACAATAGCTAAGATTTGGAAACAGCCTAAGTGCCCATCAGCAGATGAGTGGATTAGAAAACTATAGTACATCTACACAATGATATACTACGCTGTGATAAAAAAAAAAAAAAAAAAAAAAAAAAAAAAAAGGAATTCTTACCATTTGTAACAGCATGGATGGAACTGGAGAGCATTATGCTAAGCGGGGAAAAAAGCCAGTTTAAAAAAAAAAAAAAAAAAAACACCCAGATATCACATGATCTCACTCATTTGTGGAATATAATGAACAGCATAAACTGGTTAACAAAAACAGATCCAGAGACAGAGAAGCATCCATCAGACTGTCAATCCTCAGAGGAAAGATAGGGGAGCAAGGAGGGGAAGGGGGATAAACCAAGAAAAGGATTTGTATGCCTGCATATAAGCCTAACCAATGGACAGAGACATCAGAGCAGTGAGGGCATGAGTGGAGGGGTGCGCCATGGGGGGGGGGGGGGGGGAAAGAGACACATATGTAATACCTTAATCAATAAAGAAAAAGAAAAAAGAATCAAGGTGTTGTTTTATCACCATGGCTAGGTAGCTCAGTTGGTTGGAACTTTGTCCCAGTAGATCAAATTGCAGGTTCAAGCCCTGGTAAGGGCACATATAATAATCAAGCAATGAATGCATAAATAAGTGGGACAACAAGTTGATGTTTCTCTCTCTTTCCCTAAAATTAAATAAATATATACATACATACATGCATACATACATACATACATACATACATACATTTAAAAGGTGCTGTTTCACCATAGAGAAGCCCAGACAAATGTTAACCTGACTGGATACTGAGATCCATTCAAAACCCAAAATATGACCTATGAGGATTTCTAGTAGTCCTTTTTCTGACAAAACTTTCTGAGATATACAAGATTTGCAACTATTGTAGATTCCCTGAGAAAAAAATATGCTGTGGTCCCTCAGAACTCATTAAAAAACTGTTACCATAGTTTGTCATAGTCCTTCCCTTTCATAGAGACAATAGTATAATTATTAGTGCTTCTACCAAGATGGGGCACAAAGTATACTTTATGTTGGATCATATTCTGCTTCAGAGGGGTCAGAGCATATTTTTTCTGCTGATTAAGGAGGTGTTCCATCTCCACAAAGTACCTGACAATTCAGTGAGATTATGTATTGCACCTAGTCTTATGTTTCTAGTGTACATCCCTCAAGTTCTTCAATGTCCCTCTTCTACTCACTATCCACAGATGAAGTTTTAAAAGAATGACCAACTAGATATAGAAAGAAAACTTATATGGCTATATATCAGATAAACAACATGACTAGGCCATCCATCTTACAACAGAGAAGTTGGCCTTGAACAATTTTTATGGACCCCTTCCTCAGCAAATAGGACTGCCATGCCCACTACTTTCCTTTATGCCTAACAGCGCCATAACCTTTGCCACAAGTCTATTCCTGGAAGAAGTCCAAAACAGGCCAAAGGAGTTATGGGCATCCAATACAAAGCTTTCTTTTGTGGTTTCCACTATCACCTGTGCCCTGCAGCATGTGAGTTCTCAGTTTCTACAGCCAGACCTTCTAACACATAGATTGCCAATTCACATAGCTATGGCCACCCTGGTCAGATCCTTGAGCCACTTCCCACTATCTGTTCCCATCAAAGAGATTCACCATACCTTTCACCCATGCTTCCATTATATGGCAAATTGTATGGTCACCCATTCTCCACTTCACCTCCATCACCATAACACTTTCCATTTCCTTTCTTCAGACCCATCACCACGCTTTCCTTGACCTCCAAGTTTTAGTGAAGAGCCCAATACAACTACCAGGATTTATCCAGAAAACTCCACCATATCCTTAGAAACTTCTCTGAGCTCTCACTTGACTCCCTTGGTTTAAATGAAATCTGGCTGTCCCCTGAAGACATCACTATTCCTAAGCCCCTCTCTAGTGCAGGTTTGGTGGCAGGTAAATGAGAAAGTTTCTGTTGAATGGGTTCTGTTTTCTTAGTAAAATAGGAGATGAGATCATCTTCTAAAAGTGACCAAGGAGGTGTGTGGGGGGCATCGTCAGATTAGAGTAAAATGCTGTCCCTCATTTCCAATTCATCAGCAAATTTTATTTGCTCTGTTCGCGATTGTCACTCAACACCCTGACCTATGTGGTGGGAGGGGCCCAGCAGGCCACTGTGTCCGTGGCTGTCCTTCTCCGGGGGCCCTTTCTGAGGTTCAGAACTGCTGCCCCGGGGTGGAGGTGGCCGCATGGCACCAGGCGTGTGGGTAGGCTGTGGAGCACTGCCATGAGATCCCGCCCTGTCCCCTCTGTAACTGGGAACCCTGACTTCAGGGACACCTGGGTGAATAGCCATGGGTGTGAGAGAGGGCACATGGGCCCTTCTACTGAGCCAGCAGCCAGGACATGGGGTCAAGGCCTATAGCCTCCATTTTCCATCTCCTTCCTAGGCTTCGGAAATCTGTGAATACTCAGGGCCCGTGGTGTCAGCTGTGCAGGCTGAAATGATGATATATTTATTCTAATCCATTTGTACATTCACATATTATTAATAAAATAAATGTTCTAGAAAGAAAAAAATATATTTGTTCTGATTTCATAATATCTTTTTAATCCAACCATTTCCAGCCATCTCCACTACAAGCAAAGCAGTCTAAGCCAGCATTATACCCTCCCTGAATATACCAAATCAGCATTCTGACTGCTCTCCCTACATCTTTTTTGTCTCCTCCACATAAACAACGAGATGATCTCCAAACACACATCATAGCCCTCTCTGGCTTAAAACATTTCATCTTTCTTTGGGAAGACAGAAGTCCTTACAATGGTCCTCTCTGACTGGCCTTTACTTGTTTCTTAAACTCACCTGGCATCATGCTTTTTATAGCTTTCTGACACAAGGGCAATGGTAACATTCTTTCAGCTACACGAAGTCATCATTTTTCCTTTTACCACAGGGGCTTTGGATGAGTATAATTTATTCCACCTTTACCTAGTTAGTTCCTACTTTCCCTTAAGATCTCAGGTCAACCTTAATGTTTAAGGAAAGCACTATTATATTCTCATATAGTACCATGGGCTTCTTAATTATTTATGCTAATAAAAGGGTAATATGTTAATTAGACCAGATAGACCAAATATCTTCCGGACATTCTTTCAGACAAAGCCATGGTGGCGGGGTCAGAGGCAGAGGCAGTTAGGGGCAATCAGGCCTGCAGGGGAGAGCAGTTAGGGGCAATTAGGCCAGCAAGCAGAGGGGTTGGGGCAATCAGGCAGACAGGCAGAGTGGTTAGGGATGATCAGGCAGGTAGTCAGGTGAGTGGTTAGGAGCCAGCAATCCCAGATTGTGAGAGGGATGTTCAAGAGGACCCAGATTGGAGAGGGTGCAGGCCAGGCTGAGGGACCACCCACCCTCCGTGCATGAATTTTGTGTACCGGACCTTTAGTAGCACTATAACAATTATAGTTTCCCTTTAATTATAATTATACTAGGGGCCCAGTGCACAAATTCTTGCACCTTGAAAGGAACTTTGGGCCACGAGGCTGTGGTAGACATGGGAGTGGGTCTCAGCCCATCCTCTGCACCCCTGCCCAGCCCCTCCCACTGTGACCCCTGTCCCCTGTCTGCCACAGCAGCTTCGCTCCTACCACTGTCATTCCCATGTGCTGACAGCACTGGCCCCAAATGATGCTGCAGAGCAATTGGGGCCAGTGAAAGCCACTGCTGCCCCAACTGCCCCTCAGGAGCAGGGGAAGGTGGAGAAGCCCGCAAGGGCAATCAGGGAAAGCAGCTGCCTCTCGCATCTGCTGATGGTAGCAAGTGATCACAACTGGCAATAGGTACCAGCAGCAGGTGAAAGCAGGGCCAGTGCTGGCAGTGGTTGCAAGTGGTGGCTCCAATGCCAGCAATAGGGCAGGACCACAGTGCACAGGAGCAAAGAATTTTCAGTAACCACCAGAGGCTCACCCTGATAATAGCGACTGGCACCCAGCCTTGTCCTGGCATCCTGCTCACCTGCTCCACCATCCCACCATGGCAAACACCTGTCATGTTCCACACACAGTCACAGGTGGTCATCGTACCGCATAAAGACCAGTTGTTCCATTGTTCCATTGTTCCATTTGTTCCACCAGTCGGTCTATTTGCATATTAGCCTTTTATTTTATAGGATTATATAGCACTAGTGGCCCAGTCACAAAATTCATGCACGGTGGGGGTGGGGGGTGGGGGGAGGGCAGTCCCTCAGCCCAGCCTGCACCCTCTTCAATCAGGGACCAATGGCTCCTGATTGCTCACCTGCCTGCCTGCCTGATTACCCCTAACTGTCTCTGCCTGCCTGCCTGATTGCCCCTAACCCCTCTACCTACCTGATCACCCCTAACCTCTCTGCCTGCCTGCCTGATAACCTCTAACTGCCTCTGCCTGCCTACCTGATGGCCCCTAACTACCCTCCCCTGCTGGCCTGGTTGCCCCTAACTGCCCTCCCCTGCCAGCCTGATCACCCCTAATGGTCTCTGCCCACCACCATAGCCTTGTTCAGAAGGAAGTTGGACATCCAGAAGATGGCTGGTCAACCCAGTCTAATTAGCATATTACCCTTTTAGTAGTATAGATAGATTATATAGGATAGGATTGCTTAAATGGGGGAGGAAAGCCTTTTCCATTAGGAGGAGATGTTCTTGGTAGACAAATATACATAATCTCTATATCTAGACTAATAGCCAACTGTATGCACTATACTGCCAAACCAGTCATTAAAAAATTGAACCTCTTACTTACATCTTGCACCAAACAGCTGTAACCCTTAAAACCCCTCCTCAGCCCCCACCTTAGGTTCTGCCTTTGCAGTTCACCCAGATTAGGTTCTGATTGGTCAGGTTCTATGCCAGTTCTATCAAAAGCTCCACCTCCTAATCAGCCATTGGCTTCTCACACTTCACCCAAATTTGGTTCTGATTGGTCAATTTCTATGCCAGTCGGTGTCTCTGGGTCTATCAATGTGTCTGATCAGAGAGGAAGGGATGATCTGCAGCCCTAATGGAGGCCCAAAAGAAAGAGAGGCATGGCTGCTGGCCAGATCCTGAGCAAAAGAGAGAAGCAAGTGATGATCAACAGCTGCCATGGAGGCTCTGGATCAGATCCTGCTTCTCTCTCCAGGCCTTTCTTGGGACCTGACCTGCAGCCTCCTCAGCAGTCAGTGCTGGGTCTGGGCTCCTGCAGCCATGCCAGCCAGTGCTGGGTCACCATGGCAACCCAGCACTGACTTCTAGTCAGTCGAGCCTTTGGTAGTTTTGGATGTTGCAGACCCTGGGTTTCTATATATTAGGACTAGGGGCCCAGTGCATGAATTCATGCGCCTTAAAAGAAACTGCGGGCTGCAAGGCTGCAATGGGCACAGAAGCAGGTCTCAGCCCATCCTCTGAGCCCCCACCTGCCCCTTCCGCTGTGGCCCCCATCACTTCTCTGCCAGCAGCCCCACTCCCACTGCCGTTGCTCCCATGCTCTGATGGCACCTGCCCTGCTTGCACCTGCTGATGGCACCAAGCAATCAGGACCGGTGCCAGGCAACAGCAGCGGGTGCAAGCAGTGGCTCTGGCATCAGCTGTGAGTGCAAGTGGCAGCTTCAGCACTGGCATCTTGTGCAATAGGCGACTGCTGGCCCAGATCACCCCTCAGAACCAGGGAGAGGTGGAGAAGCCCTGAGGGGTGATCAGTACTGGCAACTGCTGCTTACACCTGCTGATAGCGCCAAGCAATCAGGGTCAGTGCTGGGCACTGGCAGCGGGTGCAAGCAGCAGCTCTGGGTGTCAGCAACAGTTGCAAGTGCCAGGTGGGACCATGGCACACGGGAGCAAAGAATTTTCGGTAATCACCAAAGGCTTTCCCTGATAACAGCGATTTGTACCCCAGATTGGTCTGGCACCCTGCTCACCTGCTCCACCATCCTGCCGCAGCCATTACCCACCATATTCCACACTCTGCCCCCTGCTGCTAATGCCCTCCATGTTCCATGCAGACCCCTGGTGGTCAGCACACATCACAACAACTGGTTGTTCTGTTCCATTGATTGGTAGTTCCATAGTTTGGTCTATTTGCATATTAGGGTTTTATATATAGGTGGTTTTTTGTTTGGTTGGTTGTATGTGATCGTTTTCCTAGTTAATAAAGAGGGAATATACTAATTGACCATATGCCCACACAAAGCTGGCGGTGCCCACAGCCAATAGGAGGGAATATGATAATTGACTGCCATGCCCTCAAATATGGCAGTGCCCACAGCCACAAGATGGCTGCACCCAGTCCCCTTACCCCCCCATCCGCCCAGGGCCAGCCTGAGGGACAACCAAATGATTGAACAATCAGGCTGGTGGGGGACCATGAGGAGTGACCAGGCAGGCAGGTAAGTGAGCAATTAGGAGCCAGCAGTCCAGGGTTGTGAGAGGATGCAGGCTAGGCTGAGCGGACCTCAGCATCGGGCCTCTAGTAATATTATATTTAGTAATAATTTTCATTAATTTTTGGACTAATATAAAATAGTCCTCATTTGCTTATATGCTCAGTAACAATAGAGATCATGTCTGTTTTTGCTCACCGTTGTATCCCCAAGTTCTAGCCCAGTGCCTAATACATGCATTCATGTTCAACATGAATCTGTTAAATAAATGAAAAGCTTAAATTGACAATCTCAAATTCTGAAGGAGGCAATAACAGAACAGATCCTATGGCTCTTCTCACAATAGATATGTACTACCTATCACTACTTTTTAGCCTAGTACCTGACCCTTTTTAGAACACAGTACCTGACCCTTAAAATGTAGAACTTCCACTTCTAGGTTTACCATCTTTTTTTCTTTTTTTTAAATATATTTTATTGATTTTTTACAGAGAGGAAGGGCGAGAGAGAGAGAGCTAGAAACATCAATGAGAGAGAAACATTGTTCAGCTGCCTCCTGCACACTCCCAATTGGGGATGTGCCTGCAACCAAGGTACATGCCCTTGACTGAAATCGAACCTGGGACCTTGAGTCCACAGGCTGACACTCTATCAATTGAGCCAAACCAGTTTCGACTAGGTTCACCATTCTTGCCTTCTAAATTCATTTTAATTAATCCCTATGCACATGGACCTAGAACTACACTTTAAAAGTAATATACTCTTGCAACTTACCCCAACTGCCAGAGACAAGGAGCCAAAATACACAATAGGCAATGATTTGGACTTTGCCATTATTATAGCTATCCCTGGCACTTCATTTGGTGGAGATAACAGTTAAACACACACACACACACACACACAAAAAAAAAAAAAAAAAAAAAAAAAAAAAAGAAAACCACACATATAAACATCCACTGATGTGATTCCCTCATGTAAGGTCCAGTGGTTTGGTTGAGGCACTGCTCCATAACCAGAAATGGGGGTTATGGTCCCAATAGAAATGGGGTTGAATCCCTACAGAATAATGAAAATGACTTAATTTCAAGTGGGAATGATCATTAGAACACTTTTTTTTAAAGCATTGCCAATAATGGAAAGAAGAAACCAAATACCAAGTCTAGTTCAAAGGACAGGAGCAGGAGTATAAATTGGGAATGGAGCCACTGTCAGAGTCCAGGTGGACTATGGAATGAATGAGTGCAGATCAGAAACCAGGAAGTTGTGCATACTATAATTATAGTGAACAGATCAGAGCAGGCAAATGCCTGGGGCCATGACCATGAAGGGCTGATTTAAGACATACAGGTGGAAGAGAACGTCAGACCAAAGAGAACTGATACCTTCCAGGGTAAGCCCTGGGAAAATGTCTGTTCCTTGAGAGGGCAAGCCTGGATGTTTGTGTAAAGATCAGAGGAAAAATCCTTCTTAACCAGTCCTCTAATTCAGACCCCTCACATACTCAGCATGTGACCCACCCAAGCTTCTCTGGCATCTAACAGGGAGCTTCAAGTAACCTAGCCCTTCTCACATCTAGGGTGCTAAACACTCTAGCCTCGTTGCTGTCTTGTTGCTTTCTCCCACTGTATTCTGGTATTGATACAACTCATGACTCTCATTTATTTTCTGGCATTGGCACAATATCCATTCCTTGCTGCTGCTGACAACAGATTCAATTTCATCAATTTTCTGTCTAGCTTTTTACCTTTGGACAATGCTTTACACTCATTTTTTTTCTCTGTTTGCTTCTAGCCACTCCAGATAATCAACTAAAATACCTGATATTACCTCTAGAGTCCTCTATCTAGCTTGAACTTGAATGGCTGATTTCTCTCGACATGTCCTAAACCTTCCCAATCAGAGTAGTAAGGGCAGGACTTATAAAATATACAACTTAATATGCATTTAGTTATGACTTTTTAAATAATTGGCCAATTCCTTTTGTTTTCTGTATGTAGGCCTTATCTCATTAAATAAAGACTTTCTTGAGGCATGAGATTGATTTTATATTACTTCTCTGGTAATAATGAGTACCAAATCAGTATGTTGAATTTGCAAATAACAACAAATTAGAGATGAGGTGCTTAAGCCTAAATTAAATGCTAGCAGATCCCACTCAACACTTTCATAATCAAATTTAATAAAATACTATAGTCTTAATAAGTAAGATAGTTTTTAAAAGGATGTGTTTGTTTTTAAAGAAGGTATATTATAAGCCCTGGCTAGGTTGCTCGGTTGTTTAAAGCAGTGTCCAGATACAGCAAGGTTTCAGGTTCAATCCCCAGTCAGGGCACATACAAGAATATGTGCCCTGAAGAATATGTGCCGCAACCAATAAATGCGTAAATAAGTGAACAACAAATCTCTCTCTCTCTCTCTCTCCCTCTCTCTCTCTCTCTCTCTCTCTCTCTCTCTCTCTCTCTCTCTCATCTCTCTCTCTTAGATCACATTTTTAAAAATATATTTTTATTGATTTTTTACAGAGAGGAAAGGAGAGGGACAGAGAGTTAGAAACACTGATGAGAGAGAAATATCAATCAGCTGCCTCCTGCACATTCCCCATTGGGTATGTGCCCGCAACCAAGGTACATGCCTTGACCAAAATCGAACCTGGGACTCTATCCACTGAGCCAAACCGGTCAGGGCTAAGATCAATTTTTTAAAAAGAATGTACATTTTATGAAATCATATAAATTTATAATTGGAAAGTCCCTCAGGAATCATTTAACCTAACACCTTGATGTTTTACCAAGGTACTTAAATATTAATGTGAAAGTCTAAGCCTATGAGAACAATCATAAAAATATAACTTGTTGAGGGGAGCCAATGACCATTTCCTTGAAAAAAAATGACATCCAAGGCAAATTCTGAATTACAGGTATGAGTTAAGTAGATAAATGGAGGATGCAGAAAGTATGGAGTAAAACATGGGGGAGGAGAGGCAGAAGTATCTGCTGTATTTGAGCTACTGAAAGAAAGCTTTCGTGGCTAAACTAGAATAAGTCAGAGAGTGGCACAAAATGAGCTAGATGCAGCCAAGTTTTGAAGACCTTGCTAAGACTTCTGGACTCCATCTTTATATATATTCCAGTTGTTTGAGCTGTATGTATATATAAGCAAAATCTTACCACTCTTTTATGTATAAAAGGTCTCTTAACTAGGATTGTGATTCTAGTTATAATCTGGACTGAACACAAGAATTAGTAATGGTATGACATGAGATAGCTCCCTCAAGTGAGGTTGCTACAGGGATTTCAGTCCATGCCTCAACATAAAGGGAAGAGGGTTTTCTGGCATGGAAGACACACTGAGGTTTGATGTTTTGTGGACCATTTAGTTATCTGAATCCACCCAACTGTTCACAGGGTCCAATTATACCCCATACCTCAAGTCTTTGTTTTATATACATATCACCCCAGAAGTTCAACTTTCGTCTTAATTCTGCACTTTGGAAGATCATACTCTACATTTTATTTTCTGGTATGATTTGCCTTGGACCTAAAGATGCAAGAGTTTCATGTAGGGCAATTATAGAAGCTCCTCGAATCTCTAATCATGCCTTTGAGCCTGGGATTTAAAATCCCGGGGTTGTCATGACCTGTATTTAAGCTTTCTGGGTACACTTAAAAACAGACAGCTCACCCCACAAATTTGTACTCCTCATTCCCACTGTAGTCGTATGGTTTACTAGTCTTGCCTTCAGTAGGCACTTTATTCCTGGCAATCAGAAGTGATTACTTAATAAAATATTTCCTGGTTTCCCACCTGCTGATACTAGAGTATTTTTTGCTTCTGTAAAACCCATCCAGGTCTACTAACCAATCACAGGACCCCATTTTCTTGAGAAGTTGCTGTCTATTACAATTTTTGGTACTACTCTATCGGTCAGAGTTAAGTTGAAGAGCATAGAATATACAGTAGTTTAGCAGAAGGATGTATTACAGGGCATTAAGTGACTTACAGAACTATTTTAATGGATAGAAGAGATTGATTTTAGGTGAGCTTCCAGAATTAAAACTTTAAGTCTACAATTCAGAATAGGGCCACCAGGGGAGCTACTGTTCCTGCCAAAATCAGGAAGTTCCCTACCAAATTTAAGTCATAGCTGAAGCATCTAGCTCCAAAACCATTTATACCTCTGCTGCTAAAGCTTCTGGGTAAATATATAGATACATACATATATATATATTCTCCCATCTTGGTTACAATCAAAAAGCTTCCTGCTAAACCTTAGAGCTTATGTTTTAGAAGTTTCTGCCAAATTTGTAGTAGCAACGCACATGTCCTACACTCTTTCTCTCCCCTTTTCTCGATTCTGACTTCAAGTCTTTCATGATTTGTATTAATATGTGATTGGAGAAAGCTATATCAGATATGAACCCCAATTTTCAAGGCAGACTGGGAAAAGTAGTTTTTACCTGAGGATATTTTTTCCTTCGATTTTGAGAGAGAGTCGAAGGGAGAGAGAGAGAACATGGATTGATTGCCTCCCGCAAGTGCCCCAACTGGGGCAGGGGATCAAACTTGCAACCCAGGTATGTGCCCTTGACTGAACCCTCAACTTTTCAGTATATGGACTGACACCAGTGACCACAACAACCCAGGATCTATCTCCCCCCTTTAAAAAAAAAAATCTCTTTATGTTTTCTTCTTCAACTGGAATAAAATTAAATATGGACAGGAGTTTGGTTTAATTGTTAATAGCAGGATCCCCATTGACTACTTAAATATTCATTACATGCATGAATTAATGGTGAGCCACCAAATTCACTTGATTCATTGTAGGTATCTTTGGTCATGTGAAATGTTTCTTATTTAGTTAGTGAGATTTATCATATATTTCCTTGTGAATTATACTTTTTTTGTGTGTTTTAGTATCTTGCTTAAGAAATCCTAACCTCCCCTATGAGATATACATATTTTTAAAGTTTCAAGCCTGAACGTTTTAGATTAGATTTTATGTATGGTATTAAGTGGAGTTCTAATTCCAATATTTCCCCATTTTGTCTAATTGTCCCATCACTTATTGAATAGTCCATTTCCTCCTTATGAATTATAATACTTTCTCTTTCATGTACCAAGTTCCCATGTATGTATGTTTCTGATTCTGGACTTGCTATTGCATAGGTCTATTTCTCTATTCTTATTCTATTACTTTATTACATGCTTTCTTTGATCTACCCTGATAAGCTATGTGCTTTAATTAATATATTGACATCATTGACATTTAAAGTGATTATTGATAAAGTTAAATTAATACTCACATTTTTTATACTATTTTCTATTTATTGCCTTTGTTCTTTGTTCCTATCTTTTTACTTCCATGCTTTTTCTTTTTTGTGTGTGTGGTGTTAATTTACCATTTTATTTTATTCCACTTTCTCTACTGTTTTAGCATATCAATTATGGTTTTTAAAAACATTTTTAGTGGTTTTCCTAAGGTTTGTAATATACATTTACAACCAAGCTCAAATAACACTATACTGTAGTGTACCTTATAGCAAAATATTCCTAATCCCTTCCTACCATCCATTGTATCATTGTTGTCATTCATTTTACTTATAATAAGCATATACAGGAATACTTCATTTTATCACACTTCATTTTATTGTGCTTCACAAACATTGCATTTTCTACAAATTGAAGGTTTGTGGCAACCCTGCATCTTGCAAATCTATCAGTGCCATTTTCCCGACAGCATTTGCCTACTTCATGTCTCTGTGACATGGTAATTCTTGCAATATTTCAAACTGTTATTATTATATTTGTAATGATAATCTGTGATCAGTGACTTTGATGTTATAATTATAACTGTTTTGAGGCACCACAAACTGCACCCATATAAAATGTGTGTATTCTGACTGCTCCACTAATCAGCACTTCTCCAATCTCTCTCCCTCTTTTGGGATCCCTCATCCCAGAGATACAACAATATTGAAACTATGCCAATTAATAACCATGCAATGGCCTCTAAGTGTTCAAATGAAAGGAGAAGTCCTACGTCTCTTACTATAAATCAAAAGTTAGAAGTGATTAAAGTTATTAAGGTAAAAAAAAGCTGAGATAGGCTGACAGCTAGGCCTCTGTGCCAGTTAGCCAAGTTGTGAATGCAAAAAGTTCTAGGAGGAAATTAAAAGTGCCACTGCAGTGAACACATGAAAGATTAGAAAGCAAAACTGCCTTATTGCTGACGTGGAAAAATGTTTAATGGTCTAGATCCGTGGTCAGCAAACTGTGACTCACGAGCCACATGTGGCTCTTTGGCCCCTTGAGTGTGGCTCTTCCACAAAATACCATGGCCTGGGCGAGTCTATTTTGAATAAGTGGCATTAGAAGAAGTTTAAGTTTTAAAAATTTGGCTCTCAAAAGAAATTTCAATCGTTGTACTGTTGATATTTGTCTCTGTTGACTACTGAGTTTACCGACCACTGGTCTAGATAAAGCAAATCAGCCACAACATTTCTTCAAACTAAAGCTTAATCCAAAGCAGGTCCCTAACTCTCTTCAATTCTGTGAAGAGAGGTAAGAGAGCAACAGAATAAGAGTTCCAGGCTAGTGCAGGATGGTTTATGAGGTTTAAGGAAAGAAGCTGTCTCCACAACATAAAAGTGCAAGATGAAACAGCAAGTATGGAAGAAGAAGTTGCAGCAAGTTATCCAGAACATTTAGCTAAAGATAATTGATGAAGGTGGCTACTCTAAACCACAGAATTTCAATGTAGATGAATCACCTTTAAAAAAAAAAAAAAAAAAAGAATATGTCATCTAGGCTTTTCATAGCTCAAAAAAAATTCAATACCTGGCTTTAAGCTTCAAAAGACAGGCTGATTACCTTGTTAGGTGCTAATGCACCTGGGGACTGTAAGTTGACATCAATGCTCACTCCCTGTTCCAAAAATCCTAGGATCCTTAAGAAGTATGTGAAATCTACTTTCACTGTGATCTCTCAATGGAACAACAAAGCCTGTTGGCAGCACATCTGTTTATAACATGGTTCACTGACACTTTTAAGTCCACTGTTGAGACCTATGGCAGCACATCTGTTTATAACATGGTTCACTGACACTTTTAAGTCCACTGTTGAGACCTACTGCTTGGGAGGGGGAGGGGGGAGATTTCTTTCAAAATATTATTGTTCATTAACAATGCAACCAATCACCCAAGAGCTCTGATGGAGATGCACAGTGAGATTGATGTTGTTTTCATGACTGCTAACCTAACATCCATTCTGCAGCCCAGGGATCAAGGAGTAATTCTGACTTTCAAGTCTTATCCTATATAATAAACGGCCACCCCCCATAAGCATAATGACCAGAATGACCAGAGACCAGAACCACCACGGCCCCTGGTCAGGCTTTCCCCACCCCCAAGTAAGCGGTTAGGGGCAATCAGGCAGGCAGGCAGAGTGGTTAGGGGTGATCAGTTAGGAAGGCCAGTGGTTAGGGGCAATCAGGTTACCTAGGCAAGTAAGTGGTTAGGAGTGATCAGGTAACCAGATGGCCTCATGCAGGGCTGGCCCCACCCCCCAGCAAGCAGTTAGAGGTGCTCAGCAGGCAGGCACAGTGGTTACAAACAATCAGGTAGGCAGGACAGCATTAGGGAAGATCAGGTAGGCAGACGGCCCCTTGCTGTGCTGGCCCCAGCACCAAGCAAGTGGTTAGGGGTGATCAGGCAGGCAGGCAGAGTGGTTAGGAGCAATCAGATAGGAAGATGGCCTCTTGCAGGGCTGCCCCCACACAAAGAAAAAGGGAGGCCCAGGTCAAGTGACTGTGGCAGGTCTGTG
Organism: Pipistrellus kuhlii; assembly: GCF_014108245.1. NCBI lineage: Eukaryota > Metazoa > Chordata > Mammalia > Chiroptera > Vespertilionidae > Pipistrellus > Pipistrellus kuhlii. The sequence continues at coordinate 157,089,018 of NW_023425404.1, forward strand.
GCTGGCCAATGATTGCCTCACAGTGGGAGGCCCAGGTCAGCCAAGTCATTGCACCCCATGCCTGTCAGCTGTAGAGGGAGGCCACCCATAACAGTGCTGTACAGATGGCAAGCAGTCGCAGTGGTGGGGGATTGTGGGGAAAAGCAAAGCCCTGATAGGCCCTGATCTCAGGCCAAGCCTAGGGACCTTACGTGAGGGGTCCCAGTGCAGGCTGGGCCAAGGGACCCCCCAAGAGCACAAATTTTAATGCACCTGGCCTCTACTTATTTAAGAATATATATTTCTTAAGGCTACAGCAGCCTTCAACAGTGATTTTTCTGATGATTCTGGGTAAAAGAAACTGTAGTAAATAGGTCTTTAATAATGTAATGGTAAGATGTGGGGAGAAGGGAGGTGTCCTGTTGTCCTATATAAGTCTCAGTCTCTGGTGAGCCTGTGACCATAGATCAGTGATTTTCAATCTCAATGGCACATTTAAATGAATTACTAAAATTCTGCAGCACATCAAAAAATATATCATATATTTTGCTGATCTGACAAAAATAGGTATAATTTTGATTGATTTACAAAAATAAATAGTAATTACATACCCTTTTGCTCCAAAGTAATTTTTTTAAAAATCAGATGCCTTGCCCCACTGGTATGGTTCAGTGATTAAGTGTTGACCTATGAACCAGGAGCTCACGGTTTGATTCATGGTCAGGGCATATGACCCAATTTCAGGTTCAATCCCCAGTTGGGGGCATGCAGAAGCCAGCCATTCAATGATTCTCTTTCATCATTGATGTTTCTATTCCTCTCTCCCTCTCTCTTCCTCTCTGAAATAAATTTAAATAACTTAAAAACCAAGTGCCTATATTTTTATATGAGGATTTCTGATACCAAGAATTAACCAGTCAGATGGAACCTTATTATGTGATTCAACCAATAAAATAAAACTATTTTTTAGGTCATATATATATATATATATATATATATATATATATATATATATATATATATATATAAAGCCAGCAACCAGAATGTCGTAATGACCAGAACGACCAGTCGCTATGACACCCACTGGGGCCAGTGAACTGGCCAACCTTTCTAGGCCCCCACCCCCCAGCCTGTCCCACCTCTGATTGGACTCTCCCATCCCAATGAGGGAGGTGAGGCTGGCCAACCTCCTGTAGACCCTCCCCCAAGCTGGCCCCACCCCCAATGAGCCTCCATCACCCCAATGGGTCCATAGCCCCTCCCTCCAGCCAACTCTGCCCTCAATAAGCCCCCTTCTTTGATCAGGGGCAGGGCCAGCCAGCCAACCACTCATGGCCCCTCCCCCAGGCTACTGGCCTCTGATTGCCCCCCCCACCCCATTCAGATGTGGGGTTGCCAGCCTACCACCATAGCCCCTCCCCACAGCTTTCCCCCACCACCCTGATCAGCCAGTGGCTCCTTCCCCCAGCCAACTCCACCCCTGCTTGGCCCCACACACACACCAATCAAGGAGGGGGCTGGCCAGCCAACCTCCTACCATCTCCTTCTTCTTTCAGGCCTGGCCCTGATCCACCCTGATTGGGGCCAGGCTGGCTAGACCCCTCCAGTGCATGAATTCATGCACTGGGCCTCTATATAATATATTTATGGTTCAAGACAGGGCATTCACACCAGATGACTTTTATTTTGTTGACTGCTGTCATTTTTTTTAATTTGGCAATCTAAGGAAAAAGAGATTAGTGTCCCTGACTAAATAGTCATGTAGTTCATGATTTAAAAATTCTTGCAGCGTACTCTTTGAAAATCATTGCCATTAAACTGAATTTCAATAAACTCTCTCAATCTCTTCACACCAACACCCCCTCCTACCTCCTACCCTTCATCCCCACCCTCACCCCCGGCACATTAGGAAGAACAGGATGGCTAGAGGGAGCTAGATTTTGGTATTCCCTTCTCTCAGGTAGGTTAGATTCTGATAAAATCCCAGCAGGTTAGGCTTTAGTAAAATACTTTATTTTCAGGGCAGGCCTTGTTAAGAATGTAATGCTATGGCATATTTCAAAATGGTTACTTTTGCCCTCTTCCTCCTGCCAGAAATATGAACATCAAATTTTCCTCCAAAGAATCCAAGATTGCTGCACAGGTAAACACCTAGCCACAGCCGCACACAACAATTTCAATAAAATACAACTAAAATATAAAATGGACATTACCCAGAACTACAGGAAAGTTGACTGACTGGAAATTCTACAACGAGAAGCAAGGAGAAAACCAGAAGGAAGAGCGGAGGAGCTGTAAAAGCCTAAGGTACGGAGACATGCTGCGCGCGCGGAGACGACGGAGCCGGAGAGGAGGGAGGCTGAGTACCTGGCTGGCGTTCCCTAGCAGGAAGGAGATAAACGCTCTGACTGTGGTGGGCCCCAGTTCCAACTGCTCTGAACCCCAGTTCTAGGCCAGACCCAGGGACCCAGGCTCATACAGGAGGAGCTGGGCTGTAAGGCGGAACCCTGGGGGAGCAGCGAAAGGAGGTCCCGGAGGCGCGCACGTTGCACGCAGAGAAGGGACGGTTGGCTGTGCCATGGGATTGCCCTGGTGGGAAGGAGACAGGGGCTCCAGACTGCTCTGAACGCCACCTCCAACTCCACTTCCAACTGAACTGAACCCCGGGCTCATTGGGGGAGAGCCTAGACTGTTTGGTAGCAGGTGAAAATCGAGGGCACCTTTCTATCAGAGGCGCTTGCAATGAGTACTGAAGGACCCTGAGACTAAAGAGCCGCATAGGGTGGGGCTGATGGAAGCCAAGGCTGTAGGCTCCACCCTGAAACCATGCCCCATCAGGGAAGCTGCGAAAATGCCGAGACAACAAAATAGATCACAAACGAAAGAAATGGAGGACAAAAAGCAACTGGATATAGAGGTTTTTCAAGAATTTCCTAGAAAAGATGGATAAGACCTATGAGGATATGAAAAGGGATCAACTAGAATTAATAAGGAATCAATAAGAAATGATAAGGGATCAACAAGAAATAAAGAATACATTGTCTGAAATAAAAAAAATATTATACAGAGTCCTAAAAACAGAAGGGAAGATTGCAAGAATCAAGTCAAAGAGGTGAAACATAAAGAGCCAGAAGACACTCCTCTGCAGAAGCTAAAAGGCAAGAGAATCCAGAAAATTGAAGATAATGTAAGAAACCTCTGGGACAACTTCAAGCGAACCAACATCAGAATTATGGGGGTCCCAGAAGATGAGAGAGAGCAAGATATCGAAAACATACTGAAAGAAATAGTGACAGAAAACTTCCCCCACCTGGTGAAAGAATTAGACTTACAAGTCCAGGAAGCACACAGAACTCCAAACAAAAGGAATCCAAATAGGACCACACCAAGACACATCATAATTAAAATTCCAAGAGCAAAAGACAAAGAGAGAATATTAAAAGCAGCAAGAGCAAAGAAGGTAGTTACCTATAAAGGAGCACCTATACGATTGTCAGCTGATTTCTCAACAGAAACCATGCAGGCCAGACGGGAATGGCAAGAAATATTCAAGGTGATGAATAGTAAGAACCTACAGCCAAACATAATCTATCCAGCAAAGCTATCACTCAGAATCAAAGGCCAGACAAAGAGCTTCACTAATAAAAAAAAGCTAAAGGAGTTCATCACCACCAAACCAGAATTATATGAATTGCTGAAGGGGGTTCTTTCAGAAGAGAAAGTAAAGAAAGATAAAAATTATGAACAACAAATATGTCACTATCAACAAGTGAATCTAAAAACCAAGGAAATTTAAAATAAAAAATCTGATGAACAATATTAACTGTTGAATATAATAGAATCAGAGGTATGGAAGGGGAGTGAACTGACGATTCTTGAGGAAAAGGGGAGAGGGGGATGTGGGAAGAGACTGAACATAAACTGTGCATCTATGGATGAGGACAATGGGGGGTTGGGAAAGGGCAGAGGGTGGGGTGGGAACCTGGTGGAGGGGAGCAAAGGGGGGGGGGAGGAACATTTGTAATAATATGAACAATAAAAATTTATTTTTTTAAAAAAAACAAAAGGAAAAAAAATTTTCCTCAATTATTCACTGTTAGGACCTTGTAGGGCTCCTGAAGGTAAAACACACTCTATCATGCGGCTCTCCTTTGATTGGATCTCTCTGGGGTTTTTAACTCTCAGAATTATACACACTAAACCTGGAGCAATTTTTTATTAGAGTTCAGGTTTCCCTACCCCAACACTGGTTCCCATGGGGGTTTCTGCTCTAGTAAGTTGCAATTCTGTGTCCATTTGTCTGTGTATTCAATGTTGGGCTAATGGTTTGTTCTGTGACCTCACTTCTCCCATAAATATATGAAGAGTTGTTGTCAGTTTCTTTAGGTTTTTATTTGTTGTGAGGATGAAGTGGAAACTTCTAAGCTTCTTATGTGCTAGATCAGAAACTGTGCATTTTTTAAATTCACTGTGTGAAAATATTTAAAAAATAGTTATAATTTAATCTATTTTCTGGGTTAAGTTATATAAAATATTTGCATATTTTAGAATTTAAGGTCACTGGGAGAATCCATATTATGTCAAGGGTCTGTTATACTATTTCCTGCACAAAATGCATTAATAAATTTTGCATTTTTGCATTAGCTATACCAAGTGTCCTAAATAGTGCATATCACACAGGAAATATTTAATATTTGTAAAATAATCAATAAATGAATGAATAAAAGATTTCCTTGGTGGATTCTTTCAGGTATTACTAGACAACTCCCCAACTTTCTAATGATTTATTTTGTCCTGAGAAAGAAACAAGCCAGGAATTGTTCTAACTTTTAGTATTGTTGCTATTAATAGTTAATATATTGTACTTACTTGCTCTGAATCTGAACTCTGAAAAATGTTTCTCTTTATGTTTAATTTGAAAGTAACAAATTTAGGAACTTACAAATTGCTATGTAGGAGTTGTTCTTTGCAATAACTAATTTAAATCTTCCAAATAAAGACAAAAATTGTCAAACTAACATGAAATGGAACACAAAAGTTAAACGTAGGTAGCTTATTTGTTTAGCAACCAAGAGCTAATGCACATTATTAGTTGTAGATTATCCGTGGCACTTTTTTATTACTTATTTTTTAATCCTCACCTGAGGATATTTTCCCACTCATTTTTTTTCTTTTTTTTCTTTTCTTTGTCCCCCCCCCCCCCAACCCCCCACTCATTTTTTAGCAAGAGTGAGAGGGATGGGAAGAGACAGAGAGAGAAACATCAATGTGAGACACACCCATTGGTTGCCTCCAGCACATACCTGGACCAGAGCCAGGGATCCAGCTGAGGTACATGCCCTTGACCAGAATTGAACCCTCAATCCTTCAGTCTGAGGCCAATGCTCTAACGACTGCTCAGAGTATTATTTTTATTAACACTAGTTAATAACACTTCTCCAATAGATATATGAAGAGTTGTTTTCAGTTGTTTCTATATTTATTAATTCTAGCCTAGCCAGCAAAAGTGGCATTAAAAAAAAAAATCTCAGACTGGCTTTCTCTTGCTATCCAGGTATTTCTAAGTTTTTCCTTCAAATTTATTCCCCTCTTCACTCAACCTAGGAATACAAATGGAAAAGCAATGGTCATTGTATTTTTGACCTATGTAAATTTTAAGAGAAACATTTTTGAACAAATTTACTTTTAAAATAAAATATATATTCATTACCCAACAATATTTAATTGATTATGAATTATGTAGCAATGTTGGTGTTTTACTAAAGTGGCCAGTAAGCAGTTAATTAGTATTTGTGTTAGAATGTCATCCCTCCGGCACTCTGCTTAACTACAATATTTCTTCCTTGGCCCTTTTCAACTCAAAGGTTAGAAAAAAACAAAAACACCTACCAAAACAAAACATTAAAAAAAAAAATGCAAAAACAACAGCAATAATCTCAGCTGCTGACCTGCAAACACTGGGACTGTAGCCTCCCCATCTGAATGCTCCTGTGAGTTACAGAGGGTGATTCCTCCTCCCCAGACACCCAGACACTTCGGCCCTGAGCATTGTGACCACGCACAAACAACCGAGCCTTACTCAGCAGCCCTGGGCTCTGCGACCACTCCAGCAGCCGTGAGAATAACTGCCTCACACAAGCACCAATGGAGCAGCCAGCACGTATGACCACACAAGGAACAGCTGCCTTGTGGCCATGCAAGGAGTAGCCACTACCCGTGACCACCTGAAGAGAGGTTGCCCCATGACCATGCAGCCCATAACTGCCCGAGGAGCAGCTGCCGCACAAGCAGCAACACCAGCTACCGCATGAAGAGCAGCCACCACTTGTGACCATACGAGGATTAGCCTATCCAAGACCATGCAAGAAGAAGCCGTCCCACAAGCGGCCGCCTCCTTGTGACCAAGTGAGGAGCAGCCACCACCCATGACCACGTGACCTGCCACCAAGCCCACCACTACAACCATAGGCCTCAGGTGACTCAACACCAAGATCCTTTGTGAGGGCAAAAATGGGGAGACAGAAGAACAATCCCCAAAGGAAAGAAAAGGAGAAAGAGCCAGAAGAGGAACTAAATGAAACAGAGGTATGAAAAAAAAAAAAAAAAAAGAATTCAGAATAAGGTTCATATAATTCATAAACAGGATGGATGAGAAAATCAACAACATATGTAAGAATAAGGAGAAAATAAAGAGATATACCTAAAATAAAATAAAAAATATAACTGAAACCGGTTTGGCTTTGTGGTAGAGCATCAGTCTGCGGACTGAAAGGTCTCAGGTTCGATTCCGGTCAAGGGCATGTACATTGGTTGCGGGCACATCCCTGGTAGGGGGTGTGGAGGAGGCAGCTGGTCTATGTTTCTCTCTCATTGACGTTTCTAGCTCTCTATCCCCCTCTCCTCCTCTCTGTAAAAAATCAATAAAATATATATTTTTTTAAATAGTAGATTTCAACAGTAGACTAGAAGAAGCAAAGGACTGAATTAGCAATTTAGAAGACAGGGATACAAAACATACTCAATCTGAACTGCAATTAGAGTGAGAAAAAAAAAACAAGAGACAGGAGGAGAGCCTGAGCAAAGTGGAAACAAAAGGATCACATCTCAACATAATAAAAGCCTTAGGTGACAAACCTACAGCCACCATTATACTCAATGGGCAAAAACTAAAACCATTTCACCTAAGAACAGGAATGAGACAGGGGTGCCCACTTTCACCACTCCTGTTTGACATAGTACTGGAAGTGCTAGCCATAGCAATCAGAGAAGAAGAAGAAATAAAAGGCATTCAAATTGGGAAAGGAAAAATAAAATTGTCATTTTTCACAGATGACATCATATTGTACATATAAAACCCTAAAGACTCTATCAAAAAACAACTAGAGGTAATAAATGAATTTGGCAATGTAGCAGGATACAAAACTAACACCCAGAAATCTATGGCTTTTTTATACACCAACTAGAGGCCCAATGCACAAAATTCATGCAAGGGGCTCTACCATTGCAGTCTCAGTGGCTTGTCTCAACTCTTGCAGCCCTGGCTTCATCCGAAGGTCATTCAGAAGGTCATTTGGCTGTCCAGTCTAATTAGCATATTATACTTTTATTATTATAGATTATTATAGATAGTGAACTCACAGAAATAGAAACTAAAAAAACAATCTCATTTACAAAAAAAATTAAGATACCTAGGAATAAATTTAAGCAAGGAGGTAAAGGATCTATACTCAGATAATTATAGGATGCTGAAAAAAGAGATAGAGGAAGGCATAAACAAATGGCAGATATACTCTGTTCATGGATTGGAAGAATCAACATCACTAAAATTCCCATACTACTCAAAGCAATCTATAGGTTCAATGCACTCCCCATTAAAATACCAATGGCATACTACAAAGATCTAAAACAAACTCTCCAAAAATTCATCTGGAATAAAAAAAATTAAAATTAAAAAAATAAAATAAATAAATAAATAAGACCCTTACCGAAAAGAAAAAAAAAAAACAAGATGGCAGCATAGGTAAATAACTGGTCTGCCGCTCACACAACAATTTAAAAATTAAAACTAATATGAAGGACATCTATCATCCAAAACCACAGGAAGCCTGGCTGAAGAAGAAAGGAGCGCAAGTGCTGAAAAGCTGAGGAGCCTAGGTACGGAGGCACGCAAATTGGGCTGGTGGCGGGCTACTGGGTGCGTGGCTTTTCTTTTCAACCCGAAAGGAAACAAGCTTCTGATCACTTTGAAATCCAGTTTCTGGGGTCACGTGGGGGACCCAGAAGCCTATGGGGAGAAGCTGGTCTGTCGGCCATCGGGTCCAAAAGTGAAACTGATTCTCTTGCAGAGGTGCGCACAGCAATCATTGTTTACTGCGCTGGATCCAGGGAAGCAGGGACTTGGAAAAGCGGGGAATTGGAAATACAGAAGGGCAAGGACAGCTGATGGCAGCCACTGCTGTTAGCTACGCCCCAACCTAGTGAGACCTGCCAACCCTGAAGCCACGCCCCGCCCTGAGACCCTGGCTGAGGCCCCACCCACACATTCTACAGACCCCACACCAGGCACCACACAGCTGTTTTTACATATAAATGGCCTGTATTTTAGCAGCTTAACCATATATAAACTGCAGCTCCAGCAACAAAACCGCCAAGTCCCAAGCAAACAGGAGAAAACTGTAATTCTTGCTGTAGCTTCTGCAGGGTGGCTTCAGACAGTAGCTGAACTGAATCCCACTGGAGATCCAGAAGCCAGTGTTCCTAGTGGTCAATTTCAACCACTCACACCCATAAGTGACACATTCGGGAGACGGACTTAGTGAACACCAAGGTCCCACTGAAACAAACCGTGTCCCCAGCACAGCAGTTCTTCCTTTATAGACAGAGTGGGTCCTCACAGACAATTGGCCTGAAGATCAATTCCTCCTTGTGTACCAACAGCAATCAAGGCTTAATTACACCAAGACTTTGCACTCAGCCCACAAAGGGATATACCAAAAGCGAACACTTCAGGTGATTGGGGAAGCTGAACTACTAGACCCTATAGGTCACCTACCACTCAAAGCCATTCCATCAACACAGGGAGGCAGACAAAATGAGGAGACACAAAGACATGTCACGAATGGGAGAGATGGAGGAAAGTAAACTATTGGACGACACAGAGTTCAGAATCACATTTATAAGATTACTCAAGAATCTTCTAAAAACCTTTGAGAAACTTGATGAGACATCCAAGAAGCTTGGTGAGACCTTCAAGGACCTTATTGAGAATACCAAAAAAAATGGAAAAGAACCAGTCAGAAATTAAGCATACAAAGTCTGAAATAAAGAATATACAGAAATTCAAACCAAAGACCTGGAATATAAGGAAGAAAAAATTACCCAACCAGAGAAGCAGAAAGAAAGAAAAATCCAAAAGTGTGAGGAAGGAGCCTCTGGGACGGCTGAAAGCATACCAACATCCAGATTTTTGGGGTGCTAGAGGAGAGCAAGCAGAATATTGAAGGCCTATTGAAAGATATAATAACAGAAAACTTTCCCTATCTGGTAAAAGAAATAGACTTATAAGTTCAGGAAGCATACAGAACCCCAAACAAGAGGAATCCAAAGAGGAACACACCAAGACACATCATAATTAAAATGCCAAGGGCAAAAAACAAAGAGAGAATCTTACAAGCAGCAAGAGAAAAACAGCTAGTTACCTACAAGGGAGTACCCATACGACTGTCAACTGATTTCTCAACAGAAACTATGCAGGCCAGAAGGGAGTGGCAAGAAATATTCAAAATGATGAACAAGAACCTACAACCAAGATTACTCTGCCCAGCAAAGCTATCATTCAGAATTGAAGGTCAGATAAAGAGCTTCACAGACAAGAAAAAGTTAAAGGAGTTCATCAACACCAAACCAGGATTACATGAAATGCTGAAGGGTATTCTTTAAGGAGAGGAAGAAGAAGAAAAAAGTAAAGGTAAAAATTATGAACAAAAAAAAAAGACATAAAATACATACCTATCAACAAGTGAATCTAAAAATCAAATGAATAAAAAATTTGAAGAACAAAATGGACTGGTGAATATAATAGAATCAGGGACATAGAAAGGGATTGGACTAACAATTCTCAGGGGGAAGGGAGTCTGAGGAGTGAGGGATGAGATTGGACAAAAATATTACACCTATGGATGAATACAGAGGCAGGGGTAAGGGCATGGGGTAGGGTTGGGAATCAAGTGGAGGAGAGCTATGGGGGAAGAGGTGAGGGGGAAAAGGAACACCTGTAATAATCTGAACAATAAAGATTTATTATAACATTTAAAATAAATAAATAAATAAATAAATAAATAAAATTGAATTAAAAAAAGACCCTTAATAACTAAAGCAATCTTGAAAAAGAACAAAGTTTGAGGGATTACTATATCAGATATCAAGAAATATTACAAAGCTACTGTATTGAAAATTGCCTGGTACTGGCACAAGAACAAACATATAGACCAATGGAACAGAACAGAGAACCCAGAGATTGACCCAAGCCATATGCTCAATTAATATTTGACAATGGAGTCAAGACAGTCCCTTCAATAAATAGAGTTGGAAAAATTGGACAGATACATACAAAAAAATGAAACTAGACTACCAACTTACACCATACACAAAAATAAACTCAAAATGGATAAAGGACTTAAACATAAGACAGGAAACTATAAAAATTCTAGAAGAACACATCAGCAGCAAAAATAGTAGACATTTGTAGCAATATCTTTACTGATACAGCTCCTATGGCAATGAAAAGTAAGGAGAAAATAAACAAATTGGACTACATCAAAACAAGAAGCTTCTACACACAAAAGAAACCATCAACAAAACAAGAAAGCCCACTGCATGAGAGAACATATTTGCCAATGTTATCACCGATCAGGGTTTAATCTCCAAGATTTACAGGGAACTCATACAACTTTACAAAAGGAAGATAAACAACCCAATTGAAAAATGGGCAATGAACCTACATAGATACTTTTCAAAAGAAGACAGAAGGAAGGCAAAGAAACATATAAAAACATGTTTAAAGTCACTAATCATCTGAGAGATGCAAATCAAAATGAAATGTGGTACCATATCACTCCTGTCAGAATGGCTATCATCAACAAATGACAAGAGCTGGTGAGGATGCAGAGAAAAAGAAACCCTCTTGCACTGCTGGTGGGAATGCAGACTATGCAGTTATTGTGGAAAACAGTGTGGAGTTTTCTCAAAAAATTAAAAATTGAACTCCCATTTGACCCAGTGATCCCACTTCTAGGACTATATCCCAAGAAACTAGAAACATATATGTACTACTATATGTAATACTTTAAACAATAACAATAATAATAATAAATAATATAAGTAAATAAAAAGCAGCAGCATTCTCATTTTAATTAAAATACACAGAAACACTGAAAATGTCTGTATCACAGTGGCAGCAGTGGCAGCCCGGCTGGGTAGCTCAGTTGGTTGGAGCATCATTCCATACACTAAAAAGTTGTGGGTTCAATTCCCAATCAGGGCACATACCTAGGCTGAGGGTTCTATCTTCAGTCCTGGGGCATATGGAAAGCAAATGATTAATGCTTCTTTCTCACATCAATGTTTCTCTTTTATCCCCTCCTTTCTCTCTAAAGTAAATAAAGACATAACTTTGGGTAATGATTAAAAATAAAAATTAATAAAAATGTCATCTGGGACTATCTCTAGCTGCTAGAATTATATGTTCCTCTCCATGTGTTTATCTGTATTTTCTTAGCTTTGCACGATGAACATGCATTGTTTTTGCATTCAGAAATACATTGTGTTACAAGGTAGAGAAGTTATGTGGCGATATGGAGCATTAAATGAAGTAGAGTAGTATCAGAAGCAGAGAGATTAAGACTATAGTAATAATAGGGTGAAAATGGCAGAAGCCAAATTAAGGCAATGGCTGTGAGAACAAAAAAAGTGATTCAATATGAAGACATAAAAAGAGCAGGATTTGATCATCTTGGATCTGTTTAGGGTGAAGATAAAGGTTAAGAAAACATTAGCTTAAACATGCTATTTCCATTGATAATCCCGGATCAATATAGGTTGGATATAAGTGTTATAAATTCATTACCCTTAAACATGGTAATTGAAATTGTGAACCTAAATTAAATTCCTTAGGGAGAATATATAAAATAGAAATAGGACAATGGCCTGAATTATGGGGAACTCTTAACATTTAAAAGCCAGATAGAGGAATACGGCCTCTAAAGAAAATTACCATATTTTTTCCACTTATAAGATGCCCTCATGTATAAGAAGCCTCCCAGTTTTCCAATCCCAAATTAAGAAATCAATATTGTAAACATTTTGCTGGTTTTCTTTCTTCTTCTTCTTTTTTTTTTTTTTTTTCAAATTGAGGAGTTTTTCTTCCTGTTTTCTCCACTGTCTGATCAGAGACTCAGAGGTCCAAATTGTCTCTCTGCAACTCTATTTCCATGCTCTTTTGGATAGCTGATTACATTTAGTTTGAATTTTGCAGAAAAAGACAATCACTTAACTGTATATATCTTTTTATTTTTTGACATCTTTATGGGTTCAGAACGCTCTGGTCCCTATTTGCATCTGTGCACTCTCCACCTCCACCTCCAATTATGGCATCAGCTGACATCAGAAATAAGGCTCATGATTGGAGGAAGCCTGTTTGACAAGCACCTCATGGCTCCCTCCTCTGCTGACTTTCATGTATAAGATGCCCCTTGATTTTCAGTCTAACGATTTTAGCATCTTATACATGGAAAAATATGTAAGTAGGAATGATTAGAGAGATAAAGCAACTACAAGGTTATTATAGAAACTAAAGGGAGTAGGTTTCAAGTAAGATTTGGTCCATGATGCTAGTAGAGAAAGCATCTTGCTTGCTTACTGATGTTTTCTTCCTATGAAACTAGTTCCAGGTCTTTCTCTACAATTGTGAAGAACATCTGATTTAGCTTTGTCCTTCAAGAACAAGATTGTCAAGAGTCTGAATTCTCATTTGATCTTCCAAGCTCTCTTGTCAAGTGTTGCTAGGAATTGGAGGTATAAATCTGCCTAATTATGGGAATCAGTTGTTAAGGCTATTTGGTTTTTACACTAAACAATATCACTTAGTTTTACTGTTCAGAACTTAGGCAAGAAGAGAGGAATTAGTTTATGGGGATCTCCTTGAAAAGTGCCATAATTGTCAGATCCCACAATGGTCAGGTGAAGTAGGGGCTGAAGAGGCTAATGGCAATTAGGAAATAAATCACAAACCACTATCTTCCTTAATAAAGTTAGTTTCTTCTTTAATAAAGTTAGTTCCTCTAAGGAAGGTAATTGAGAAATGTCTCCCCAGCAGTGTTGGCGGGACAGCTATAACTACTGCTCCAATCCTTGTTCTGTAAGATTCTCTAAGAATAGGACCCTGCCTCTCAGGGGAACAATATTAGTCAGTGCTATTTTAGTTGCAAATTAATGAAATTTTCCTTAAAATGGCTTAAACAAGAGTGGCAGGAGTGGGTAGGAGAAAAGGCAGAACTCACTGGCCATTTAATTAATGAAGAACAATGGGTGAGCCTATGATACTGGATGTCAAGTGATATCATCTGGGCTCTATTCTCTATTGTTCATATCTGCTTTCTTCTGTTCTTGCTATATGGTAAGAGAGGCTTTCTCGTGTTGTGTCAAACATAGTCAACAGAAGATCTAGCCTCAGTAAAATTTTCATAGATGACTCTGGAAAGATTATCTTGATCATATGTCTATCTTTAGGGCAGGGGAAAATTTACATATTAACAGCTTACCCAGCTAAGAGGAAGGCATTTCCTGAAAGAATGGACATACAAGAACTGTTATTACATTCCATCCTTTGGCTACCCAGCACCTATATTTGTGCTTCTTTCAGTACATATAATTTTTTTAATGCCCTAGACCAGTGGTCGGCAAACTGCGGCTCGAGAGCCACATGCAGTTCTTTGGCCCCTTGAGTGTGGCTCTTCCACAAAATACCATGTGCTGGGCACGCATGTACAGTGAGATTGAAACTTCATGGCCCATGCGCAGAAGTCGGTTTTCAGCCTGGGCAAGTCTATTTTGAAGAAGTGGCGTTAGAGCACTCAAGAGCCCAATGAGCCATATATGGCTCTCGAGTCGTGGTTTGCCGACCACTGTCCTGTACCAAGACAATGTAATTATCCCTTGAACAGCTCTTCTCCTCAATGGGAGACATGCCAAGTCTCATCCAACTTTTGCATCTTGCTTGAAAACGAAGAGTTCTGGGTAATCTGCATTTCTTTTGGTCAGGTCTGGATGTAACTCTTCATGATACAGCATAATAAAAATAATTTTAAATAGTGCTATAGACTTAACAAGAGCCAGAGTACCCTAATTACCTAGTAAATGGGGTCTTTGGTCAGTTAACATAGTGGTCTTGAGTTTGCTCTCTGGAAGACACTCACTTATCTCTTGCCCACATATATGGAATTAAGCAATCAGAGGCCTTTGTTTGCAAGGCTTCATGTTTCTGTCAACAAAATTCTCTTGCAATCTTAGTTGCCTGCTGGCCACTTTGCTTTTCGATAACTCTGTGGTTTAGCAACCAAAAACAGAGATGGTATGTGAATGTTTTCTATCCCTTAGCAATAGGCATCAAGGTTGGAATGTAAGGTCTATCCTCCAGCCAACTAAACTTAACTATTTCTGTTTTGACCGTTGGAGCCAAAATTATAAGGTGAAGAATGAGTTTAAAGGAAATACAGCTAGGTTTTACATCAGTTTCCTTGCCCCCAAGTTCCATCTCAGTGAATAGCTTCTCCCAATAGGACTAATTTGACAACCTTTGTCAGACAGGTTATATACAGCAAGAGATGCGTGAGGTGATCAGGATCAGGTTTTTTCCAGGGTTCAAAGGATACTTTTTCCTGTGTTTCCAACTCCCTATTTTTGTTTGTATCAACTTTAGCTCAGGAGAAAGAATGTGGGTTTTCCAAATGTGTAATCTGCAGGCTTATTTGATTCTCAGTCACATGGCTTACTGAGTTCATGTGGAAAGGGGGTGTCAAAAATACATACTTTCTTTTGCACTCTGTTAGCTAGCTTGACCTGAAGTGCATCTCTTTCTTGTAGAACTCACTAATGGACACACTCCAAAATCCTGGCATTTTTCTACCAAATTCTTGAAAACTTCAATCTTGATATAGTCATTGTCTAAGACACATGTGTCAAACACAAGGCCCGCGGGCCAAATCCATCCCGCCAGGCCTTGCAATGTGGCCCGCACCGCGCTGTCATCACTGCACTCCGCTGCGTTTCCATCACAATGACAGTTTATGACTGTTCAGTAAACCATTCGGCCCGCGATTTAGGCTGGATTTTAGATTTTGGCCCTTTCTCTGGTTGAGTTCGACACCCCTAGTCTAAGACCTAAAATTCAATGGGATGCTTGCTTGCTTGTTTGCTACAACATGGTAAATATTGCCAAGGACCAAGAGGTTATTATTAGTGTGCATCCCACCTAGACTCACTAGTTCTGCATGTCAGGGCATCTTTGTTGACATTGGAACAATTTTATGTACTTGCCAGGAATAAAAATCCAAACCTTGCTATTTTGAGGTTTTGTACTCTCTTTCAGCTTAACAATCTGTTTTTGAAATTTCAGATCAATTTTGGATTCAAGTTCAGGGAATTTTAAGTTTAAGGTATTATTAGGCTCTTTTTACCTACTAGGAAGATTATATCTGGTTGCTAAGGGTAAGTTCTTCACCATCATGGCATTGATAGAGAGGCATCTGGTCAGCATGCTATCTGAATTTATTGTTGAAAGGTCCATTGTTGCTACAACTTGCAATCTATTCTCAAAGTGCCGTTTCCCCTCTACCCTTAGCTCAGAACTTAGAGGGATATTAGTGTCCTCTCAATATGATCCTTTATCCAACCTATGGATTCATACCACAGCCTCTGCCATGAGTTTTCACCATCCTGTTTTGCAGCAAACCCTCGGAAAGCAATTGGGCTCTTACTGTGAATCACACTTATAAACCTCTTGAGAAATTCCGTATTTCCTTTTTAGCCCACTGTAGTCAAGTAAGACACAGGAGTGGTTTTCAATGCTGCCTGATCCTCTCAGCTTAACCATATTATGCTGCCATTTCTACTTGATTGTTGTTGCATTAGGCAAATTTCCAAGTGGAACCCTGGGTACAAGCCATAAGCTCCCTGTTTTTTAATTTGGAAGTCTTCCTGGCTATATCTATCCTTACTCCCTAGGGTTTCCACTCTGAGGAAAGAGCCAGAAAATATATCTCAAATCATGGGCTCTTTTCTCCTCCAATACCATTGAGACTGTTTCCATTTTTTTCAAATAATTTCATTCTCAAGAAAGTTCAATCCACATGCTGGGCAAAGCTATAGTTAAGTTTTTGCTTAATTCCAGAGGGAAGTTGTTGTTTTCGTTTGTTTGTTTGTTTTTTTCCAACAGTGCTAGCCCAAATGATGAGACTGTCTCTGATTAGCTTAATTTTTCTTAATTAACCTGCCCATTCCTGAACTAATCATTATAATTGAGGAATAGGGTACTTTGGCCTGGTTTATGGGCCCACCCTGTGGTATGGGAGTTAAGACCTAATAGATGGTTGCACCCAGGGAAAGAAAGGTAGGTCTATCCTATGTAATAAAGCCCTAATATGTAAATCAACCAAACAGCAGAACGACGGGTCGCTATGATGCACACTGACCACCAGGGGGCAGATGTTCAATGCAGGAGCTCCGCCCTGGTGGTCAGTGCACTCCCACAGGGTGAAGTGCCACCCCCACTTCCTCTGCAGGCAGGCAATAAGGAGCAAGGGTCCCAGACTGTGAGAGGGATATTTGACTACTGGCTTAGGCCCAGGGGGATCGGGCCTAAGCTGGCAGGCAGATATCCCCTGAGGTGTCCTGGACCGTGAGAGGGCATTACCGCCATCATCCTCCCACCCCGCCGCCAAGTGCACGAATGTTGTGCACCAGGCCTCTCGTATTAGAATAAACTCTCATGTCAGTGGCTTAACACAAAAGAATGCATGTGAATTATAACGTAAGTATTCCTAACAGGCAGGCAGCTATCCTCCAAGTAATGAATGATTCAGGAAACCTGAGTCCTACATTGTGGTTTCACCATCTTCAATGCATGGCTTCTTATACAAATGTGTTCATCTTCCTCAAGTTGTAGTGAATGGGGAGATCTTGGAAGACTTCTCATGTGATACTTTTATGGACCAGAGCTGCAATAAGAACACATTACTACTCATATTCCTAGTTAATAGAACCTAATTGGCACATCTAACCAGTTAGCCCAATTGCAAGGGAGGTTGAGAAATAGAATGTGTGTCCAGAAAAAGAATGTAGTGACTACAAGAGTCCACAATTATGATCACTAAATATTTATTTTACCTCTCTTCATATACACAGAACACATCCCACACCAATCTAAAGTTCTACCAAATCACTAAGTCAGGCTTAAAGTCTAGATTTAAAAAAAATATATATTTTTATTGATTTCAGAGAGAGGAAGAGATAGAAACATCAATGATAAGAATCATTGATCGCTGCACACCTCCACTGGGGATTGAGCCCACAACCTGGGCATGTTGACCAGGAATCAAACTGTGACCTCCTGGTTCGATGTTCAGTCGCTGAGCCACACCAGCTGGGCTAAAATCTAGATCACATGTGTCAAACACAAGGCCCGCGGGCCAAATCCATCCCGCCAGGCCTTGCAATGTGGCCCACACCGCGCTGTCATCACTGCACTCCGCTGCGTTTCCATCACAATGACAGTTTATGACTGTTCAGTAAACCATTCGGCCCGCGACTTAGGCTGGATTTTAGATTTTGGCCCCTTCTCTGATTGAGTTCGACACCCCTAATCTAGATGTTCATGTAATGCAGTGATCTTCATTAGGTTCAGATGAAACCTATGAACTAAAGACAAGTTCTCTCTCATATCACCCCATTTCCAGGAAATATAATGATATTGGGCAGATAACTTCAAAATGTTCATTTAGAAGAGAAAAATGTGACACTAGGCAATACACATGAACAGCAATGCTGAAATATTTCACAGGCATTTCCCTCAAGGGTAGAGGTTTTGATGAGACCTCAATCTAGTCTTTGGAACTCCCTTGTGATCCTCTGTCACTGTATGAGCCTGATACTAGCCTCTGAAAAGTTCTTTGTCCATCATTTCCCATGGCCACATCCAGTTTAGGTACTGGGGAGCTGTAAAGCATTTATTTCCTACTTATGCAAGTTTGGGGTTGAACAGTTGCCTTGCTGTTTAACAACTGAATACTATTTGAATGACGTTCATGATTTTTTGGGGAGGGGGTTAATCCTCACCCAAGGATATTTCTTCCATGGATTTTTAGAGACTGGAAGAAAGGAGGGAGGGAGAGAAAAAGAGAAACATTAATGTGAGACACATTGATTGGTTGTCTCCTGCATGTGCCCCTACTGGGGCTGGGATCAAACCTGCAACCCAGGTGCATGCCCTTGACTGGGAATCCAACCCACAACTCTTTGGTGCATACGCCAGGCAAAAGCAGCCAGGGCCAGGCTCGTGATTTGATCAGTAATAAAATTCCTTCAGAAATTAAGTCTTATGATATACTAGAGGCCCAGTGCATGAAATATGAGCATGGGCGAGGTCCCTAGGCCTGGCCAGATTTCAGGGCTGATTGGAGCCTTCATGTTGCCAGCCGGGGCCTGCCTTCATTCCTTGCTACCCCCCTGGTGGTCAGTGCATGTCATAGCAAGCGATCAAACTCCCAGTGGAACTCCAGAAGGGACATTTTGCATATTTGCCTTTTATATATACATATTTGCTTCTAGTAATTACTCCCAAAGTTCTTTCTTATATAATTGCCAAAACTCAATTACTTCTTTGCTTCCTTGCCCATGTCAATTTCTCTAAAACATCATCCCAGCCAACATAATGGTCTTGGATGGGAAGGCCAAAGCTTTCATTTGATCTTTGATTCAGAACTAAATCTTAAAAGAAACTGTATGCAAGGCCTTCTCGTTTCATTTTTTTTTTTTAACCGTTTGAGGTCTAGAAAATGTCACCTTTACTAATCCTTCCAAATTTCTTATGCACTTTAATTTCTTTATTTACAAAGCTTATCTCTTTAGTAAAATCTATCTAAAAGTAAAATTCAAAATACACTATAACTTTGAATTATTCCTCTGGACTACAGCCTCAATAGATAGGTGTTATGGTTTTCAATTATCACAGGTAACAGTTTTACCAATTATTTTGCCACTGCAAAGCATGGGTTTCCTTCTTCCAGCCTCTGCTATCAGTTTCTTTAACATCTGCTGTATCATCACTAAAACAATACAACTTATTTTAGATTATTGTCTTAGTAGTACCCCACTTCTGATGCCAATTTCTGGATTAGTTATGGTCATTCTAGTTCTTGGAAGATATAAATTCTCAAATCTTAATTTTCTATCCTATAAGAAGTCCAAAAAGAAGTGTTTTCTAATTTGGATGTGGTTGTCTTCCAAGCAGTGATTTAGTCACATATGCTCCTTCTCTCTTCTGGCTCTGACATCTCCAACACATAGTTTTCAAGGTTTCCATACTCATCAGCTTCAATCTGATGGAGAAAGATGATGGGAGAGGGAGGACCCCATTAAGCTTGGAAATAAGCATATCATGTCCATTCATATGTCATTGACTAAAAGTCAACCACATGGCAAGACAAACTGGGAAATTTTTTCTAGCTGTATATCCAGGAAAAAGAAATGTCTCATGAATGTCTGGTCAAGTCTCTGTCAGAAGGTTCTAAAAAGAAAAAAATGCTAGATAAAAATAACAGAAAGTCACTCCAATCTATTAAGTTTGACCTCATCCTACTAGTGCCACCAAGATAATTTCACTACTATATAAAAGAGCAATAACTCATTTTTTTCTAAATAATGGGATTACTTTAAAGAGTATTTTTGATAGCATATGTACAGAATTTAGAATTAAGAATGAAATTCAGATAGCAAAGACAATGAACGTAGAATATTTTTTAAATCCTGACCGTGAAGGAAATAGAGTGGAACCAGAAATGTGGAAGATTAAAGACAGAAAGATAATAAATGGAAGAGAAAGATGGAATGGAACCAGGGAACAGATGAATAATTCATCTGACATAAGAACGGCGAGTATCTCATTCCTCTGATACTGGAGAAAAGCAAAGAAGTATCTAATTTTCTAGCATTTGGAAATTTGAAGGAGTTTGTGCCTAACACCATTAATTTTCTTGTAAAGTTTGAAGTCATACAATGCAATGAGGCCAGAATTTAAAGACTGTAAAAAATATTCTGGTGGGAAGGGAGATAAAGGTGCTGAAGGATATGCAAAGTAGGAGGGAGAAATCCAGCTGAGGTTCATAGAACTTAAATTTGTAGTGGTAGGACAATGTTGCCTACTGTTCTGCATAGGAACTCAGCTACCGCCTTAGGAGAGGAACAGGCAGATGGTCAGTACTTTGTGCGTAAACTTACTATAGAACTCATCACACTATAAAGCCTCTGGAAGCCAACTTTGATTTCCTAAAACTATCCACACAGTAGGCACATGATGAATTTTTTGCTTGAATGGATTGATTCAGTCATTGCCAATTCTGCCATAGTACTCTAGTGACTGGCAACTGCCCACATTTCATTAGGCATGCTAATGTTAAAAAGAAAAAAAAAGCCCCCCCCCCAAAAAAAGTGCTAAACTTAGCAGTCTTAAGATGGCAACTATGTCAGCTGAGACATACTTATCTTGTGCCAGTACAGCTGCCTTTGATGCTTGCTTCATTTCCCTTATGCCACTGTGCTCTTATTGGATCAGAAAACGATTAATCCCGTGTTGAATAAACTACGCTATTATTTTGAAAGTTCTGGGGGTTCTTTAGACACCACCAATAAACTCACAACCCCCATCACACAATATGCCTTCCTAAGAGGTGCATGGACAAGGTTGACTGTTTAGGATGCACACACTTCACAGGTACAGGCAGACTCGGTGGAGGGTGGAGGAAGGACTAAACCGGGGTCCTTCCGGGAACCGTCTTCTGCAAAGTCTGGCCCCGATCTTGTTTTCTTCTACCCTTTGGAACTTTTAGCTTTGCAGGGATCCAGACATCACCTAATCGAACTCCTCTTCATATTTACACGAGCATATAAACTCAGGTTCGAGAAGTAAACCCGGCCAAGAGGGCTCTCTCTCTCCCTTAGGCCGTCTCTCCAGAGCCAAAGCGCAAACTTACGATTTGGCCGCGAGTTAGGAGTGGGAGGGGGGAGGGGGAGAGAAGGAGAGGAGGCAAGAACGAAACTATGCACAACAGTGCAAAACGAGGCCCCACCTCCCGCATCTGGAGGTCCGGGCCTCCCGCTAACCCCCTGTCTGCACCGCGCTCCCGCCCCCAGGGCCCCCTCGGCAGGTCGGGAGCCGCTCCCCGCAGCCCCGGGCCGCACGCCGAGGAGCACGCAGCCGCCCGGGGGAAGCCGCGCACTGGCCCTTGAAATCTCCCCGTGCGTCCACGCGCGCGCCGCCGTCCGGGCGCCGGCTGATGGCGTCACGGCACTTCCGCCCGCGGCTGCGTTCAGGGCTCAAGTGGGGCAGGAAGACGGCAGGGCTGAGTGCAGTGAGTGAGGGAAATTAGCGAGGGAAGAGGAGAGACTGGGGCGCTCGCGGGCGCCACGGCAGCGTCCGCGGCCCGCTCTGTCCCCACGGTTGCTCTTCGGAAGCCGTCCGAGGCGCGCTCAACCTCGCTGCACGGCGGGCTCCCCTCCTCCGAGTGCCCCGACACCCGGGTCTTCCTGTACGTCTCACCGCCCCCACCCCCCTTGCTCCTTGACGCTCCCTCCTCCCTCCCTCCTCCCTCCCTTCCTACGCCAGGCTCCCCGCCCTTAGTATCGCGAGACGAGGTGAGAGCTGGCGGAGCGGCGGCGGCGGCGGCGGCAGTAGAGGTGACCGAGGCGGTGGCGGCGGAGGCGGCACCGAGCGCTGTGTTGGCCCCGGTGCAGCCCGAGTCGCGGTAGAGTGTAGCCCCCGCGCCCCTCCCCCGCCCGCGCCCTCCCTCTTTCCCTGGGGATGGAGAAGGCGACGGTTCCGGCGGCGGCGGCGGCGGCGGCGGCGGCTGCTGCTGCTGCTGCTGCTGCTGCTGAAGAAGGGAGCCCCCCGGCGGCGGCGGCTGTGGCGGGCCCCCCCGCGGCGGCGGCGGCGGCGGCGGCGGAGGTCGGCGGCGGCAGCGGGGCTCGCTCGGCCTCCTCTCCTCGTGGGATGGTGCGAGTCTGCGACCTGCTCCTCAAGAAGAAGCCGCCGCCGCCGCCGCAGCAGCAGCAGCAGCCGCACCACAAGGCCAAGCGAAACCGGACTTGCCGACCCCCCAGCAGCAGCGAAAGCAGCAGCGACAGCGACAACAGTGGCGGCGGCGGCGGTGGAGGCGGCGTTGGTGGAGGCGGCGGCGGCACCAGCAGCAACAACAGCGAGGAAGAGGACGACGACGACGACGAGGAGGAGGAGGAGGTTTCTGAGGCAAGGGCCTGCTCGAAAGGGAGGAGGGAGGAGGAAGGGGCTGCAGAGGGTAGGGGCCGACGGTGGGGGGGGCACTGGCGAAGGGGGGCAGATTCCTGCGGGCTGATGTATCTCGGGGGCCAGGCTCCCCCTGCCCTCTTTTCTTTCCCCGGTCTGAATCGCGAGGTATGGGGCCACCATGGGGGAGGGTAGCTGACACGTGGGGGTGGGAGGACCGCAGAGCCCACGGAGTAAGGGAGCAGTTCATTACCCTGGGATGGGGAGGAAAAAATTGGTTAGATTCCCTATTGGCAACACCCGGTGGGGTCGGCCTGGGGCGGGGGCGGGGGCGGGAGCCAATCTGCAGGAGGAAGATGATGGGTAGGCGAGTCTGGGGGGTGGTGGGGGAGATGACTGGAAGTGGGTAAATTTCTCCCAGGTGTGAGGTTCGAGGAGCAGTTTTTTGTTTTGTTTTGTTTTGGGGGGGAGGTAAGGTTGCAATGGATTGAGAGTTGTGTTTGTGTGTGTGAGGGACACGTGAGAAGCTGTACTTTTCCATATTGTTCTGTCACAGGTCTTTCTCCTAATTGTGGCTGCCATAAGTAACCTTCACTTCCTCCATGTTTCAAGGCTTTTGCATAAACTGATCTTCTATCCATATACGTTTATATAAAATGCAGAGGGTGAGAATTACACTTGATCCTTCCATGTGCATTCGCATTACCTCTTCAGGTGCTTCCTCAGTGAGGAAGAATTAGGTTATGTTTTTCCAGACGATATGGGACAACTAAAGTGCCTACTTGGAGCCAGGCTCGGTTGTGGTGAGTTGGAATAGGAAGGCCTCTTGGTTTGTCCTAGTGATCTGGTTTCATAACTGTTTGTAATTTTTCCCGGGTCCACAGACAGGCGGCGTTGCAGGACCTCGTTCTTCACCTGGAGGCTGTGTAACCCCAGAGTTCAGTAAAACATGCCATGCTGACAACAAACTTAAGGGTTAGCCTTACTAGTTAGCAGGCTTTCTTTTTTTTCTTTTCTTTTTTCTTTCTTTTTTTTTTTTTTGTAACTCTTGTGTACTCTCTGAAATGGAAGTTAGAAAATTTTGATATGAATAAAGAAGTTGTAATTTAAGGCAGCTGAAGGAAAACAGCTTTCAAGGCTGGTTATAAATTTAGTTAGGAGAGAACAACTGAATTGTCCAGAAGTACCACTTGCCATTTATTCTATTTTGCAAACATAGAGCTTAAGTTGGTGCAAGGCTGGTTTTTTTGTGTTTGTTTGGAAAATTGCATTATTGAATCTTAGATGCTGTTCAAATAGAGAAATACCCTTTAAAGAGCTTGAGACTTGTCTATTATTAGAAGACCAGTTTCTCTTTTACCTTAGAGAGAATGACATTATATAAATACAGAAGTAATAGTTTAAGTGTGTATACCAAAGAGATGGATATTTCCTGCTATTTCACTAATCTGTTGAATTCTGTGGATTGGTTTGTATTGATAGATATTGTATTGATCTGGTTGGATGTTTCAGGATAGTTGTTCAGGCTGCATTTGAAACATTGAAAAGAGTGATGTGATAGGATCCTGTTTTCAATAAAATCTATTATAGTAGAACTTTCAGATGCATGGTTCTTTACAGGGATGAGAAATATTTTAGAGAAACCTAGTTCAACTCTTTTGTTTTATTGATTAAGAAACAAGGCTTAGAGGAAACTGATTGTGTGGGTAGTAGCAAAATCAAAGATTTCTAATGGTTCAGACACTTTTTGACAACTTCTTTGTATTCCCTTCTTGACCTCTTTCAAAAAATAAGTAGTGAGTTGCATGCTAACACAATAATGTAATTGTGGGTAAAATACCAATGTTAATATTTTAAATTCTCTTAACAAAATATCAAGCTCTGGTTTGGAACTCAATGCCAAGTTGAATGCATTACTTACTGGAATAATATGCTGCAAACCTCACATATCAAGTTAGTTTAGCCCATTGGATTTTGACCTGATAAGCATAACTTTGAGTTATCTCTTACATCAAGTAGAAAAGTCTTAAGTTTGTAGGTGTGCTTATTTTGTGAGTTAGGTTTTCCTTAAAAAAAAAAAAAAACACCACAGGAATGGTATGTGTTGAATTTTATCAGTTAGAGGAGTATGTTTATTTTTAAGTTACTTTGTTCTGTATAGTTGGTTTGCCATTTGTTATGACAATGAGTCAAAAGATAAGTGTAAGAAAGTGCAACCATTAAAAATAATCTGTGTAGATTCATGATGAGACATGAGCAGACAGAAAGGAGTACAGTATGTCTACAACTGCCTCTATCCTTGACCTAAATAAAGAAAAATAAACCTCATGGTCACTATATGTTATAAGCTAAATGGCTCACTCGTGCAATGTTTTTCACTTCGTTATTATTTTATTGACATATTGACAGAAGTTAAATTTCTAGTGCTAGGAAATTTTGTGGCTAATACTTGTATTTAAGTCCTTTTTGAATTCATTAAGTTATTAGCTACACAGTGAAAAAAGTGGATAACGTGATTCTTAAGATTATCGTTCCATTAAAAATTATCACAAGGTTAAAGAGGAATATAAAAAGTTATGTTTTGGGGGTATTTAACCTGAAAAGGTGGAGGATAACATAACTACATTTGCTATAAAGAAATACTAAAAGGATATTCTGCTGAAAGAGGAAAACTTGGAAGGAAAGGCAGTACAATGAAAATAGTTTTATTTGAGTGTCTAAGAAAAAGAATCTAATTCTTATTAAATGTTAAAACAGGTTATTGGAATGGGATTTTCTGTTCAGCATTTCAGAATAGAATGATCATATTTTAGGTAATTATTGTAACTTTGGATATACCTGGAAACAAAAACCTAAGACCAAGAGATCTTCCTTTTTTCCTCCCCATTTGATACAAAAACCTTAGATAAAAAATGGAAGTGTGTAATTATCTTGTCTTTCAGTGAGTAACCAATATGGAAAACAGAAATGTATTTCCTAACAGCTTCTGTTTCCCATTTTCCATATTGCTGCGATGCACTCCTTTTCAAATTAGTAGACTAAGTTAAATTACTAACTCTAATATTACAAAGAGAAACATGTTGAAATGGCAAGTGTTGATAGTCCATTTCAGAAATAACATTGCATGTGCCCAACTGGTATGGCTCAGTGGTTGAACCAGAAAGTCACACACCAATCCGCATCAGGATACCTGCCTGGGTTGCAGGCTTGATCCCCAGTAGGAGGTGTGCGGGAGGCAGACAGTAAATGATTCTCTCTCATCATTAATGTTTCTATTTCTGTTCCTCTCTCCCTCTCCTTTCCTCTCTCTGAAATCATTAAAAACATATTTTAAAAACATAACATTGCATTCTACTGAATGCATTTTAAAATGTAATTGAATTGCATCAATGTTTGCTAAAGCAGAATTCAAACAGGAAAATTTTGCTGTTAAAAGTAGGACAAATGGCACTGCTGTGCTGCTCAGTAGATGAGTGGTTTGATTCCAGTCAGGGTACATGCGGGGGTTGCTGGCTTGATCTCAGGAGGAGACATGCAGGAGGGATGATCAATAATTCTCATTATTGATGTTTCTATTTCTCCCTTCTCTGAAATAAAAAACAAAAACATATAGTTTTTAAAGTAGGACTCATGTACAAACATAACATTTTTGTGTGCCTAAAATGTAAATGCAATAGAAGTTGGTCAGTATGCCATATATTTTTATAGGTAACTTAAGGCTTTAAATTTAAGGAACAGCTTAGTGAAGAAATTTTAGACCAAGGAAATCAGTAAATAAATTAGTACTGACTTTCCAAAGTATTTTGGAGAATCTTTATTGACATGAAAGAGGTAGAGTTGAGATACTTATTTGTTTCCCATTTTCATCTATTAATTGAAGAAGCAGTATTTGTAAACTAGATGTTAAGCTCTTCGAAGCATTAGTTGTGGTGTCATAATGACCTTGTCTCCTATTCTGTTTAAGCACAATACTCGATAAACAAACATTTTCTATTAATTCATTTAGGAAACCAAGAGAAAAAAATAGTGTTTTTTCCTTCTTGGATCCAAGGACTGCCAAATAGTTGGAGTTTGGATTTCCATAGTTATTAGGGGTAAAGCCAGTTTAACTAATAGATGTTGATTATTGAATTTCTGATAAAAGCCATCTAGATATACACTGAATGGCCAGATTATTATGATCTCTGTGTGCTTAATAATCTGGCCACATTGTGTGTGTGTACACGTGTGTGCACGTATTAGAGGCCTGGTGCATGAATTCTTGCATGGGTGGGGGCCAGCCAGCCTGTCCAGTGGGAGGGGACATGCCTGGTTGGCCAGCTTGCCTGCTGATTGTACTCCTGGTTGAGGGGACAATTTGCATATTAGCCTTTTATTATATAGGATATACACTGAGTGGCCAAATTATTATGCGTTCAGAGATCATAATAATCTGGCCATTCAGTGTATATACATTTAAAAAACATAATAAAAATATTACCTATTCAGTGCCTATTTTGTGTCAAGGTTAACATAATAGTTAAGAGCATGCCCTGGAGTTTGTATTCAAATCCTTTATCCATCCACCTAGATCTTGGGCAAGTTACTTAAACACACTCTCCCTCATTTTTCTTGTATGTAAATGGCAATAATAATAGATTCTGTCTTATAGCATTGCTCTGAGATTTAAATGAGTTAATACAGCTTTCATATATTCTCTTTTCATTTTCACCATTACTCTGTGAAATAGGTGCCATCATATTTGTTTCATTATTCAGTAAGTGGAGTTCCTACTACAAGCCAGTCATTTTGCTATACTGGGTAAGCAATGGTGAGCAAAACTTTTAAGACACATTGACATGAAAATGTACCAATGATTAAATATAGGTTTGGGAGGTATAAGCATGATATTGACTGGATATATTGTATTTATATATTTCAGATGTATACCAATGTTAGGAGGGGATATTTATTTTAGAAGCAAAGGTACTAGTTTAGAAGAACTTGAGGTAACTTCATTAGTGTCATGTAGCAGAGTGGGGTTTAACCTATATCTGTTTGATTCAAGGCTTGCTCATTAATTCATTCACTCATCCACTTGGTGTGTTATGCTGTATGTTGAATGTAAAGTCACATCTTTGATATTGGCATTTCAGATAATGTTAAGATAAATTTAGATAGTATATACTTTTTGGCAGTAGGGCCACCACTGAAGACAAATTGATTATTCCAAGTTTTTCTTTCCTTTTTTTTTTTTCCTGAAAAACTCATTGAGAAGAAATAGATAAAAGTACCAATAAATATATCCATATACCCACCATCTAGAATTAACATAAAGAAATTTTACAGTGAAAACTATCCTCCTTAGAGGAAGCCTATTGCTTCTCTTTTCCTTTCAAGATTTTTACTTTTAAGTCTATCTTTATTAAGCTAAAAAATACTTTTTTAAATAGGAGATATTTCTTGGGGGTTTTAGTAGGCTGTGAATACCCTGAAATGAAACAAGATTTGTTGAAGGTGCTTATAATTTTTTCCCCCTTACCTCCATAGTATATACCGTATGCAAAACTTCAATTAGAAATCTTGGATGGTAACCTTCCCTCTCTCCTTCCCTCCCTCCCACCTACTCACCCACCATGTTATTTTGAAACATTCTCACTGCAGTGCTAGTGGGGAATCAGACAGGCATTTATGTGGATAGTTTGGAATTGGGAAACTGCTTTTGAAGTAATGTGGTAACAAAGAAAGTCCATTTGTATTGTGGAATAGGGGGTCAAATATTAGGCCTCTCTCCTTTTTTTTTCTGGTAAACTAGCTCTATACCTACCCTTTCTCCCCCTAAATTCTCCTATTTTGGCATAAAAAACATTTTTTTTTATTTTTTAAATCTTTATTGTTGAAAGTATTATATAGGTTCCCTTTTCCTCCCATTAACCTCTTCCAGCCCAATTCATCCCTCCCACTGCCCCCTCCAGGCCCTTATCACCCCATTGTCTGTGTCCACTGGTTAGGCGTATATGCATACAAGTTCATTGGTTGATCTCTTCTCACCCACCCTCCCCTGCCTTCCTTCTGAGGTTCAACAGTCTGTTCATGCTTCTGTCTCTGGGTTTATTTTGTTCATCAGTTTATTTGGTTCATTGAATTCCACATATGAGTGAGACCATGTGATTCTTACCTTTCTCTGACTGTCATATTTTGTCTTTTAATAATGAAGCAGTTTTCATCTTCTATGGATTGTCAGATCTGAAGACTGAAACCTTGTTTTATACATCTTTATATCGCCTACTATACTGTACCATGCATATTCTTTGTTTTAGCATCTTCTGCTACATTTTCATGAAGTTAGATCCCTAAAGTAGAAGTAGTTCATAAATGTTCTTTAGCCACTTATGTACTCTGGAAATATTTAGGACCTCAATTCTTAAAGTATCCAAACTTTGTTGCAGCTATTTTTGGTGGACTTCTGTCAGATGTTTTAATTGGACTTTACTCAATTTAGTCATTGTTAAACCTCACCAACCTCATTGGAGTATTGTAAAATTTTCATTGTTGAATAATAATCAAATCAGTATAATGCGACTCCCAGAAATTCACTAGATTATTCACTAGACCACTTCTACTGGCATCCAGTTGACTAGGAGATGGATTTTTTTTAAGGTCCTTGAGGCAATGTATCTACACTTATAACAGTATTCTACATTTTTGTAAAGATAACTTAGTGTGTTAGAGAATGTGGATGTAATGAACTTCCTTATAATTTTTTAACTTGACTGTAGATGAAAATGGTATGTAATGATATATGAAGTAGTACCTACTGGTATAACTTATGTTTTTTTTTTAGGACCAATAGGGGGCACCATTATCCTTGGTAAACTATGCCTAGTCTGACTAACAACTTTCACCTTTCACCTTTTGGAAAAAAGTCATTAGGTAATTGAAGGTAATGAGCAAATATGAATACCCTTCTAATCCCTGGAACCTTTCTCGTCTGGTAGAGTTTTGCATTTATCCACTTGCCATCCAGAAATAAAATACCCTTCCTGACTTATGGTGGTAAATTTCTTAACTTTTTTGGGGGGGTCTTTATTAACTCATCTTACACAGTCATGAGGAAGTGGAATTGTAGAGCAGTATAGTTATTGATCCTGATTTATAATTTGGGATTTTAATTATTGAAAGCAACATGTTGGATTTTATTTTCACAAAGAATGCTATGAAATTTGAAATTATATACAGGAATAATTATTGAAAGCAAAACAGGTTGCTTTCTGTCATCTTGCAAAATTCATAAACATTACCTGGTTTGTTAGAGAGTTGACATTTTAAATTTACTTCTGGATGAAACTATAAAGGAGGGCCAGGTAGAAAAAAAATGTGATGATCACAATAATACTTAAGGAATATTTTTTGGAGCCAGTATTACTTTCTTTATAAAACAAGTTTGATAGATGATGCAATCTCTCTCCAAGTGCACAGATAGATCATACTGAATTGTGGTTATGGGAATAACAATAAGATTGTTAGGAATAAATTGAAAATGTTTTTTTTGAGTTCTGGGTAAAAAAATTTTTATTTTATTTTATTATAAATGGTCTAGAATAAAGCATGCTTTAAAAATATATATATATATTTTATTGACTTTTTACAGAGAGGAAGGGAGAGAGATAGAGAGCTAGAAACGTTGATGAGAGAGAAACATCAACCAGCTGCCTCTTGTACATCCCCTACTGGGGATGTGCCCGCAACCAATGTACATGCCCTTGACCTGAATCAAACTTGGGACCTTTTAGTCCGCAGACCGATGCTCTACCACTGAGCCAAACTGGCTTCGGCCAAAGCATGCTTTTAAAGGAAAAGTTAAGCATAATATTGAATAAGATTATATAAGATTGGAGATAATAAATATCATAGTCCTTATTTAAATAATGTGATGATACAGCTGTATAAAACATTATATATATTTCTGCCTGTTGTACCATGAAAATGGTCACTAAAACTAGGGAGTTTCTAGAGAGAGTGAGTTTACAAATGATGGTAGGTTTAGGGATGGAAGACATGAACAAGGAGGACTATAGTTATATTTAACTATGTTCTTATTAGAGGCCTGGTGCACAAAATTTATGCATGAGTGGGGTCCCTAGGTTTGGCTGGTGATCAGGGCTGATCAGGGGCCTGGCCGATCAGGGCTGGATCAGAAAGGAGGTGATGGTCGCCGGGCCAGCTGCAAAAAGAAAGGATGCTGGATGCCACTGCCACCATTGTTAATGCCCGCCACTGCCTGGTTCCTTGCCTCCCCCCTCCTTCCCTTGCTGCTGGGGTGGGCAGCAGTGGGCTGATTGGGGCCTGCCAGCTGGGGGGTGGCATGGGAGGTTGGCTGCTGGCTGCAAGGAGGGAGCCGGCCTTAGGTCCGTCCCCCCCTCCCCTGGGAAAGGGACTGTGTCTGTCCCCTGCTACCCACCCCTGTTCCCCATCCCAGCCCTGGGGCAGGCGGGAGGGACTGTGGGAGGTTGGCCAGCCAATGAAGGTTGGCTTTGGGAGCACACTGACCACCAGGGGGCAGCTCCGACATTGAGCATTTGCCCCCTAGTGGTCAGTGTGCATCATAGCGACTGGTCATTCTGGTTGCTTAGACTTTTAGATATATAGATTACTGGGTAATTAATGTTCAAATTAACCAGTTTCTCAAACTGAACCATAACATGGAGAAAAATGTGAGGTGTATTAGTGAATAGTTCAGTTTTGAAATTAAGTGAACTTATTTCTCATTTTTTTTGAGATTTTTTGAAAGTACAGACTAGACATGACACTTTATGAAACTTGTTTATAGCTGTGCATCTCTACCAGGGCATATCCCTTCCTAGGCTGCTATTGGGTCTAATCTTTTTTTTTTTTTTTTTATCCTCCCACCTCCTCCAAAATAAAAAGAACAGAAAATAAAGATAAATAAAAATAATAATAAAACAAAAAAACTATTTTAAAATTAAATCAGAGAGAGTGGAAGGGAAGGAAGGGGGGGGAGAGAGAAACATTGATGTGAGAGAAACACATCAAATGGTTGCCTCCCACATAGGAGATCAAACCTATCGATACAACCCAGGTATATGGTGCGCCCAACTGATGCTCTTTAACTGCTTAGCTATACCAGCCAGAGCATGGGTTGTCTTTTAATTAAAGAACCTTTGAGAAATGTTCATATCTTTGGAAAAATTGGTTTCATCAGTTTTGAATTTGGAATAAATAACATGGTATACTATTTTTATTTTCCTCTTTCCTATCATCCTAAATATGAAACCTGAGAAGAAAAGAAAGTATCTTGTTTGTGTTATGCCAGGTCTATTTCCAGTTCAGACATTGAACTCCATTATTATCTCCTTTCTCTGGGCAAGGTTTCCCTCTTAGTATTTGTTATTCCAAGTTATTGACAAAATAGTCCTGTTGTAAAGTCTCAGATTATATAGCTTTTACTAGTGCGAAATGCAATATAGGAGTTCATTCTTTTATTTGGCAAATATAAATATTGATTATTTCTTACGTGTGGCTGTTCATAATCTTGGTCATTTCCCTGTCAGTGAATTTGAGAAAGTTATATTTAAAGTCATAGCTCTATGTATTAAGTTAAATGATTTTATACATACTGTAGTCAGTAAAACTTTTAAACTTATATACATAAAAACTTATGACAGTGATGGAATTCTGTTTTTTCTTTAAATGATTTTTAGAAGTGCACTATTAGTATACTTTTTTAACTAAATTTTTTAAAGAAGCATTATTCAGATTCAGCAAAATCACTTTAGATTATGAGGGATTTGAGGTAAATGACAGTATTCCTAGTTTTAGGAAATTTGTCTTGTTGAGATAACACGATAATAATTTAAAACTATCAATATAAAAGCAATTTTAATCCTGTATAATTAATTACTTAGGAGTCTATGTTAGTTTTTAATGTAACTGTGTGTCTGTAAAATTGTTCTCATAGGGATTGTTTTGTTTCTGTTTTAGAATACTGGTAGGTACACTTTACATCTTTTATGAGTATCTTTTAGAATACTCAATAATTTTTGGCATTTTTTTAAGATGAGGTCTGTATGTGATATACTCAAGAGTGTTCTTGACAACTAAATTACAGCAAAGAATTATCTATTCTAATTTTTGCCTTGAAGATTTTGTAGTAATAAAAGAGGTAGCTATATTAGTATACTTGTGGTTGCTGCAGGTAGAGATGTGTTAAAATATGAGAAATTGAGTTAAAGGATAGTGGTAGGGTACTATGTTAAATAGCTTTGAAATGAGACTTCTAAATACAGTGTTCCTATTAAATGTTAATTAAATATTAATTAAACATACATGCTTGTAGAAAATATACATATATATTTATGGAAATTTGACAAGATAAAAAAGATCTAAAGAATAGAAAAATCACTTTATAATCTTACTCTCCAGAATTAATCATTATTGTTTGAAATTGTCTTCTTTTTTTCTTGGTGTATTAATCAAGTTATCACACAGAGCAGAACTGTCACTTAGAAATTTTGTCTGCTGCCCTAGCCAGTTTGGCTCAGTGGTTGAAATGTTGGCCCTTAGACTGAAGGGTCCCTGGTTTGATTCTGGTTAAGGGAAGGTACCTCACTTGCAGGCTTGATCCCTGGCTCCAGTTGGGTGTGCGCGTGATGTTTCTCTCTGTGTGTCTCTTCTCCCGTCTACTCTCTCTCAAAATCAATGGAAAACAATATCCTTGGGTGAGGATTAACAAAGAAATTTTGTCTGCTAAGAGTTAAATTGATGAGCATTCCCAAAATATTTAAGTTGAAGAGATGAGCCTTCAAATAATGATTATATATTTATTTAACTATAAAGACTATTGAATGCTTTCATACTTCTAAAAAACAATCTAATACAAAAAGGTTTTATCCCACTTCCAGGGTAAATGCTGCTAACAGGTAGGTATATATCAAATGTTCTGCTTTCTTGGTGGAAGTGTGTGTGTGTGTGTGTGTGTGTGTGTGTGTGTGTGAGTACATTAGGATTTGCCTCATTCTCACTTATTATGAATGTTCCATAATATGAATGTGCATAATATACTTGACTTTTTTTGTTTTTGTTTTTGTTAATCCTACCCAAGGATATTTTTTCCATTGATGTTTAGAGAGAGTGAGAGGGAGGAGAGAGACATCAATGTGAGAAAGACAAATTGCATATTGATTGGTTGCCTCTGGCTACCACCCCAACTGGAGTGGGGGAATCAGACCTGCAACCCAAGTACATGCCTTTGACCTGGAATCAAAACCTCCACTCTTATGGTGGACACTCTAACAATGAGCAGTGCTAGCCATGGCTTGATTTTTTATGTTGGTAGACATTTATGTGTTTTGTTTTTCAGTACATTGTTTTGCACATGTAAGCTGAATTTTGAACATCCTTTTACATTATTTTTTTTAGTATAAAAACATTTCTTTGGGATGGATTTCTGAAAATGGAATCGCTGGACCAGAGTTTATGCACATGTTAAATTTGAGGAATACTCCCAAGTCTTACTTCCATCAAAAGTCTTACTTCCATATAAGAATGCTGTTGGATATGGTCAGTCATCTTAGGTTTTTTTAATCTTTTAAAGCAGGGGTCTTCAAACTACGGCCCACGGGCCACATGCGGCCCGCAGAGGAGTCTGATCCGGCCCGCCAGGTTTTTTGGGCAGTGAGCGCAGCCGAGGTGTTACAGTAGGAATTGGTAGTTCATATAGTCCGGCCCTCCAGCTCTCTGAGGGACCGTGATCTGGCCCCCACTTTAAAAAGTTTGAGGACCCCTGTAAGATACTAGGTGCACCAGTTAATAATGCAGATTTTAAATAGATGGAGTTACACATATGTTGATATATATACAATTTGATATGTATGTTATTTTGTTGTATTGACAGCAAGCTTCAAAACTTCATATGTCAAATTTGCTGAAGGTGTTAACATCATAGATATTTTTGCACTTAAAAATATCGAATTTCTGCCAAAAAAATCATTTGCAGAAAGTTTTAATTCATTACTTTATTTGGAAGAAAAAGTTATCGTATATTTTGGGATGTTTATAGTGAACATGCTCCATCTCAAGATAACTTCTGAATACTGGTTTAAATGCTTTAAAAGTGATGATTTTGGTGTGAAAGACAAAGAACATCCAGGTCAACTGAAAAAGTTTGAAGACCAACAATTACAACCACCATTATTGGATGAAGATGCGTGTCAAACTCAAAAACAACTTGCAGAAAGATTATACGTTGCTGAGCAAACAATTTCCAATCGTTTCCAAGCAATGGGAACGATTTTATTTATTTACTTATTTATTTATTTATTTAATGGGAACGATTTTAAAGGAAGGAAAATGGGTGCCATATCAACTGAACGAAAGACAAATGGAAAACTGAAAAGTCATCAGTAAAATGTTGCTTCAACAGCAGGAAAGAAAGTCTTTTTTTGCATCGAATTGTGACTGGCAATGAAAAGTGGATTTATTTTGAGAATCCCAAACACAGAAAATCATGGGTTGATCCAGGTCAACCATCAACATCAACTGCAAGGCCAAGTCTTTTTGGAAAGAAGAGAATGCTCTGCCTTTTGGTGGGATCAGGAAGGTGTGGTGTATTATGTGCTTCTAAAGCCAGGTGAAACCATTAATGCTGATTGCTATCAATAACAAGCAGTTTGAACCGCGCTTTGATTATAAAACACCAGAATGGGGCAGAAGACATGGCAAAGTAATTTTGCTTCATGATAATGCACCATCACATACTTCAAAACCAGTTAAAGATATGTTAAAAGGTCTTGCCGGGAAAGTATTAACCTACCCGCCATATTTAACAGACTTCAGATTACCACTTGTTACTTTTTTTTTTTTAATAATTTT
Organism: Pipistrellus kuhlii; assembly: GCF_014108245.1. Lineage (NCBI taxonomy): Eukaryota > Metazoa > Chordata > Mammalia > Chiroptera > Vespertilionidae > Pipistrellus > Pipistrellus kuhlii. Next base: position 157,124,434 of record NW_023425404.1, read on the forward strand.
TAAAAATATATATATTTTATTGATTTTGTACAGAGAGGAAGGGAGAGAGGTAGAGTTAGAAACATCGATGAGAGAGAGTCATCGATCAGCTGCCTCTTGCACACCCCCTACTGGGGATATGCCCACAACCAAGGCACATGCCCTTGACCGGAATCGAACCCGGGACCTTTCAGTCCGCAGACCGACGCTCCATCCACTGAGCCAAACCGGTTTCGGCATGAATGAGTGATGGCTTTAATGTTCCCAGTCTTCAACAGCTCTGCTTAGCTCCTTGTAGACTTAATCCTGTGACTAATTTTATGAAGTCAATCCAGCTCATCTCATATTTAGTCTAGGTCATTTTCCCATCCTGTCTAGGAAAGGTCATTTCCACCTGGGCTTCATGGAATGGTTTCCCAAAGAAAGAATTTTTCTGTTGCCAAAATGTGAGGTAGGGGAGTGGGAAGGGAAAGGATATTGGACATTAGACCTCCAGAATACACCTTGAAATTTCTCACTTCTCTCCATCTTGGCTGTGCTTACCCTAGTCCAGGCTATTATCTAATTGATATCATAGTAGCCTCCTAATTTGCTCTAACTCTTCTCTTTCTCCATATTTCATTAATTTTTCATGCAGCAACTATGCTAACCTTTCTGAAATATTACTCATATTTAACTTCTCTTAGAATAAAACCCAGAGTCCTTAGTTTGTAAGACTTTGACTGGCTGATCCTTACTTCTTTGTTGTATCCTCGTTTTATTGGGTCGGCAACTAAGTAATTGCGGGTTTCACACATATGGCTTCAGTTGAATTTTTAGGTTTGCAGACATAGTACAAATGTAAAACACATTTTGTTATTTGATAGTTGGCTATTCAGCTGTTAATCAGTAAAAAAAGTTTTTTGATCTGTTTTGTAGTTTTCGTTTGGCGTTCATTGAAAAATGGAAAATCAAAAGGAACATTTTCGTCATATTTTGCTTTTTTATTTCCGCAAAGGGAAAAACGCATCGCAAGCTCATAAAAAGTTATGTGCTGTTTATGGTGACGAAGCCTTAAAAGAACGGCAGTGTCAAAATTGGTTTGCCAAATTTCGTTCTGGTGATTTTTCACTCAAAGATGAAAAACGCTCTGGTCGTCCAGTTGAAGTTGATGACGCCCTAATCAAAGCAATAATCAATTCGGACTGTCACAGTACAACACGTGAGATTGCAGAGAAGCTTCATGTATCACATACATGCATTGAAAATCACTTAAAACAACTTGGCTATGTTCAAAAACTCGATACATGGGTTCCTCACGAACTGAAAGAATCACAGTTAACGCAACGCATTAGCAGCTGCGATTTGCTAAGGAAACGTAATGAAAATGATCCATTTTTAAAACGACTGATAACTGGAGATGAAAAATGGGTTGTTTACAACAATATCAAGCGGAAAAGATCGTGGAGCAGGCCAGGTGAACCAACTCAAACAACATCAAAAGCTGATATTCATCAAAAGAAGGTTTTGTTATCAGTTTGGTGGGATTACAAAGGAATTGTCTACTTTGAACTCTTACCACCCAACCGAACGATCAATTCTGATGTCTACATTGAACAACTAACGAAATTAAACAATGCAGTTGAAGAAAAGCGGCCCAAATTGACAAATCGAAAAGGTGTTGTATTCCATCATGACAATGCAAGGCCACACACATCTTTGGTCACTCGGCAAAAATTAATGGAGCTTGGTTGGGATGTTTTGCCACATCCACCATATAGTCCTGACCTTGCACCATCTGATTACTTTTTGTTTCGATCTTTACAAAACTCCTTGAATGGTAAAAATTTCAATAATGATGATGATGTCAAATCGTACCTGATTCAGTTTTTTGCTAATAAAAACCAGAAGTTTTTTGAACGTGGGATTATGATGCTGCCTGAAAGATGGCAAAAGATCATTGATCAAAATGGGTAATACATTACAGAATAAAGTTATTTAGTTCCATGAAAAAATTGTCTTTGATTTTCTTTAAAAAATCCGCAATTACTTACTTGCCGACCCAATATATCCTTTTTATTTCATTTGCTATCTTTTAGTCACTGTCTGACCTTTCTGTTGTTAGAACATGCAGACTTTCTCACTTGAGGTCTTTTTACTTTCTTTCTGGGATGTTCTTCCCTTGGCTTTTTGTTTCTTCTTTGCTTTTAGGTTTCAGGTTAGAAATCCTTTCTTTTCCAGGATTGTTAGAAGAAACTTTTCCCCTCAACACCTTTTCTCTTCCTCAAAACTCCCTTCTATATTATGCCTGTAACTAGGTAAACTTAACTGGAGTCAGCCAAGCTTTATTAGTATTAAATACTTTGTGGAATCTTCCCTGTGTCTTAGCACTTAGAGAGGGATTTGTGGATGGTGGAACTGAGGGGGTGATTTCAGTGCTAAACATTCCCACATTCCTAACAGCCATTTGTTTACCGTATTTCTCTGTCTGTACCAATTTTAGTTATTAGATAGAACATTTTGAAATTGCTTGTTTTGTACTTCAAAAGTTACCAAATATATATGATTTCATATTCATTCTAATATGTTAGCATGCTTTGATGTCTTAGAAGGCAGTTCTTCCTCATTGATCACTTTTGTCAAGACTTTTGGTTATTGTGTATTTAGCTGTCAGATAGCTTTTGTAAATTACTATAAAATATGCCCATTGAGATTTTGATTAGAATTACATTAAAATTTGATTAAGTTGGGAAGAAATAGGTATGTATCCACAAACATGGCATGCCTCTCTTTTTTTCAGGCCCTTCATCTGTCTTTAATGAACTTTTATAGTTTTCATGTAGGTTTTTCACATTTCTTGTGAAGGTTATTCTAGGTTATTTGTAGTCTTTATTGCTATTTTGAATGGTGTATTTTCTTCCTTACATTCTTTAATTAGTTGTAGTTGGAGTATAGGAACCTATTGATCTTGAGTATATGGCCACTTCTTATGTTAAGCCAGTTTATTTTGTGTGTGTTTTTATGACTAAGCTGCTCAATAAATATCTCTTCTTTTTCTACATTTATACCTCTTGTTTTTCTTTTATTGCATCAGTTTTGAAACTCTCTAAATATTGAATAAAAGTGGTAGTAGAGGTGGTCTATCTTTCCTTTGTTTTATTATTGGGAGTTCTGTTGTGCCATTATTAAGTATAATGCAAATAGCCTATGTCAATTTAGTGTATCTCTCTTAGCATTAGAAATATATATTGAATTCTATCATGTATTTTTTTTATTAAGGTATTATGTGTACATATCTTTCCATTGCGGCCCCCCCCCCCCACGCCCATACATCAAATGTATTTTTGGCATCTATTGAAAGGATTATTTCTCTGCCTCTCCCTTGATGTCTGTTAATATAATTAATTGCAATAATAAATTTTCTAATATTAATGTTTTTGAAATACTTAGTATGGTGTTATTCTTTTAACACACTGTTAGATTTGATTTTGTTAACATTTTAATTTATATTTTCTGTGAATATTATTCACTTAATATGAGATTTTCAAAGTTGTTGGGAGAAACTAAATAATTTCCTTCCTTACATCAGTCTCATAAAGATTTGTGCTTTATAGAATCAGTTTATATGCATCATATTTACTTTTAATCTTACATTTTATTTTTAAATTTGCCTCTGAAAAGTTAGAAAAGAGTTTAATCAAGTGCTTTATCTGATCTCTTTATAGCTTAGTGATTTTTAAGTGGTTTATGTAATTGGGTTCATACCTCTTATTTTTTTAATGATTAAAAATTTAATTGTGATACACAACGCACACACAATTACCATTTTAACCATATAAATGTACAGTTCATATTGTTGTGCAACAGACCTTCAGAACACTTTCTCTTGCAAAACTTAAACTTCAACCCATTAAACAACTCCTGGCAACCATATTCTTTCTGTTTCTATGAATTTGACTACTTTTAGATACCTCGTACAAGTATAATCATACAGTCTTTGTCTTCTTGTGATTGTCTTATTCACTTAGCATAATGTTCTTAAGACTAGTATTAAGTGGGCTGTCTTTGGACTTGTACATTTCTATATACTATTAGGGTAGGACCTATGAACTCTATGAATATGTTTAGTTCTTTTGCATTATTGTTCCAGTGTTCTTTAGTTTTGTTTCCATGTTTTAAAAATATGTTTCAGCCGAGACTGCTTTGGCACAGTGGATAAACTGGGAATATTTTTAAATGGACACAATTGCTCTTCAGGAAGTGCCTGAATAAAATAAAAGAGCTGATATAAGACCTGAGGTAGATGAGTTTTAATTCTATTGTAGGATGATAGATCTTTTAAACCAAACCTATTCTAAAGTATTTAGCAATCAGGGCCATTGCTGGCAGTGGGTGCAAGCAGGGCTGGCGCTGGCAGCAGGTGTGAGTGCTGGGCAGGATCATGGCATGTAGGAGCAAAGAATTTTAAGTAACCACCAGAGGCTCACCCTAATGACAGTGACCAGCGTCCTGCCTTGGTTTGGTGCCCCTGTTCACCTGCTCCACCATCCCACCATGGCTGACGCCTGCCATGTTCCATGCTCTGCCACCTGCTGCTAAGCCCGCCATGTTCTATGTCCACCTCCTGGTGGACAGCACATTTCATAGTGAGCAGTTGAACCCCTGGTTGGTCAAACTCCCGAGGGGACACTTTGCATATTAGGCTTTAATATAGATAGATAGATAGAAAGATAGATATTGTAGATAATTCAGTGGCCTACCCTTTAAACAATATTAACTACCTTCAATGAGAGACATGGCTATATATATTTGAAGAGGATGGTAGTCAATAGGCTTTCTATAAAAACTATTGACTCTGATAAATTGGTGAGAGAGGAGTTGAAATATATATAAATATGGGTTAAATTTGATTTCATAAAGTATACTAGTGAGATCACTTACATCAAAGTTAATAGATATTGCCTTCAGATTTTTTACATTGTGTTAGTTTTTGTTGGAGATTTGGTAGTATCTGTTACTGGGTATCTGAAATTTGGGCCAGGATGGGAGGTGGGTGGGAAGTTGAAGCTAATGGCAACATTGCTTCTAGCATAGCTGTGTTATGAGATATCCACATGATAACCAAAGAGGTAGTTCACAGTTGTATTGAATGAAAAAATTACATGAGTGTTATGTGGGAGTCCTCTCTGTATATCTACCTTGGGAATATTGGAATGTCACAGTTATGCTCTGAGATTCTCTTCATGTGAAGACCCTTCAGTTTCCTCTATCTGGTCAGGATTAGATTAGTAGAAAGGAATGGTATCCCATTTTGTAATTTTAGGCCTAGACTTTGGAAGGTAGATACAATTTAATGTAATATATTTCTTAGGAGATGCAATTAGGAGTTTGAAAGAGTAGTCTTCGGAGCAGTCAAACCATTCAAGATTTGGTATAAATAAATTAGGTTAGAATAGCATAGTGGTAACAGGCATTTTGAGAGGCCAGACTGATTGGTGCTATTACCAGCAAACCCAGACCTTGAAGGAACAGGAGGAAAGCCAGTTACAGTAACTAAGGTTCCTTAGATAGTTTTTGTATCTTGATTATTCTCTATGCCTTTGCTGTTATCTTAAGTGAGTTTCCTGGAGCTTCTTTTTCAGTCCCCTAGGGTAGGACAGTTGTCCTTCAAAAGTGTGGTGGATGCCAAAACCGGTTTGGCTCAGTGGATAGAGCATCGGCCTGTGAACTGAAGGGTCCCAGGTTTGATTCTGGTCAAGGGCATGTACCTTGGTTGCAGGCATATCCCCAGTAGGGGGTGTGCAAGAGGCAGCTGATCGATGATTCTCTCTCATCGATGTTTCTAACTCTCTATCCCTCTCTATTCCTCTCTGTAAAAAATCAATAAAATATATATATCTTTTAAAATGTGGAAATTGGTGATTCTGAAAAATTGACTTTGGATTTAAGTGTTTTCCTGTAATTTGTATTTTTTAAAATATATTTTTATTGATTTTTAGAGAGGAAGGGAGGAAAAGAGAGAGAGGTATGAAAACATCTATAAGGAGAGAGAATCATTATCTGCTACTTCCTGCATGCCCCCTACTGGGGATCTGCTCTGACCAGGAATTGAACTGTAACCTTCTGGCTCATGGGTAAACGCTCAACCACTGAGCCATACCAACCAGGCTCTTGTAATTTGTATTTTTATTCCCAGTCCCTTCACTCTCAACCATTGTGCGTTTGAGGTGTATAGCAGATGAGGAGTCTATGGGGTATGTGTGGTGTATATATTTGTAGATACTTGTTGCTTTGGAGCAGAAAACAGTTAATGCATTGATGACCAAATGGAGTATGCTCTCCTATCAATATATATAGCCTATTTAAAGTAAAACCAAAAACATTAAAATAATTCCTGTTATATATGTACTTTTTAAAAAATATATATTTTTGATTTTTTTTACAGAGAGAGCGAGCGAGAGGGATAGAGAGTTAGAAACATCGATGAGAGAGAATCATCGATCACCTGTTCCTGCACACCCCCTACTGGGGATGTGCTGCAACCAAGGTACATGCCCTTGACCGGAATCAAACTGTGGACCTTTCAGTCTGCAGGCCGATGCTCTATCCACTGAGCCAAACTGGTTTCGGCTATATATGTACTTTTAAAAAAATGTATAATACAGATTTGAGGGGTGAATGTGATCTAAAAACAATAAGTATATCTTATCAATTTTGTATACGTAGGACCTATTGTGAAACACTGGAGAAAAGAATGAATTCATGGGTAGAGACAACAAATGCAAATGTCCAGTAGACACAACTATAATTGGAGATGTGAAAAGATAGGCAAATTACTTTGTTTCTTACTTTGCTTAGTATGTTCCTTACATTTGTACAAGATTGTGCTTGTGTTGCATTATGTACAAAGGACACATTTTGATGAAATATTTTGTTTAAATATATTTTTGTATTCAAGTGGAGTTTTGAGTTTTATTTATTAGTTGGATTATAGGAAAAATGAAAAGGTCTGTTAATCAGACAAGAGGAAAAATTGAAGATTTTGGTATTAAACTTTGTCTAGAATCAGGATCAAGTTTTTCTGGATTATAGACTCTGAGATGTATTGATTTTATTTGCCATCCTATATCCATTGTGTAGTAACCTAGTAAGCAGTCAGTAAATATCTCTATATAAAACTCTAATATGCAAAGAAACAGAATGGCAGAACAACCGGTCAGTATGATATGCACTGACCATCAGGGGCCGAGCCTGGAACATAGTGGGTGACGGCCACAGTGGGATGGTGGAGCAGGTGAGCGGGGTGGTACCATACCAAGGTGGGGTACTGGTTGCTGTCATTGGGGGTGAACTTCTGGTGGTTACTGAAAGTTCTTTGCTCCTGTGCACTGTAGTCCCACTTGGTGCTTGCACCAGCTGCTGGTGTCAACCCTGCTTGCATTGCTGCTGGCACCTGGCCAGCCCCAATTGCTCAGCAATGTCATTGTGTGTGAGCGGGACCAGTGTCATCAGGGCTGCCGACAGAGAGGGGACCAGTGGCTGTGGCAGAGGGGCCAGGTTGAGCTGTGGAGGATGGGCCGAGACTCGCCCCTGTGCCCACTGCAGCCTCATGGCCCACAGTTCCTTTCAAGGTGCACGAATTCATGCACTGGGCTCCTAGTTTGTATTATAAATGATCAAAAATAATAATGATCTTTAAAAAAGTTTATTAGGGCTTATATCAATAATAAATTAACCTTGAGAAAAATTTTATTTAAGGAATTAAGTAAGTTATTATAAAATAACTAGAAGCCCTATGCATGAAAATGCATGCAAGAGTAGGGCGTCCTTCCCTCAGCTTCTGGCACAAGCTTCACTCTGGCACCCGGGACCTGGGCTGCTTTTCTCTTTGGGCCTCCTGAAGGAACTCGGGTCTTGGGCTGGCTTCCTTCGGGCCACCTGCAGGCACCTGGGACCCGGGTTGGCTTCCCTCTGGCCCCAGATTTGTCAGGAAAGACGTTTAGAAGACATCCAGTCTAATTAGTGTATTACACTTTTGTTATTGTAGATTCACACTTAACCTCACATTTAGAATATGCTACATGATGGGGCGGGGGGGAGAATATACTATGTGATGGCCTTTTTATTTTATTTATGAAGTTATAGTTTAATGTATTGTCAATTCTTTGTTACCTAAGTCTTTTAGTTATTCTTACAGGTATTTAAAAGAGTGTCTATTCTTATAGGTATTTAAAAGATTTTGAAGTTTCTGGCGAAAGTTTAATCATTGTTTTTAAATACTATAAAAATTAGACCTGGGATATATAATATATCTAGAAACTCTTTAGGGGTCTTTATGTTAATAAAAACTGCTTATATATGGCCCTATCCTCCTAGTGTACATTTGATTTTTGAAGGATTACTTTAGAGTTTTATACTTTAAAAATGAATAATATGAAATGAACTGGAGGCCCAGTGCATGAAATTTGTGCAGCTGAGGCATGTGTCCTTCAACCCACCCTGCACCCTTTTTAATCTGGGACCCCTTTGAGGGATGTCTGACTTCCCATTTAGGCCCAATTCCACTTAAATCGGCAGTCGAACATTCCTCTTACAATCCAGGCTTCCTGCCTGATTGCCCCTAACTGCTTCTGCCTGCCAGCCTGATCACCCCCTAACCACTCTTCTGCCAGCCTGATCAATGGCTAACTGCTCCCTTGCTGGCCCAGTCACCCCTAACTGCCCTCCCCTGCCGGCCTGGTAACCCCTAACTGCTCTCTCCTACTGGCCTGTTTGCCCCCATCTGCCCTCCCCTTCTGGCCTGATCTCCCCTAACTGCCTTCCCTTGCAGGCCTAGTCCCTCCCAACTGCCCTCACTTGCAGGCCTGGTGCTTCCAACTGCCCTCCCCTGCTGGCCTTATTGCCCACAACTGCTCTCCCCTGTCAGCCATCTTGTGGTGGCCATTTTGTGTACACACGGGGGCGGCCATCTTTGACCACATGGGGCGGCCATCTTGTGTGTTGGAGTGACGGTCAATTTTCATATTACCTCTTTATTAGATAGGATGTGGAAGGTAAGGAAATCCATATACCCAACAATACAATATTTTATTTACTTTAGTGAGAATATACCCAAGGAATTCTGGATCTTTAGAATGCTATATTCTGGCAGAAACTTTAAAATTTACTCTTCAGTTAAAAAACCCATTAAACACAACTGGAATTATATTTTAGTAGAAGTAGATTTTTTTTTTTTAAGGACATATCATTTGACTTTTTCTTATTCTCTCTTTTCTACCCACTTATATATACATAGAGTCTGCATTGTGGCTTAAAAAAAAATTAAGTTCTTTATCAGAGAATGAATTTATGTGATTTTTTGGGAGGTAAAAGTTAGGTGAGAGGCAGTAAACTTTCTCTTGATATTTCTTGAAAAATGGAAATGATGAGGAACTAAAAATAAGTCTGGATACATGTTTTAAAACTGATGCTCTTTCCTGATCTGGGTTTTTAAATAGAATTGTATAATTAATACTTAATATTTTTAGGGAAGCAGGCAGTCTTTTTTATTCACTGTCAGAGTATACATTAGTTTAAGTTGGTTAGAGGGTAATTTAATAAACTTTTAAATACATTTACCCTTCAAGAAATTTACTATACAGTAATATTTAGGCATGGGCAGAGTTTGTACCCCTTTTATTAGGTCTGTTCATTACAGCATTATGAAATGTTAGAAACAACACAAGTGCTTATCAGTGGGGAATTGATTAAATAAATTGTAATACAACTCTTCAGTGAAAATTTAAGCAGCTATCAAATGCAAAGAGATCTAATCTACATGTGCTGATTTGAAGCAATTATTATGAAGTATTAAATTTTTAAAATGAGGATCAAGAGAAGTATGCTTAATTTGTTTCTACTTATATAAAGTAATTTATATTAAAATATGCTCCATATATGTAGATTATTTCTGGAAGAATATACTAACTAGTATTGTCTCTTACAAGTTGTGAGAAGTTGGATTACTATTCCCTATATAATTTTTTTTTCCAGGAAAATATACTACTAATACATAAAAATCATAATTACTGTGGATGTAATGAAAGAATACTACTGTGCTACATTAGGCATGTATTTAGAGCCCTCAGTCATATTATGGTATGATTGATTCAGGATAAATAAAAGGTAAAATCTTGGAGATGGGTATATGTATGGGCTTTCAGAAATTAGACCAGATTTTATTAGCCTTTGAATTTAAATTTTGTTTAACCCTTTAATATTTCTATCTCATTTATGTTCAGAATAGGCTGTTTTACAGTTGGGTTTCATATTTCTTCTAAGATATAATTTACAAAGTAGAAAAATCGCTATTACAAAGTAATGACTATATTTCATCCATTTTGTTTGAGAGGTGAAGTGGGTTCAGACTTTGTTTTTATGTAGGTAGGTGAAGTCATTAAATTTTTCCTATGACCGATTATCTGTCCTTGTTTGAAAATGTGAATTTTGAAAAATCTTGTCCTTCCCTAAATTGAAAAAAGAAAAAAAAATTTTGATGGGAACAGAATTTTTTACAAGGAATTTTTGACTAAAAAAGTTTTACGTGGAGGAATAAACATCAACAAAATGTTAAATCTTACAAAATAGGGTTGCTTGCTTGTTAATACATTTCTTTGTGTGTGTGTGTGTGTGTGTGTGTGTGTGTGTGTGTAGTTTTTGTTTCTTATTCAAAAACCGTGGTTGGTCTAAAATAAAGTAGTAAAATTTAGAGGATTCCTTTATCAAGCTTTTTTTGTCCTGGGGGGCCCCCCCCCCCCCTTTTTTTATTATTTTTATACTAGGCTTTTCTCTCTACTTTGGGCATTTGGATCTTCTTATTTTAATATTTTCTTTTATAATTTAAGTTATTTATATAAGTACTAGAGGCCTGGTGCATGAGAATTCATGTACTCGGACAGGGGTCCCTCAGCTTGGCCCATGCCCTCTCAGTCCAAGACCCCTTGGGGGATGTCTACCTGCTGGCTTAGGCCTGCTTTCTGGAGATCTGGCCTAAGCTGGCAGTCAGACATACCTCTGGCAGCCAGTCTGGAGCCCTTGGGGGATGTCCGACTGACCGCTTAGGCTCGCTCCCCGGGGGATTGGGCCTAAGCTGGCAGTCAGACATCCCTCTGGGAGCTCGGGATATTCTTAGTACTGCCGAGGAGGCCCTCAGAGGCCTCCACCATTGCCGCTGCACTTGCAGCCACCAGTCTGGCTTGTGGCTGAGCGGAGCTCCCCTGTAGGAGCACACTGACCAGCACACTGTAGGGGTCAGTTCCTGCGTTGAGCATCTGCCCCCTGGTGGTTAGTGCGGGTCATAGTGACTGGTCGTTCCTGGTCATTCCATCTTTAGGGTCAATTTGTATATTATCCTTTTATTATATAGAATTGGTTTGTATTTGCATAACTGTTAGTGTTAACTATTATTTACCTTTAATGATTTTGCCATCAGCATAAATAAAAGATCCTGTAACACTGATATCCATTTTAGGCAAATAGAAAAACAGGTTATTTTGGTCTGCAAAATGAAATGGAAAGTGGCTCACTTTTAAAATGTAGGGTCTTTTTTAAAACTCAGAGGAAGGGAGATAGAGATAGAAACATCAATGATGAGGGAGAATCATTGATCAGCTGCCTCCTTCACACCCTTTATTGGGGATCGAGCCTGCTGGGCTTGTGTCCTGACCTGGAATCAAACCTCGACCTCCCAGTTCATACATAGATTGAGGCTCAATCACTGAACAACATCAGCTGGGCTAAAATAGGGTTTTAAGGCAGAATTATATGAATCTCCTTTCACACCATGTGCCCAGAGTATCTTATGCTGTGGCATAAGTCATCATATTAACAAATGGACCAGGTAATAAAATTAAGAAGAAATAATTTGTTGTGTAACAAAGAATTAAGAAATTCTGAAATATAAATTTTGCTTATATTGAGTATTTCTTGTTGTGACAAGAAATACTAGGTAGTAGTCACAGAACAAATGTTTTTATCATTAGAAATTATTCTGATAATAAAATAATTTAAAAGGAATTAGGATAGATCACTGATATCAAATGATTTCTTTATTCATACATTTGTTATTTAATCAACAAATACTTAAGTTCCTGGCCTGTGCCAGAGATTACTGCCTATATGTAGGTTAACAAAGTGTTTCCTACTTTCATCAAGCTTCTGCTTTGAAAAGGGATAGAGATGGCAGATGGTATATAAACACCCATAATTCTGTAGAAAAGCCATAGTCACATATTCATTGGTAAAAAAGAAAGAAAAAAAACTTAACAGTAAATGTCAGAAAATATAAGCATCCTAATGATCCTGGAACAGAAGAGAAGATGAGCGTGAGTTTGATTGACTTGAGCCTAGCTTGCTGGATTTCTTGTAATATAACATTGGAAGACCTACTTTGGCTTATGGGAAATGATTGCTCCGACATGAGAATTCTTTGAACTCAAATCTATCTTTGCTTGTTTATGTTAGAGGAAGGTTTAAGAAAAGAGAAACTTTATAGGCTAAGGGTGAAGCAGTTTATTTGAAGCATAAAAATAATTGACCTGGAAGGCAGGAAATAGTAAAAGCCAGTTGGCTAGTTCTTTGTAAGCTAGGCCTATACATTGGAAATTATTTTGTTTGAGAACTCTTCAAATGCCAGACATACCCACACATAAGCATTATATATGTGTAGTCTGAAGGAAAACATTTTTAATGTCATTTGTTTTCCATTAATTTCACACAGCTTTGGAGTCAGATTGTTCTTGGGTGAATCCCAACTCTGCCATATAACTGTGTACTATCTGAGACTATATTTCCTCATCTGTAAAAGAGGGATAATATCACCTGCAGGAAGTATAGCAGATGAATGGACTCTGGAAACAACTGCTTGGATTCAGATGTTAGCTTCTCAATTTAATTAGCTAAGTTAGGAGTAAGTTGGGTAAATTGCTTAACCTCTCTCTGCCTCAGTTTCTATATATGTCGCATAGAGATGATAATAATAATACCTTCCTTTCATTTAGGGTTGTTGTATTAAATGAATTAATACGGCATATGGCATATAGTAAGCACAATGTAATTATTAATGTTATTTTTCTTTAAAATTATCATTTAGGGTTATTGTAAGGGTTAAATAACGTTTATGAAAAAATAAACATTGCCTGCTTAGATAATGGCTTAGTGGTTGAGTGTCTGTCTACCCATGAACCATGGTCAGGACACATGTTCTGGCTGCAGGCTTGATCACCAGGAGAGGCATGCAGGAGGCAGCTGATTGATGCTTCTCAGCAATGTTTCTATCTCTCTATCCATCTCCCTTCCTCCCTCTCTAAAATCAATAAATTGATATTTAGAACCAAATAAAACACATATTACCGACACAGTATGGGTGCCTTCTAATAATCAGAAACTGAGTAGGAGTTTAAAACTCATTTGATCTTAATATAAATTTGTAAGAAGAAATTATGTCATATTGCCTGTACCCTGAACAGGTTCTAATAAACAGTACATAGGCATTGCAGGCAATGGCATTCATGCCATCTTTCTCAGCATAGTCTTGGCCATATGTGTTAATAGCAGCTCCCTCTAATTTTTTTCTTTTGTTTTAAAATAGTGTGTGTGTGTGTGTGTGTGTGTGTGTTTGGAAAATTTTAGACCAGAAGAACTCTTCACTTTAGAATTATAATTAGATTGGTTAATCTGCACATTAAAATGCAGTTGTTTACGTAGCACTCTCATAAGTGCAGGGTTATTAATGCCCATAAGAGTATAAAACATCATTCTTTTCTCATTTAATTTTTTTCATATTTCAGAGTACATAGGGAAGAAATTTGACAAAGTAACACATTTTATTAAACTGAGGAGTAGTTAGAATAATGAATGTAATATAAATTGGCTCTACTTCACTCACTATACACTGAAGGTCCAGATTATTATGTGTTCAGAGATCATCATAATCTGGTCACTCAGTGTATTTGCTGTTGAATGTCCAGATTCAGTGTTTCTGAATTTCAGTTATCTGAAATATCTTAGTCTCATAATATTTATGAAGTGGGCGGGAGCATGTCTTTGGTTATTAAATGAAGTTAAAGGCATTTCTAAAACATGAATATAACCATGTGTTATGTCTTGCTTTAGTAATTGTAAGTCAGTTAAATGTTAATCTCATTCTCTTAGATATTTTCAAATAGTTTATAGAAAACCAGTTTGCCATTTAAAAATTTACATTAAGATAATTATTTTTGACGCCCTCATGTTAATACCTATAGTATATATGTTATATAATGCATTTGTCTGATGTAGCAAATTCCTAATTTGGTATTACCTTGCCTCCTTTGAGTATTTAATACAGCCATTAATCTTACTACAAGGCTTTACTAAGGACAAATTACTACATAACCCACTTCAACCTCTTTTGTTCAACCAGGAAGCCAGGCATGTTAAATAGCTTTAAAAAAAAAAAGTGTATATATAATTATGTCTTTTTTGGAATTTTAAGATTTTTAAGTTTTGAAATGATAAAAGGAGAGACTTTATCAATTTTGTCTGTTGAAATTACTTGCCAGAAGTTTGCTTTGGAATAGAGCTTCTGTGTCTTTAAAAAATACACAGTGAGTCACCCCCCTGCTCTTTTGGTAGATGCCTGGCTAGTGAACAGCTAAGCTGCTTTAGGCATGTAATAGAACATTCCATTTCCTGTTCCCTTGCTGACACAGAGGAGTGTTCCTGCTGGCAATGATCTAATCATAGTGCAGTAAGAAACATGGCAGTTTGATAAAACATGGTGGAGACAGCGGCTGAAATGGAAGCATATGTTCTAGAAGACATTCTTGAGGTAGGGCTAGATTTGTAAATGAAATGAAAGTTGAAATCTAAACAAAGAAGTCTATCTGACGGAATTATTTTTCAGATGAATAGATTAGAGGAGAGTGCAGAGACAGAGCATAAAAGCAGGATACAGTCAGACCTTACCCCGTATGAGAATGTGGCAATCTGATTCATGTGTTTACTAAACAAGTTTAGAATTGTTTTGTTAAAGCTTCATGTTTCATAAATTGTGAGATATATTTTTTATAAGAAATTTAAAAAAGAGAGCAGGCCTCGGACTTAATAAAAAACCTGTGCTTGTGGTGACCTTTAGATTAACTCATTAGAAGGTGGGGTCTGAAAAGAAGCTTTGAGTAGATTTGGTATCATATATCTTAGAATTCATTTACATATCTAAGCCTAAAGCTCTGCTTGCAGTTATCTATTAAAAACTGCTGGTTATTTTAGTTTTGGGGGTAAAAATAAGCATATGTGTGTGTGTGTGTGTATATCAATTTAGTTCTAGATTTTTCATGTGACTTTGATTATTATAAAATAAATTAGTAAAGAATTCTAAAATTTAAGGTACTAAAGCTTCAGAACTCCCAGTAAAACCTACATTTTGAGTTATGAGAATTTTAAATTGTTTTCTCTCTTCCCTAGTAGTATCGATTTTATAAGAACCTATTTGAGTATATAAATCAATTAAGAGAAATAAATACATGTCAAAGTGAAACTATAATTGGTTTTGGCCTTGGATGTGTAGTATATTGTCAAATATTTGTATTTATAGGTATAGATATTTAAAACCCATTTCTTATCTATACCTTGTAGGTTTTCCCTCTACGTTAAAAAAAAATACAGGCTAATTAAGATAAAGAGGTTTCATGATGGTGAATGGTAGTCCTAATATTCAAACTGTTAGGATAATTTATTAAGTATTTTCCTATGTTCAGGAAGTGATTTGATTAGAAGAGAAGGCTTGAGGGAATAAGCTGCAAAAGGAAGCTAGGCGGGGTTAGCAGGAGAAAGAAGCTTATGCGCATTATAAAGTGCTGCATGATCAATGAGCATTTTCTGGAGTCTCTCAGTGTGTGCTTGGAGCTGACATTGCAGCAAGCCTCATGGTTGTTCTGCAGAATGAAAACTGATTCCAGTATTATCTAGCTTCTTGCAGACACACCTGCCAACATACTCCTTACTCCTAAGAGCTCATTGTCTGAGTTTTAAATCCTCTGCTTAATTTCCATTATTTCCTCTTTTTTTTCTTCTTCTTTTTTTCCCCCTTTAAATACTATGAGTTTCCTTAAAAATTTCTGGAATGGTGAATTATCTACTTAGAAATAGTAGTATATACACTTTTATTAAGAAACTTAAGTAAATAGGAGTGGTCACATAACTTTAGTGGTTGAGTTTAAACAGATCTAATTGGATTATGAGTTTCTAGAGCTACATTTTTATTTGCTTCCTAAAAATTTGCTTTGGATTTTTAAAAAAGTGTACTTAATAGGTTTTAATAGAACTATTTGACTTTTTTTTGTTGTTGGCCATTAAAAATTACAGTATATAACGGATTCTGAAAGTATTATTTACTTTCTAGGAAAACCCATTTAAGCATAGTTTTGTGCCTTAAGTATAGGTTTTTCAGTGGTATCTTATACATTTTCTTTTTATGATTTCCGCTGAAATTGTTTGATATTATGTTAAGATTTTACCATACCTAATTTGTTCATTGTTAATAGTTATTAAAATAGCTTGTAATTTTAATTATTTGTTCTAATTTTTAATCTCTTAATTTGGTTCCTATATACCTGTTGCACCATACTGTCTGATTTTCTCTTCATTTAATACTATTTTATTTAACTGAGGATTTTTTCATATTGGTAGGCCAGATGTAAAAAAAATTTTCAAGTAGTAATAAAATATGCTTTTATTCTTAAAGTTGTATTTATAATGACCTAATGCTAAAAATAAAAGTTTAAGTTGGCCTGTGTAGCTCAGTAGTTAAGCATTGACCTATGAACCAGGAGGTCATGTTTCTATTCCCATTCAGGGCACATGCCCAGGTTTTTGATAGGGATCGTAGAGGAGGCAGCCGACTGATGATTCCCTCATCATTCATGTTTCCTTCTTGCCCTCTGCCTTCCTCTCTCTGAAATCATAAAAACATACTTAAAGAAAAGTTTTAAAAGTTCACAGATGATAAACTTGCTAATAACTCTGTGAGGCTAAGTATCATTTACTAAAGTAGCTCATATTGCAAGTGAAAAGATAACAATTACACAATGAGCTTTCCAGAAAATTATTGTTTAAAGGATTAACTCCTTATTACAGATGTCAATGAGTAATGAAGTTCCTCTTATATCACAGTGACAATTATATTATTGTACCTGATATTTAACTATTTTAAGTTTGTTACTTTAATTTTCATCTTTGTGACTTTATTGAACATAATGGACTTTTATGTAGATATCTGCTTATTTACATTAAACATTGGACCCCTTCTATTTTTTTTTCTCTTCCAGAGTAGCTTAGTTCTTTGAGTCATACATTTTTACAAGGTGTTCTTAAATCAGAATCATCACTGAATATAGTGCATAATGCTATGTTCATGGTGATTATTTAGCATCATTATTTAACTTGAAATTTTAAATTATCTTCAAAAACTTAGGTAAAATATTATATGTGTCTAAAGTTTATAAAACTGGAAGAGATTGATTTTAACTTATATCATTGCTTCTCAGGTATACCAAAGTAATGGGTTAAATAGAAAAATTTGGTTACTTAAGTTATCCAAATAATCCAGTCAGTAATGTTCTCCCCCAAAGCAAAGCAGTCAAAGTGTTTATGTTCCTTTTGTTAACTTTAATACTGAAGGAAGTAGTCAAATACAAATGTTAGAAAAGGGCTGTGAGCCTGCTTATATATCTGTTTTCTTGTATTGCTGAGATAATGATTATAATTTTAGAATTTTGATACTTTTCCTTTAAGTCATATATAATGATGGATCTTAGTACTTTAGAGAGATCAATAGAGGAAGTCCTCCAAACTGTGTGTGTGTGTGTGTGTGTGTGTGTGTGTGTGTATGCCAAGTTTGTGTAATGAAGTGTTTTGTATATAAACATGAAGTTTATATGTATATGTTTATTTATAAGAATACATGAAACGAGAGATTACTTCAGAAACATAATTATTTTGTATTTTAGGTTTATTTATAATTTAACTGGTTGTAGTAGTTTAATATAAAATGCTCATTTCTAATTTATATTAGAAATGAGAAATTGTCACAAATGTTTCTATCTTTTAAATTCAGAATCTTTGTTCAGGGTATAATATTTGATAATATGTTTGCTTTAAAAGGGAGCAATTTTTATGAAAATAACAATATTTACAATTAAGAGTGACAGCTCTCATGCTCAGTTTTGTTTCTTTTTCAGCTGAAGGAAGAGTTTCTGACTTCATCTGTACTTGATTTCACAGGTTGTAATATCCTATATAATAAGAGACTAATATGCTGAGTGTCCAGTCAGCCGTTCACCAATCAAAGCGAAACATGCTAATGATACGCTAAGGCTGCTCAACCGCTCACTATGACATGCACTGACCACAAGGGGGCAGACACTGGCCAGTAAATTAGCTTGCTGGTGGGGTCTGGCAGATTGGCACTGAGCAAGATGGGCCGGACATACCCTTGGAGCCCTCCCATAGTCCCTCCCCAGCTGACCAACCTGCATCTCTCCCTGGCCATGCACTTGTGGGGTCCCTTGGTCTGGCCTGTGCCCTCTCACAATCCAGGATCCCTTGGGGGATGTTGGAGAGCGGTTTTGGCATGGCAGCAGAATGACTGCTTGCTATGATGTGCACTGACCACCGGGGGGCAACGCTCAATGCAGAAGCTGCCCTCTGTAGTCAGTGTGCTCCCACAACGGGAGCACTGCTCAACCAGAAACCAGGCTCATGGTGGGTGAGCATAGCGGTGGTAGTAGAAGCCTCTCCCGCCTCTGCAGCAGTGCTAAAGATGTCAGACTGAGGGCTCCCGGACTGTGAGAGGGTGCAGGCTGGGCTGAGGGACTCCTCCTGAGGGCATGAATTTTGTGTACCGGGGCTCTATTAGATGATAAAAGTGTCAAATCTTTATGGCTGCTGTATAAGAGATTCAATGGGTGGAGGGTGTGGTTGAACCCTTTTTGGTTTATTTTTTAACTAGTGGCCTGGTGCACGAATTCATGCACATTGAAAGAAAATTAGAAGAAATATTTTAATATCGCTGTTTGCTCTTTCTCTATAATAATAGAAGTGTCAACCAAATCCACAATCGACAATGACAGATTGAAATACATGTGTGCAGTTGGTACCAGTGAGAGCTTTACATGTATAACATATGTGTGAGTCTACTTAGCCTTTTATATATGTAGAATAAGCTTGCTTAATTAGACCTGTTTTCTGATTTAGCTAAACTTTTTCCAGTACAGTGAAACATCTCAACTTTCTCTTTCTGTTAATTGTCCACAACACAGCAGTAAATATCAATATGAAGCAGATTATTACTGTAGATCATGCAGGGAGAACAAAGGATAAAATATTTAACCTCAGCAATGTTTCCTATATTCTGTGCAGTGAGAAAACCTGAAGCCATTCTTAAGGCCCACTATTTCTTTCTTTCTCTCTCTCTCTTTCTTTCTTTCTTTCTTTCTTTCTTTCTTTCTTTCTTTCTTTCTTTCTTTCTTTTTAATATATATTGATTTTTTTACAGAGAGGAAGAGGGGATAGAGAGTTAGAAACATCAAAGAGAGAGAAACATTTATCAGCCTCCTCCTGCACGCCTCCTACTGGGGATGTGCCCGCAACCATGCATGCCCTTGACTGGAATTGAACCTGGGACCTTTCAGTCCGCAGGCTGACGCTCTATCCACTGAGCCAAACCTGTCTCGGCAGGGCCCATCATTTCTTTCTTCTTTTCAGTCAGGTCAAGTTTCTAAGCTTTCTAAATCTCCGTTTTACGGCTAAAGAAAAAAAAAAAGGATTCCACCAAGACTCCTACCTACCTACTCCAGGACTTCTGTGAGTATCAAATGAGATGAAGCATAGGAAAATGCTTCATAGACATTTGGTAAAAGTATAAAATGTTTCCATCTGGCTATAAAGCAAGTTGTGTTCCTGGGCTGAAGAAACTGCAAGGAGTCTAGTTGCTAGGGAGAGTAAGTTGGATGTTGATATGTGAGGTCATTACCTGGGAAGACACTTAGCATATCAGCCATATACATATATGACTCTTTAAATCTATATATTAGATTGAAAAAGTCATGGGAATGTTGTTGCTTCCTTTTGATTTGTCAAATGCTATGGGCTAATGGTAAGTAGTGCATTCTAGTTCAACAGGGAAAATCCACTTGCTATTTTTATCATTACTAAATATTTATGTCATTAATAAAAGTATAAGTTACTTTTAGTAATGATATAAAATTTCCTTGAAATAGATTCTTTTGACAGATACTTGCTAAATTTTTATTCTATGCAATATACATCATATATTAGGTCTAGTAATAATTAATGTTGTTTTCTAATACTTTTTTAAATCGAATTTATTTAAACAATACAACAAAATTTAATCAACAATATAGTTGCCGTTGTTTTCTACTACTTGTGCCCAACGCTCAGGAAGCATTTTAATCCCTCTGTTGAAAATTCTTGTGATTTTGATGCAAAAAATTCGGTCAATGCATTTTTGAGGCATTCTTCATTATTAGATTTTTTTCCAAGAAGAAAGTTTTGCAAAGAACGAAACAAATGGTAATCGGAAGGGGCAATATCAGGAGAATATGCAGGTTGAGGGAGAACTTCCCATTCCAACTGGCGCAGTTTTTCAGCAGTGATTCTTGCAGTATGCGGTCGTGCGTTATCGTGGTGAAGAATTACGCCCTTCCGATTAATCAGCGCGGGTTCTTTTTCTCTTAAAGCTTGGGCTAACCTTTCCAATTGGGCACTATGCACTGCACTTGTAATGGTTTGGTTAGATGGTAAAAGTTCATAATGAAGAATTCCTTTAAAATTCCACCAAACACACAGCATCACTTTTGTCGCATGCAAGTCAGGTTTTGGCGTGGGCTACAGAGCCTCATTTTTGTCCAACCATTGAGGCCGCCTTTTCAAATTAACATACAGCACCCATTTTTCATCTCCGGTAACAATTTGCTCTAAAAATGGCAAACGGTTTTGACGAGAGAGGAGCGAACTGCAAATTGTGACTCTTTGATTATGGTTGTTGTCGGTCAACTCATGAGGAACCCATTTTCCAAACTTTTGGACTTTGCCAAGTGCACGCAATTGATTGGAAATTGTTTTTTGTGAATAATTTAAAGTTGTCGCAAGCTCTTGTTGGGTAATTTGAGGATTTTGCACCAAAAGAGCTTGAAGAGCTTCTTGATCAAAATTGGACACACGGCCTCGACCACTCTTGTCATCTAACGAAAAATTTCCCTCGCGAAATTTCTCAAACCAATGCTGGCATTTTCTGGCGCTAACTGCATCTTGACCAAGAGCACTACAGGTGTTTTTTGCAGCCTCACTTGCGTTTCTTCCTAATTGGAACTCATAAAGCATGCAGTGCCGAATATGCTCTTCATCCGCCATCTTCTTAGCCCTAGTTTTGCAACAAAAACCAAACCAAACACAAACTTTTTCAAGCAAAACTTGTTAATTGCACTTCACACGTTCTGTAGATACCACGTGTTTGAAGGTTATGTCAATACAAGTCAACGCCAAGCAAGATTTTAAACGAATGTTTAAAAACGACATTAATTATTACTAGACCCGATATGCCAGTAAATCTGTGGATTTCTAATGTTAAAGTCCTATATTTAGTTAACCAAGGTGACTAGGAACAGTTAGAGCACCTTTTTGTACATAAGTGTATATATTAGAGACAGAAAAGTTTAGGTAATATGTAAATTATTTGATTGATACAAATGACATTTTCAGTTTATTAAAAGGTTTTGTAAGGTCAGACATATTGGGTAGATGGAATGTTACAATTCCATTCCAATACTTAATTGAATACCTTCAATGTTCTAGGCACTTTGAGATTGAATTTTGCTTCACAAAGGTAAAAGTTCAGAAGACAAAAGGTTTACCATTGGTAATGAAACATTCTTGAATTTAGGATGCTTACAGATGTATGTATGTATGTATATATATATATATATGTATGTATGTGTGTGTGTGATATATATTTTACTTCATTTTTTTATCTGAAGATTTGGAAACCCATGCTTTTAGCATTCTGAATTTATCAACAGACAGATTATTTTTTAAGCACCTTTAGGTTATATTTTTATGCTTATATTTGTAAATATGTATTATCATCTATATTGGGTTATCTAGAAGTTTTCTTGGATCCCATTTTTACCTTTTATCCTTAAAGTTTTTTCTAGTAACATTTAAATCAGTATACAGAATATATGTGTGTATGTTCATATACATACAGTACACTCACATATATGCTCCATACACAGATTCATGTTTCTGCTATAGAGTATGCATTATGAATATGTACTCTTATTTGAAAGTGAAGTTTATCCTGGAGAGAGCGCTAGAAGTTGCAACATTATTTTTATACTCCCAACTTTAGGGAGAAGTGGGAAAAGTAGTAGAAGACACTTATGATAGCTAATAATCCCTGTAAAGAAGACTGATATTTTAGTGGAGGATGAAGGCTTCAAATGGCTTTTAAAAGGTGGTGTAACTAGACATCTATGAATTAATCTATTACTGTTACATAAGAGTAAAGTCCAAGTTGTCCAAATGCCACTAGTCCCACATTAATTCATCATAATTCAGTGGTTAATGCATGTTGTAGAGAATGAATTAGGGAAGTTCATCTACTATCTACATATATGTGCAACAACATATGCACTTTCCTGGTTCTGAATTGTTAGGGGCCTTTGTTCTGACACTTGCCCAAAGAACTTACTCTGATGTGAAGTGACTTGATTGCGACAATGTTTGCCTCCTACATGTGCCTCTAGTGGGGCCATACACTGAGCCTGCCACTGATGTACATGCCCTATACCATAATTGAACCCGCGCCCCTTCGGTCTAACTGCTGAGCCAAATTTGCTAGGGCAATTTTCTAACATCATACATTCGTCATTTGGAAAATACACTTTACAATACTGCTGTATTTTATTCTACAGTATTTTTTTTAAAAAGCTTATTTGCTAATATAACCACTAATCTCCTTAGAAAAGTCAAAAACTGGGAAGATGTCACATTCACAGTGTCATATGTTTGCCAAATTGTTAATTTTGTTTTCCGTTGATAGTTTATTTAAAAGCACATAAAACACAATCATATATCCTATTTAATTCTTTTGGTTAACATTTACTTTTTAGTTTTTATTTGATTTTCATTGGGATGACAGAATTTTAAAACCCATTTAAATACCCAATGAAATTTTATCACTGATGACAAAGAGTTGTTCACTTGAATTGACAGGCTCACTTCTTTCATTAAAAAAAAAAAAAATGTCTGCCAAGTAAGTCTGAACTCTGTCTTAAGTAAAAATTATATTCCATCAGGAAAAGCTACTGGTTTAGCTCACATTTGCACATTTTTTGTTGTGATAACTATATACTTAGGTATACAGTAGAAATTTTTTTATTTTGTTATAGAGTATTAAAAAGTCATGTGCTCATGATTTAAAATGTAAAAATTAGTATTTTTTTACTACATAATGGAGTTAGCCTTTTCACTCCTTTTTTTCTTTTAATTATGTGTGCATGGCAATGAAAAATATGATTATCAGTGTTATGATTTGTATTAAGGGGGCCAACAGTTTAATCCACCATTACTTTGTTTCATCAGTGTAAATGTCAACACAGTGAAACAAATGACACTGTAGGATTTGTAAACAAATGAGTGTTTAGACCTCATAGATCCTCTGAAAGACTCGTGGGATCCCCATGATTTCTATCTTTCAACTACAATATAGCAGGTTTAAGAAGTGCGAAAAACTTTGTGTAAGAATTTGGATCCTATTACTTTCCAGTATACTTTCACAGATGCCCAGTGGTTTTCATAAATCAAGGGCTTTTTTTTTTTTTTTTTCCTGAGACTAGTTATCTTTTCTATTGTGTATAAAAATGAACAATAAGATTCTAATGTATATTTTGGTTATCTAAAGACTAATAAACTGTTCGTTGCAAATTCTTTTGATTGGTAGCAAAATTGAAGTGTTTAAAACTGTACCTTTTTGTATTTATATTTATACATAAATATATATTTGTATTACATTTTTTGCCATAATTTGAAATTGGCATTGAAATTTTTTGTTTCTATAGGAAAAGAGAAATCTCAGTAAACATCTGCACATCTCTTTCCATGTTTCAAATACTAACCCTTCCCAACTCCAATTTCTAAGCAACTGTTGAGATTAATGTTAAACTGCTTGTTGGTGTTTTCTGCTGCTTGAATTCCTTGTTTAATCTCTGATCTTTTACCATTTAGCCTCTTTCTCTGAGTTTTGATACCTGCTGCCGAGTTCAGTTTGATTTCTTTTTCCAGCTATAGTGTGTCCAGGTTCTGATCCTCTACTTAATGTTTGGATATTGTGTCCAGCCTAACTCCTTGCTTTCACACAGACCTCATTTGTTGACTACATTCATCTAACTGGTGCTTATTCTTAGCTGGTTCTAAACTTAAATTTGTCCACTTTCCCAGTCCTTATCACATGCCTACATTTGTAGTTTATTCCCTGTCATCATAACAAAGACTAACATATATTTGTGTGAAATGTAAAGCAGATTTGAGAAATATAGTTTCTAAATTCTTATATTTTATAAGGAAATACTATTTAAAGATTTTCTAAAAACCTGGTATTTTAAATGTTTACATATATTGGAAATTTTTAAAAAATATTTTATCACATTTGTGTAATATTTTATCTTCTAAAAATATTTTTCTGAGTTTGTTTTGTATTTGTATTATTCTTCATGAAATAAATGGAAATAACAGTAGATAGAAAGTTTCCCTTCTATAAGACTGTACCCATTTAAAGAACCAAAAATATTAACATTAAACCTTATGTATATCATTTAATAAGTCTTGTCAGGTGGATAATTTTATATTATATATTATAAAGCATATATTTTTCATAAAGTGATAGGTAAGGGAGAATGCTGAATTATATTGACATTGATTTTTATGATTTTCTAGGTTATATTTAATGGGATTCTTTTTTCATTGTCTTGAGCTTTTAGTTTTATTGTATGATCTGCTGTGAATAGTTTTATTCTTCTTGGTGTCTTCAGTGACTTAACATTGTATCTCAGACACAGTAAATGTTTGTTGTTTTTTGTTAATCCTCACATGAGGATATTTTTCCATTGATTTTAGAAAGAGAGGGAGGGATTGGGAGAGAGACAAAGAAACATTGAAGTGAGAGAGAGATAATGATTGGTTGCCTTCCACGTGTCCTCGCCATTCCTGAACCTGCAACCCAGGTATGTGCCCTGAAGTGGGAATCTAACCCTTGTCTGCTGGTTTCCATTCCTTTTGATGAGAAGTCAGCAATTATTCTTACTTTTCTTCTTTTGTACGCCTCTGGCTTTTTAAAAGATATTTTTATTACTGATTTTCAGTAGTTTTATTGTGACATGCCTTGGTATAATTTTCTTAGGGATTATCCTGCTTGAAGTTTGTTGAATTTATTGGATTTGCAAGTTTATGTTTTTTGTCTAATTTTGAGAATTTTCAGGTATTATTTCTTCAAATATTTTTTCTACTTTTCACCTACTCTCTTCCTGGGATTACAGTTACACTCGCTATTATTTTCTTCTTTAAAAAAAATATATTTTAATGATTTTTTTGCAGAGAGGAAGGGAGAGGGATAGAGAGTTAGAAACATCGATGAAACATTGATCAGCTGCCTCCTGTACACCCCCTACTGGGGAAGTGCCCGAAACCCAGGTACGTGCCTTTGACCAGAATCGAACCTGGGACCCTTCAGTCTGTAGGCCGACGCTGTATCCACTGAGCCAAACCATTTAGGGAGATGTTATTTTCTCTTAAAGGTAATTTTGCCTCTGGACATTTTTTTTTTTTTCTGTCTCTGCTCTCTTTTTGCTTTAGTTCACATAATTTCTGTGTTCTGTCTCAGGTTCACTGATTTTCTGCAGTGCCATCCAGTAAATTCTTGGTACCAAAGATTATTTTTTAAACTATGAAAATACTATTTGATGCTTCATTTTTATAGATTTTATTTCTGTCTACATTATGTTCACATTTTTATTTAAATCTCTGACCATGTTTTAAAAGAGTTTTAAGTCCACCCTGGCTCATATTGTTAGGCGGTTAGAGTAACAGCCTACGCACCGAAGGGTGGTGAGTTTGATTCCTGCATAAGGGCATGTACCTGGGTTTAGAGTTCCCTCCCTGCTCCAGGTCAGAGCTCTTGCAGGAGGCAACCAGTTGATGTGTCTCCCCTTTCTGATGGACATAATATTACATTGTTGAATATCTGAGTGTTACTTTCCTTCTTTAAAGCGTATTATTTTTTGTTGTGTTTTTTTGTTGTTGTTGTTTAGCAGTGTGAATCAGCTTCATTCTTTTTAAGCAGTCTTTTCTAGGAGCCTGTCCTGTACAGTTAAGTAATCTGCCTATTATTATATATGGCCTTTCTAGATTCTCTACAAATACTCTCAAGTCTAATCCCTCTAATCTGGCTGGTTTGATCTCCATACATCCCAACCCTGAAGGAACTCCAGATAGTTTTTTATCTTATAGTTCCCTAGCAGTTCTTTTCCCAGTTCTTCTTTCTAGGATTCTGCCCCACAGATTTTAGCTTTCTCGGCTCCAATGTCTGATTTTCATCTCCTAACAAGTAAGACTTCACTTCTCTGCTAATGTTTTCCTCAAATACTGCTGGATATGGCATGCGTATGGGGGTCTTTGTTTCTTTTAAGTTGTGTTATATCCTTGTTTTGTCTAGTATTCATTGTCTGTAAAAAGACAGGAAGCCTAGTCAAGTACCAGTTACTCTGTCATGACTAAATAAGGTCAAGGGGTGGGGAAGTCCAACCCACAAACCTTATAAGGCCCTGGAAATCATTTGGTCTGGCACTGCCATGGCTATAGGGGTTAGTTAAATGTTGGACCAAATATAACAGAAAAATAGATTAAGTTGTGGCAAATGGCGATGAGATATTTTTCATAGCTAATAAAGTTCCACATCTTCGTAGCTCTCATCTTTTTGTTATAAAGTCATTTTATATGATATCCATGCAGTGTGTACTCAACTTAAATAGTATCATGCAGTTCCATTGCAGATGCTCCTACTACAGATGACTGCTAATGTTAACTGTTGAAAGTATACCATATTTGTATAGTAGCATCTAATATACTTAAGTTTCATGGTGAATTTTCAGGAGGCCAAAAAATATTTAGTGCATTTTTTCAAAAATTGCACTTGCCTATGTTTAGAGAAGTGAATGAATTTTGAAGCAATTTAAAATAAAATGTTTTAGGTTATTATTATGGCATCACTGTTTTTAACTGTAGGGAAGGGATGGAAAACATTTAAATTACATACTCTCATAGAAAACTTGGAAAATGTAGAGAGGTTCAAAGAAAATTAAAATGAATGATGCTATATTTTGGTATTTTTCTTTCAGTCCATTCTTTATGCAAATACAGATACATACTTATTTTAAACATTGGGACCATATTATATATCTCAATGTTTTCCCTCACACGTTTATATTTTCTGTATCATTTAATATTTGGTGGAAATATTAATTAAAATATATCAAATGAATTATACTTTTTTCTTTTGCTATTATAAATAATTAGAAGCCCATGCACAAAATTCAAGCACTGGTGCAATCCCTAGGCCTGGCCAGTGACCGAAGCATGAGTGTGTCTTGTGGAAGGATAGGTCCCAGCTGACTTCTGGGCCCTGGGCAACACCTGGGCCCCTGTGTACCCCACTTCGTCTGAGTCTGGGTGGCGCCCCACCCCTTGCCACCCCCTGCTGGTTGCCACCTGTGGGGCAATTGGCAGGGCATTCGAGCCCCTGCCACTGTCGCTAATCACTGTCTGCAGGGCAATTGGTGGGGCAGTTGGGCCCCCGTTTACACTTGCCTTGGCTTGTGCTGCCCGCTCACCTACTCCACCGTCCCACCATGGTCCCACTATCCCCATGGTCCCGCTCTCATTGGGGCCCATCAGGGCTGGCAGCACCTCCACTGCCACCCACTGCCAGTGCACATTGCTGATGCCCTCCACATTCTGCATTGGTGCAATCCCTGGTGGTGAGTGCCCGTCATAGGCAGTGGTAGAACTTCCAGTCTAGGGGACAATTTTCATATTAGGATTTTATTATATAGGATACTGCATTGACTATTTTTCTGTGTTTTCTCTAGATTTAAAAAAGTTCTAATAGATTTCTAGCATAAAAGAAATTGATCTTGGAACTTTATTAATTACATGAATACATATTTATTGTAAAGATTTTGAAGCATGAAGGAAAAACATGAATGTTTTAATATTTTATCCCAGTTTTTATGCTCACATCTAAAATATTTTTACTAGGATTGAGAATTTGATGTCCTAACTTTTAATATGTTTTGGAACATATTTATGTTTTGAACTTTTTCTATTTCACTTATGTTTTTCAAAATAACTTCTAGTGATTGCGTACTATTTATCTTGAATATTAATTTACTGTGCATTTATATTATTGGATATCTGGATTATTTCCAGTTTTTGTTACAAAAACGCTTTTTAAATATTCTTTGGTCTTTTTTTTTGATAATATATATCGATGGAAATCTTAGTCAAATGTGGTAAAAAAAAATTTTTCTGACTTTATATACTGGTACCCCCTTTTTTAAGGGTATTTTTTTTTTAGGTTATCTATTTTTCTTTGGGATTATTTTCTCTTTTTTATACTTAGAAATATCTTTCCCTTCTGGAAATCAGATAATATTAATCTGTATGTTTTTAATTCAGTCTTTCTAGCATTTATATTGTAAAACACGATGTGATAAGAATTTTTTTTTACTCCCTTGGCACCATTTAAGTAGATTAATTATTTTTATTGTTATTTTAAATATATTTTATTGACTTTTACAGAGAGGAAAGGAGAAGGATAGAGAGTTAGAAACATCAATAAGAAAGAAACATCGATCAGCTGCCTCCTGCACACCTCCCACAACCAAGGTACATGCCCTTGACCAGGATTGAACCTGGGACTTTTCAATCTGCAGGCCAACGCTCTATCCATTGAGTCAAACTGGTTAGGGCAAACAGATTAATTATTGACATCATACCTTTTATATTCTGGTATATCTGTTCTTTATAGAATGAATTTCTCTTTTAGGATTTACTAAGCTCTATGAATAATCCTTGAGTAAAAACATCAACAAATCTGTAGCTAAAACTGAACATTTATCCCCAAAAGGCATATTTGTATTTGTCATTGCAGTTTTACTCTGATCCCAGTGTAACCCCTGATGGAAAGGAGAAAGCGATGATAGTGGGATTAGATGGCTGAGTTGGGGACACCTAAAAGGTATAGATGGATACAGGAGTACAGGGATCCAGTTTTATCCATCAGTGCCTAGCATAGTGCTGAGTACATTTCAGGTATTCAGATGTGTTGGTTTAATAACTAAGAAATAGCATGAGGAAAGTTTTCATGTCTTTTATGTGTCTTATAAAATAGATTATTTTTTAATATAAGCCAATCTAATAGCAATTAAAATGATAAATGCCTTTTATTTAAGAGAAGTTTTTTTTTCTTCATGTAATAAGCTACTTTCATGATAGAGATATTAATTTTTATCTTTTAAACATTGGTTTAACCTGGGTCTTGCATTAGTATTATCTAGGGAGCTTTTAAAAATCTTTTGCCCAGGTCGGTGGTTGAGCTCAGTGGTTGAGCCTTGACCTATGAACCAGGTTGCTGGCTTGAACCCTAGTAGGGGGCATGTTAGAGGCAGCTGATCAATGAATCTCATCATTGATGTTTCTTTCTCTCTCTTTCCCTTGCTCTCTGAAATCAATAAAAAAATATTTTTAAAAAATCCTTAAGCCCAAACCATACCCCAGAATAATTAAATCAGGATATCTGATATTGTTATTCGGATATCAGTACATTAATTTTAGTATAGATATAAAACTTAGAGCCTTGCTCTTAAGACTGTATCAAAAGAATTTAAGCATGTGTTCCCAAACTTTCCAAGTGTCTTAGTCAATTTGGGCTGTTAGAACAAAGTACCTTAGACTGACTGGCTTATAAACAACAAAAATTTATGTTTTATAGTTCTGGAGGCTGTAAGTCTGAGATCTCAGGGTGCCAACATGGTGTTGGGTTTTGGTGAGGACCCCTTCCAGGTTGTAGACTGTCAACTTCTTGTCTTATGCTCATGTGATGGAAAGCAAGAAGAAGCATGCTCTCTCATGATTTTTATAAGGGTACTAATTTCATTCCTGAAGGTTCTGCTCTCTTTACATATAATCCTAATTACTCCCCAAAGACCCCCATCTCTTAATACCATCATATTGAGGAGAGTAGGATTTCAATATATGATTCTTGGGGCATACAAACATTTAGTCTGTAACACCACGGAGGTAAAGTTGCCTCTTTATTAAGAGGGGTTGAGGGGTTTAGATGAAAGAAGGTGAAGAATTTAGCTAAAGAACACATATACAAAACCTATTGACATACACAACAGTGGGTGATGGCCAGTGGAAAGAGGAGTATGGGGGCTGGGTGGAGGTGGACAAAGGGGGGAAATGGGGAAATCTGTAGAAGTGTCCACAGTAAAAATAAAGTTTAAATGAATGAATGGAAGAATAATAGATTGAATAGAAAAGCCTATTAGAAAGGGCCCAGGGCAGCCGAAACCGGTTTGGCTCAGTGGTAGAGCGTCGGTCTGCGGACTGAAAGGTCCCGGGTTCGATTCCGGTCAAGGGCATGTACGTTGGCTGTGGGCACATCCCCAAGTAGGGGATGTGCAGGAGGCGGCTGGTTGATGTTTCTCTCTCATCGACATTTCTGGCTCTCTATCTCTCTCCCTTCCTCTCTGTAAAAAATCAATAAAATATATTTAAAAAAAAAAAAAAAAAAAAAAAAAGAAAGGGCCCAGGGCAAGCATGTGGCATGATTGCTGATATCCTGTAGTCATAATCTTGAGATATGATTTGAGGCAGTTGGATCCTTGACTAGAATGATGAGATGTGTTGGGAAGACAGTGGGGGATTTTTAGAATGTGGTACATAGCCATTTTCTCTTGGATTTTCACCCAGAGTAGGAGAACTCACCAAATTTATATAAATATATATATACTTATTTATTTTTTTCCACACACACATATATATATATTTTAATGTTATAAGTCTTAAGTCACCTTCTATAGCTAGGATGTTTAACTTTCACTAAAATTTTTAAATTTATTTTGTTCATGGCTCATTTATTATGTTATTCATGGAGAACATATTTCAGTATCACTGTGGGGAAAGGATGACTCTGATATGGGGGGGGTGTGAGAGATGTCAGATATCCAGTGAAATAAATTTTATAATTTTGGTTTAATTTCTTGTGATTTGTGATGAAGTTGTAATTACTAAATAAATTTTACACACACACACACACACACACACACACACTCACACACACGTATTTATTTATTTCAGAGAGGAAGGAAGAGGGAGAGAAACATCAGTGATTAGAGAGAATTATTGATTGGCTGCCTCCTTCATGCCCCCCACTGGGGATCAGGCCCCCAACTGCCTCTCCTGATGACCCCTAAGTCAGTTTTATCCAAGTCATGTGCACTTAACTGGAATAGAAACCGGCACCCTTCATTCCACAGGCCGATGCTGTATCCACTGAGCCAAACCAGCCAGGGCTAAGTCAATTATCGTTTAATTTGTTTCTTTCTCTGGTAATACTTTTTATATATAAAGGAATTGCTTTTTGAAGTATTAATGTTGAATCATGTGACTGTTAGTAACATTCAAGTTTTTTTCTTTGAAAAAAATACCGATTTTGGGTGAAATTTTGCCTAGAAATAATATTTTAAAGACATTTTACCGACATTGCTGTATTAAACTATTAGCTACATTTAAAAGAAAATTTTTTTTTTTTTTTAGGAATTCTTGAGCTTTTGAGTGTCAAGTAGACCTATCTGTCTTTAATCTGTTTATCATATGGAACATATTACCAATGGCTAGTCATTTAGTTGGGTGTACTTTTGCAATGTGCCAAATGTTGTTTTCATTTGCATAAAGAAACAAAAGTAAATAGTGTTGGATATTTTAAAGATTTTGGTATATAGAATTAAGTCTTTTTATTGCTAATTAAATAATAACTTATATTTTGTCATCGTGATTCTAGGTAATGGATCAAAGTCAGTGATATTTTAGTAACACTATTCTGTTCCACTGAATATTTCTATAAAATGAATGCTTATATATAATTAGTAGGTGGTTGGAGTGACCACATTTTAGTTTGCCTGGAGCAGTTCTAGTTTATACTTGTTTTCCTGGGGTTATTTTAGAAATTTTTTATTACATTATATACGTATATTGATACTTTAAAGTTAGAGGAACGGTGGCAGTTTAACTCTGAAGGTACATTGGTTCATACACAGTTTCCCTCATTTTTAGGTTTTGTACCACTAAATAACAGGAGCTGAATGCAAAGTATACTAAAAATACTAACAGTTGAGTATATCTGATCAAACAGTAAATAATATATTTAATATGATGTTCATTTACATGAATTTCTTTGCCTTGGTTCAATTTTGCTGTGTTCTGTTTTGAAAGAGCTTGTTACAGGGTTATTTTTTATTTTAAAAGTTAAATATTTATTGTAGAATGTTTTAATTTGTGGAATTTAATGTCTTTTCAAGTATGCTAGTATTTTTAATACAATACTAGTGTTTTGATTTGAGGTGCATAAGTTTTGAGTAGAATATCCTAAGTCCTATTTTGTCTAAGCTATGTTATTGTCAACTAAAGGCCCGGTACACGAAATTCGTGCACGGGAGGGGAGGGAGAAATGTCACTCAGCCCGGCCTGCATCCTCTCCAATCTGGGATATCCCTCTCACAGTCTGGGACTGCTGGCTCCTAACCTACCTGCTTACATGATTGCCCCTAACCACCTATGCCTGCCAGCCTGATTACCCCCTAACCGCTCCCCTGCTGGCCTGATTGACACCTAACTGTTCCCCTTCTGGCCTGATAGCCCCCAACTGCCCTCCTCTGCTGGCCCGATCACCCACAACTGCCTTCCCCTGCCTGCATGATGGTCCCCAACTGCCCTCCCCTGCTGGCCTGGTTGCCCCCAACTCCCCTCTTCTGCTGGCCCAGTTGCCCCAACTGTCATCCCCTGTAGACCTGGTCCCCCTCAACTACCCTCACCTGCAGGCCTGGTCGCCCCCAACTGCCCTCCCCTACAGGCCTGGTCACACCCAACTGCCCTCCCCTGCTGGCCTGATTGCCCCCAAGTGCCCTCCCTTACTGGCCTATTCACCCCCAACTTCTCTCTGCCGGCCTGATTGCCCACAACTTCCCTCCCCTGCTGGCCATCTCGTGGTGACGTCGTGAGGGCATGATACCACCTAGGCTTTTATTATATAGGAAGGATGTGTTATTTTGCATAATGTGAGGATTGTCAGGATGCATTTATTGCTTTACAACACAATTGTCTTTATTGCAATAAACATTGCATACTTCATAGTGAATTATACATATGTGTAACAGCAAGTTAATTCTGTATATTTCAAAGTGAGACAAATAGTTAAGATAGCTCTTGGAATTTTTTTGTTAGAAATATGGAAATGGTTAGGTTATTCCTGATATTTTTCTTTGAAGGTCTAAACTGGTTTTTAAACTTTTTATTTTTTTAATTTATTTTTATTTATTTATTTATTTTGTAAAATCACACACTAGGGAAGTATGTGGTCATTTTTTTAAAGGGTACAGACAAGTATAAACTAAATTTCTTGTATTTCAATCTTTGATTCCCACTGTTAATAATTTGAGTATATACATAATGAAAATTTTTATTTGTATTTTTTCATAAGCATATTTTTTAAAAATCAACTTAGATACACACCATATGTATTTCTTTTGCAGCTTGCATTTTTCACTAAATGTGGATATCTTTCTGTATCAGTATTTGCATTAATCCAATAAAAATTTTAAGTACTTTATATTTAAGGCTCTATTCTAGATGTAAAGGATAAAGCACAGAATAAAATAGGGTCCTTACCCAAATGAACTCACATTCAAGTAAGAGAAAGCCATTAAGCAAATTAGGGGGAAGTGTCACTATCGATATGTTTCATAAAGGTAAATAGTAAAGGCTTAAAGAGATAAAAAGTGATGGGACAGAATGAGCAGGGCAGGTTTACTTGGTAGTCGTGATATAGTCCTTTATGTGGAGATCTTTTTTATTCTTCAGATAGCTATTATTTCATAGTATTATTTATTTAGTGATTCTGTTGGTGATCATATAAATTATCATTTTTTCTGTTATAATCAATATTGTAATGAACACCCTTGTACATTTTTTTTTTTTGCTTACATATATGTATGAGTATTTCTGTAGACTAGATAACTAGAAGAAAAATAGCATTTTTAAATGTTGCTTTTTGGTTCTGCCAAATTATCCTCTGAAACATTAGACATATCTGTTAATAGATAAAAAATGATATCTCATTTTAATTTGATTTATCTGATTCCCAATGAAGCTTAGCATATTGATTGATCATTTGCAATTTCTCATATAAATTGCCTACTCATTTTACCCATTGTGTGGTTTGTCATTTTCTTACTGAAATTTTAGGCTTTGTTTATAATTCTGTTTATAGTACACACCAGTACATTATATTTTATAATTTTTTTCTGACCTGTCAGTTGTCTTACTTTATATAGTCTATGGATCTTTCATTTTTATACACTCAAAATCTATCGGTCTTTTCCTACCTAGCTTCTAGGTTTTGTATCTTTTAGAAAACCTAGTGATTTAAACTCTTATATTTTCTTCTTTAATTCTGTTTCTAGTAGAATTTATTTCATCTGGAAATTAAAAAAAATATATTCTGTGGTAGAGACTTCACTATTTTTTCCAGTGTCATAATTATTCTTCCAAAATAATTTATTAAACAACATGTCTTGCCCATTGACTTGAAATACTATCTTTACCATATTTTAAAAGTCCAAATTATATGTATTCCAGACTTAATATTTTGTTTTGATTATTGCCACTTTATATTTGACATCTGGTAGGGCGCCCCTCCAATTGTTTTTTCAAAATTTTTTTTGGCAATTTCTGTGTATTTTCTCTTCCAGATGAACTTTAGAATCAACATGTCAAGTTCCATTAAAAATCCCTTTGGGATTTTGATTGGAAGTGCATTGAATTTACAGATTAATTTGGGGAGAATTGACATCTTTACACTATTGAATCTTCCCATCCAGGAACATGGTATGCCTCTCCATTTCTTTAGGTGTTCTTTTATGTCCTTTAGTAAAAGTTTTAAAGTGGGTTTTTTTGTTGTTGTTTGTTTGTTTTTTTTCATGTAGGTCTTCACTTTTCTTGTTAGGTTTATTCTTGGGTACTTTATAGTTTTTGTTGTTACTGTGAATTACATTTTCCACTTTACACTTTATTTTTCAATTGGTTATTGCTAGTCAATAGAAAATCAATTGGTTTTTGTATGTTGATCTTACTGTTTACTTTGTTTTCAAGTAATTCTCTTGAAATTTCTAGAAGGATGATTATGTTTTCTGAAAATGACAGCATTTAGTTGTTTTCTTTTTAAAAAATATTTATAGTTCTCTAGGGCTTTTTTGTTTGTTCTTTCTGGTCATGTTGCATTGATTAGGTTTCCAGATCCGTTCAGTAATAGTTCTCATTTGGGCATCTTTTCTGATTTAAATGGAATGCTTCTCATTTTTAAACTTACACAATTTATTTATACCTTAGATTTCTGGTATATTATAGTATCAAGAACAGCAGTTTTCTTCTTGGCTTAACAAGTATTTTCATGATTATGGGTATTAAAATACATAAAATAAAACATTTCAAAGATAAAATACAAACCAAATTATATTAATAAAATTTATAATAAAAATAGAAATAAAAAAAAACTAAAGAGGCACAGAATTTATAAAACCAAAAACTGATTCTTGGGTAAGTCTATTATAGAAAAAGATAAGCCTTGGCATATATGATGATAAAAATGAGAGAAACAATATTAAAGTTTGAAAACTGAACACTATAAATCAGTTTATACAAAACTCTAATCAAAATGATTTTCTAAGAAAAAGAACTATAAAAATTAACTATAAAAATTAACTAAAGAAGACATAGAAACATAACAGAATATGTCCATAGAAGAAATCTTAAGAATAGTCACAGACCTACCCTTGAAAAGGAACAGAGTAGCCGAAACCGGTTTGGCTCAGTGGTAGAGCGTCGGTCTTTGGACTGAAAGGTCCTGGGTTCGATTCCGGTCAAGGGCATGTACATTGGTTGCGGACACATCCCCGGTGGGGGGTGTGCAGGAGGCAGCTGGTCCATGTTTCTCTCTCATAGATGTTTCTGGCTCTCTATCTCTCTCCCTTCCTCTCTGTAAAAAATCAATAAAATATATATACAAAAACAAAACATTGTTCTAATTTAATAAAAGTTGCATTCTGATTATTTAAAAAAGAGAAAGAAAAAAAGAAAAGGAACAGAGTATTAGGTTACTTACAAAGTTAAGAGAATAGATGAAAAAACTTCCTAGTCTAAAAAAGCATAGATAATCCTATTAGCAAACCTGAAAAGGAATGGCAAGAAAAACAACCACACACACAAAAACACCTAAACAAGAAATTAAACCACATCATTAGAAAATTAAATTTAGCAGTTAAATAAAAGAATATTGTAAACACAGATCCTTTATCTTCTCAAAAAAAAAGAAAGAAAATATTATACAACACATACAAGAAAGGGGATAAAGAGAATACTCAGAAAGCTGATTAATTGTATATAAAGAAATAGTTATCTTCCCCTGCCTAGAATACTTTCTCTTTTCTTTTTCCCCCCTTTCTTTCTTCCTTATTTTTCTCTCTCTTCTTTCTCCCTCCCTCCTTCCCTGGCTCTCTCTCTTCCTTTCTCTTTTCTTTTTCTTTCTTCAGGTCATAGTTTATATTTTATCTTCTCAAATGATACTATAAAAGAAAGTTTTCTCCTCACCTCTCTAACACATCATCCTGTTTCCTCCATAAAACTATCACAGCTTAAAATTATCTTGTTCTTGGATATTTGCTTATTTTCTCTCTCCTCCATATTAGAGAGAGAGAGGGGAACCATTCAGACATAGAGCTCTCACAAGTGTGAGGCAAAGTACCTACCACAATATCCAAATAAACACTAGATGAATAAATATTAAAAATGGAAAATATCATGATTAATATTAGGTAAATGTATTATGTAATTCCTTAAATTATTAGAGGTGAAAAATAATACGTATCATTTCAGATATGTTTGTTATGTCCTAATAAATACATTTGAGGCTCAAATTTTTTTTTTTCTTTTATGTCCAAATCCCATAGGAGATATGCTCACAATATAATTTTCATTTCCTCTGTACTCAGAGTTAATTAGTAGACTTTTTTAAAAATTTCAAGTAGACTATCATCTTTTTATTGCTTATTTTTAGTTTATTTTAGCTTTGTAAACCAAAAATATAATCTGTGTTGTTTTTAATTTGCTGAGAATTTGCTTTGCTTAAGGTATGGTCAAGTTTTTGTTTTCAAAGATTATATTTTCTATTCATAATATAATATATTAAGTTCCATGTCACTATGAAATAAAAGTATAGTTTATTATTTATTTCTGCATCTTTCCTAGTATTGTATAACTACTTGTTTTCTTTCTTTCTTTAAAAAGAAGAGATTTCTCACTGACTTTTATAGTAACTATCTTTTTGCCTTTTGTCTTTTTCCTAACATTGAAGGCTATGGCATAGATATTGTATTTTCTTATCCTCCATCCCATCCCTTGTGTTTTGCTGAATTTACTGAATTTCCTTGATTTTGTTTCATTTCTAGTTTGAAAACTATGTGTTTTTTTTCCATTTTTTAAGTAATCTGACATTTTAGTAATATGTTTATTATACTGTAATATGTTTTAAATTTTCTAATTTTAAGGTATTATGCTTTATTTTGTTTTTAATATGTTTTTATTGATTTCAGAGAGTTAGGGAGAAGGAGAGAAAGATAGAAACATCAATGATGACAATCATTGGTCAGCTGCCTCCTACAAGCCCCCTACTGGGGATGGAACCTTGGGCCCTTAACCGGAATTGAACCCAGGACCCTTCCGACTGCAGGCTGGTGCTCTATCCACTGAGCCAAACCTTCTAGGGCAATGTATCATTTTTTTATTAACTACCTGAGATATTAGAGATAGGAAGTAATACTCTAGCTTCTTTTGTTTCTGCTTAGTCTTGTTATTCCAATGCTTTTTTTTTTTTTGAGTAATTTTTTGTTGTTGAAAACATAAATTGTCTAAATTCAGAATTGACATCTCTTACAAGACAGTTTTTATCTCATTTCACTATAGATCAGTGTTCAGTAACTACTAAGATTTTATCTTGTACAGAAAAAAGTATTAAATTTTGAATATTTTACTCTTTATTAAGAATTATAGTATTTTAGCTGAAGTTTATTGTATTTAAGAACAGACCAAAGATTCTATTAGGTTTCAGAGCCATGTGCAAAAGAAAAAAATAATTACGGCTATAATTATGAATGTTTTATGTTACATATAATCTTGTGTCTGTATTCCAAAAAACAAGGAAAAACGAATACCCTATTTTTTCTGGGCTTGTTTGAGAAACATAATGTAAACTATTAAGAATTTATTGCCCTGGTTTGGCTCAGTGGGTCCCAGGTTTGATTCTGGTGAAGGGCACATGCCCAAGTTGTAGGCTTGATTCCCCAGTAGGGGACATGCAGGAGGTAACCAGTTGATGATTCTCATCACTGATGTACCTCCCACCCCCTTCTCTCTTTCTGAAATCAATAAAAGTATATTTTAAAAAGTAAAATGTTTAAAAAAATGAATTTATTCAATCAATATTAATAGATTCAAGTTACTCAACTTCTTAATACTCTCCTTCTTATATGCTGCTTTTCAGTATATTTTATATGCAACAGATACTTTCATAATGATAAGTAATACCATGATTCAAAAACGATTGTTGCTTTGAATTAATGTTTATGTAGGCTATTCTCTGAATATTTACACTAATGAAAGAGAAATATGCAAATTGACCATTACTCCACTACACCCACCAGCCAATCAGGAGCGAGTATGCAAGTTAACCCAACAAAGATGGCAGAGGCCACAGAGCTGGAGTGAGCAGGAGGCTTGGGTTGCCTCCAGTGATGTAGGAAGCCAAGCTTCCCTCCCACCCTGGCTGGCCCTGGCCTCTGCTCAAGGCTACAAAGTTTCAATTATAGAAGATAAATAAATCCCAGAGACCTGCTTCCAGCTGGCCCCAGCCCTGGCCTCTGCTCAAGGAGGCGCTGAAAAGAAAAAAAAAGAAAAAAGGAGGGGCTGGGAGCTTGGGTCACCAGGGTATGTGGCCAGCCTGCAAACAGCCCTCAGCCCCTCACCCAGGCTGGCCAGACACCCCAGCAGGGACCCCCATAGGTCATTCCCTGTAAACAAGCAGTTGAACATCCCTTGAAGGGTCCTGTATTGGAGAACATGCAGGCTGGGCTGAGGGATACCCCCCTCAGTGCACAAATTTTGTGCATCAGGCCTCTAGTCACTGGATAAGTGACAACATGAGTTTATTATGATGATGGCCTTTAAGTCAAGATATTCTAATGAACTTAAATTTTTTGTAGGTAAAGTAGTAACAAGTATGAGGTAGGTCTTTAAAATCACTCTGTCATAAAAATGACAAAATTGGCCGAAACCGGTTATCTCAATGGATAGAGCGTTGGCTTGGGGACTGAAGGGACTAGGGTTCGATTCCGGTCAAGGGCATGTACCTTGATTGCGGGCATATCCCCAGTAGGGGGTGTGCAAGAGGCAGCTGTCGATGACTCTTTCTCATCGATGTTTCTAACTATCTCTCTCCCTTCCTCTCTGTACAAAATCAATAAAATACATTTTAAAAAAATTTTTTAAAAAATGACAAAATTGGTTATAAAATAAAAACACATTTACTAAGAAGAAAATCATGAAAAAACAAAAATTCTTTTGGATAGATTTTTCTCATTGACTGAATCTTTAAGTTTCCTGGAGCAAGAGTGTGAAGTCTTTATTATTTTAAAAACACTTGTTATATAGTCAAGATTTAGATACCGTTTCTTGAAATATAGATTAGCTTCTTGAAATTCAGAGATAAACAGGGTAGTTTCTAGAACAACAGAAGCAATAATAAATTGTTGGATGGGGTGGATTGGGAGGATCGGGGAGTGTTCCAGGTCAAGAAGTCCAAATTCTGGAGTTACTGGATTCTCATTTTCTAAGTTATTTATGTGCTCAGAGATGAACTATTTTTTCTATTCCCACCTTACATAATATGTCATTTTACATATTGAAGTAATAAATTCCCAACAGATTTTTTTTGTCATCAATCCAAACTATTTCTAATATTACCTATCTCAAATAATTCCTTATTTATCTTACTATAGCATTTCTCAGAAATATTGCAACTTTGGTTCCAGACCACAATAATAAAGTGAACATCACAATAGTTGTGAACTTGTTGGTTTCTCAGTACATTTAAAGTTATATTTACATTAGTCTATTAAGTGTTCAATAGCATTTTGTCTAAAATAGCACTAATTTTATTGCTGTCTGGCGGGTGTGGGTTGGTGGTTGAGTGTCGATCTGTGAACCAGAATATTACTGCTTGATTCTCAATCAGAGTACATGCCCAAGTTGTGACTTCATCCCCTGTTGGGGACATGCAGGATGCAGTGATTCTTTGTCATCATTGATGTTTCTGTCTTCCACTCCCTTCCTCTCTGAAACCAATAAAAATAAAAATAAAAAACTATATTGTTAAAAAGTGTTAACCATTATCTAAACCATCAGCAAGTCATAATCTTTTTGTTGGTGAAAGGTCTTGCTGCTGACTAATCATGGTGGTTGCTGAAGATTGGGATGGCTGTGGCAATTTCTTAAAATAAGATAGCAATTTAGTTTGACTTATCGATTGACTCTTCCTTTTTCAAAAGGATTTCTCTATAGCATGCAATGCTGTTTGATAACATTTTACCCACAGACTTTCAGAATTGGAGTCGATCCTCTCAAACCCTGCCGCTGCTCTGTCAACAAAGTTTATGTAATATTCTAAATCGTTTTATATCATCACCAGCAGATTTCATCTCAAGAATCTAGTTTCATTGCGCATCCATAAGAAGCATCTGTTAAAGTTTTATCATGAGGTTGCAAAAATTCAGTCACTTTTTACTCTTCACTTCTAATTCTAGTTCTATTGCTGATTCCATCATGTCTACAGTCATCGCTGAGGCTTAGAATCAGCTTCTTCCATACTGTTAATGTTGATATTTTGACAGTTCCTGTGAATCAGGAATGTCATTAATGGCATTTAGAGTGGTGAATCATTTACAGAGGTTTTCTATTT
Organism: Pipistrellus kuhlii; assembly: GCF_014108245.1. Classification (NCBI taxonomy): domain Eukaryota; kingdom Metazoa; phylum Chordata; class Mammalia; order Chiroptera; family Vespertilionidae; genus Pipistrellus; species Pipistrellus kuhlii. Next base: position 157,165,889 of record NW_023425404.1, read on the forward strand.
ACTTTGCCCAGAATCATCAGAGGAATCAATATGGAAGGCAGCTATAGCCTTACAGAATGTTTATCCTATCTAATAAAGATGGAATATGCTAATTGACCCTCACACTGTCACAAAGATAGTGGCGCCCACAGCCAATAAGAGGGGATATGCTAATTGCCATGCCCTCAAAGATGGTGGCACCCAGTCCCCTCAGCCCCACCGGGGCTGCAGGCATAGCAAGGCTGGGCTTGCCTCTGCTGTGTGCCTGCCTCTGGAGTCCCATCAGCCCCCCAGCTGCCTAGAGCCAGCCTGAGGCACAGGCAAGCCTCAGTGGCAGCTGCCCAGGGCCACCCGAGGCTCAGGTAACCAGCACCAGCCAAGGCTTGCGCTGCCAGCGGTGGCAGCAGCAGAGGTATGATGGAGTGTCACCTTCCCCTGATGGCCAGGTCACCTCCTGCTCCTGAAGGCTTCCGGATTGTGAGGGGCCAGGCCGGGCTGAGGCAGCCCCCCTCCAGTGCATGAATTTTCATGCAATGGACCTCTAGTCTTAAATAAGGTTTGAAAGTTAGAATTACTCCTTGAGTTATGGGTTTCAGAATGGATGTTTTGTTAGCAGGCTTCAAAATAACATCAATCTAAAAAAAAATAAAAGAAGAAAACAACATGAGTCTTATTATACATCTCTATCAGTACTCTTGAATGACCCAGGTGCATTGTCAGTGAGTAGTAATATTTGAAAGGAGTCTTATTTTCTGAGCAGAGGTCTCACCAGTTGACTTAAAAGTTTGAGTCAACCATGTTGTAAACATGTGCTGTTAGTTACCCAGGCTTGCTGTGTTCCATTGATAGAACACAGGCAGAGTAGATTTTACCTAATTCTTAAGAATCCTAGTATTTTTAGAACAGTAAATGAGCATTGGCTTCTACTTAGGTAACCAGCTGCATTAACACCTAACAAGGGAGTCAGCTTGTCATTTGAAGCTTTGAAGTCAGGCATTGACGTTTCCTTTCTAGCTATGAACGTTTCAGATGTCATCTTCCAATATAAGGCTGTTTTATCTTCATTGAAAATCAGTTTAGTGTAACAACCTTCATTAGCTAAATATTCTAGATATCTTCCTCCAACTCTATTTCTTTTTTGTTGTTTTCTGCTGCAACTTTTACATCAGCACTCGATGTTCACCTTGTATTTTTATATTATGGAGACAACTTTCCTTCAACCTAATGGGCCATCCTGTGCTAGCTTCAAACTTTTCTTCTGTAGCTTCCTCACGTTTCTCAGTTTTCATAGAATTGAAGCGTGTCAGTCATTGCTGTGGATTAGGCTTGGGTTAAGGGAATGTTATGGCTGGTTTGTTCTATCTAGACCACTATAATTTTCTCCATGTTGGCAAAAAGGCTGTTTCACTTTCTTATTTGTGTGTTCACTGCAGTGAAGTTTTATTTCCTTGAAGAACTTTTCCTTTACATTCATAACTTGATTAACTGTTTGGTACAAAAGGCCTAGCTTTTGGCCTATATAGGCTTTTTTGACATGCCTTACTCACTAAGCTTAATCATTTCTAGCTTTTGATTTACAGTGAGAACTGTTTTTGACTCTTTTCAGTTGAACACTTAGAGGCCCTTGTAGGTTTATTAATTGGCCAAATCTCATTGAGTAGGGAGTTCTAGCGAGAGGGAGAGAGTGGGCGTTGTTGGTGGAGGAGTGACATTTTAAAAAAAGATATTTATTGATTTTTAGAAAGAGAGAAGTGAGAGGGGCAGAGAAAGAGAGAAAAACGGCGATATGAAAGCAAAACATTTGTTGGCTGCCTCCTGTACACTCCGGGATTGAGCCTGCAACCTGGGCATGAACCATGACCCCAAATCAAACTGGCAACCTTTCAGTGCATGGGATGATGCCCAAGCAACTGAATCACACCAGCTAGGGCACATGTGACATTTATTGAATAAGTTAGCCCATTTATATGCAGTTTGTGGTATACCACAACAATTACAATTGTAATATAAAAGGTTACTGATCACAGATCATCATAATAAATATAATAATACTGGAAAGGTTTGAAATACTGCAAGAATTACCAAACTGTGATATGGAGACACGTGAAGTGGTCAAATGATGTTGGAAAATGGTGCTGATGGACTTGCTTGACACAGGGTTGCCACAAATACTTTTACAAATGCAGTGCCTACAAGGTGCAGTTAAATGAAGGTCAGTAAAACAAGTAAGCCTGTATTTACTCCTTCAGTAACCTAATATCCTATCTTAATAAAATCATAATATGCAAATCGACTGAACAGTGGGATGATGGTGGAACAACTGGTCGCTATGATGTGCACTGACCACCAGGAGGCAGATACTCAATGCAAGAGCTGCCCCAAGATGGTCACTGCACTCACAAAGGGGGAGCTCCGCACAGCCAGAAGCCGGGCTCATGGCTGGTGAGCATCTCTCCCACCTCCACTGCAGGTGGGTGGTAAGGAACTAGGGTCCTGGACTGCAAGAGGGATGTCTGTCTGACTGCTGGTAGGCGGATATCTTCCCAGGGATCCTGGATTGTGAGAGGGCTCAGGCCAGGCTGAGGGATCCCCATTCCCCCCAGTGTACCAGTTGCATACTACGGGCCTCCAGTATACATTCTAAGCTTCTCAGCACGGTATTCAAAGGCATTCCTTTTTTTTTTTTTTTTTTTTCTTTTAATATATTTTATTGATTTTTTATTTATTTATTTATTTATTTATTTATTTTTTTTTTAACAAGAGAGGAAGGGAGAGGGATAGAGAGTCAGAAACATCAATGAGAGAGAAACATCCATCAGCCGCCTTCTGCACACTCCCTACTGGGTATGTGCCCGCAACCAAGGTACATGCCCTTGACCAGAATCAAACCTGGGATCCTTGAGTCTGCAGGCCGACACTCTATCCACTGAGCCAAACCAGTTAGGGCAGTGGTAGTCAACAGAGCCAAATATCAACAGTACAACAATTGAAATTTCTTTTAAGAGCCAGATTTTTTAAACTTCTTCTAATGCCACTTCTTCAAAATAGATTCACCCAGGCTATAGTATTTTGTGGAAGAGCCACACTCAAGGGGCCAAAGAGCCGCATGTGGCTCGCGAGCCACGGTTTGCTGACCATGGAATTAGGGCATAGCATTATTCTTTTACCATTCTCATTCAGGAGTTTTTTCTCTGTGTAATCACTGTATTAATATCTACTTAGTACTACTTTAAAATCTTGTTTGATATAGTTAGCTGTTTGCACTGAGAATTGACTTTCTAGCCTATATTTGTGGAGAAAATTGATAACTATTGCATTTCCATTCTCTTTTGGCCATCTTACTGTTCTCACATACTATGTAATTGGTGATGAATTCCGTATTTTCTGGCGTATAAGACGACCCCCTAATTTTACAGTTAAAACATAGGTTTAGGCCTATATTCGCTGTAAGACTACCCCCCCACTTCCGAGGCAACACCAGTTCTTTTTTTAATAGACCGCCTCTCTGACTCTGGCCAATCTGAGCAGGCTTTTTACTACAATAGAACACAGTGTAGCTTCGGGTACAGAACATGTACACGGTTGTTCTGCTGTTTGGTTGATTTGCATATTATCCTTTTATTATACTATATTCATTTCTATTTTTTTATCCTCATACCTTTCAAAAATCTACATATATAGAATTTATTAGTCGTTTAAGTGTACTGTTTTTTAAATTACCACATTTTTCACATAGTATGAATAGTGGACTTCAAAAGCAACTTGAGTTTATGGATTAAATTTTTAAGTCAATTAGAAACTATTTCTGTACTTAGTCTTCCTCATGAAGATTGACATGCATTCTTAGTAAATTTTTACCAAACCTAGTTAAGTTACAACCTGGCAATAGGGGACTTTGTGTCTGAAAGTCACTTTTGATTAAAACTTAATACCTTCTATAATTTAACTTTTAACTTTCTGACTTTTCCTACAGTAAATCCTTTGTTCTAGCATATAGAAATTGTATATTTGTCTACCAGTGCTACATTCTTGTCTTATACAAATTAGTTACTTCAGTAAAAAAAAACCAAAAAAAAAACCACCTTTCATATTATTCTTTCTGCATGCAGTATCTTCTTTGAGCAGTTTTAATATCTCTGACCTGAACTTTTAATTTGGCATTAACCATGCACTACTCTTTGAGAACTTTGGTTTTCTAAAACTTTAAAATATTGTTTTCGTGTTTATTTTTCCATGTTTATTTCCTTTACTTCGTCTTCTCCCATTGGATTCGAATATTGTTTAGCAGAAAATTTCATTGTGAAGCAACTTTTCTTTAGAAACTCATTTTCTTAATGCTCTTAAGAGAATTGGCTGGTTAAGTTAACATACTGTGAAATTCTTCAGATATTTACTGATATTATTTTCAGAGGGTTCTGTGTATTTGTATTTGAAATATTAGAAATCTGAAATGTTATTTAATGGTAAACCGCATTAGCTTAGGAAATTTAGAGGGAAACATTGTTTCCCTCTAAATTTAACCTTTAGTATTAAATGTGTTGATTAAATATAGCAGTTATGCCTGTTAACAAGACAGATGACTTTCAAAGATGGAACAATACAGAGTTTTTGATGTTATGAAGGTAAAGAATGTTTCTTAAGGTGTTTGTTTGTTTTTTTCCTTATTTCTGATATCTCCATACTAGGCAAGAATGTAATTGTGTTCTAGGTTAGTAACTTTTAAAAATCTGTTTTAGTTATTACAGTGTTAGGAGTACCTTAGATTTTTGAAATAAGGTTCCCTGATCATGTTAAGTAGTGATGTTTTGTCAGAAAATAGGAAAGTTTATTGTAGTACCTATTTGTATGTAGCACTATGACAAAGGATGTCAAAACAAACTTTCTCCTGAGCGTTAGAAGTTTGTTATTTTATAATTCTTTAAATTGCCGTACTATCATTATGTTCTTCACTGCCATGTACTCACAGTTTTAAAAAAGCCATTTTACCTTAGGAATAATCTTGAGCTCTAGCCTGTTGCTCTGTGGTTAGAGCATTGGCCCACAGACTTGAAAGGTCATGGGTTCATTTCTAGTCAAGGGCACATACCTTGGTTGCTGTCTCAATCCCAATCCCCTGGTCAGTGGGTATGGGAGGCAACCAATTGATGTGTCTTTCTCACATCTGTTTCTTTCTCTCTCCCCCTCCCTTCCATTCTCTCTAAAAAGTAATGAGAAAATTATCCTCAGATGAGGATTAAAAGCAACAACAATAAAACCTTGAAGCAATAAATATTTATTTTATGAAATCACTTTTGAATACATCCTTTTAACCCTTTGCACTCCACTGTCCCCTCTCAGGGGACATCGGAATTCTAGCATATCACTCGGATGTCCCCTTTCAGGGGGGAGATTGCAGTTAATTAGTGATTACGGGGAATTGAGTTAATTCAGCGCACGATTCCACCGCAAAGTAGCGTCGAGTAGCTGGTAGCCAATGTCCAGAATGGTTCGGAGTGCAAAGGGTTAATAGTGTGTATGACAAAATGGGTATTACACATAAAGTATTTCTGTGTATTTTAGATGTCAGGTAATGATACCTTTTTTCCCTCATGAAATGTCTTTTTTACTAGAAAAATATAACTGACAGACACATTACACTGATCAAATTTAGATATTGGGCAAAAGTTCTTGGAAGTAATAAAAGTGAGCCTGTCACTTTAAGGAAAATGATTAGTGGTTATTTTTTTGCCAATGATAAAAGTAAGTTTTCAAGTACAAATTAGAATTTTGGAAGTTTATTTGCTTGGGCTTAAAAGCTTTCCAGAACTTAAAAACTTTTCTGGCCAAAACCGGTTTTGCTCAGTGGATAGAGCGTCGGTCTGTGTACTGAAAGGTCGCGGGTTTGATTCCCGTCAAGGGCATGTACGTTGGTTGCGGGCACATTCCTGGTGGGGGGTGTGCAGGAGGCGGCTGGTCGGTGTTGCTCTCTCATGGACGTTTCTGGCTCTCTATCTCTCTCCCTTCCTCTCTGTAAAAAATCAATAAAATATATATATTTTTAAAAATCTAAGAACAGCTGATATAGATCCTCTGCCTAAGTCAAAGGTTTCACAGTTTAACCTTACATCCTTCTCCTACCTGACCCTCATCCCACAAATTAAATAGAAAAGAATACTACGATTTCTGTAAAAAATTTAGATTGCATGGTAATAATATATTTCAAAATTCTTTTACAATTGTAATTTTCTCCTTTCGTTATACAGTGGGCTTATATAACCCCATTGAATTTATTTAGGGTTGCACTGAATTTACTATCGTTGATATTTACGTTAAAAATATTTTCTCTCCCTTTTTTCTACTGTTTATTTCTCTTTTCACTTTCCCTTTCTCCTTTCATTCCTCCCTTCATTTCTGTTTGTATTTGTTTTCTAGGTGGAGTCTTTCATTTTGGATCAGGATGACTTGGAAAATCCAATGCTGGAAACAGCTTCCAAATTGCTTTTGTCAGGTACTGCTGATGGTGCAGACCTCAGGACAGTAGATCCAGAGACACAAGCTAGACTGGAAGCTCTACTAGAAGCTGCAGGTAAGTCCGCAAAGTCCGCATATGTAATAAGTTTACCTAATTAAAGTTACAATAAGTCAAAAAAAAATTCTGTCATTATCAATGCATGACCTTGGATATTTAGTATAATACTGTTCATAAAGGTTAACGTATTACTTTTTAGAGAATTACATGGAACATTTCATTAAAGAATAGTTTTATTACCAGAGTAAAATATAACGTTGTTGTCAACCTTTTTATAAAAAGGGACTTCTTATACAGTCGATTTTCATTAGTCCTGAATTCCATATTTGTGAATTTGCCTACTTGATAAAATGTATTTGTACCCCGAAATTAGTACTCACAGCACTTTCTCAGTCTTTCATAGAAATGCACAGAATGGTGAAAATTTTGAGTCGTCCTACACACATGTTCCCCGCTGAGGTGGAATAAGGTGATGTTCTGCCTTCTTGTTTCAGCTTTCATACTGTAAACAAGTGTCCTTTTCACAGTCAACTTAGTGCCATGTTTTTCAAATTTGTGTACTTTTTGTTGCTAATTTCACTGTTTAAAATAGCCCCAAAGTATAATGCTGAAATGCTGCCTAGTGTTTCTAAGTGTGAGAAGGCTGTGATGTGCCTTAAGAAAAATACATGTTAGATAAGCTTCTTTCATGCATGAGTTATTAGTCATGAGTTTAATGTTAAAAGAATCAACTAAATATTAAATAAGGTAGTCTTTAAACAAAATCACACATACAACAAAAAATATATTGATTCGTTAATGCAAATGTTGTGATCAGAGGCTTGAAGGAACCTAATCCTGTTTTCCTGAAAAAGCTGTAGTTCAGTATTCATAAATTCAGGGTTCCCAGCAACTCTATAGAACACAAATACCATGAATAACGAGAATCGACTGTATATAATTCCCCCCACTTCTTTTTTTTTTTGTCAGAGACTGTCTCTTAGAACCCTGTAAAGTGAATTATTATTTTTGTAAAGTGGATCATCATTATATTGTTCCTATAGGAGATTACATGACATAATAAAAGATTTAGCTGTGTGTGTGTGTGTGTGTGTGTGTGTGTGTGTGTGTGTTAATGATAAGGGAGCAGTAACTCTTGATTATCTAAATAAAGTACTGTGTTCATCGGTTGAGAACCTCGCTGTGCTATATATTGTACATGCAATGCATGTAAATTGTATCCTGGGTAAAATTCTAGAATGCATACCCTGGTATTAAAAGTTTCTTAGCCAGATACAGATAAAAACATAGTAGGGGTGCATGGAAGGCCCTGTCCTTGAGTATAGACAACTCTTTGTTACAGTATAGTAGAGATATAATTTAGCATTTGCCAGAAATTGATGTTGCTGTAGAAGTCTGTGTGAGGGAAATGGGGATTGTAAAATAATTTGAAAACATGTCATAAGAGGAACAGGGATTGTTTCTCCTGAAGATGAGAAAACTCAGGTCGAATACAAAAGGGATGTTTGTTTTCTGGGCTCCAAGAGGCTAAATCAGGTACAAAGATGTTGCTACATGAAAGTTGATTATAGCCAAAAGGAGTTACTTTTGGAGGTAGAGTACCATTTTATTTTACTTATAGAAGGTAACAAGCTAGCCTGCCCCCTCCCTCTCTTTCTTTCTTTCTTTCTTTCTCTCACTTATCCTTTTCCTTCCTCATATATGTCCTTCCCTTTTAAATGAAAAATTTCATATACAAAGCCAGAAAGAATAGCATAGTAAATCGTTGACATATCCATCATCCAGCTTCAACAGCCATCAATGTATGGAAACAATTTAAAATATATTTTTATTGATTTCAGAGAATAAGAGACAGATAGAAACATCAATGATGAGGGGAAATCATTGATTGGCTGCCTCAGGCACACCCCTACTAGTGATCAGGACCATAACCTGGACATGTTCCCTGACCAGGAATCAAACCATGACCTCCTGGTTCATAGGTTGACACTCACCTACTTGGTTTCATCTTTACATATTACCACCTTGCTGACTACCCACCCCACATGTTAATTTAAAGCAAATCTAAGCATCATATTATTTCATATGTAAATAATTCAGTATGTATTTCTAAATTAAGAACTTTAAAAAAAGAGAAATAAGCCCGGCTGGCATGGATCAGTGGTTGAGTGTCGACCTATGAACCAGGAGATCATGTTTCAATTCCCTGTCAGGGCCCATGTCCAGGTTGTGGGCTCGATCCCCAGTGTGGGGCATGATTTGCTCTCATCATTGATGTTTCTGTCTCTCCCTTCTTCTCTGAAATCAATAAAAATATCTTAGAGAGAAATAAAACCATAATACCATTGCATATCTAAGGAAAAAAGTAATAGTAATTTCTTAATATTGCCAGATATCCTGTCAGTGTTCAGAAATTAATTTTTATGTTAATGAATTTGTTTGTGTGCCTTAGTCTTAACAGTTCCTTTTTTTTATTTTTTTTGTTTGTTTGTTTTTAATCCTCACTTGAGGATATTTTTTCTATCGACTTTTTTTTTTTTTAGAGAGAGAATGGAAAGTATGAGAGGAGGAGAAGAGAAACAGAAACATCGATATAAGAGAGGCATATTGATTGGCTGCCTCCTACACACTGCCTGACCAGGGCTGGCGATTGAATCCCCTTGACCAGAAATTAAACCTGCTGTTCATGGATCAACACTCATACCATTGAGTAACACCATCTAGGGGTTTTTATCCTACTTTTTTATTTTTTGATTTCAGAGAGGAAGGGAGAGGGGGAGAGAGAGAGCTAGAAACATCATTGATGGAAGAGAATCATTGATCAGCTGCCTCCTGCACGTCCCCCACTGTGGATTGAGCTGCACCCTAGGCATATGCCCTTGCCAAGAATTGAACTGTGACCTCCTGGTTCATAGATCGATGCTCAACCACTTAATCATGCAGGCTGGGCTCCTACTTATTTTTAAAGAAATAAGTCATTTGTCTCATTCTATGGATTTTCCCAGTTGTACTTCTGTGTGTGGTCATTTCCTGAATCAGAATTCAGATCCCGGTATTTGACCAGATTTCTGCTCATTTGGCAAGATAAGTCATTCCTGGTGTTTATATTTCCTTATATATCACATAGGTACTTTGGTTGTTTCTCTTTTAATGATGTTGAGATTTATTACAGTTTAGGCATCTTGAGAAAAGATGCTTGAGAAAAGTTTTTGAGACCTTGTCCAAAATGCCTTTGACACTATCTTCATAATTGATAGTTTGACTAGGCATAGGCGGCTAGTTTAAAAATCACTTTTTAAAAAACTTTTGAAGTTCTTGCTCCATTGTCTCCTAATCTTTGCTATTGCAGTTCAGAAGTTTGATGCCAAACTTATTTAGGATATTTTTCTAACTCTATTTTTCCTTACTCTTCCTTCTCCAAAGCAGTACAGGTTTTGGCATTTTAAGGTTTTGAACTTATTTTGAAAATTGTTTTTGCTATCTTTCACATTTAAGATTTCAAATGCCGGATGAATCCTGTGTTTTGTTTATGATTAGTAGCAATGCCATTGAAAGATAAATTTAAAGGTGTACATTAATATATTGTCAACTGGTGGGTTTTGCTATATATAGTTTATTATATATTATCATATATGTTTTATATGTAATATAACTGATTTTCTATTGGAGCATAACAATTTACAATAAACATAGCAATGTGACACAATGCCCATTTACTATCTTTTAGTTTCTGTAGATGAGCCATCAGGGCACACAGTGGGGCTAGATTGCCTTGTTCATTGTCTCATGGACTGAAATTAAGATGTCACCTGAGTTGACTGGGCAGTAGGAAAAGTCTGCTTCCAAGTTTATTGTTGTTGGTAACAGAATTCAGTTCTTTGGAGTTGTAGGACTTAGGTTCCAATTTCCTTATGGACTATTAGCTGGGGCTGCTCTCACTTCCTTGAGGTTGCCCACATTTTTTTTTTTCCTCTTGCATCCTCTATCTTTGACTTCTCTTGCTTTGCCCCTCTGACTTAACTTCCTTTTCTCCATTCTAATCAGCCAATCTCTTTATGGGTCATGGGATGAGGTCAGGCCTACCAAGATAATCCCTGTCTTCAGTTCTTCTGTGCCATATAACATAATCCTAACCCTAAAACCCTTCTGTGATGAGTAACCTGCACAAATAATGTTTGTTATTTCTGGATGTTTGTCTTTTGTTATTCTGAATTTTGAAAATATGGTACATTTAGATAGGATTTTGAGTATAATAAGTTGCAGTCCTAATTTGAAATAAATAAGTATTTAGATATAGGTATTTAGATATAGGTTATTATAGCCTATAATGTTTTATTAGTCCATTTTTGGTCACAAGTGATAGTAGCCCAACTAAACATCTGTAATAATAAAAGCATAATGTGCTAATTAGACCGGACAGCTGAACACCTTCCAGATATCCTTCTGGATGAAGCCAGAGTTGCGAGGGCCAAGCCTCTTGCAAGAATTTCATGCATTGGGCCTCTAATTCTTAAATAAAAATGTTTATTTACCAAAAGTAAAGGCTTGGTGCTGGCTTCTGGCACCATTAGTGTCAATGAGTCAAAATAACTTTATCAGAACTCTGTCTCCTTTCTTCTCTGTTATTTTCTTCTCTTTGTTGACTTATTTTTGGGGTAGTCTTCACTTGTGGTGCGAAAAGTGACCAAATAATTCAAGGTCCTCGTCTTAGCAATTTAACATCCTTTGAACATAGGTTGTTTAATTGTCTCAGTATAGCCAAACACCCATTTCTAGTACAGGAGAATCATGGAATTAAGCAGTTATAGGTCACTTGGAAGGAATAGAAAGATTATCAGAGAATTGGAGAAGAGTGTTTTTCTAAAAGATTCAGGGCTGACAACATATACTTACAATGTACCATTTGTATCTTATTTGATAACATATATTGAGTTAAATAACTTGAATTTTGCTTTATTTTTCCTTTTGGGTGCATTCATTTTGGTGTGACAATAATATATAGGAATAGGCAAATTATCTACGGCTGATGGTAAAGCCTTTGCAGATCCTGAAGTGCTTCGGAGGTTGACATCATCTGTTAGTTGTGCGTTGGATGAAGCTGCTGCTGCACTTACCCGTATGAGAGCTGAAAGCACAGCAAATGCAGTGCAGTCGGACAAGTAAGTACATTTTCATTGTAATCAATATAAAAACATTTTCTTAAAAATAATAAAGTAATTAACATTTATTTTGTTCCTGGAACTATACCAGACATTTTACATGTGTAACTTTGTTTATACTAACAAAAAGTCTTAATCGTGGGTTTTGTTTTTATACCCATTTTACCCACGAAAAGCTTAAGGGAAGTGAATAGCTTAAGTTTAAATAGGTGACAAGTGACAGAGCTGGGACACCAGTGTCTGCCTGTCTGCAAAGCTAACTTCTTAGCTGATACATTATAAAAGATATTTTGCTGATTTAGGTTTTCATTTCTTTTAATGTTTTGGTGACAAAGTAGTAAATGCTTTCTAATTAGTCATGCCATTTTCCAGTTCATGTACATAGTTATCTTGTAAAGGGCATGGTTTTTATTTGTTTGTTTTAAAAATGTACAAAAAATGTCATAAATCTAGTTCCAGTACTTGAATGTAACATTTACATTCAAGCACATTGTAGCATGTACATTTATTTTTGTATTATATGTCCTACAATTCCTTGTATATAATATAGTAAAGGCTCATTCACTAAATTGGTTGTGACTTAGCTTTTTAAGTTTTTCTGATGGTGCTATGCAATAAAACTCACACTGTCTCATATATGAAAATAATTATGTATATAGTAGTGTGAAAAATTGATATAAACTCCAAAGAAATGGCTGGGGAGAAATCATTAATACATATTCCTTATTTCCTCAGAACCTTTTTTTTCCTTTCTTTAAAATGAAGCTATTTTGTTTATTTTAGCAGTTGCCTTTAAACAATTGAGAAAATGGGAATATTCTCTTTTGTATATATTGATATTTAGAGAATGAAAAATAGCATTTAAGAATTGGCTTTTGTATAATAGTTTAGTTTTTGTTTTTTAATATATTTTTATTGATTTCAGAGAGGAAAGAAGAGGGAGAGAGAGGTATAAACATCAGTGATGAGGGAGAATCATTGATTGGCTGCTTCACGCATGCCCCCTAACCTGAGATGGAGCCTGCAACCAAGGCATGTGCTCTGACCAGGAATCAAACTTCTGATCTCTTGGTTCAATAGGTCAGCGCTCAACCACTGAGCCATGCTGACTGGGCTGTATAATAGTTGTTTTAGGCATCTACTTTAAAGAATGTGAAAGAAGTTATATAGTATTACCAAGAGTATGAATTTGCTATTTCTCTTTGCTCAGTATTGCCTTTATTTATGTAATTTTTGTGTTCTTAGTAATTTACTTTACCATTCTTCTCATATATTCTTCTTTAGGTATCCTCAGATTCTGTTCCTTAGTTAACAGTTCAGTTTTTCTGGCCTACAATATTATTGATCTCCAGATATTTTATTTTTATTTATATATATATATTTTATTGATTTTTAGAGGGAGAGGAAGGGAAAGGCAGAGATAGAAACATTGATTAGCTGCCTCCTGCATGCCACTTACTGGAGATTGAGTCTGCAACCTGGCCATGTGCCCTGACCTGGAATAGAACCGGTGACCTCTTGATTCATGGGTCAATGCTCAACTACTGAGCCACTCCTGCCGGGCAATCTCTAGATATATTTTGATGTGGTGCCTGCTCAAACTAGCAAGAGAGAAAATGAGAAAATTATAAAACACCTTGAAGAGAAAATTAAAATACCTTAATGTTAATTCAAACTGGAAATAAAATAGAAAAAAATGTATAGATTTTTGGGGCATTGAAAATACTAGAAGTAATTAACAAAGCAGTTGAACATGTTTGTGACAGTCATATTTATTCAGCAAGGCATGAGAAATACAGTGGAATACAGTGAGTGCTCTATTACAGATTTTATATTAGGTAAGTGCAGTATCATGCCATATTTAGCAAACCCTTTGCCATGAGTTCTTAAATTCAGCTGTTACTAGAGTAATTCCTATAAGGTTGTTTTAAAGCTAGCATACATGTGGAAGTTGAATGAAAGTCTAAGTGGGAAGATAGAGGGTGGTGTGTGCCTGATGGGAGAGAATAAGAGACCACTTGAAAGAGAGAAAGGTAGGGTATGTTCTTATACAGAGAGTGTCTTGTGGGAATGATAAATTTAGAAAGAATAGAGAACACTGACAGTTTAGAAACAGTCAGTATCCTATAGAATGGAAGATAAGATAAGCTTACTAACTGCTGTTCAAGACTGACTTTGGTAAGGAAACAGTACAATTAACAAGTAGGTAAAATACTTAGTATGGCACACAATGAATGGTAAGAATTATGGGTCGGATAATTGAGTGGAAGTGCTAGGGCAGTGTTTGGCGTTGGAGGTCACATTGCATTTTTAATGGTCAGAGATCCTCACTTAAAAGGTGGCCTTTTAGTAAAAATCTGAAATAGTCAAGGGAGTAGATGAGCATGTCTGAGAGAGGTTCTCTTGGTAAAAGGAGCTTAATCAGCATTTTTTATAACAAGCAGAAAAGTCATTGTGGCTAAAGTAGAAAGAGCAAGAGTGAGTATAGTAAGTGATAAAACAAGAAGATAAAAAGGAAGAGTGTGAGATGTTATGGCTGGACAGATGTTGTATAAATTCTGGCCTTTATTGTGAGATTAGAGGCTATAACAAGCAGGAATGACATGATCTACTTTTCTTTAAACAAGATCTCTGGCTTTCTCATTCAAAAGAACCTAAAGGAGCTCAGGGCACATACCTGGGTTGCAGGTAGGGTTGGGGCACGTACAGTTACAGAAGGCAACTGATAGATTGATCTTTCTTTCTCTTGCATCAATGTTTCTCTCATTAAGTCTGCCTTCAGGTGACGATTTTTGAAAAAAGCAAATTCCAGTTCCTAAACAAAATGAAGTGTACTTATAAATTGTATTTTATTCATGTGATATTTTATAAAGTTATAAAATTTTGGTTTCTTTTTTTTTTAAAATATATTTTATTGTTTTTTTTACAGAAAGGAAGGGAGAGAGATAGAGAGCCAGAAATGTCGATGAGAGAGAAACATTGACCAGCTGCCTCCTGCACACCCCCCACCGGGGATGTGCCTGCAACCAGTGTACATGCCCTTGATTTAAGAATCAAACCTGGGACCTTTCAGTCCGCAGACCAACGCTCTACCACTGAGCCAAACCGGCTTCGGCAAAATTTTGGTTTCTTTATACTTACAGTAAATTGGACTTGATCTATAATAATAAAAGTGAAATATGCTAATTAGACCCGACAGCCGAACAATCTTCTGGATGAAGCCGCCGAGGCGTAGGCTGAGACAGAGGCGGTTAGGGGTGATCAGGCAGGCAGGCAAGCACTTAGGAGACAGCGGTCCCAGGTTGCAACAGGGATGTTCTGACTGCCAGTTTATCGGGCCTAAACTGGTAGTTGGACATCTCCTGAGGGGTCCTGGATTGCAAGAAAATGCAGGCCTGGTTGAGGGAACACCCTTCCCCTCCACCCCACCTCACCCCCCACCCCCCATGCATGAATTTCATGCACTAGGGCTCTAGTTTTTATATAACAGATAATATTTATAATGTTAAAAATTGAATTCAGTGACTTTTATATTGAGATTAAAAAACTCAATGAACTGAATTATTTTCAAGTTTTTTCCTATAGATCCTATTGAAATAATTATTCTTGCTTAACACTATGTACTAAGACTGTTCGGTGTTTTATAACATCATACCATGAATTGCAATATTCTTTCCCTAATAGCCGCAGCTTGGCAGAAGCCTGTTCAGAAGGAGATGTGAATGCTGTGCGAAAGTTACTCATTGAAGGGCGGAGTGTAAATGAACACACTGAGGAAGGGGAGAGCCTCCTTTGTTTGGCTTGTTCTGCTGGATACTATGAGCTTGCACAGGTTTGTATTATCAAAATAAAGCTCATGAGTTTTTAAATTTTGTTTTGTTTTTAATCTGGCCTGCTTAGTAGGGAAATAATAAAGGCACACAATATGATTGTTTCAACCAATAGTTTTCTTAGCTACATTTTGTGTTTATTGGCTCTTCTATTTAAGTACGATTGTACAGGTGAAACATGTTCAGATTTTTTAATGAAATTATTTTCTAAACTTTCTTTTCCCATAAGGTTTTGTTGGCGATGCATGCAAATGTGGAAGATAGGGGAATCAAAGGTGACATTACGCCTTTAATGGCTGCTGCTAATGGAGGACATGTCAAAATTGTGAAGTTGTTGCTAGCTCATAAAGCCGACGTCAATGCACAGTCTTCAACAGGTTATGTGTATTTTTTAGTTTTGTTAAATTTCAATACCCTTTGGTAATATTACTTAACATGAACGTCATCATTAGTGATACTTTTGCAATTCTCTTATAAACACTGCATGTTTGCATAAGTCTGTGCACTTGAGGTAAAGTATATATACTATGTTTTGAATATATACAAAATGGCTTTTGTATATAAGGGCAGTTACTTGGCCTTTTAAGGTTCTTTAAAATTAAACACTGGCCCAGTTAGAAGGGGCTCTCTCTTAGAAAAGGAGAGGTGTGAGCTCTGACTTGCAAACCCAGGTTTCCTATTTTGCGGGAAGAAGGTAAGAGAAGATATGGAGGTACCGAATAAAAGGCAGGTCTTTTCCATTGCCTACTCTTACTAAATTGTGGTCTATAGAAAAAGAGAGTATATGAAAACATTGTGCCCCAGAAGGGGCAAAATTTTAGTCTAAATTTTTTTCTTTTTAAATTTGGACATAAATGAAATTGTATAAAAGTTCTGAAATCATATCAAAATATATTTCATGCATTTTTTTCCATGTAAGATTTTCAAAACTTAAATACTAAATAATTTTTAAGATATGCAGATTCTGGTTTGAAGGGATTTTAGAAATTCTTATTTTACCCAGAAAGTTGTTTGTTTTTTGTTTTTTCTTTTTTTTCTATCCCTCCTCCTCCCATAATATGGGAGAAAGAATGTTTTTTAAATTACTTGAACTTTCATCAATTAACTGATGAAATTGTAGAGAAAAGAAATATGTATGATTAAAAGAATGGTATGAGGTGTGTCTATAGATAATGAATAATTACAATCCCAGAAAATAAAGCTTGTGAAACATTTCTCTGATTAAAGTTAGGATGGACATAACCTATTTCTTATCTGAAAAGTTAGTTTCAGAATTGCTCAGTTTTTTTATAACTCTACAATCATGGTAGAGTGTATCTGATTTTCCACATGTATTTGACCCTGAATTTAAATCCAAAGAGTAGAAAGTTGATTTCAGTAAGATAAAATGCAGTAAGGAACAGAGTTATATACAAGTATATTATCTAAATTTACACTGAGTGGCCAGATTATTATGCATTCAGAGATCATAATAATCTGGTTACTCAGTGTATAAAAACTATAGTCTCCCATTTCAGGTTTTTTTTTTTTCTTATGCTTAATTAGATTCTGTTTTTAGTATTTTATGTTAATGTCTTTTTGTTTTTCTTCACTAAAATAGGCAACACAGCACTTACATATGCTTGTGCTGGAGGCTATGTAGATGTTGTAAAGGTGCTCTTGGAATCCGGTGCTAGTATTGAGGACCACAATGAAAATGGTCACACTCCTCTTATGGAAGCTGGAAGTGCTGGACATGTGGAAGTAGCCAGATTGCTGCTAGAAAATGGGGCTGGCATTAATACGCATTCCAATGAATTTAAAGAGAGTGCCCTTACATTAGCTTGTTATAAAGGTACAGTATATTTAAAAAAAAATTTTTTTAAAGTTTCAAATGTAAAAGTTTTTTTAAATTAAAAAGTAAAATTAAAACGTAATGGAGTATAGCATGTAAGTCTTTTGAAGTAAAAGTCTAATAAGTAAACTTTTAAAAAAAATATATAGACTTAGCATTATCAATAAAGAATGACTATTCCAGTTATTTTATCAGAAAGTTATTTAACTTTAATATGCACTTTTAAATAGTGTTGCATGTTAGAATATTTTCCCTGGTTCAAACAAAAGAATTCTACTGAAACCAGAAACATTCAGTCTGTGAGTTTAAAAGAAAACATAATAAAAGCCAGAATGACCTAACAACAAGGTACTTAAGGTATTTCTTTTGATACCAAGAAGAAAAGAGAAAAATTGAAGAAAAGGAGGAGATATGAGAAGATGAATGAAAAGTGGTATGAAGGGAATTTGAATTAAAAAGAACAATTTTAGTGGGGCAGGTAGGGATCACAGAAGGAAAAAAAAAAATTTAAGAGTATCATTTAGTAAAGTCAGAAGTAGGAGCTGGTTGAGATTGAGAATGGTTCGCCATATATAGCTGTTATAAAGGAGATACATAATATTTTAAGTGATGTAAACCAATTGAAAAATATTGATATTACAGAAAAATACTCTTGGGATAGCAACACAATTGTTTGAAAAAATGCTTTAGTCTTCAGCTAGCATATGCTCTAGATTCTGCATTCTAAAAAGATAGCCCACGGAATCAGATGTTTTTTCATACTTCACCTTTATGTCAGATAAATGCCTATAAATTAAGGAACTTTAAAAAAGCAAATTACCTGAAATTGGAGTCTGCATAGCCATTCAATTCATTGCTCCATATAGCTATGCCATGTTTATTTCATAAAATAAGTGATGAATTATTGACTGAGGCATCAAGAAAAAGCTCTTGCAAGGTGAAAAAGTTTTAAGGAGCTGCTTCCAGTGGCTGAATCTTCACTTACCCAAGCATTCGAGTGAACACCTCCTTAAATTTTGTACTTGGGACTTTGTTGCCTCACCCTACTCCTGGCCCTGGTGTTTTGTTTTTCTATTTCAGAGTGCCCAAGATTGTATGAATTCTTCTGGAAAAATTTTCTTTGAAATATGGTTAAGATAATGCTTAATAATGCTACATAAATGACTAAAATAGAAATTAAATATGAAAATATGGTCTATCTAAAGTGTTTTTGATTATCTGATGGTAACAAATTTTCAGATATAGGGTAATTAGGAAGCACATTAGTTCTGTTAGGTATTAGGCAGAGGCCATTCTTCTGGGAGAAGAAAATTTAAGCAGGCTGGTTGGGTGGCTCGCTGCCTTTTTCCCAAATACTTTTTGAACCTGGTTGCGTTGTACAACTAAGTCCCAGCTAGCCAGAACATTGAAATCGGCTGTATATAACCACTCTTTCCTCTCTCCTTTGCTTGTAGCCCCACCCTGCTTTCCAAAAGGGGCACCTGTAGTTGAGGCTTACAGGCTTTAAATAGAAGCTGGATGTAGAGGGTTCATGATCCAAGAACCCTTTTTCTTTCCTCTATTTCTGGTGAGGTCTCTTAGGCCACAGATTGACAATGAGGAGATGGAGATGGGATAGAACTCAGGCTGAGGCTGAATATTGATGTGTATATTTGGGAAGGGAGAATGACAGAGAAAAGATAGTAAAAACAAGATGTGGCAGATACTGCACTTACCAAAGTCAGTTTTGTTTAAATTGTTTATCTGTGGTTCTATCATCCACTGCTCTCTAGTTCGAGTTGATTGAAAATTGACTGAAGCTCATTCCAAATAATTTTAGTGGGAAATTATTAATTTTTCTATTTATTATACCTGAAGTCGTTTCTAAAATTTGTCTTTATAACTACTTATATGTTGTCTTTATCTGAACTGAAGCATATGGTTTATTTGAGACTACATAAATATGTGCACGTGTGTGGGAACAGTATATTAAATCTAAATAAATGAAGAGCACTCACTGGCCAGTTTGCCTTAGTGGATAGAGCTTTGGCCTGGGGACTGAAGGGTCCCAGGTTCTATTACTGTCAAGGACACACAACTCAGTTGCAGGCTTGATCCACCCAGGATGGGTGCAGGAGGCAACCGGTCGATGTGTCTCTCATATAGATGTTTCTCTCTCTGCCTTCTACTCTCTCTAACCCTCCCTTCTCTCTCTCAAAAAAAAAAAAAGAGGAAAAATATCCTAGGGTGAGGATTAACAAAAATAATGAATGAATGAATAAATATTCAATAATGTATGCACTTCTCAATGTATATGCAGGTTGTTCCTATAAAGTTTTAGTTATTTAAGTTTAAAACACATTTCCTCATAAAAATAACTTAAAGGATTATAATCACCCTAGGCTGCTGGTTCATGATAGTTAATTTATTCCACACCATAAATAAAATAACTATAGCTGGGAATGGGGGGATGAGGACAATAATGTGATACCATAATCAATAAAGAAATTTTTTTTAAAAAATTAAAAAAATAAAATAAAATAACTATAGCATGCTCTTAAAGGGGTGTTGGATTTTAATGGCATCTTTGACCATTTGCTTCAAGGATGCTAGTAGCAATAGTTGTAGGGCAATGGGGGAAGGAGTAGAACACCAAAGATCATTGGTATAAGTTGTATTCAGCTGTTGAGGATAATTTGTAGCTAACTTGAGTATTATTCGTAAAAATGTATTGCTACAATTTAAATAAAACTTATTAAAATATTATAATTTGTCATACATTTTTTGGAATAAGATTTTTAAGTTATCTTAATACACTTTTGGTCTAGGACACCTAGAGATGGTGCGATTTCTTTTGGAAGCAGGCGCAGATCAAGAGCATAAAACAGATGAAATGCACACTGCTCTAATGGAGGCTTGCATGGTAAGATTGGTGAAATACATGAAATGTATTTATATATATGTTATATAAATAATATATACTGTACATTGAGTGTCTTTTCCTTGGGCTCAAAAATTCTGTTTATTATAGACTTATTATATTATGGAACAGAACCTCAGCTGCCTTGAATTATCAGTAGTTTTCAGAGCCAGGTATACAACATTGACTTCTATTAAAAGTGCTTTCTGAAGCTTCACAGCATTACCTTAATTTTCTTAGGCTCACATAACCATACTGGTTTTATGTGCTTGGCACAAAAAGTGACTTTTTTTTTTTTTGTAGTTACTGCATTTATTTATTTATCTTTTAAATCTTTATTGATGAAAGTTTTATATATGTCCCTCCGCGCCCCCACATTGATCCCTTCTAGCCCACCCTCGCCCTAAGCCTTCACCACACTATTGTCTGTGTCCATGGTTATGCATATATGCATACAAGTTAAAAGTGACTTTTAAGAAGGTTGATCAAAGATATTAAAGAGGAGAATATAATTCAGAGTATACACATATTACTAAGCATAACATGTTCATGAAACCAGTAATTTTATTTATGAGAAATTTGAAATTAGACTAATATTTGTGTTACATTTTCCCCTCTCTGTTATGGTTTTTCTGGGACCTGAGTTCCTTTTGTAAGAACTGTTTTAGTGGGGATGGGTAATAATAGTACTCTTAAACTTCTATATCTTAGTCTATGATTTGTGGCACAGAAATAGATCAAAGTGACATATTGATGAGAAAAAAATGCCCAAGATAGATAAAGGCTTCAAATTAATTTGAAGTTTCTGTTCTCAACTCCCTTCAGAGAATGATTATTAAAAGGTTGTTAACTTTTAATTACTAATTTAAAAATATTAGGTAGCCATTTAAGACTTGAGTTATCTTTGTGTGTGTTTTTGCTGTTGTAGTTTTTATTGCCATGCCAGTGTTTGCTTTAGTGAATTATTCTTTTAAACAACAAAAGTTTTCTCCAAAGCTTTTGAAAACCTTTATAACCGTGGTTTTGAACTCTATATCCAGCCTTTTGTTCTCCTCCATCTCTTTCGTTTGAGATCTATTGTATTTCCTTGTCTCTGCATTTTGCTGCTTCCCAGAGTTGATAGGATCACTTTGTGTGTTTGGTGTCCTATATGGCCCAGTGGGTCAGCTCCCCAGTTACCTGAGGTAGACACTGCTGGTGCTCCCCTTTGTGTACTGCGTGTACAGCCTTGTTGTAGTTAAGTCTTGATTGTTGTTGGTATCACTGGGAGGAATTGACCTCCAGGCCAAATGGATTTGAGTATCAGCTGTGTCTACTCCGGGATACCTTCTGTATTGGAGACAGTCTTATAGGATCAGAATTGCAAAATTGCAAAAGCCTCTGTGCTCAGTTTGGATGGGGCAGACTCTCAGGGCTGAGCTGACAGTCTTGGCTTCCCGTCAGCCCTGCTCTTGTGCACGTGCCTCAGACATCTGCCTTCTGCGGCTCCCCTGAGTGTCCACCTGACTATCTAGATTCCCTGTGCAAGAACGTGGGTGCCCCAGAGGCTCTCCCGGAATTGGGTTGGGTCTCTGTAGTCTGGAGCTTCTGACTCCTATGGAGAGGCAGCAGCAACTTCCGCCGTCAGACCTCTCTGCGCACACTTACTCCCTCGCTACTAGACCCTGCCCACTACGGCTCCTGCTCCCCCATCTCCCAGTCTCTGAATCTCCGGGTGCCTTTCTCTACAGTCCAGACTCCACCTGTGTGAGCCTGGGCCCAGGGCTGGGGTTCAGTGCAATCTGGGGCTTCCTTTCCCCTCCCGCCAGCCAGGCACTCGGCCTGCCCTTCCTCTCTGTGCACGAGTGTCTCCCTACCTCAGCACTTTGCAGCTCCCCTGATCTATGAGCCTTTTTCTTTCTTTCTGGCTGTAGATTTCTCACTCTGCCAGCTTTCCTGTGTTTTTAGATTATGTCTGTTCTGTCTTTTAGTTGTTTTGAAATTGTTGTGCGAGGCGGCAACTTAGGTGCTTACCTAGGCTGCCATCTTGGTTTCTCTTCTCCAAAGCTTTTGAGTTCCTTATTTTCTATGATGAAAAATAATACCTTTCTCTGGGGTGTTATGAAGATTAAATAAGATAATATGTGTAAAATATCAATAATATCCTCATGATAAGGAACTTAAAACATGTGCCACTCCCACTAGAGAAACAACCCAAAATAGATTAAGAAATTAAAATGGACTGTTCTATAGATCTAACCAGTAGGCACTGGAAGTGTTATAAGTAGGTGAAAGATATTAGTAGGGGTCAAGCAATGTAGGACTTGACTATGGAGGGAGAAAATTCTGAGCTGGAGGAACACCAAAGTAACTTTAGTAATAAGACATTAAAGTGGTATCATATGACAAACACAGAGGCAAAAATGAGTATGACGTTAAAAAAAAAAGATGAAATGCCTCTGAGGTAATACATAGAAGGTAAAAGTATATCAAAGGAAACAAAAATAATGGAAAGAGGAACCTTGGAGTTGCTAATAGTTAGGAAACCTATGGTAAAGGGGATAGAAGATAATCAGAGAGCACTTCTTTTTTTTCTTAATTTTTTTTGGCATTTGAATGTTGAACAACAAAGAAAGTACCAAATGCATATTGTGTTTTCTTTCCCCTAACACATGCACAATTCTCCCACTCCTAACAGTATTGCATTTTTCTTTACCTAAAGATTGCTTGTTCTTAAGGTTTCTACAAAAAATCAAACTTTCACTTTCTATTCTTTATTCTTTTAGCATTCAAGTTTATACCATGCAGTGTTGATATTATCTTATAGTAGACTCTTGTTTCATGTGCTTACTGGTTTTTTCCCCCTAATGGTTAATAAACTTTGATTGAATGCATCATTTTCCTGCATATTTTATATCCTCAATTTCTGTTTTCAACTCTATATTGAAGAAATATAGATAGGTCTTAATAATACTTGCTTACTCAACTGTTAAGTGTATTTTAATTTTTATTTGAATGGAGATCAGTAAGTTTCATTTGTATAATAAAGAGAAATGTTCATATTTTTAAAGTTTCTTTAATGGTACTGATTTAATTTTTTAATTGCATTGTAATTAGGATGGCCATGTTGAAGTTGCTAGGTTACTTCTTGACAGTGGTGCCCAAGTGAACATGCCTGCAGATTCATTTGAGTCACCATTGACATTGGCTGCATGTGGTGGGCATGTGGAACTTGCGGCCTTACTTATTGAAAGAGGAGCTAGCCTGGAAGAGGTCAATGATGAAGGTTATACACCATTGATGGAAGCAGCTCGTGAAGGACATGAAGAAATGGTGGCATTACTGCTAGGCCAAGGTAACCATTCCAGTTAAGACCCTAAAGCATAAATGTGTAAAATGTAAATTATAATTTTATAAAATTAAATTAATTATTTCATCTTTCTAATAAATTTGAAATGAGGATTGTCACAAAAACAAATGATAAAATATTTGCTTTGAAAATGGCTTTTATACTATGCTCAACAAAATCAAATAGATTTTTTAAATAAACACTTTCAGAGTCATCAGGTGCTGTGTTTTTAAAAACAGAGAACTGGTTCTGGTCAGTGTGGCTCATTTGTTTGGAGCGGTGTCCTATACACCAAAAGGTCTCAGGTTTACTTCCTGGTTAGGGCACATACCCACTTTGCAGGTTCAATCCCTCAATAGGAGACAGCTAATCAGTGTTTCTCCTACACATGGATATTTCTCTCCTCTAAAATCAATAAAAACATGTCCTCAGGTGATTAAAAGAAATAAAAAAACCAAAACCCACAATAGAGAAGTGGAGGTGGGGTCCACTAATGAAAGAAAATTTCAAGCTTAATGTAAGAAAATTTCTCTTGGGGTAGGATATCTGTTAATATTTCATATATCTATTGTTTCATGAAACAGTATGAGAAATCCTGTCATAAAAATTAACTTGATAAAAATGCTAGAATGTGCATATACAAAGGTGTCGAAGAGCCCAATACACATGGAGTTCTCTTGGGAAAAATAAAAGTTACTTTATTGTATTAAGATACCTTAAGTTTAGACTCTACTGTTATGAATCGTAATGTAAATATCTGTGTTTTCCGATGGTCTTAGGCGCCCAGCTAGCAGTTCTCAACCTGTGGGCCGCACAGATATTTACATTACGATTCATTAACAGTAGCAAAATTACAGTTATGAAGTAGCAACGAAAATAATTTTATGGTTGGGGGTTACCATAACGAGGAACTGTAATACAGTTAAAGGGTTGTGGCATTAAAAAGTTGAGAACCACTGGTTTAGAGTAATCTCCCATCTCTATTCATACTTTTAGTCTAATTTTTATATCCATTTTAATAGTAAAGTTTTTTTTGGACAATTTAAGAGGAATGGCACATTATATTAAAATCTTTTTATTGAGAGGTAATATTGACTAGAAATTTAAAAATATGGTTTGAGCAGACTTTTTAGGTTTGAATCACAACTCCATTGCTGTCAATTTTGTTATTTAACCTTTGTCTTAATTTTGTCATCTTCAGAGTTTTTTTGAGGAGGAAAATATATATATATCATATAGTACCTGTTAAGTGTTAGCTGTAGTGATGTGGTAATAGTGATAATGTTAATGATAATGTTGTGACTTTGGACAAGTTAATAAACCTCAATTTTCTTAGGTGTAAAATGGAGCTAATAATATGTATAATGCTTTCAATACTGCACCTGATTTGTACCTTCTGGCTGAATAAAGCTTGCTTCAGCTATGTACAACAAATATCCACCAACAAATATCCACTAGTGGATATGGTTTTTGATAGTTTATTTTTAACTGCTTCTCAGAGTAAGGGAGAGGCACTTTATTATTTAGTAAAGTAACATATATTTACTTCACTTCTGAAGTATAGTTCATTAGGAAATATGTTTTGCTTATCTCTATAATAAGTTAATGACTTTCTTTAGGAGCAAATATCAATGCACAGACAGAAGAAACTCAAGAAACTGCCTTGACTCTGGCTTGCTGTGGAGGCTTTCTGGAAGTGGCAGATTTTCTAATTAAGGCAGGAGCTGATATAGAACTAGGGTGTTCTACCCCCTTAATGGAAGCTGCTCAAGAGGGTCATTTGGAGTTGGTTAAATACTTATTAGCAGCAGGTAGGCATTTTTGCATTTGGGAGGAGT
Organism: Pipistrellus kuhlii; assembly: GCF_014108245.1. Taxonomy (NCBI): domain Eukaryota; kingdom Metazoa; phylum Chordata; class Mammalia; order Chiroptera; family Vespertilionidae; genus Pipistrellus; species Pipistrellus kuhlii. The sequence continues at coordinate 157,191,264 of NW_023425404.1, forward strand.
TTTTTACGTGATTTATTTAAGTAAAAATGTTATAATGCAAATAATTTTTATGATCTTATGGTACACTAATGTGTGTGTGAAAAATGATGTGATAATATTTGTGAATATTCTGAATAAATATTACCTTACTGCTGTTTAAGGTATCTGCAACTTAAATTTCAAGCAGTGATTTTTTTTTTTTTTTCGTTTTGCTTGTAAAGATTCTGACAATATTCTCTGTTTTCTAGAAATGAATAAAGATACTTTGTCTAATTAGAGGCAATATGGCTTATCCAGAAGAAATTTCTGTGTCCTCATTTATATCTTATGATTGTTTTATTAAGTCTGTGCATTGTATAATACTGTTACAGGAGCTAATGTGCATGCAACAACAGCAACAGGGGATACAGCACTAACCTATGCCTGTGAAAATGGTCATACTGATGTAGCAGATGTGTTGCTTCAGGCAGGAGCAGATCTGGTAAGCTATGTTACATTTTAAATCCTAATATTTAAAACTAATACAAAAAATTAATTTAGAATTTTATGAATATAGACAAAAGGTATTTCTTTACTTTTGATTTTATGTTAGCTTTTTTACCATAATTATCTCATTTAGATACGTTTTTTTTCTTTCTACACCGTTTGGTGTCTATTAGTATTTCCTTGTTAGCAGGACTATATGATTTACTACCCCTCATTTCCCACACACACAAAAAAGGGAAAACCATGTGTTCGATATATTAGTACAAAATTATGTTCTCTTAGATATTTAGCTATTTCTAGAAGCGTTTCTGATTTTGTATAAAAAAGCAAATATGGTTTAGAGGTAATTCACTGAACTTAGGAAAATTAATTGTTCTTACACTACTCAAAGCATAATTAAATAAAAGAAACTTAAAAGATGTATATCTAATAAACAATATTTTTTCTCAAATAATTTTTAATTATTAAGAAGGATGAAAGCCATAGCTGGTTTGGCTCAGCGGATAGAGCACTAGCCTGTGTCACTGAACGGCCCCAGGTTCGATTCCAGTCAAGGGTACATGCCTGGGATACAGACTGGATTCACAGTAGGGCACATACAGGAGGTAGCCTATCAATGATTCTTTCTCATTGATGCTTCTATCTCTCCCTCTTCCTTCCTCTCTGAAATCAATAAATATATATATATATGTGTGTGTGTGTGTGTATTTGTTTTTTTAATAAGGATTAAATATTGAGTTCATAATTAAGATCATAAAGAGATGTAATAGGGAAATTACAGAGAGTAAACAAGGTCGGAAGAGCTAAAGATGTCATCTGAGATTATATTTGGGGCTGGGTAAATTAAGAAAGATATGGCAATGTGACAAAAGAGATATTCTAGTTGGAAGAAATAGTATAGGATGGGTATAGCTTTGGAGGTAGAGAAGTGTAAAGCAGATGTGCATGGTGAAAGTAACTAGTCTTCAATTTAGCCTATGAGAGGCTAGAAGTGATGCATGAAAAGGTGGTTTTGGTTTCAATTAAAATGAATGCTCTCATATGTTCTTGGGATTGATATTAACAAATAAATGAGTTTCCCTGAAGAATTTCTTAGTTCATCACAAATTCTCGTACAGGCTGAAATGGGTTCCTCCATAATTAGTTTTGCAAACTTCTCCTTGAAAGGAGGGAATTAAATTAGATTATTATTGTTTTCTCTTTCAGCTCTGCATGTGTTGGTAGAACTCTTAGAACACTTGTAATATTATATTTCAATTAGTTGTGTGTATATTACCGTATTTTTCGGACCATAAGACGCACTTTTTTCCCCCCAGAAGTGGGGGGAAAAAGTCCCTGCGTCTTATGGTCCAAATATAGCCTACACATATACTTTTAAAAAAAAGTTTTTTTTACTTGCCCGGCTCTGTGTGGTCTCTGTGTGCTTGCCCGGCTCTAAAATGGTTCTAAATGCTGCTGTTTACTTTACAGGGTTGATTACATGTGTCTATGAGTGTGATGTTGGGTTTTAATGCACATAAAATATTTTAGGACACTATTTGTTTCAGAATCTTTTTTTCTTCATTTCCCTTCTCTAAAAACTGGTGCGTCTTATGGTCCGGAGCGTCTTATGGTCCGAAAAATAAGGTGTTTTCTAATTAGTCTTTGAGCTTCTTCAGTTAGGAACTATATTTTTAATATTTAACACAGGGCTGTAGTGTAATATTGCTTAGTCCATTGCAATTGGAATAACCTAAAATATGGCTTAAGAGAAAACCCAAAAGTTGTTCAACAGATGTGAGTCTTAAAAATCCTATATAATAAAAAGGTAATAGGCAAATAAACTGAATGGTGAAACACCCTGTCACCATGATGTACACTGACCACTAGGGGGCAGATGTTCAACACAGTAGCTGCCTCCTAGTGGTCAGTGCACTCCCACAGGGGGAGTGCCACTCAGCCAGAAGCTGGGCTCAACGGTTGGCAAGCGCAGCTGCAGTCTCCTGCCTTCTTGACAGTTCTAAGGACCCCTCGGGATGTCTGACTGCCGTCAGGAGCAGGCCCAAACTGGCAGTCGGACATTCCCTGAGGGGTACCAGACTGCAAAAGGATGCAGGCCGGAATGAGGCATTCCCCCTGCCTCGCCCCCCAGTGCATGAATGTTGTGCACTGGGCCTCTAGTACATATATAATATACTTTATATTGTCATCATTGGTGTTTCTCACCTCTCCCTTCCTCTCTCTGAAATCAATAAAATCGTATTTAAAAATTAAAAAAAATATGTTATCAAAGGTATTTTTCTCAAACCTGTATATTCTAAGATCTGAAAATATTTCCTGTAGCAGTCTCAATTACACAGCAATCACAAGGATGCAATAGAGTCTCCATCCTTTTGAAATCTGGAAATCTCTAATAATATCTTATAATCAACTAGAGTCCCAGTACATGAAATTCGTACACTGGGATTGGGCCTAAACGGGCAGTTGGATATACCTCTCACAATCCAGGATTGTTAGCTCCCAACTGCTCACCTGCCTGCTTGATTGCCCCTAACTGCTTCTGCCTGCCAGCCTGATCACCCCCTAACCACTCCCCTTCACCCTGATCGATGCCTAACTGCCCTCCCCTGCCGACCTGGTCCCATCCCGTCCCGTCCCCCCCCATCCCCCCCAACTGCCCTCCCTTGCAGGCCTGGTCACCCTTAACTGTCCTTCCCTGTAGGCCTGATTGTGCACAATTGTCCTCCCCTGCTTTGCTAGGTCCCCCTAATTGCCCTCCTTTGCCCCTAACTGCCCTCCCTTGCCAGCCTACGCCTCTGCAAATGCTCTCCCCTGTGTCACCCTTAACTGCCCTCCCCTGCCAGCCTGGTCTCTTCCAACTGCCCTCCCCTGCAGGCCTGATCCCCCCAACTGGCCTCCCCTATAACCCTTGTTCCCCCCATCTACCCTCCCCTGACAGCCTGGTCCTTCCCCAACTACCCTCCCCTGATGGCCTGGTGTCTCCCCCCCCACAAAAAAAAAACTGTCTTCCGCTAAAGGGCTGGTTGCCCCCAGATGCCCTCCTCTATCAGCCTGGTTACCCCTAACTGCCCTCCCTTGCAGGACTGGTCCCTGCTAACTGCCCTCCCCTGCCAGCCATCTTGTGGCAGCCATCTTGTGGCAGCCATCTTGTGGCAGCCATCTTGTGGCAGCCATCTTGTGGCAGCCATCTTGTGTCCATATGGGGGTGGCCATCTTGTATCTTAGAGTGAAGATCAATTGCATATTACCGGTTTATTGTATAGGAAAGATGATTTTAGAATTAAGTTCCCTAGCCTTTTGTTTTTGTATAAGGTAAAGTAGAGATAATGGAAAACCAGAGAGAGATATACTTAACAGAAGTTCATACAGATAGGATAAAAACTTAATGAAACAAAAATCACTTGGAGTGGATGAGATTAATGCTAATAATGATCGTTTCTAGAGAGCTATGTTAGAGTGCCATTCACTGTTCAGGTTTCACAATTCTTTCTGTACAGAAAGAAGGAAAAATTACCCAGATGGATTTAAACGAGGACATCACAATCACTTGAATATATCTCTAGTTCTTAAATTATTTCCATAGGACTTGTTTCTAAATTTAGATTTATTAAATTGAAATATGTATTCCTTAATTTCCTTCAAAGAATGATGTTAAATATATTTAGATTCAGAAGTATCATGAGAAAGAATAATTGTTCACTAGCAAATATCAATTATGTGTTTTTTTAAATAGGAGCATGAATCTGAAGGTGGAAGAACTCCTTTAATGAAAGCTGCAAGAGCCGGTCATGTTTGTACTGTTCAGTTCTTAATTAGTAAAGGTAGGTTTGTGTAAAAATAGTTTTTGTTGTTTTTTAATCAAAGGTGTCTATCCCTGTACTCAGGTATTTAAAGATTGAGGAATAAAGGACATTTTTTTTGGTATGCTGAGATTATGTGAGTGGCTATTTGATAAACATCCTGCAATACATAGGACAGGTCCAAACTATGAATGATCATGCTGAGTATTACCTTTGTCAAGAAACACTTTTATAAAAATTAAAAATTTCTCTATGTAAAACTTTAAGGGTTTAGATAACTTTCTAGTAAAGTCTGTTCTGTTCATGTAATAATATTTCTTGAAATCTGGATTTTTAAATTTATGCCACTGATTAACTTGGTAAAAAAAAAAAAAGAGAGAGAGAGAGAAAGAGTGTATATAGAAAGGCTTTACACAGTTAAAAAGACAGTTTACCAAAATATACTAAAGAAATGCACAGTTTGTAATTGTTTATACATAAAGACAAAAAATCAGAAATATCTTGTGATTAAATTATTTGAACACTTACATACTTGTGATGGATGTCTATACCATAGTTTTTTCAAAAATAGAACTATTTACATATTCAGTATACTCTTTTCTTCTTTGCTTAATTGTAATTAATCCGACTTCAGCTTTTTTCTGGTATTTTATTTCCATTTTCCACATTGCTTAGCACAATGCTCCAAATCCAAGATGAATACTTGTTTTCATTCTCAGATATTCCCATTGGAAAAATTTATTATTACCTTTTATACCATGTTCATTCTCTACACACTTAGCTAGCCCAAGGTTTTTTATCCCCTTTTCTACTGAATAACTTAAAATGTAAATAAAATTTCATTTTTTAATTTTTAAAAATTGATTATGTTAGTAGTATGTTCTTTTATTATCTTCTACTGGCACATACTGAAGTGTTTAGAGGTGAAATCATATCACGTTTGTCTGGGATTTATTTTGGAACATTCAAGATGGCAAAGGAGAAATGACGTATATATGAAATGAGATTGGCCATTTATAATCATTGATGCTGGGTCATGGCTATGTGGGGCTTTATTATACTGTTCTCTTTATGATTTTGAAATTTACCATAATATAAGAAACCACACTCTAATAATGATTTTCTGTTCCTTGTCTTTTTCAGGAGCAAATGTGAATAGAACTACAGCTAATAATGACCATACTGTATTGTCCCTGGCTTGTGCAGGGGGTCATCTGGCTGTGGTTGAACTACTTTTGGCTCATGGGGCAGATCCTACTCATCGTTTAAAAGTATGTAACTCATATGTTTTAAGTAGCACTGAGTTTTTTATTCTTGAATACTAGAAAATATCTACAGGTTGCATTTATAATGGCATTCTTAGTGTATTCATTTACTAAATCTATGATTTTATTGTATGTGGGACTTTTGGCTTTATCTTCCTTAATTAGATCTGTAAATTAACTTGTTTTTAAATAAATGTTTCTTTTCCCTTCCATATCCGCTCTTTTAGGATGGCTCGACTATGTTGATAGAAGCAGCAAAAGGTGGCCATACAAGTGTTGTTTGCTATCTTTTGGACTATCCTAATAACTTGCTTTCAACCCCTCCACCAGATGTCACTCAGTTAACCCCCCCATCCCACGATTTGAATAGGGTAAGACTGAAAACGAAAGCATTTTATATTATATAGTCTTTATTCCCCTATTGCTTAGAGTTTCAGTTTAAACTAGATTATTTTTTGTTTTGATAGGTAGTTCTCTTTGTAGATGTACTTGAAGTGGCTAATGAATAGCTGGTATAATATGCAGATTCTAGGTTGATAGGACTTTTTCTCTCTTGTAGCCAGAATAACCTTTTGAATTTAAAATTCATAAATGTCATGAAAAATAATTTGGTATCAACATATTTTAAGTAAATATGTTATTGTCTGAGAATAAAGCCATATTAAAAATATTTTGAAAAAAATATTTTGAAGTAGTCTTTGTAACTTAAAGCATATTATTTAGTGAAGTGTATAGGAAAAGCAGAAACATAATTACTTTCCTTTGTCTTAGGCTCCTCGTGTACCAGTTCAAGCACTGCCCATGGTTGTCCCCCCTCAGGAGCCTGATAAACCACCTGCCAATGTTGCCACTACACTTCCCATCAGGAATAAAGGTCAGTTATACTTCTAAAGACTCTCAACATGTTGTTGAGGTAAAAATGATAAGATTGCAAAAGCCTAGCCATTTAAAATTATTTTTGCACAAAATTGCACTTTATTGGCATAATAAAAAAAAATTTTACCAATGAAAAAAGCTGATTGCGAGAGAAGATTAATTAATAGCATTCACTTGTGCTAGAATTACAAGTATTAGGAAGAGGGATTCAGATGTTCATCTTTGATGCAATTCTAATTATCCATGATTTCCTCTAATAACTGGTCATTTCTATCCATGTCAAAATGTTAGGCTGGTTATTAGTTGATTAATGTTTTTTTGTAAAATTAAATTTCTGTAGTGATTGAAGCATGAAATTGAAAAATTAGATTAAAATTTATTTTATAATAACTGCTATATATTTCATATCTGGAATATCTTTTCTCAACCAATAACTCAAAGTTACTTCAGATATGCTTGTTTGTTTCCCTAGAATTCTGGAGGTCCATATTTGACTTGTGGATGTTACACCATGTATGTTCATAAGTTATGTCCCAAAACCTTACAGCTACTAGTTTTAATCAGTTTTTCTTTTTGAAGAGTTTTATCTGAAGAACCAATGTGGTTTTAATTTTTGGTTACCTATATTATTTTGCCAACAAGTATCCTAAGTATTTTCACCAGCTCTTTCCAATCACTATTACCAATACTGATTGCTGTACCTGTAGCCAGGTCTGTTTTTTCATCTGGCTATCAGAAGATACAGTGGATGGTGTAGTCCAACATCTTTTCTTCCAGAGAAACTGAATCCCAATTCTCTACTGGCCAGGTAGCTGTGGGAATATGTGAATTTATGTCTTGATTTTATCAGTCTTGAAGATGGTAGGCCCCAACAAAGACATACTTCAGTTGGATTTTAATTTCCTGGCACCTCTCAGTGGTTTGGGTACTCTTTGTGTGTATGTGTGTGTGTAAGGCACAACTATTAAATGTGGAAAAACCTTGACTTAGAGGTCTAAATTTTCCCTACATCTTAATAGTTTAGCATTATTTTTTTTATTCTTCTGATAAATTTTTACATCATTATGACCAGATTACACATAGCCTTATATTTTATTTTAATTACACCCCTTAGATATCATAAACCTGCATTCCTTTATTGTCTAATTTTAGCCATGTGATATTTTAAAAATTCTGAAATTAATTTTTCAAAGATGACTCTAGCACATAAAATACATACATTTTATGTTTATGATAAAGAAGGTGAATTTGTTTTTAACTCCTTAACACAGTGTATTTTCACCTTCTATGGCTATGATAACTTGGTGCATAACTGTTGGCACTAAACCTCCCAACAGTAACTCTGTAATGAGGATGCCATTCATGTGCACTTCTGAGGGGGTTTCTTTTTTACACAGCTGCTTCTAAACAAAAGTCCAGCAGCCATTTGCCAGCAAACAGCCAGGATGTACAGGGTTACATCACCAATCAGTCTCCAGAGAGCATTGTAGAAGAGGCTCAGGGAAAGTTAACAGAACTGGAACAGAGGATAAAAGAAGCCATAGAAAAGAATGCACAGCTGCAGTCCTTGGAACTGGCTCATGCTGATCAACTTACCAAGGAGAAGATAGAGGAGCTGAACAAAACAAGGGAGGAACAAATTCAGAAGAAACAAAAGATTTTGGAGGAACTACAGAAAGTAGAACGAGAGTTACAACTGAAAACTCAGCAGCAGCTAAAAAAGCAGTATCTAGAGGTTAAAGCTCAAAGAATTCAACTTCAGCAGCAGCAACAACAATCTTGCCAACATCTGGAATTACTAACTCCTCTTGGAGAACAGCTTTCTGAAGGAGACTATGCACGATTACAGCAAGTGGATCCTGTTTTGCTTCAAGATGATCCCCAGCAGACTGCTGCTCAGATGGGTTTTGCACCAATCCAGCCTCTGGCCATGCCTCAAGCTTTGCCTCTGGCGGCAGGTCCATTGCCTCCAGGGTCCATCGCAAATCTTACCGAACTGCAAGGAGTAATAGTTGGACAGCCAGTACTGGGCCAAGCACAGTTGGCAGGGCTGGGGCAAGGAATTCTGACAGAATCACAGCAAGGGTTAATGGTAGCCAGCCCTGCTCAGACCCTCAATGACACGCTGGATGACATCATGGCAGGTGGGTTTATATTGTTATGAGCAGGTATCAAAATATGATTTGCTTAAGGCGAGTAAGAATGTGCCACAATTTTTTGCCATTGCCCAACTTGAGAACTATTTTTGGACTTTTGACCCATGTATATTGTTAAAGTTTTCAAATGGATACAGGTCAAATTAAAGATTAGTTCGTTCAATACAAGTGACTGAAACTCTGGCTTAGCTGAGTAGGATGGGAATCTAGGTTTTTCAGGAGTGGGGTTGAAGTTTGATCTCTGGTTTTTGTTTTTGTTTTTTCTCTTTAAGTTCAGAATACCAAAATTGAATTTTATATTTTTTGCTTCTGTATTCACACCAATAAACTGGGAAATTAATAGAAGTTGAAGTGCAAAACTTAGTAGGATATCAGGAAGGTTATTTGTAAACAGAAATACTTAATATCCTAATGGATCAGACTTCAAACCTGATGGATATTAAAAAAAAGAAAATTAAAACACCTTTACAACAATAATAACGTACCAAACCAAATAGGGTTTGATTATACTGTTTGTCAGTGATTTTATCCCCTGTGAATGTTAATGTGTAGTCTCTTTCTCATTGTATTATGGGAAGGTATGGTCGGGTTCCCTCACAGTATCATAAATCTCTTTATATGTGTAATCAGAGAAGAAGAAAAAAAGAAAGAAAATGTGTAGTTAGAGAAATTTTATTTTATTCTAATTAGTTTCGTTGGAAAAAAATACTTTAGAAGGTTGTTTTAATGGTTTCCGTTTTTGGTACCTACTTTTTCATAAATTCTTTGACAAACTAGTGCAATGAAATTTTACAGGATTATAAACCATAAGCATGTTATACTGAGACAGATCATTTTCTTCATTAAAAAAAAAAAGCTAATGAAAAAGAATATTTGAAGAAGAAGGAAAAGGGAAAAACAAAGAGTTAAATAGTTCTTTCCCCTATTTTTACTCTTTGGTCTGTACTTTAAAAGAATGAATTTTTCTGATTTTGAAATTATATTTAGTAGCATTACATATTATGGTGAAATTCTATGTAATTTAATGTTCACCTTTTAAAAGAATAAATTGTTAGCTGGCATCCAGAAACTAAGAAACCAGCTAATGAGACAGATTTTGTAAACTTAAAATCTGTCTAAAGTTTCCCTTTTAATATCACCTCAAAGGTAATATACAGAATGAAAGTCTCTGCTAGACTTATAGGGTACAATAATTATCTTCCGGGGTGGGGGGGGGAATGGTATTAATCATTAAGAATTGTAAAGATTCTCTTGATAAGAATTTAATTTTTCTATAGATTGAAAATTACTACTAATCACTATTAGCTGGTTATAATAATTGGGAATACAATTTAAAGGAATTAGGTATCTTATGAAAATTGGAGCGCAGTAGCCTCAAATTCCAAATTTGATAATTACTTCCTTAGTTATTAATTTAGATCATAGTGGTATTCTGTTATGCTAGTTGATCTAACAATGAATGTATAGAGTTAAGTGTTACATTTCCAATTAAATGAAGAATGGACATTCTATATCAAAGAATATTTAATATTTTTTATGTGCTATCAGAATTTACCTGATGTTCTTGGGCATAGTTGTCAACATCGATTTGTTAGCTAGTTGTATGGTGTTTGTGCTGATTAGAATTATTTGAGGTTTGTAACGTAGTTTTTCTGTTGATTTTTTTTTCCCCAAAAACATTAGATTCTGCCTATGTGTTCCAGATTTTTGAATATAAAAAAAAAAAAAATGTAAGCACATAACTTTTCAGGATATATGACAAATACTTGTCATATTATGAAAATACTTTACTTTTTGTTATGCTTATTTGCATAGTGATAGAAGAAATGGCAGAAGGAAGAACAGGTTTAAAAGCCCAGCTACCTACATGAAACTTATTCTGTCATCATGCATGTGCACATGCATATAAACTCCTGCAATCATTTCTGCAATCTTTCTTTAAAGTTTTGTGGTAGTACTTGTTCTTTCAGTTGACTAATGACTATTTTGTGTTTCTTGGGGTTTCTTAAAATCTTACAATCTCATTAGGCTCAGTAGTCCTTCATTCAGCATAAAACTGTTCTTTTTCCCTTATGTCCCATTTATTAGACTGCTCTTAAAAGGTTCAGTATCTTTTTCTCTAGTACTTGGGTGGCCAAATTCTGTCTTCCCTGCCCTACATATTTGCCAAAGCAAAATCCGTTCTCTGTTTAACTAGTCTTAGTACCTTACCTTTGCTACGCTCTCAGGTTCCCTCTTTTCTTACCTGATATTAAAAATTTTCTAAAATTATGGCCTCCCTTTCTAAAATCTAATCCCAAATGTGAAGTCCCACATGTAAAGATCTGTACCAGAGTTTCTTAACGTACCTAAATATTTATACTAATTATTACTTTTAATTATAGAGAATGGATGAGTGACAGGCAGTTATTTAGTTTTAAATAAGGAAATGAAATGAGGGAATTGTTTTTTCCTATCTCCTCTTAGATGAGGTAATAAGAATAATTTGACCAAAATTAAGAAAACTAATTTAAGTATGTTCTTTAAGGAACTTATTTCAATTGAAATGTAAAGAGCCATAAATTATATATTTTTGAAATTTATAAATAGAACATGTACATTTAAATTACCTTGATTTTTAAAAAGTTAATGTACAAGCTTTCAATGTGGAATATTAATATTAAGATCATTAGATGATCAATTAAGTATATTAGAATAAGCCCTTTTCTATTGATCTGATTCCATAAGGCTTCAAAACAGTGTTTTGTGTTTTGATTTGATTTGTTTTGTTCTGTTCCCTTCTTTGTTTTTCCTTTGGCTTTTAAGTGGACTTTAAAAAATGTGTGATTTTAGAATGTGTGTTACTATAATGTATAGTACCTGTTTGTGCCTGAACTAAGGATTTTTTGTAAAACAGATTTCTTAATTGACAATCATGTTTATAATTGTTATAAGATTGATTTTAGTTTTGTTTTTGGTGGGATTATAACCTCTTTTGCCTGGTTTCAGGTCCAGTGTGTATCATGATTGTTTTCTGTCTGATGTAGTTGATAACTAAGTTGGTAACATACATTTACACTACTGTTGATCATTCAAAGATTAATGCTCAAACTTTAGTGCTACAGCATTTTTAATAGGGGAAAAAAGGATTGGTGTTCACATATCAACTCCAGAAGTGAGTCAATGCAGGAATAAAATACCCCTAACTGCCACCACCTTTGGAGTTCTCTTACATCAAGTACTGACTTAAATTAGCTCCTCTCAGTTTGCATCTTTTTGTGAAAATATCATGTGAAATTATACTTAGGAGAACTAACAATAATCTGTATCTGAAGAATGTTTGTGTGCGTGCATACATTTATTTCTACCCTAATCTTTTTAATTTTTGTCCTTATATGTCAGTGTGATTGCTGGATTGATTGGTGGACATTTTATCCCCTCAGAATACTTCTACAAGTGAGAAACTGTATTTCTGTGAGAGGATCAAATTTTTATATTTGACTATGCTGTCATAGTAAGGACTGCAATTCAGAATATAATTATCCCCCTGTCTGCAGTTAAATAGTTGGAAGCATTTTTAAATTATTGAATAGCAAGTTTCTCCCAATGATAATACTTATATTAGTTATAGAATATAAGGTGTGGAATTGTCAGGTTTAAAAAAAAAAAATCACATTCTTCTCCTGAACATGACTATTTTACCTTTTATTCCTTTTCTGACTAGGAAGGTACAATAGACAACTTAATCCATTTGCATTTATATTTAATTTACATTCGTAAAAATATTTTTGTTTTCAGGGTTATTTTGAATTAAGGTTTTATGATTACATACCATAAGAGAGGAATTTGTTTTTCAGATGATTAATTAGAAAATGGGGTTACTCTCAGTATATATTATAATTTTGGACTGTTTTCCAAAGTCAGAAATAACCAGGATAATGAGTTACTAGTGCTGTGGCAGTCTACCAATAGACATTCTGTTTTTTTAAGAAGTCTATAAATATTTTCCAATAATTATTTCTTACTCTTACCTAACAATGTTTTATCCTTATTAAGTGCAGTTATTTTGTTCAACAGCAGTCAGTGGAAGAGCATCTTCAATGTCAAACACTCCTACCCACAGTTCTTCTACTTCCATTTCCCAACCTTCGACTCCAACTCCAACTCCAAGTCCCATCGTCTCTCCTTCAGGCATGCTTCCTATCTACCCTGCCATTGATATTGATGCACAGGTAAGCTTCAAATGATGGAACTATATCTTCATTAGACACATTAATCAGTGATTTAAATGATCTTAGAATGCTTTGTCTCTGGGCAGAGACTTGAGCCACAATTCAAAATAAATTATAATTTACATTAAAAAAATAAAAATAAAAACAGCCCTAATCAGTTTGGCTCAGTGGACAGAGCTTCGGCCTCTGGACTGAAAGGTCCCAGGTTCAATTCTGGTCAAGGGCATGTACCTTGGTTGCGGGAACATCCTTGGTAGGAGGTGTGCAGGAGGCCGCTGATCGATGTTTCTCTCTCATCAATGTTTCTAACTCTCTATTCCTCTCCCTTCTTCTCTGTAAAAAAACAATAAAATAAATGTTTTAAAAAGATAGAAAATTTTTTTAAAAAATTAAAAACATCAAATATGGATTATTAATAATTATTTGATGGTCTAATTTCTAAGGTCATCAAATAATCCTTTTTAAAACACTTTAGTTTACAAAGGATATAAAAAGAAATAACGTAAGATTTGTGTATATTTTTTCTGCTCTTAAATGAAAAGATATGCTTTAAAATTCAGAATGGATTGCATGTAAAAGAAAAGATTGAGGGTGGTGCTGGCAGGGGCAGAGGGTAAGTGGTAGTGGAAGAAGACATAGAGGGCATAAATAGTGTGGGGTGAGAAATTAAAAAATAAAATAGTAAAAAAAAATTGTTCCATTTATATCATCTTTGAAAATTGTGATCTTGCTGACTTACATGTAGTGAGTCTGTGTGTGTGTGTGTGTGTGTGTGTGTGTGTGAGTGTGTGTGTGTGAGAGAAACACTGTTAAGTAAAAAACGAACGAACAAACAAACCCAGTTCTTAAAAAAAGATAGTTTACTATGGAATCTCAAAGCAAAATGAGGTTAGAGAGGAGAGGATAGCTGACTTATTCTAAGAAATGCTAAGAGATCTAGCTTAGAAAACAGTTGAACAAGGTAAGGGTATATGGCCTACTTTAGGACTGAGAAATGTTTACTGTTCACTTAGTTTTATATTTTGATAGGATGTATATTGGAGGTGGAGTTATACATAATAAAACCTTGTTATATAAATGATCAGTTTTTATTAAACTTGAATTTCAGGATGTATGTGTATTATTGGATCATTAAGAACATGCCCTCTTAACCTATTTAAAATATAGCTTGTTGGGGGCAGGGGTAGACTGGAAGAGATCAATAGGGGAAAAAGAGGACATACGTAATACTTGCAACAACAAAGATTTTAAAAAAATAACTATTATGATATAAAAGTATATAGCTTGTCATTAAAATGTTTGGTAATATTGTGAAAGGGAATTTCAGTTCCATTCTTACTTGTTTCCCAAATGTCTGTTTATTTTCTATTTTCTGTTGTTTTAACTTTTATTTTTTAGCACTTAAAATTGTCAGGGAATGTTTTTAAGAAGTTATCTAATATTCAGACTGCATATACAAGGTATCGATATCTACGCTTGTTTATATATATATATACGTATAGATTTTAGAGTGGGAGAGAGAGAGAGAGAGAGAGAGATAGAAACATCAGTGATGAAAGAGAATCATTGATTGGCTGCCTCTTGCACACCCTAAACTGGGGATCGAGTCTCCAACCCAGACATATGCCCTTACTGGGAATCAAACCATTACCTCCTGGTTCACAGGTTGATGGCCGAAGGGAGGTAGCTGCTCTTGAATACTCATTTCCCTGATGAAGAAACTGAGGCTTAGAGATTATTCATTTTGCTTACAATCATTTAATTTAGCTAAGTAACGGGGCTGGGGGTCAATGCTTAGGTCAGTTTGACTTCAAAGGCAACCTTCTTACATAACATACTATACAGCCTTCTTTAAAAATATGAGACATTTACTTTAACTATAATGGCTTACTTTTAATATTGATATTCTTGTAGAATTGGATTGAACTTGGTATTGAATTTGTATAATTTTCCTCCAGTTTCTTCTACTCTTGAGGTTATGTTTTTTTAAAATACGTTTTTATTGATTTTTAGAGAGATAGGAGGGGGGAGAGAGAGAGAGTTAGAAACATCGATGAGAGAGATACATCTATCTGTTGCCTCACCCCAGGGATCAAGCCTGCAACCCTGGCATATGCTCTGACAAGAAGTCAAACCTGCACCACACTGTCCGGGCAGAGGCTGTTACGTTTTAATCAGAAGTATATTTTCTAGTTTTTGTGGAATCAAGAATTAATCCATAAGCAAAAGTAAAAGGATTTATTTTTAAAAATTATTTTCAATAAAACAGCCACAGGAAAAGGTCCTCCATATATGATCATGATTTTATTGAATTTGAGATTACTGTAGTAAATTTTTTACCTGACTATACCACCTAACCATCACTTTATTATAAACTAATCTCTGAGAAGTTAGACACATAGATACTTTTAAAAATAGTATTAGTTAATTTTTAAAGATGTAATTTATATTTTAAATGTCGTAGACATTCTTATATAAAAAGATTTAACTATGGTTCCTTAAGAATCGGCTCCTTCTTTACCTGGTCTCTGTGGAGATTTTTCCAGTAGTCTAGCATGAGTTAATACTACTTTCCATGGAGTTAACCATAATTGCTTAATTAGACAGGAAGTTTCTTCTTTGGGAAACAAAATAAAATGAATATTCAGTAATAATTGTTCACCTTTTTTGTTGTTGTTAATTTTACTGTTAACTTTCTGTTTACTAGTTTTTATGATACCAAGCAGGTATGTTAAGTGATAAAAATAAAGATTCCTTTATACTAAATTCGTCTGAATTTTTTTCTAGATTCTAAAATGAAAATTCCTTAAGATTTTACTTACTGGATATTTTGGTTTATGTGTGCAAGTATTGTGCCATAATAGATAAGTGATATGATAAACTTCCTTCCTGTTTTAAAAGATGAAATATTTTCTAATAATTGAAGCATTTATTTGTTTATTCAGTAAGCCTTGACATATACATTTTTCACTTTGTAACTTTTAATCTAATCTTCATAACAATCCCATGAAGTAGATACTGTTATTAACATTTTACATATGAGAAAAGTGAGACTTAAGAGATAATAACTACCTTACCCAACAGCTAGTTTTTGGTAGAGCCACCTTTCAAACAACCCCTGCATTCAGGCTCTAGAATCTGTGCTTTTAAAATATTGCCTATGCTATCTGTTTTAACTGGTAAATTAGATTCTAGAAAATTAGCCCACCCACCTACATGGCAAAAGATCATGTGTCCTTCATCTTTGCATCTTTTCTGCATGTTTGTTTTTTGTTTTTTTTTTGCCATACTGCATATTTATATCAAATCTTAATTTAAGAAAGAACAAGAGAAATGTGAATTTTTTTCACAGCCTCAGTATACTATTATGCCTCCTTTTTAAAATGATAATGATTCTTAAAATGGTCATAAACTCCTTGAATTGATTCAGATGCTTAGGAACTAATATTTTTTAACAAGAATTAGCAGAAATTATGCTTAATTCCCGAACATTGTTGAATGCTTTAGAGAGGAGTTTACATTTTTTATAAGGTTCCTCAAATCTTATCTTTTATAACTAAAAATAACTTCAGGTGTGCAAGTGTTTACCACGGGCTTTTCAACTCGCATGTAATAGTTTATTGAATCGAGTGTGAATATTTTCAGAACAAGATTGATACCACATTAAAATTTATTTTAGGAAATATTCATAAATGATAGTTTGTAAGAATTACTTGGGCTGTTTTACTATAACTTTTGACAGCATCCTTGTCAATTTGAGCTGGGGTTAGGTCTCTATTTGGGGGGGAGAGGGGAGAGTAGAAACCTTATTTCAAAAATTATTTTATTCTTGCCCTGGCTGGTATGGCTCAGTTGTTTGGGTGTCCTCTCATGTAGCAGTCAAAGGCACATACTGGGATTGCAGGCTCTATTCCTGGTACAGGGCGTGCAGGAGGCAGCCAATAGATATCCTCTCCAATCAATGTTTATCTTTCTCCCTTCCCCTTTCTCTAGACTGTTCTTAAAAAAAAAAAAAAAAAAAAGATTATTTTGCCATGATTGTTTTTTTCTCAGTGGTTATAGCATCAGTCTGCAGGTTCAGTTCTTGATCAAGGCTACAAACCTAGGTTATAGGTTTGATCCCTGGCCCTGGGGTTAGCACACATGTGGGAAGTAACCAATTGATGCCTCTGTTTTTCTTTTTCTCTCTTTCTCCTTCCTTTCCCTTTCCCTCCCTCCATTCCACTGTCTAAAAATCAATGGGAAAAATAGATCCTCATGTGAGGATTAACAAAAATAAACTTCTTTCATTCTTATCTTTAAAAGATTGCCACAAATGTTATACAGTGCATTACCCACTCTTAAGTTCCCCAAGGAATTTGAACAACCCTCCTTTTCAGGTTTAAATATACAATTTCTTCAATTCTCAAAATACATTGTTCAATATTTCTCTCATAGTATGAGCCACTACATTTGCCCTATATAGTAATCAGTAAGTTCCTAATGATCAGGGTCAACCCTAGAGTACTTAGCAGAGTACTTTGATATAAAAGGTAGTTAATAAATATCAGTTGAAATTATATTTTATAATGTGATTTTTAAAAAATATATATATATTTTATTGATTTTGTACAGAGAGATAGAGAGTTAGAAACATTGATGAGAGAGAGTCATCGATCAGCTGCCTCTTGCACACCCCCTACTGGAGATATGCCCGCAACCAAGGTACATGCCCTTGACCAGAATCGAACCCGTGGCCCTTCAGTCCCCAAGCCGACGCTCTATCCATTGAGCCAAACCGGTCTCGGCAATATAATGTGATTTAAAAAACCAGTATATTATTGGTAATCCCCTAAAATTTTCATGCTTATCTTTTTCAGATTTTGTCTCTTCATTCTCTATTTTTAAGATTGATACCAATTTCTTAAATTACTCTTTAATCTTTAACCCTAAGAAGATTTTTAGGAACCTCATAAACTTTATAAAATTGAGTCTTCTACTCATTGAGAGTACATAAGACAGATGGGCTTATGTTACATTCACCTTAGTTGTGTTTTAGCTGTGATGTAAAAGAAAAGCAGGATTTTGTGTGACCATCGGAAAGTTGTTACTCTGAGTCTTTGTCTCCTTTTCTCTGAAATCAGACAATAATTTCTTCTTATAAACCTGAAATGAAGATCAAATACTTTCACAATCAGAGTTGTCACTCATTTAAGTATTCATGTCCTTCTCCGTTGTTGTAGTTGGTGCATCTCTCCCTTGTGGCCATCCCTGATCTCTGCAGTCAGTAGTTCTGCTCTCTGCCAGCCTCTTCTGCAGAGCAGCTTTTGCGGTCTCCCTCTTCATCACTGACTAGTAGGCTTTTCTTATTTCTTGAATCTATCAGTTTTGTCTTTTATCTCGTTATTCTTTTTTTTTTGTAATGGAATTTGTTTTTTAGAGCTATTGACCTTTCCTTTTAATATTTATCACATAAATATAATAAATTGTATATAAATACACAAATACATTAAATATAGTGTATTTCATATATACAGGGTGGGGCAAAAGTAGGTACAGTTGTTTGTATGGAAAAAAAAGTAGGTTTACAGTTGTGAGTATTTGGAATGCAGAATTTATTTTTATGTTAACATTTACTAATGTATTATTTTTCACATGAACAACTGTAAACCTACTTTTGCCCCACCTTTTATAATCCTTTATTTCATTAGTAATACGAATGTGTGACCCCTGTTGCCATTCATTTAACTTATTTTTTCCCCCCTAACAAAGCAACAATTATAGATGGAAACTACAGACATAAATAAGACATGTTTATTACTTTCTAGTTATCAATAGTCTTCTGAGGGTGATAGACACATAACTAATGTTAGTATGAGTAAGATTGGCATTAAGTGCTATAATAGGGGTACATGTGTAAGATGTTTTAGAACAGCAATGTATAATAGAAAAATAATGTAAGACATATATGTAATTTAAAGTTTCCTAATAGCCACATTTAAAAAAGCAAACAAATAGGTGGAATGAATTTTAAGAATATATTTTAACTTTATATATTTATAACATTGTTATTTAAATATGTAATCAATATAACAAATTGTTATTTTACATTTTTATTTCATACTAAAATCTTCCAAATTTTGTGTGAATGTTACATATAGCTTAAAGTGATCAAATAAGTCTGTCCTAAACTAGTCAGGGTGTTTTGTCACCCTATTTAGAAAATATCTCAACTTGGACTTCATTGGAAATACTTGATTTGTACTTTAGTTTGATTAAGTAGATTGCATAGATTTGATTAAGCTGAAAAAGTAAATTCATATACTCACATTGCTCCAGGCATATACTAAAAAGCTTTCTAATAACCAAATCAAATATCAGTTTTAAAGTTTATATTAAATTAGATAAAATTTAAAATTTAGTTCCTCATTTACACTGTACATGTTGCTAATAGTTACCTTTTTTATATCACACAAATTAGAGTACTAAAAATATGAGGACTTTGTTAGTTCGCTAAATAAACATTTCAAGTATGGTAGAGATGACAACTGGCTAATCCATTATTGGTTACTATCATTAGCAGAAGTCAGAGATCAACTGTGTATAAATAGTGTCCTGTCTCAATTATTATAATTTTTCTTTCCAAATACTCTTTATTTTGTATTTTTTTTTTAGTCCTTTAGGTATTTGGGGGCTTTGTTCTCTAATGCAATACAGGTCTGTGGAAAAAATTTTTTGCAGTACAAGGCTTGATTTCAACTTTTTTAACTGGATTCAGAACAGTTAATATAACCTTACTGCTGAGGATTTTACTTAATATCCTTTGTGTTTTGAAGTCTTTCAACTCTGGTTGGTCGGAACCAAACTATTCCTGACCCTGTGTAAGCTCTGGGTGTTGTTCAGCCTGATGATACCTTCTGGTGGTCTTTCCCTGACTTCATTCAAATGTGCTGATCAAAACTC
The DNA here is from genome assembly GCF_014108245.1 of Pipistrellus kuhlii. NCBI lineage: Eukaryota > Metazoa > Chordata > Mammalia > Chiroptera > Vespertilionidae > Pipistrellus > Pipistrellus kuhlii. Next base: position 157,210,979 of record NW_023425404.1, read on the forward strand.
AGCTGAAGACTCCAGAGAAACCCTTTACAGATCTCTGTAATTTTCATTCTCTGTAGCAATTTCCTCTCCAGGACTCTGCCCCAGGACGTTCTAGTCACCTTAACCTCTACAAACTCTGTCTTCTCAACGCAGGGAGATTGCCAGGCTATGTTTGAATACCCTCTTTCTGCACTGCAGCCTGGAAACTCGAGGCAACAAATTGAGTAAATAATTTCTGTCTTTAGGGATTACTGTCACATAACTGCCATTAATGGCTGGAATCAAAAGTGAGTCCACAGTATTTCTTTTACTTGTGGAGCTGAAAACAGCATATTGTTTTAAAATCATGCGCTTTTCTTCATGTTTGCTTCAAGAATTGCCCATGAAGTTCAAATATTTGAAGCCTTTTAAAAAAAGTCACAGGTTGATCACTAATGGAAAAAAGACAACTTACTATCCAATGTTTGCTATAGTAGAGTGATACATATCTATTTGTGTGTATTTGGTACATGTATAGATTATGGAATTGATGTTAACATTTTAAAATTATATACTGAGCTAATCATAAAATTAATTTTTTACAGACTGAAAGTAATCATGACACAGCACTAACACTTGCCTGTGCTGGTGGTCATGAGGAACTGGTACAAACATTGCTAGAGAGAGGAGCTAGTATTGAGCACCGAGACAAGAAAGGTATGGCCAACTTTTGTTAATACTGTTTTCTTCTGGAATATTTGTGTTCTGTGAAGAAATACTACTACTTCTAGGTCTATTTTGATGGAAAATAGTATTGTTCCTTTGCTTAGTATCTAGTGAGATCATTATTTTTCTCCAGGTTTTACTCCACTCATCTTGGCTGCTACAGCTGGTCATGTTGGTGTTGTGGAAATATTGCTGGACAATGGTGCAGACATTGAAGCCCAGTCAGAAAGAACCAAGGACACACCACTATCTTTGGCTTGTTCTGGGGGAAGGCAGGAGGTAACAATTTCTCCAGTGTAACTTTTTCTCTCCATCTATCGATATTTAGTAAATTTATACCTTTTATGACTGTATGGTAACAATCGATTGACGTTTGGATTTATCACGAGCCTAAAGCATGCCTTCTCTAAGTGACTCCACTGTTCCTAAATCTGGTCTTGAGCTACTGGGGAAAGTTTTATATTATCTTATATCTTCATATATTTGAGTCTGTATATTTGCCCGTCTGTTTATTATCATTTATTTGTTATTTTCCAGTTAGTATTTTAGGGTATAGTTTAATAGTAAGAGCAAGGGTAAGAGTTATGATCTTAATCCTTTATTTCTGTGTCTTATTTGTAAAAGGAAGATGAAAATATTAGTACCTGTTGTAAGACTTCTTTGGTACATTAAGTGACATAATGGCCAAGAGATTTATAAATGGCCAATAAGTATTTAAATGCTAAATATTTTCGGCTATTAGAGAATGCAAATTAAGATGCAACCATACAGCCACTAGAATGGCTAAAATCATCAAGACTGATAATACCAAATGTTGCCAAGGGTGTGGAACAACCAGAACTCACTCATTGTCGATGAGAGTGTAAGTAGTACAACTACTTTAAGCAGCTTTATTCAAAATCTCAAAAACTAGAAATGGCAGAGTTGTTTATCATTGGGATAGTAGATAGCTTATCACATATTTATTTAATGGAATGTTACACAGTACACACAAATGACTCTCAAACACTGATTTCATGTATATGAAGATCTAAAATAGATTAATCTGTCAGTGGGGTTGACTGGGAAAGGGGATGAGTAAATAACAGGAATTTAAATTACATTATGTTTATGAATGTCAGTATTCACTGAATGTACACTTAAGTTTTGAGTATTTATTGTTTCACCTAAAAATAATTTACGTAAAATTTTGCCCAAAAAACCTGAAAACAAGTACATAAAAGTCTAGATAATGATACACATGCTGATGTATGTAAGAAAAATGGCAAATGTCTGCAATTTACTTTAAAATGAAATGCAAAAAACAAAATGAAGAAATATGAAAAGTAAGTATAGTAGAATATTATTTGTAGAATCTAGGTGGTGAGATTTTAAAGACATTTACATGCCTTTTTTTTTTTTTTTAACCACTATTTGGTAGAATAGCACAGAAATACTATTTCCAAAATAGCATTGTACAACAACACATGAGATCCAAATTTCATGAATATAATGCCGTTTCAACAGATTCCAAAGTGGGTTTTACTTGCAAAGCTTCTTTTTGGTTTCTAAGACTTCTTGCTATCATTTTACACTGAGTTTGTGCAAAATATTAAAAAGGTTTTTCCTTTTTTGTTATACATTGACCAGAACACAAAAAGAAATTAAGATGCCCAGGTTTCAGAATCCATCCTCAGTGGGGGGCATACAGGAGTCAGCCAGTCAATTGTTCTCTCTCATCATTGATGTTTCTATCTCTCTCCCCCTCTTCTTTGCTCTCTCAGAAATTAAAAAAATAAAAGGTTAAATATGTACCTTGGAAATTGTCTCACTATAAAAAAAAATCTATCTATTCCTTCCTTCTCCCTTCTCCCCCTTTCAGGTGGTGGAGCTATTGTTAGCTCGAGGAGCAAATAAAGAGCACAGGAATGTTTCTGATTACACACCTCTAAGCCTGGCTGCTTCTGGCGGCTATGTGAACATTATCAAAATATTACTAAATGCAGGAGCCGAAATTAATTCTAGGCAAGTTTTATTCTCTCTCTATAAGACCCTTAAAAGTGTGTTAAAATGGTATTTGTAGAACAATTATCTTATTATATTAAAAAAGGAAATGCCTTCATTACAAGTTTGGAATCTAAATTGCTAGAGATTAAGATTAATTTTATTTACATTTTTAAAACTGTTGACATAGAACTTGAAAAACTATCAATTACTGTATTTCTTATGGTACTAAAAGTAAATACATCTTAGGAGCTTTTATTAAGCAAGTATGTGCTTTAAAATGGAAAGTCCATCTTAATAGTCTAATGATTTAATAATTATTTTTCAGCCCAAGTCATTATGTTGAATGAGATACAGAAAGTATTCTAGATCTGGGTGGTAAAATATTTCTAATGATATCTTAATATTATCACAAAGAAGTATTTTAGACTAGGGCTAAGAAAAAATGATTACAGTATTTTAAATAATTCTGCAAAATAAAGATTCTTAAATATATCCTGAAATAGAATTTTATATTGCCATCCAGTTTTTCTGGAACATTTAAAATGTGTATTTTCTGTTTTGTCTTCCTTTACCTCTACCCCCAGAACTGGTAGCAAATTGGGCATTTCTCCTCTGATGTTAGCAGCTATGAATGGGCACACAGCTGCAGTTAAACTCCTGTTAGACATGGGTTCTGACATAAATGCTCAAATAGAAACCAATCGGAACACTGCCCTTACCTTAGCCTGCTTCCAAGGAAGAACTGAAGTGGTTAGTCTTCTGCTTGATAGAAAAGCAAATGTGGAACATAGAGCTAAGGTAAGAAAAAGTTCAAAATTTGTACATGGATTTATTGGTTTGATATTTAAGGTGTCTAGTAGCAATATGCTAAATATAATCTTAGTATTTGCTAGTAACATTTATCACTCTGTAGAACTCATTCAAACATTAACTCTTGAAAATACTTCAACAAATTTAGAGGTAATAATGACATTAGAATTTCTAGCTGAAAATATGTACCATTATGAAAGAGAAGATGGGGAACATTTATTAAGTGCCAGTTATATGTCAAATGCTTGTTTGCATCTTACAGATTTTTTTCCCAACAAATTATCATTAGGTAGAATTATCTTTTAATAGATCACATTTATAACTCAGAGAACCTAGCAGTGTTTATTTAGTGTTGAAATTTAGTTGTCTTTGTAACATATTATATTGCTCTCAGATTTTTATTCTTTAACATGTTAGCTCTTTCCTTTCTCTTATGTGTTGTTTTTTATTTTTCACTAATCTTAGACTGGACTCACACCACTAATGGAAGCTGCCTCTGGTGGATATGCAGAGGTGGGCCGAGTTCTTTTGGATAAAGGTGCTGATGTTAATGCCCCTCCAGTGCCCTCTTCAAGAGATACAGCTTTAACCATAGCAGCAGATAAAGGGCATTATAAATTCTGTGAGCTTCTCATTGGCAGGTATGATGTTACCATACCCTTCATATGTGACCCTGGTGTTACTAGTGATTACTGTTCTCTCTGGACATTGTACTATTAAGAAATCAAATATGACTGCTGAAACCGGGTTTGGCTCAATGGATACAACATTGGCTTGTGCACTCAAGGTTCGATTCCAGTCAAGGGCATGTACCTTGGTTGCAGACACATGCCCAGTATGGGGTGTGCAGGAGGCAGCTGGTCAATGTTTCTCTCTCATTGATGTTTCTAGCTCTCTATCCCTCTCTCTTCCTCTGTAAAAAATGAATAAAATGTATATTTTTTAAAAAGATTTTTAAAAAAAATCAAATATGACTACTTTTATAAATTACATGTTTTATTTTTTAAACCTACCTCTTATTTTCTACCCATCCAGAGCTATGCTATGTTGATTTATTTCAGTGCAACCTAGTAATATTTCTCTTCCTTTCTTGTGTGTAAGTACACACTTCTAAAGAACTGTAATAAGCTATCTGAATATCCAGCTCTTGTCATCCACATTTACATCTCCCAAAGTTTGAGTTTTACAAAGAGTACCACTTCAGGTGCTAAAAGTCTGGCAATAATCTAAGTCTTCATTGTTGATTTTCTTGTTCTTTATAGTAACTTGGGCTTTTAAATGACAGTTAAGGTACTCTTCCAAGTTATCAGAAAATATCCTGGGTCATTTCTACTGTCAGTCACTTAGAAGTTGCCTGCCAGTTTTCCAAAATGCTTGCCTGTTTAATTGGATTTCCTAAAAACCTTTGCATGGTGTTTTAAGAAGTAGAAGTTAGTAGTACTAGCTAATAACAACTACTATTATTCACTGTGAATTTTATCTATTATTATGCCCAGTGAGTTCTAAACCTACGTATTATTCTGAAGCTAAATACAAATACATGAATACACATAATCTGAAACTGATGCAGTTGCCTTATAGATACTATTTGTATTTCTAGGATACTGTTTATTTAATATATTGATTATGATATTAAGATGATATACTTTTATTTTTCACTAAATTTCTTGTTTTCTTAAGGTTTGAAACTCATAATTATACTAAGTCATTATCTATATATCTATATATATAAAAGCCTAATATGGAAAGTGTCCCCTTGGGAGTTTGACCAGATTGATCACTTGCTATGACGGCGCTGTCCACCAGGTGGGAGCGCGGGACAAAGGAAGGCCCCTGCTGGTGACCAGCAGCCAGGGAAGGGAGGCCCCAGCCTGAAGCTGCCCATGCAATGGGCCTCTAGTCTTTAAAATAAAAAGTAATTATTGCTATACCATTGTGTTTAAATTTAACAACTGGAAATTCTTTGTAATGTTATTTTGAGAGAAAAATTAATTTTAGTCCTTGAATATTAAAATTTTTTTAGTTTTACAAAATATTTTCACAAATTAATAGCTGGTTGTTATTGTTAGCTGTGTCATTTCATTTTAAACAGTGATATCTGTGTCATTCATTTAGGGGAGCTCACATTGATGTGCGGAACAAGAAAGGGAACACTCCATTGTGGCTAGCAGCAAATGGTGGACACCTCGATGTGGTTCAGTTATTGGTGCAAGCAAGTGCAGATGTGGATGCAGCAGATAACCGCAAAATAACTCCTCTTATGGCAGCATTTAGAAAGGTAGAAGTCTTTTATCCTCATTCACATGGATGTTTTTCATTCAGGCTAGAAATGCATAGTTTAATGATCACTAGTCTCTCATTTTTAGGATTTAACAACAGTGATGAAAATCATAAAATTAAAAGCAAATAATCACTCTGATGGCAACATTGAAAGGTAGATTTAAGGTAGAACATAAAAGCTACTTTTTGAATCAGTTTGGTTCAGGGTCTAGAACGTTGGCCAGTGGACTGAAGGTTCCTGGGTTCTATTCCTGACAAGGGCATGAACCTCAGTTGCAGGCTTGATTCCCAGCCCTGGTGAGGGTATGTGCAGAAGGCAGCCCATCATTGTGTCTTTCACAACAATGTCTTTCTCTGTCTCTCTCTCTCTCTCTCTCTCTCTCTCTCTCTCTCTCTCTTTCTGTCTCTCTTTCTGTCTCTGTCTCTGTCTCTGTCTCTGTGTCTCTCCCCTTCCTTTCCACTCTCTAAAAAGTCAGTGGAGGAATGTGCTCTCTGAGGATTAACAACAAGAAAAATTATTTAAGTATAAAAAGTTCTAAGTATTTTCAGAATCTAGGTATAAACTTAATATTGCACAAAACGTAAATCCAAGTAAGAGTAAAAATTACTTGTTTATGAATATTTTCTTATATTAGCACAACATTTAAAAATTTACCTTAAATCTATTTTATATTTATCATTGACTTTCATTACTAAGAAAAAAGGAATTAAGCCATGACTGGTTTTGCTCAGTGGATAGAACATTGTCCTGCACACTGAGGAGTGGTGGGTTCCATTCCTAGTCAAAGGCATGTACCTGGGTTGCAAGTTCAATTCCCAGCCCAGAAACATTAATGTTTCTCTCTCTTTTCTACTCTAAAATATCAATGGAAAAATGTCCTTGGGTAAAGATAGTGGGGGGAAAAGAAAGAGAGAAAAAAAGACATTAAATGAAAACCCAGCTGCTAGTATTAAAGTCAAGTATACGAATTCAGAATTAGGAATACATTTTGTGAAAGCGAGAGAAAATCTGTTTTTTGCATAGTATAGAGCTGTGTATAAGTAATTTAATGATTTGGTTGATTCTTAAATGCAGTTTCAGTTAGTTGCTGGGAAAATGAGATTGATATTTTAGGTATTATAATTTTGAGTTTCGTCATTCTGAGACATGTAGGTAAAATTTCTTGTAGATTCCAAAATATTTTGTTGTATTGAAAAGTTTTACTCTATAAATTGGAAGAAATTATCTTTTTTTGTTCTTGTTACTCTCTCTGACTTTGGTTCTTTAGACCAGTGGTCACCAACTGGTGGTCTGCGAGGTCCTGACGACCGCTGCTTTAGACCACCTCTTTCCTGGTTATTCTAGACTATCTAGCCAATGGCTATTTCTTTTTTCTTAGCAGTCAAACTTATGCTTTCTCACTGGCTACCTACCTCTTCTCTAAGCAAGTTAGTATATCATTATCAAATTAATCTTTTTAACCACTATTTTGTTAACATTTCAAGAACCTTTTTCTGACCCCCCAGTTTCTGTAATACTATGAATCCACTTTTAGTTATTCAAAGCCACCACACTCTAGGGCTCTGACTTCATTTTCCATTATGAGTCTCTGATGTGGAAAGTCGTCTTGCTTGGTCTTTCCTTTAGCCCTATCTCTCACACCACTTTTGTTCTTATCTCAGGAATGTCCATGCCTCTCCTAATTTTTCCAAATGTACTCATTCTTTGGATATAGTTTAAAGCTCCTGTTCTATAAAACCTCTTCATATCCTATTTGAGCTCACATTGAGATATGTAATCCTCTAAAAGTTGTAAAAGTTCTGCAGTCCATTATTATCATTGTCATCATTCCGTTTGACAAATATATATTTTTTTACTACTGTACTGTTCAAAATGCATATAATTTATCCTTCTAAATTAGTCTTAGCTACTCAAGAACAGTGCTTATCTTTTATTCCACCAGAAGCCTGATGCAGGAAGATTTGTGCCAGAATGGGCTTTCCTTTTCCTGGCTGCCACCACTGCCTTTCCACTCTGGCCCAGCCCCTTTCCCCTCATGCCCTGGAGCCACCTCTTTCCACTCCAGCTGCCTTCCTAAGCTGCCCAGAGGCCAAGAGACAGGGGTGGGGCAGAATGCCTCTGTCATCACCATGACAATGATGCAAGCATCCCACCCTCTCACTGTGTGCCTGTGTATGCAAACTAACTGCCATCTTTGTTGAGTTTATTTTATATTACTCTTGATTGGCTGGTGGTGTGGCGGAGGTATGGTCAATTTACATGTTTGTCTATTATTAGGTAAGACTATTTTTGTAGTACCTACCATGGTTATTACCTACCATGTAATGGTTAGGATATTACTTTATATAGGGTGCAGCAGCTACTTTTTAAAGGGGCGATTTAATCAGGGAAGTAAAATCTACACATGGTTAACATAAAGTCAGGTAACTATGAGTTGCCCCATATAAGTAATTTAAGTAATGTAGAAGTCTTGGAAGGATATCAAACAGTGATACAAATGGCATTTGACTATGCACTAAAAGATAAGGATAGTTTTAAAAGTTGCAGATGAAAAGAAGAAATGCAATTAGGAAGTATATTAAATGTAAAAAGCTGTTTATCCAGACTGGCTAACTTACAGGTGCTGTGTCAGAAAGCAGTAGTGCAATTGAAGAAAGTGGAAAGCCTTTTGAAACAAAGCCTTTTTGTTGGTCTGAAGATTTTGAACTTAGTTAGTGGACAGTATTATAGTGAATAATATAATCATAATTCATGTTTTAGGAAAGTGTATTTTATTTTTTCCACACTACCTAATATAGTGCTCTGCTTTCAGTTTTTATCTGAAAAAAACAAAATTTATGTTTCTACTCTTTTAACACTTAGAATTGAACAAAATGTTCATTTTTATTGAATTATATAGAGAAAAAAATTGATGCGTTTGTGGGTTTTCTTTTCCCCTTTCAGGCATATCCTCATTTCTTCATACTGATTTTTGGGTTTGGTTTTTTATTTAAATTATTTAAAATAATTTAGATCTGAAGTCAGGTTATTCTCTCCCTTTTTTTGGAGAGTGGGATGAGAATGAACAGTGTGAATTTAACTTATTAGAACCAAAACCTGTTTTTCATTTATAGTGAAACAAAATACCCAATTAAATTTTCATTTTGTAGCATGAATGCCAAAGCAATTTTACATAAGACAGACTGCAGCCCTACTCAGTTTTTCTCAGTGGTTAGAGTGTCAGCAGGAGGATTTGAAAGGTCTCAGGTGTGATTCTCATCACTGGCATGTACCTTGATTGCAGGCTCCATCTGGGGCGCCTGGAGGAGGCAACTAAATCAATGTGTCTCTCTCACATTGTTGTTTCTGTCTCCCTCCCACTCTTACTAAAAATCAATAGAAAAAATATCCTCAAGAGAGGATTAACAATAACAACAAAAAAGACAGACTGTAAATTTACTGAATTCTTTTATTGTGTGTTTTAAATCTGACATTAATATCTATTTCCTAGGGTCATGTGAAGGTGGTGCGCTACTTAGTCAAAGAAGTCAATCAGTTTCCATCAGATTCTGAATGCATGAGATACATAGCAACCATCACTGATAAGGTAATGTATTGATCACATTCATCCTTTTGACTTCATTTGGTTTTATGTACATATATCCCACACTAAGAAAAAAGTCGTAGTTTGAGCAGTAATGTGTGCTATATAGCAATTTTTACTTATTATTTGGGAATTAAGTATGCTGTTTAAGAGACTCTTAGGATTATTTATTTAACCTAGTGAAGTAATAAAACATTCTTAGTGATCAATTTACTTTTCAATACTTTTTAAAAGTATTAAACTAATTTAATTTTATGTGAACACTAAGCAATTAAAGCAAATGTTATTATTTATTAGTGTTATAATCTATATATGTGTCCAGACTGATAATATATTCTGAAAAGAACAAGCCCAGTGGATTTTTTTAATATCTAAACACAAATGAACATAGTAAACACAAATGAACATAGTACCTTTAATTGTGGGAAGAAAACTTTAATGTCTTCAACATGATATACAAGTGAGGGTAACCATCATCTTAAGGATGAACTGGCTAGGATTTTTTGCAGAAAAGGTAGGGAAGATAAAATATCTTATTTTCCTATTAGAGATTTAATTGAAGCCTTACCCTGGTGCCATTTATATTTTGAGTTTATGAGACATACTCTGGAAATCCAAAGAGGTCAATGCATATAAAAATGTCTATTATATTTTCTCAGCAGTTATTACATAAGAGTGAGCAGATTTTTCTCAAGGTTTTATTTAAGTTTCACTGTGTTGCCTGTCTCTAGATTTCTCTGATAATTATCACTCCTGGGGTACCACTAGGTTATTTTGGAGGAGAAGGCAAGATTAAAATTAAGGCTTTTTGTTCTTATAGGGAAATATAATAGTTTTTTCCTGTTAAAAAGTGGTCTGAGAATGAAATAACCGGAAAATATTTATAGTACATATGCCTTTGACTTTTCATCAGTGATTCCTGAACATGAAGTTTTAGCAACAAAGCTTAAATATGTGACTATCAGTTAAGAACTTGATTAACAATGTCCTTTTCCTTAAGCCTATTAACCAGCTGACCTAAATTATTACACTTCCATTTGTTATATGATTTATATTCAATTTATAGGAGTAAGTAATTTTACTTTCCAAAGTACCAGTCAAATTTATATTATTTTGAAAAACATTAGAGGCTCTTTCTTGTATGTTTTTATTTATATTATTTTTTACCTTACCATTGGTCTTAATAGCTTATGTTCATTCAGTGAAGTACTTTAATTAATATTTTAATGTTTTCAGGAATCTCTCTAAACATGAATTATTTTTTGAGGCTGGGAACATCTTCATTTTTCATTTTAGGAGATGCTGAAGAAGTGTCACCTTTGTATGGAATCAATAGTACAAGCCAAAGATAGACAGGCTGCTGAAGCAAACAAAAATGCCAGTATTTTATTAGAAGAGTTAGACTTGGAAAAGGTAATGATAACCTTTACATGTGAAAATACCAACTTTTCCCCCTTTCTGCTTTATTCCCTTTATTTTGTAATCGGTTCTTTTTTTCTTGTTTCATTTTGTTGCTTTTGCTTTAAATTATGTACATGGTTTTCCCTCCAAGTTTGGCTCAAAAAGAATTATGAGTATTTTAAATATCATCAAAAGAATTTTCTTTGTAATCAAATTATAGGAATTTCATTGACCTGGAAGTCAAAAAAACCTAGCTGCTAATGCTGAGCTTTAGTCTTATTTCAACTAATGAGTTCTTAATTCCCATCCAAATCTATACTTCATTGATCTTAGACCTTGTAATTTGTTGCCCATATATTAATAGAAGTACCAAATGCAGTACTGAACCATAATCAACTAGTAAAATACAACTTGGTGGAATGTTTAATAAGTATATTTTTAAAATGGGTGAATTCTCATGTACTTTTCTCTTTCAGGCAGACTGCGTCATTTCCGTCTTCCCAAGGGGAATATAATACTCCAAACAACATGTAGTTTGGGCAGTCTCATAGCTCCTTCTTTACTCCCCCTTCCTATCAATAACTCTGTCCTCAAGAATGTAATAGAGCCCTGGCTGGTTTGGTTCAGTGGACAGAGCGTCAGCCTGCATACTGAAGGGTCCCGGGTTCGATTCCAGTCCAGGGCATATGCCCAAGTTGTGGGCTCGATCCGCAGTGGGTGGCATGCAGGAGGCAACCGATCAATGATTCTCTCTCATCATTGATGTTTCTATCTCTCTCTCCCCCTCCCTTCCTCTCTGAAATCAATAAAAATATATTTAAAAAAAAAAAGAATGTAAGAGAAATAGTAATTATTCAGGAAAAGAATTGGTTGGCTATGAATATTATGGAGTACATACACTGTCATATTTTATTGTCTATTAAAAAAAGGTTAGCCAAGACCGGTTTGGCTTAGTGGATAGAGCGTCGGCCTGCGGACTGAAAGGTTCCGGGTTCGATTCCGGTCAAGGGCATGTACCTTGGTTGCAGGCACATCCCCAGTAGGGGGTGTGCAGGAGGCAGCTGGTCGATGTTTCTCTCTCATCGACGTTTCTAACTCTCTATCCCTCTCAATTCCTCTCTGTGTAAAATCAATAAAATATTATATATATATATATAAAGTTAAAAATTCCATAAAAGTTAACATACGCTGTTTAAATTTATAAAGAATAGTGATAATTGCAACCTATTGGATTTGAGTCAAGTCCATTTTTACTATTATATTTGCAGACTTTGTTAAGCTATATATTTCATTTTGCATAAAGAAAATATGGCCCTCCTGGTTTGACTCAGTGGATAGAGAGCATTGGCCCACTGAGTGAAAGGTCCTGGGTTTGATTCTGGTCAAGGGCACATAGCTTGTTTTCGGGCTATACCCCTGGCCCTAGTTTGGGCGCATGCAAGGGGCAAGGAATTGAGATGTCTCATCATTGGTGTTTCTTTTTTGTTTTGTTTTGTTTTGTTAATCATCACCCCAGGATATTTTTCCATTGATTTTTAGGGAGATTAGAAGAGAGAGGGGAAAACAGAGATTTTTTTTTAATCACTAAAGGATGCCTAGCATGTTGTAGGTACTCAATAAATATTTGATAAGCAATTAAATCTTTACATGTTTAATGTAAAAAAAATTTTTTTTTCAATCCTCAACTGATACAATGTGAAGCACATTGGTTGTCTCCTGAGGGCCCAGGCAGGAAAGGAGCCTGCAACCAAGGCTCCCTTGACCAGCATTGAACCTGAGGCCCTTTGGCCCACAGGCCCATGCTCTATCTACTGAGCCAAGCTGGCTAGAGCCATCATTGATGTTTCCGTCTCTCTCTGACCCCTCTCCCTTTTTCTCTAAAATTAATAAAAATAAAGAACATGTGAAGTATTGTAAACACTTTATTCTAACTTAAGTGTGAAAATATCCAGTTATTTTCTGGAAAAGTATATTTAATATTGGCTATTCTTCATTTTAAAAAATTTCTGATTTAGATTCTGATTAAAAAAAAAGTTAGCTTTTTGGCCATTTTGAAGTTTTTTAAAGGAGAACATTGAGAGTATTATGAAAAAGACTGTAATTATTGACCTATTTTCACATTTTATTTATTTATTAAAAATCTTTATTATTGAAAAGTTTTACATATATCCCTTTTTCTCCCATTGGCCCCTTATAGCCCACACCCACGCCTCTACCACCCTATTGTCTGGGCCATGCGAATATGCATACAAGTTCTTTGGTAGATGTCTTCCCAACCACCCACCCACTCCCACCTTTCCTCTAAGATTTGACAGTTCCTTGGATTTTTGTGAATCTAAAAAACATTATAGCTGAACATAGACATCTACTTTTAAATAAAATCTTTATTTTCTCATATCTTTGGTGTTCATACATTACACATTAAATAATTTAGAATTTATTGCATACATATGGATTACAAAGTAGGAAGCAGTTTTTAGGAGATACCCTGTTTCCCCGAAAATAAGACAGTGTCTTATACTAATTTTTGCTCCCAAAGATGCGCTAGGTCTTATTTTCAGGGGATGTCTTATTTTTCCATGAAGAAGGAGACGGTACACATTTATTGTTAAATGAAAATAAAGGAAATTTATTACCTGTATACAGTACGGTAGTATGGTAGTTGTCAACACAAACCAGACAAACTGAATCCTTCAGTATCAAGAATTTACTCATTTATTCAATGACAATCATGCATCATCTTCTGGAACATCATCATAACAATCCAATTCCTGAATTTCCTGGAGAATTTCTTGTACTCCATTTCTTTCCGAATCAGTGGACCAAATCTCTCATGTTTAGCCTTGGGGGGGGGGGGGGCGGGGGAGGGCTTATTTTCGGGGATGCCTTATATTTCACTCAGAAGGAAACCTGTAAGTAGGCCCTATTTTCGGAGGATGTCTTATTTTCGGGGAAACACGGTACTAGGGTCTGTTCTCAATCAACTTCATTGTTTTTCCTTTTTCTGTATTACAATATTGTGTTCATTTTAAACTGAAATAGGCAAAGATAACTGAAGAAAAGCATAGTCATCATAAGTTAATAACTAAAGTTATAAACCTTATATAGTAACTAAAGTTTTCAACTCTATAATTACCTATAAAGTCTTTTAAGAGCCTACGTGATATATCCACCGGCACTACTCCTTACACCTCTCTGGTCTTCTTCTTTTTATTCCTTTCTTTTGGTTACTTTGCTCCATTTATTGTCCATTCTTCCCCCCCCCCCCCCCCTTGCTGTACCTTCTTCTTTTAATGTCTCATGCAGGTGCCTCATGTTTTATTCTGCCTTCCACAAATATTCTTCCTACTCTTCTAACTTATTTTTACTTTGGAACATTCTAAATACTGTATTTTATTTAATTATTTTGTTTATCTTTCTCCACTACTAGAATATACATGTATGCACCACAAAAAGATTTTGTGGTGCATACATGTATATTCTTTTTGTATGCACTACAAAAGGATGTGTGGCATGTTGTAGGCACTCAATAAATATTTGGTGAACAATTAAATCTTTACATATATGGAGATTGTATACTTTAAGAAAAAAATCATGCAAGCCCTAGCTTTTTTGGCATCAGCCTTTGCACTAAAGGGTTCTGGGTTTGATTCCATTCAAGGGCAAATGCCCGTAGGGTTAAGGACTTGATCCCCATTCGGGGCATACAAGAGGCAGTCAGTCTATGATTCTCTCTCATCATTGATGTTTCTATTTCTCCCCTCTCCCTTCCTCTCTGAAATCAATCAAAAAAAATAAAAGTTATGCAAGCCCTGGCCAGTGAGGTACAGTTGGTTAGGCATCGTCCCATGTACCACAAAGGTTGCCAGTTCAATTCCCAGTCAGGGCACACGTCCAGGTAGCAGCTGATCCTTAGTGCGGGTGTGCAGGAGGCAACCAATAAGTATTTTGCTTTCACATCAAAACACTAGTTCTCTTTCTCCATTCTTCTCTCTCTCTAAATTCAATTAAAAAAAATCTTAAAAAGGAATTGTGCAAGCATGTTATTGTAATACTTGCTTTTCCTCCTCTCAGTAATTGATGGATATTGTTAAATGATAGTAATTTAAATAACTGCAGAATATACCCTATATTAAGTTTTTTTTCCAGCTTTTGATCACTACAAATAATGTTGCAATAAACATCCTTATGCATGATTTCTTATATTTTGGTGCTTTTATTTTTACAGAGTAAGTTTCTTCACTTAGGCAATATATTTTAAATTTGATACTTTCAGAGTATTTTCTTACTATACCATCAGCAAATACATCAGTGTCAGTGTCTTGAATTCATTTTTTTAATCCTCACCTGAGGATATTTTTCCATTGATTTTTTTTTTTTTTTTTAGTTTTAGAGGGAGAATGGAAGAAAGGAAAGAGAGAGAGATCTGTGAGAGAAACACATTGATTGGTTGCTGCCTGCGTGAGCCCTGACCAGGGCTTGGACTGGGGGGAGCCTGTAACCAGGTATGTGCTCTTGGCCTGAATCCCGGGCCTTTTGGTTCCCAAGCTGATGCTTTTCCATTGAGCCAAATCAGCTGGGGCTTGAATTCTTGCCAACATTTACCTTGATGTTCATGCTTTTAAGAACCTCAAATTTGCCAAGACTGGTTTGACTCAATGGATAGAATGTTGTCGGCTTGGGGACTGAAGGGACCGGGGTTCGATTCCGGTCAAGGGCATGTACCTTGGTTGCAGGCATATCCCTAGTAGGGGGTGTGCAAGAGGCAGCTGATCAATGACTCTCTCTCATCGATGTTTCTAACTATCTCTCTCCCTTCCTCTCTGTACAAAATCAATAAAATATATTTTTAAAAAAAGAACCTCAAATTTAAAGCAAGTCAAAAGGAATTTTCAGACCACATGTTTCCATCATATTAAGCCTCAAAGGTGACAAATAATTTTTTTAATTACAAATTAAACGTTAAGTTGATTATTCCATATGCACTTTATAAACTGTTTTGAATGGGGGTGGTACGTAAATAGAATTCTAAATTATGGAGAAGGTTCTATAATTTTAGTATTTCTATTTGAAGAATTACCAGATTGGGATCTAATAGGGTTTGGTTCATTATTTTTTAGTTATGATTTACATCTAGGAAAATAATACTTTTTGCCTTTTGAGAGACAGTATATTTTTGCTCCATCTTTTCTGATTTAGAAACACCACTGGAGTCGGTCTTACTTGGTCTAAGCTGACTTTCTACATGGGCGACTTACTGCTTCCATAAAAATGCTTTTCTGACCAGCCTAACTTGAAAATTCTGGTTAATAGGTTAATAGAACAGCTGCTGAGGATGCTCCCCATTATATTTACCAGATTCATTCCCTTATTATTCAGCAAACACTTATTTGCTGAGCATTTACTATGTTGCAGAGTCTCTATTTGGAGACAGTTTATCTGGTTGAACCATGGAATTTTCAGTTCATTGCTTGTTCTCTTAGGACATTAACAACTAGGTTTTGTTCTTGGCTGTTAGAGCCCTTAGTCAATATTATTGGTTTGCATTTTTGATATTTGTTTCACGCTTCCACTTTACTACTTACTGTTGTTCTTCCTACCTTTTTCTTTATAAACATTCATAGCCTTTTAGGGAGAAATGCGGGTTACATTTTTAAAATATTCAGAATAGATATTTTCAGTTGTTTTGTTGCCATTTCTACAGCTATTAGTATGCCCATCCCACAATCTCAATTTTATACATTTCATTCTCTGATTGAGCTTTACTCCCTCTAGAATTCTACCTCCCATAATCCTGGCAATGCTCTGCTTACCAATGAAACACAGGACCCACTTATCCTACCACTCTTCACAGTTTCTTATTCTCTTCTTTCTCCTTATTCTCATCTGTACCCTAGTAACTGAATGTGTGCAGAAAAACAACATTCAACTTTGATGACAATTTTACTCTAAATGTGTGACAGGGCGCCCTTCAGTGCTGCCCAGGAGTCATTCTGTATTACCCTAGTTTGAGTCATTCTCCCAGCCATCTACACCACTATTTATTAATTTCTTCTTTAGCCTCTGGCTTCTAGTACATCCTCTTCATTCTCAGTTAACCTAGCTTCCTACATGAGTGAGAAAACTGAAGTATCAGAAAACTGCCAAGACTTATCTCACCCCATCTATCCAGCCACCAATCCCTGTACCCATATACTTTCTACCAGTTACTAAATAAACTTTGTAACCAGTTCCTGTATTTGTGAACTAGATCCCATCTGGTCTCTCTTGCAAAACACTGTTGTAGCAATTATCTTTTCTGTCATTTATCCCCCACTCCTGGATGATTATCATCACACAAGCTTATTTATCCCATTAAAAACACACATACACACACACACACACACTCTTCCAATCCTCATTCTCGCCAATATTTAGCTACAAGCCCATTTCTTTACTCCCCTTGTCTATTTTGCCTATCTTCAATTCTTTCTCTTGAATCTAATCCTGCCATGCACTCCCACAATTCCACCAAAATAAACTGTGCTTTTATGGTCTCCACTGACTTTCATGCAGCTAAATCCAGTGATTACTTCTCTATCCTTATCACTTCATTTCACTTTCATTATAATACCTATCTGCATGATCCTCCTTGTCTCCCCTCTTAGTTGGTGAGTCACTTAGCTCACTAGTGATCTACTTTATCCACTGGTCATTTCATCCTACTTCGTAGCTTTAAATACATACCAACTGATTCCTAATTTGCTTCTTTAGCCCAGATACCTTCCCTAAGCACTATTTTTGTATATCCAACTTGCTGTTCAACATGCCCATTGGGATACTTAATTAGACCTCTCATACTTGTATCCTTAATCCACAACTGTCTTGTAAATACCCAGGCTAAAAACTTTGAAATCATTTTTTATTTCTGTCTATTCTCTAATGTGTTGGAAAATCTTGTTACTTTTGCCTTAGAACTATATCTAAAATCTTAATCACTTTTCATCACTCTTTCTCACATGTATTACCTCACTAGTTATTTAACTGGTCTCTCTGATTCCATTATTGTTACTCATTCTCTGTTTAGTGCTTAGAGTAATCCTCTTACATCATTTAAGTCAAATAATCACTCTTCTGTCAAAACCCTCAGAATAAGAAGATCAGTTCTTTAAAACGCCTGCCAGGCCTTAGGAGAACAAGCCCCCTAATAGTCTTGACAGCCATTTACTATTCTGAGCTACACTAGCCTACTTGAACATTGCAGACCTTATGCACTGGCTGTTTGCTTTGCCTAAAATGCTTCATACCTTGTAGATGTTTGCTTAAACTTCACTTTCATGAGGTTTACACTGGTCACCCTGTTTAAAATCAGAACCTTTTGCCTTAGCCAGTTTTTCTTAGTGGGTAGTGTCAGTGTGCAGTTTGAAAGGTCATGCGTTCCATTCCAATCATAGGCACTTACCTGGGTTGCAGGTTCCCCAGGCCCAGTCAGGGCACCTATGCAACCAGCCCATGAGTCTCTCTTGTATCAACATTTATTTCTCTGTGTCTTTCATTCTAAAAAAAAAAAAAAAAATCAGTGGGAAAATATCCTCAGGTGAGGATTAACTGTTTACATATACACACTTCTCTTCCCCCTGTTCCTATTTTATATGTAACACCTCTTTAAAAACTAGATACAGTGGGCAGATTTTGCATATGTAAATACAGCCACTAAGGATGGAAAGTATTTGTGGAGTGAACTATTATGTTGTTGCTCACATACACTGTGTAGTTAGGCCTACCATGGTTGTGTCTGTACCAAACATGTACATGCATTTTTTCCCTTGTAATTATTATCTAAAAATTACAAAATAACTATTTGTATAGCATTTACATTGTATTAAATATTATAAGTCATCTAGGAATGATTTAAAATAACAGGAGAAGGAAAAAAATATACAGGAGAATGTGTGTAGGTTAAATGCAAATACTAAGCCATGTTATATAAGGGACTTAAGCATTCTCAGGTTTTGTTACCTGAGGTAGTGTGGGGGGGTGTCATTGAACCAATCCCCCAGAATACCAAGGGGCAACTAATGTTTTTTATGATTATTGTCCGTATACCTTCCCAACCTGCAATTAAATGTTTGCTTCTTCAGCTTCATTCAGGGATAGTTTTGTCTAGTTTACTGAAGAGTTTTAAAAGACCTGAACCATGCTGAGTACATACAAGGGGAAATGAGCCTAGGCTGGTCTGCTTTGGTTCTCTAAGAAGTCAGAGAAAGGGGACAAGAGCAAGGGATTTGCCCAGGGTGAACTGCCACTGCTCCTTGCTGCCCTGGTTACAAGCCTTGTTTAGAGTTTAGGAGATGTTTGCCTGTAGAGAAGGGGCCGCTATGGGGCACGGGTATGCTCCTGGGATGGAGAGCATGCTCTGTGCTAGATCTTGGTTTGGGGGGTGAAGGAGGGGAGGTTAAAGGCTAGGTGTGACTTAGTAGTTAGAAAGTTGGCCCCCACAGTGAAGGGTCCTGGGCTTGATTTCTGGTCAAGGGCAGGTACCTGGGTTGCAGGTTAGGTCTGGCCCAGATGTTTCTATCTGTCCCCTCCCTCCCTTCCATTAAAAAAAGGCTGGGCATTTAGGGGAAATCCTGGGGAGGATCTCCATAAAATATTCATCATTTTTGCTGATAAACCAAAATGAGGTTTATTATCTTTATCTGTCCTTGGGTGTAGTTAGCAAGTGGCACTTAACTGGTTTGTGCTGTCTCCCTGAGGAGGGTGATTTACCTTGGTTGGGGAGAAGTGCAAACCATTTACTCTTAAGGGAAAATAGGATTTAATGGATGGCTGAAAACTGAAGTTTAACTCTATCTCCTTTTCTCTATTCTACTTATCTTGGCTTATTAGCTGGTATCAACTCTATATTTTTAATCCAGGATCTTTTGCCTGCTCCCCCACTTTATTTTATTGATTTTTTTACAGAGAAGAAGAGAGAGAAAGAGAGAGTTAGAAACATCGATCAGCTGCCTCTTGCACACCCCCTACTAGGGATGTGCCTGCAACCAAGGTACATGCCCTTGACCGGAATCGAACCCGGGACTTTTCAGTCTGCAGGCCGATGGTCTATCCATTGAGCCAAACCGGTTTCGGCTGCTCCCCCACTTTTCCAATAAACTGGCAGAGATAACCAATGCCATCTTTACTGCCCAATCCTATTACCTCTTTTCAGTTCTTATTGATACTTTGTGGTTTGCCTTCCTTCATGAAATTTTTCTCATTAAAGCTGCTTTCTTCTGATTGTCTTCCTGTGCCCTGTTAAGGCCTTCCTATAGTTTCATTTACTCTCCCATTTATTTATTTATTTATTTTTAAAATATATTTTATTGATTTTTGTACAGAGTGGAAGGGAGAGAGAGAGAGTTCAAAACATCAATGAGAGAGAGTCATCGATCAGCTGCCTCTTGCACACCCCCTACTGGGGATATGCCCGCAACCAAGGTACATGCCCTTGACCGGAATCGAACCCGGGGCCCTTCAGTCCCCAAGCCGATGCTCTATCCAGGCGTCTTCAAACTACGGCCCTCGGGCCACATGCGGCCCACAGAGGAGTCTGATCCGGCCCGCCAGGTTTTTTGGGCAGTGAGCGCAGCCGAGGTGTTACAGTAGGAATTAGTAGTTCATATAGTCCGGCCCTCCAGCTCTCTGAGGGACCGTGATCTGGCCCCCACTTTAAAAAGTTTGAGGACCCCTGCGAGCCAAACCAGTCCCGGCTACTCTCCCTTTTAAATATTGAATATTCTCTCTCCCTTCCTCCTCAGGCACACATAATTATATACTTGTATAGTTATAATTTCTTCCTTTTAGTAACTTCATTTAATTCATTAAATTCAACTACAACCTACAAATTTATGATCTCTCTTAAATCTGTATCTATCTTGTCTAATTATTAAGTTTTAGAGAGCACCATGCTTTTGCAGCCATAGTCTCAGGTTTCCCCAAAAAAGTTTCACTAGGACCTATGAATTTGTGTCCCATTTTTCTAGTGATTCCAAAGTTAGTAAGATCTATGAGGTTATCAAAATACTAGCTTTGGAACTTCAAAATTGAGAAATAAGAAAGGCTTAGCCCTAAGGCTAAACTATAAAAGTTTGTTATCTAAGCTCTTCCTGTTGCCTGAAGGCCAGCTTTCACTGAACTATGTAAAGCTAGAGGCATTAGCATACCTGAAACAGCCACACCCCAACACTAGGACCTACCCTGGCCCATCCCTCCCACATCTGGCCACCTGGGCTTAGATGAAAGCTGGCTTTCTGATGTAAACTTTTTAAAAAGTCCTTCCTGGGGGAGAGGGCCCATGGGGTAAAAGGAGACATCTGAATACTTAACAATAAAGATAAATTAAAAAATAAAAAGTAAATGGAAGATGTATGCAATAACAAAAAACTTTCTTCCCTTAAATAGTAATTACAGTTATTTCCTGCCACTGGACAAATTTAAAAATCCAGCCCCCCCAAAAAATCACACCCTGACCTAGTTAAAAGTCTTGAACTTCACTTGTTATTTTGATCCTCCAACAGCTATTTTCTCTACCTTTCTCAAGGTTTTTCTGTTCATGTAGACATAATCTAGATTGAAATGTGTATTATTCCTAACTGAATTGGAGAGGCTTTATATCTACAGCCTCGGTTGCTTTGAAAATATTTTTCCGACACACCCTTCACCCCCGCTCCCACTTTTCCTCTTCCCCTGGCACTTACCCAGTCAAAATCAGAGCAAAACAGGACCACAGCCTCCCCCTCTGGAGTTCTCTGGTGGAGAACGCATTTCCCTGAGAACCGAACAGTAAAGCAATGAGCTACGTCAGCACATGCTCAGTTCCTTCTTTTAAAACCACCAATCATATCACTCCCCCTCCTCCCAGACAGTGACCAAGGGAGTGAAAGCCACCAAACAAATACTGTTTTCCTCTTAGACCTGAAAAGTCAAAAGTTCCTCTTCCCTTCTTCAGACTAGAGTTTCTAGAGGCCCAGAAAAAATTTCTAGGGGGTGCTACTAAACAGTTTCTACAATTTTAGCTTCCATTTGTATTCCTTCCTGAAGTCTATCTGCCTGAGAGTCTGTTTTCTACAGATTCCCCTTAACTATTTTTTTTTTCAGGAATAAAAGTCTTATCTCTACTCACAAAGAGAATGTAATTATGGTGCTTTGCCCTAGGTGTAAGAACTTCAAAGCAGTGCAAAACCTTTCAGATACCCTATAGGGATAATTTGAAAAGGAAGGGTGAGCCCTAGCTGGTTTGGCTCTGTGCATAGAATGTTGTTGGCCTGTGGACTGAAGGTTCAATTCTGGTCAAGGGCAAATACCTGGGTGTAGGAGGTGGGCAGGAGGCAGCCTGTCATTGGTTCTCTCTTATTGATGTTTCTATCTCTATCTTTCCCCTCCCTTCCTCTCTCATCAATTTTTTAAAAAATTAAAAGAAAAAAGGCTGGATGAGTATCGAGCAAGACATTAGACATTTCCTGATGAAAAATAATGTTGATTTGGCTTATGAGCTTGTCTTTGAGCTCTGATTTCATTGGTTAGGACATTGTGATATTTTCTATAAACTGAGTATCATTGTTTTGACATCTAATATTTAAAATATAAAATATACAGAATGCTATGGTTATGGGCAGGGAGTACATTTTTTTAGTTTGAAAAACATCTGTAAGAGAATATATAAACAAAAGGAGTTTGAAGATTTTTCCCACTTTATGAACCAAAGAGGAGAATGTAATAGTTAAAATAGCTTCTTAAGAGATATTATTGGACTTTTAAACTTGTGTTTAACTTTTTTTACTTATGAAAGTAATATGTACTCATTTTAACAAATAGAAACAACGTACATTTTATATATAAAGTAAAATTAAAAGTCGCCATCTTTCAGCTACCCCTCTTGAGTCCCACTCTCTAGAGATAGTCACTAGTAAACCTTTGATATTTATCCTTAGTGGGTTGTGTTTTGTTTTATTTTTGTGCTTCTACAAATAGATTCACATGAAGATGGCCTTTCCCTATAAATGGAAGAATTCGTTTGCACTGTGCCTTTTTTCCCTCCTAACAAATATAAATTGTGAGCATTGTCCCAAGTATATATTTAGATACTTAGATACTTTCATGGCTACCTAGTATTCTGTAAAGGTATATAGGTATATTGTTAATTTGTCCCACCATTTGATGGATTTATCTTTTTTTTTTTACTGCCATTATAATTAATTTTACGGTGGACATTATTGAACCTATATATTTTCACCAGAGATAGTCATTATAAAGAATAAATTCTTAGGATAAGCAGTTTGTAATTTTCATAGGAAGTTTCCAAATTATTTTTCCTAAAATGTAAATATATATATACCCATAGCAGTATAGGAAACAACTTATTTTCCAAAAACTTATGCTGATATGTGATATTTTTTTATTTTTGCCAAAATAATGAATGACACATGCTATGGGTATATGTTTAGTGATTAGGAAGCTACATATTTATCATTCACCCATTTTAAAATTAGATTTTCATCAAAGAATTAATTTTTATCATTAATTTCATCTTTATCCTTTGAAAATATTTTTTATTTACAGTATGTTGTAGGATAGTAAGAGGCTAGGAAAATTCCAGGACAAGCAGAATAAGGAAACTTAAGATAGTTAAGTGGCAGTTTACAGCCACCTAGTAAATCCTACCTTCCCTAAAGCAAGGATACTTCTTCCCATCCAGAGGATAAATAGTTTAAATCACCGTACTCAGGGAGACAGAAACAAATTAGTGCCATTTGCCAACCACATCCAGTGACAGAAAATTAAGTTGATGAATATCCTCCCTTAAGACCTCCCCTAAATGCCAGCCTTTAAAACCCATGAAAAGGAACATCCCAACAAGCTCTCATTCCAGTGAGTATGCCCATGCCACCCCCTTCTCTCGCCCTTCACCCACAGGCTCCTACCTCCTAAATTCCAAGGAACCTCAGGAGACTTTGAACCAGGGAAGCAGTTGGCAGTGGCAGCACTTCCCAGGCTAATCTGAACTTGTCTCCAAAGCTCTCTTTTCTCCGACTTCCCTGTGAGCCAGAGCGACCCAGCCTTGCCTCTCCTGTTGCTGCTTCTATGCCCTTTCTTATTGCACGGTCCTTAGTGTGTTTTTGCTGCAGTCAATAAATTCTTGCTTGCTTTTCCACACTTTGTCTTGTGATTTAAATTTTTCCTTCAAAAAGATACGAACCCAGGTCTTGTCAATTCCCTGGTAACAATATCTTTTTTTATTTTTGCCAAAGTAACTAATGACAGGTGGTATCTTATTGTTTTTATTTATTTTTTTAAATCATCACCCGAGAATATTTTCCATTGATTTTTAGAAAATGTGGAAGGGAGGAAGGAGGAGGAGAGTGAGAGAGAGGGAAACAGATTGGAGAGACACATTGATCGGCCGCCTCCCCCAGGTGCCTAACCTGGGCCAGGGAGCAAGCCTGTAACTGAGGTACATGCCCTTGGCTGGGAACTGAGCCTGAGAGATTGGTTGGTATGCAAGCTCTCACTACTGAGAAACACAGTCCAGGGCACTCGTTTTAAAATTAGATTTTTATCATTAATTTGATCTTGATCCTTTAAAAGTGTTTTCTCTTTACAGTGATTAGAATATGATCTTGGTCAAATAATGAATTAAGCTATATGATTTTAAATTTTATGATATCCCAGTTTTATGATAACATGACAATATAGAACAATTTTTTTTCCATGGTAAATTCCAGTGTTATTCTGTTTCATTGATCCTTTATCAGTTAAGAGAAGAAAGCCGGAGGCTGGCGTTGGCTGCCAAAAGAGAAAAGCGAAAGGAGAAGAGAAGAAAGAAAAAGGAAGAACAAAGAAGAAAACTAGAAGAAATTGAAGCGAAAAATAAAGAGAACTTTGAACTCCAGGCTGCTCAAGAAAAAGAAAAGCATAAAGTTGAAGGTATTTTTCTCTACAAACCATCTAATATGTTTCATATAGTACATTCTATTAAAAATTATATTTTAAAATATCAGTAACTTAGGTAAAATTAGGTTTCTAAATTATAAAGCCCTTAAAGAATTTATATGTTATTTTTTCTTATAGACTTCTCCCAAGCTTTTTTATTATGAAGATAAAAGAATGACAAAATACCTGAATATACTTTACCTAGATTTTAATAAAAATAAGCATTTACCCATTTACTTCAACTTCTTTTCCTATAATATGCATACAGATTTTTTTCTAAGCTATCTGAAAGTAAATTGCAGATATTCTGATATTGTACTTGTAAAACTTCAACATATACCTGACATTTGCTTACATAATGGTAGTACCTAAAAAAATTAACAGTAATTTGGTAATATTATTATCTGTAATCCAGACCATATTCAGATTTTTCTCAAATGAGGGAATTATTTTTAACAAGCTTCTAGGTAAAGATTATTTGAGGAAGAACCATCACTGTTAAATTACCAATTATGTATGCAGTGTGTGTGTGTGTGTGTGTGTGTGTGTATTCTCCCTCTTCCAGCCTTTTATTTTGAAAAAAATTAGAACAAAGGAATGTTTAAGGATTAGTATGTTAAACATCTGAATATCACCTAGATTGTTATAACATTTTGGCACATTTGTTTATCTTTTTTCCTCTCTTTTTGAACAGTTTGCATGTAAGATGTATATGTCATGTGAAATCACCCCTAAATACTTGATTATGTGTTTCCCAGAAAAATGACATATTTTACATAACGACAATAACATTATTAAAACCAAGAAATTTAATTATATAAAACATTTAATATAATATACAATATATAGTCACATTTATAAGATTGTCCCCCAAATAATTCTTATACTTGCCTACTATGCATTGTTTAGTTAGATCTTAGGGACATAGATCAGTTCTATTTATCTCCTTATGATGAATGCTAGAATGACTGATGACTTTATATCTAATAGAAGCAAACAACTCCTGGTTTTCTTTTCTTTTTTTTCTTGGAAGTTCTTAAAAGCTAAATATATTCTAAGAATTTTTAGAATTTGCTAATTCATTATTGGTACTTTTGTAGATGAGCCTGAAGTCTTGACAGAGCCTCCAAGTGCCACAACCACTACTACTATAGGTATATCTGCAACCTGGACAACTTTGGCAGGTTCCCATGGTAAAAGAAATAATACCATAACTACAACCAGTTCAAAGAGGAAAAACAGGAAAAATAAAATGACTCCAGAAAACGTTCAAATTATATTTGATGATCCACTACCAATCTCATACAGTCAGCCAGAGAAGGTGAACGGAGGAGAGTCAAAAAGTAGCAGTACCAGCGAGAGTGGGGACAGTGATAACATGAGGATTTCCAGCTGCAGTGATGAAAGTAGTAACAGCAATAGCAGCCGAAAGAGTGACAATCATTCACCTGCTGTGGTTACTACCACTGTGACCAACAAGAAACAGCCATCAGTTCTGGTTACACTTCCAAAGGAGGAGAGAAAACCTGTTTCTGGCAAGCCTTCAATAAAGTTAGTTCCAATTTTTATTTTTATAATTTATAGTATCATGAAATGCTTGTTGCTAAATTATTTTATAAATCAATCTTGTAAAGAACAGAACAAGAATTTGCCTTTGTTTTGATGACAAAATTTCATTTGACTTGAAAAATAAGTTACTTTTTAGATTTTATATTAATGAGAGACAAAATTTTTACTATGTAATTTATTCATTTTGTTAAATTTAGCTTATGAGTACTCTGATTATTATTGTGATTAAACCCTGCTAAATTTTAACTCTGCATAGCATCTTTTTCTGTTGTTGTTAATCATCACTAAGGGATATTTTTCCATTGATTTTTAGAGAAAGTGGAAGGTGGGGGGTAGAAGGAGAAAACCACCTCCTGTGTGCACATGCCCCAACTGGGAGAAGGGGGCGAACCCTGAACTGAAGTGTATACTCTTGATCGGAAATTGAACCAACAACCCTTAGGTGCTCAGGCTGGTGCTCTAGCCTCTGAACACACTGGCCAGGGCTATTTTTTCCTTTTTTTATAGATGACTTTGGGTAGTAGGGACATTTTAGTGATGTTAATTCTTTTTATCCATCAACATGATATATGCTTCTACTTGTTTGTATTTTCTTCAGTTTCTTGAGTGTCTTATAGTTTAATGAGTACAAGTCTTTTGTCCTTGGTTAAGTTTTTTTCTAGATATTTTAGTCTTTTTGAAGCAATTGTGAATAGGAATGTTTTCTTAGTTTCTCTTTCTGATAGTTCATTATTGATGTATAAATATGCCACTGATTTCTGTGTGTACATATATATATATATATATATATATATATATATATATATATATATATTTTAAATATATTTTATTGATTTTTTACAGAGAGGAAGGGAGAGAGATAGAGAGCTAGAAACATCGATGAGAGAGAAACATCGACCAGCTGCCTCCTGCACATCCCCCAATGGGGATGTGCCCGCAACCAATGTACATGCCCTTGACCGGAATCAAACCCAGGACCTTTCAGTCTGCAGACCGACGCTCTACCACTGAGCCAAACTGGCTTCGGCTGATTTCTGTATATTTATTTTGTAACTTGATGGGACCTTTAGGTTCTATATACACAGTATCATGTCATCTACAAAATAATGACAGTTTTAATTCTTTCCAATTTGGATTCCTTCTATTATTCCTTCTATTGTATATTTTTAGGAATTTTATCAATTCCTTCCAGATTGTCCAGTATATTGGCATATAGTTATTTTCTAGAAATAATTGGGCGGCTCAGGGGCTGAGGGGGCGTGGTGTCGCCATCTTGTGGCTGAGGGCACCACCATCTTTGAGGGCGTAACAGCCAATTATCATATTCCCTCCTTATTGGCTGTGGGTGCTGCCATCTTTGCAATGGCGTGAGGATACATTAGCATATTCACTATTATATAGGATGGTTGCTGGATTTTATCAAATACTTTTTCTGCATCTAATGATATATTCATGTGGTTATCTTTAATTTTGTTTAAGTAGTGTATCCCATTTATTGATTTACTGATATTTTATCAACCTTGCATCTCCAGAACAAATTCTACCTGGTCGTGATGTATGGTCTTTTTAATGTGTTGCTGGATCATGTTTGCTTATATTGTATTGAGGATTTTAGCATCTAAATTCATCGGATATTGGCCTATAATTTCCTTTCTTTGTAATGGCTTTATCTGGTTTTGGAATTAGGATATTGCTGGCCTCATAAAAAAAGTGTGGGACTCTTTCATCCTCTTGAATTTTTTTAATAGGTTGAGAATGATAGGTGTTAGTTCTTTGAATATTTGGTAAAATTCATCTGTGAAACCATCTGGTCCAGGAGTTTTGTTTATTGGGAGGTATTTTTTATTTTATTTTAATTACTGCTCCAATTTCATTAGTTATAATCTATCTATTCAGATGCTCTGACTCTTCCTGATCCAGTTTTAGAAGAGTGTATATTTTTAGGAATTTTATCAATGCCTTCCAGATTGTCCAATATGTTGACATATAGTTATTTTCTAGAAACTATCTTTTAAAATATTTTCATTTTATGCTAAGTATTGAAAAATTAAAAGTAAATTTCTTATTTGAATACCATGTTCATTCTAAAAATAAGTAAAACAATTGTCCAGAGGGTATGGTTCAGTGGTTGAGCATCAACCTATGAACCTAGAATTCACAGTTGGATTCCCGGTTGGTCAGTACATGCTTGGGTTGTTGGCTTGATCCCCGTAGGACGCATGCAGGAGGCAAGTGATCAGTTATTCTCTCTCATCATTAATGTTTCTTTCTCTCTTTTCCTCTCCCTTCCTACTCTGAAATCAATAAAAATATATTTTAAAATAAATAAAACAATAAAATAATGTAAATGATTGCCTTTATCATTTAAAAATTCTACATCTGCTCTGTATTTAATGTAATTTTCCTTTCTTTGTTTAAGATTGTCAGAGACTGTCCCTGAAGTGACCAGTAATTCTCTGTCCACTTGCTCAAAATCGGGTCCATCTCCCCTTTCTTCTCCAAATGGGAAGTTAACCGTAGCAAGTCCTAAGCGAGGACAAAAGAGGGAAGAAGGATGGAAAGAAGTTGTAAGAAGGTGAGTAATTGTTTACTTGATTGTTTTTCTCAGTTTTTAAATATGCTCTATTTCAAATTGAAATATGGATTGTTACCTTACAATTAAATTCCTCCAAGTATTTCAAAGGTTGCAGACTTGTGGCCCAAGGCTGAATATAGCTAACAGAGACAATCTACATCATATTTTAGATGATAAAAACACACAATAGTATGTTAATATTATTAAGAATTGGGAGCCTTTTACATAAAAAGATGACTGTTATCTGCTTAATCCTTATAGGTAGTGATATTTGGTAGAGAACTAATTTAAGTTCTTTAAAGTGATAGATAGATGGTGTTTTGTTCAGATGGTAATCTCAGAGCCCAGGTAATGTATAAAGCATGCTTATAAGTATTTGAAGAATGAGTAAATATTGGTTTTAAACTTTACTACACACCCAGAAAGGATTTTAAATCTTTGATAACCTACGTTAAAGAACTCCCTAGAAATTCCATCAAAAAAATTAAACTTTTGATTAGGGAAACAAAATTTTTTTTTTTTTAATATATTTTATTGATTTTGTACAGAGAAGAAGGAAGAGAGATAGAGAGTTAGAAACATTGATGAGAGAGAGTCATCGATCAGCTGCCTCTTGCACACCCCCTACTGGGGATATGCCCGCAACCAAGGTACATGCCCTTGACCGGAATCGAACCCGGGACCCTTCAGTCCCCAAGCCGACGCTCTATCCATTGAGCCAAACCGGTCTTGGCAGGGAAACAAATTTTTAATGTCATTCTTTCAGTTATATATTAGAGAATAAAAAGAAGAATGTGAACCAATCACCCAAATGTACCCATAAGAAACCATTCTTAACTCCTTGGGCTGGATTAGATGCTCTAACCACTGTTTATTTAGTAAATTTTATTAAATCACTCATGTCATGGTATTATAGCTCTAACTTGGTGTCTACATAGTCAGTATACATACGGGCAGAAAACCGTGTCTCTCTTACTTGCTATTTTATTTGCATTAGCATAGTGCATGTCTATATAGTATGTATTTTACACATATTTATGAAGGATGAAAATAAACAAAATCTTTTGTCATATTTTATCTTTCTACCCACCCTTCCTTTCCACTCCTCTTTCTTCCCCTCCTTTGCCTGTAATTACTAGTTGTCTTTTATTACCTAGAGTGAGAATAGGTAGGAAACTTATTCAACAAAAATATATTCTGTATTTTCAAAAACAAATTTTAGTAGTACTCTCTTATTTTAATGACAACCTGAAACTAATGATTTATTTTAATTTATCTTTGCAACTTTTAAACAGGTCGAAGAAAGTATCTGTTCCATCAACGGTGATATCCAGAGTGATTGGAAGAGGAGGCTGTAATATTAATGCTATTCGGGAGTTCACGGGTGCACACATAGATATCGATAAGCAGAAAGACAAGACGGGAGACCGGATAATAACTATAAGGCAAAATTTTGTCTCTTATGTTTTCTTCCTTTGTGTTTTATTGCACTATAGATTAATGAAATATAAGTATTTGAGTTTTCAGTGGAATTTTGCATTTAATAGCAACTTTTTAAAAATTGGAATTTTAGAAGATAATCTTTATAATTTTTTTCACATAAAGTATTTCAAAGGGCTTTAAAGGCATGTTTCTTGTGTGTGGCAAAAGTTTTGATTATTTTTTTCTTACATAAACTGTTCATATGATTTTCTTAAAATTTATTCTGAAATTTTTAAAAAGAAATTCTTAACACATTTTAAGCAGTAGGTTTTTATCTTTCTTTTAAATTACCATCTGAGCTTTGTTATTCTCAGATTATGTCCTTAGAATATGAGCTCATAATAGATTTAAACTTGGAAGTAGATATATGTCTTGAATTGAATGTGTGTACCTGAATACCCTTAAAACAAAGATGATAGTCTAAGAAATTGTAAGTTTGGTGCCCTTCACAATAATAGGAGAACTGATAGTTTTATAGCTTACCTTGTGTTTGTTCTCCTATCTTGTTTTCTCTCTCCTGGTATAGATCGGTGGTCACAACCTGCCTTATCTAGAGCAGAGGGAAGCAAAAACCCTTTTAAGCAATTTCAATTTTCCCTTTAGTTGTTATTTTATTTTATTTTATTTTATTTATTTAACATATTTTTATTTATTTCATAGAAGAAGGTGGAGGGAGAGAGAGATAGAAAAATCAATGGTGAGAGAGAACATTGAGCAGCTGGCTCCTGCATGGCCCACACTGGGGATTGAATCTACAACCCAGGCATGTGCCCGGTCTGGGACATGAACTGTGATCTCCTAGGTCAGTGGTCGGCAAACTCATTAGTCAACAGAGCCAAATATCAACAGTATAATATTAAACTTAAACTTCTTCTAATGCTACTTCTTCAAAATATACTCGCTCAGGCCGTGGTATTTTGTGGAAGAGCCACTCTCAAGGGTCCAAAGAGCCGCATTGGCTCGGGAGACACAGTTTGCCGACCATGGTCCTAGGTCATAGGTTGACACCCAACCACTGAGCCATGCCAGCTAGACCCTTTTAGGGGTTTTGCTATCAAATATTTTCCTGAGAAACCAATACTTAGGGTTTGACCTTGTTACTATTGTTTGTATTATCAGGATTCTTCTCATTTTGAGACATAATTCCAGAGGAATTATAATAATTGTTCTACTAGAGAGACCATCAATAAATATGTCATATATGGAGTTACCTTAATACCAGGGTTTAAAATAAAATACTGTTTCCTTGCTCAGTTGTATTATTTTCCTTGTTTACTTTGCTTTTAGTATTGATCAACTGTTTAACTAACAGAAACATTATAGGTTAAATGTTTAAGTGCAGTGGTTTTTCTAACTAATGTGTTTTATCGTAGGAAAATTATTTTTTAATCTAAGGAAACAATAGTAAATGGAATTTCTAGAAATTAAATCATTATGGTTTTGAAAAATATAGTGACTTATCAGAACAGTGTATGGCTTTATTTGCAGAATACCTCAAGAGTTGGGTATTGTTCTGTGTATATACGTATATACACACATGCTAATGAAATTAGGCTTTACATATTTAAATGTAGACCTAATTTTTTTTGTCAACCTACAGGGGTGGCACTGAATCAACAAGACAAGCAACACAGTTGATCAATGCTCTGATCAAGGATCCAGACAAAGAAATTGATGAACTTATTCCAAAGAATCGTTTGAAAAGCTCAGCAAATTCCAAAATAGGGTCCTCAGCACCTACCACCACTGCTGCTAACAGTTCCTTAATGGGAATTAAAATGACGACTGTAGCTCTGTCTTCAACATCTCAAACTGCCACAGCACTCACTGTGCCTGCAATTTCTTCTGCATCTACTCACAAAACCATTAAGAATCCAGTGAATAATGTGAGGCCTGGTTTTCCAGTTTCTCTTCCATTAGCATATCCTCCTCCACAGTTTGCACATGCTTTGCTTGCTGCTCAGACTTTCCAGCAAATCCGTCCACCAAGGTTGCCCATGACCCACTTTGGAGGTACTTTTCCACCAGCTCAATCCACTTGGGGTCCTTTTCCTGTCAGGCCTTTGAGCCCTGCCAGAGCTACTAACTCACCTAAGCCTCACATGGTGCCTCGCCATAGCAATCAGAATAGCAGTGGTTCTCAGGTGAATTCAGCAGGTTCTTTAACTTCAAGTCCAACAACTACAACCAGTTCATCAGCTTCAACGGTGCCTGGTACATCTACAAATGGCAGTCCAAGTTCACCTTCCGTCAGAAGGCAGCTTTTTGTCACAGTTGTGAAGACATCCAATGCCACCACCACAACAGTAACAACCACAGCAAGCAACAACAGCACTGCACCCACAAATGCCACATATCCCATGCCTACTGCCAAAGAACACTACCCAGTATCATCCCCATCTTCCCCATCACCACCAGCTCAGCCAGGAGGGGTTTCTAGGAATAGCCCTTTGGATTGTGGAACAGCATCTCCAAATAAAGGGGCATCTTCCTCTGAACAGGAAGCAGGAAGTCCTCCAGTAGTAGAAACAGTAAATAGTAGACCTTCAAACAGCAGCAGTTCTGGGAGTTCATCAGCTCATTCTGTTCAGCAACAACCTCCAGGATCTGTTTCTCAGGAGCCAAGACCACCTCTTCAGCAGTCTCAGGTTCCTCCTCCGGAGGTTAGAATGACTGTTCCTCCTTCAGCAACAAGTTCTGCTCCAGTGGCAGTGCCTTCTACTGCCCCAGTGACTTACCCTATGCCTCAGACGCAAATGGGATGCTCCCAGCCTGCTCCTAAAATGGAAACCCCTGCTATTAGACCACCCTCTCATGGCACAACTGCCCCTCATAAGAATCCAGCTCCAGGTCAGAATTCATCCGTTGCAGTCCTCAATGTCAATCACATTAAAAGACCTCACAGTGTTCCCTCCTCTGTTCAGCTACCTTCGACCTTAAGTACACAAAGTGCTTGTCAAAATTCAGTTCATCCCGCAAATAAGCCTATTGCTCCCAATTTCAGTGCATCCTTACCATTTGGGCCCTTTAGCACATTGTTTGAAAACAGCCCTACTTCTGCTCATGCCTTCTGGGGAGGATCTGTTGTTTCATCTCAGTCAACACCAGAATCTATGCTATCAGGAAAATCCTCATATTTGCCAAATTCAGATCCTTTACATCAGTCTGATACTTCCAAAGCTCCAGGTTTTAGACCACCATTACAGAGGCCTGCTCCAAGTCCCTCAGGTAAGTTTGTATTTTCTGATATTCTGCAGCTGCTCATTTACACAACTGATGTGAAAACTCATAGCCACTTTTTAATATTTTTACTCTGACTGGGCCAGATAGACAGAAATTGCTGTATTTTTTAAACTCAAATGTTTTACTCTTTTTAGAAATACAGTGGATTTTATTTTGAATTTCCCATATTTTTCTCTCAATGTAAAGAAGTCTCATGTTTTAATTTAATAAGGTAATACCATTTTGTTAATTATATTTTATTTCAAATTGCATTTTATTTCCAATAAAATATAATTAACAAAAGAATTTTAATATTTGATTTCATTTGATTGTCTTTTTAAAAAAATGAGAAAAATATACAAGTACATAGTTTAATAGGATTGCTTCTAACCACATGTACTATTTAAAGTTAATTAAAATTGAAGATGGGCCGAAACCGGTTTGGCTCAGCGGTAGAGCGTCGGTCTGCGGACTGAAAGGTCCCAGGTTCGATTCCGGTCAAGGGCATGTACATTGGTTGCGGGCACATCCCCGGTAGGGGGTGTGCAAGAGGCAGCTGGTCGATGTTTCTCTCTCATCGATATTTCTGGCTCTCTATCTCTCTCCCTTCCTCTCTATAAAAAATGAATAAAATATATTTAAAAAAATATTTAAAATTGAAGATAGTAGTCAAACTGGTCATATTTCTTTTTATTTTAATTTGTTTTTCCATTTTTATTTAAGTATAATTGACATACATTACTGTATAATTTTAAGCTGTACAGCATAATGGTTTGACTTACATATATTGTGAATTCATTACTGCTGTTGTTAGTTAGCATACATCATTTCATACTGGAGGCCTGTTGCATGAAGATTTGTGCAATAGGCTTTTTTTCTTGTGGCTGCCAGCACCAGTTTTCCTCCGGCATCCGGGACCCAGGCCTTCTCTCTGGCTGCAGCAGAGAAGCCAAGTCTCGAGGGTAGGCTTCTTTGCTCTGGCTGCAGTGAGGCTTGGCTTCTCTACTCTGGCCACAGCGAAGCCAAGCCTCTTAGTCTTCAGTCTTGCTCAGGCTGGAGCCTTCAGTCTTTGCTTTGTGCCTGCATATGCAAATTAACCTGCCATCTTTGTTGTGTTAATTCACATACTCCTGTTTGGCTGTTGAGCATTGTGGAGGTATGATCAATTTGCATATTTCTCTTTTATTAGTGTAGACAGGTATAATAAAAAGAAAAAGCAAGAAATTAGTTTTTTTGTGATGAGAACTTTTAGGATTTACTTTCTCTTAAAAACTTCCATATATATATATATATATATATGCCAATGTTAAGTGTAGTCATCATGCTGTACATTATATTCCCAGTACTTACTTATCTTATAAATAAGGTTCGTGCCTTTGACCACCTTCCTCCATTACCCTACTCTGAAATTTGATCTCTTTTTCTAGAGTTTATTTATTTTAAAATTCCACATATAAGTGGATTCACAGTATTCGTCTTTGTCTGACTTATTTCACTTAGTATAATTCTCTCAATGTCCACCCATGTAGTAAAAAATAGCAAGATTTTTTTTTATTGCTGAATAAGATTCCTGTGTTTGTCTGTGTGTATCCTATATAATAAAAGGCTAATATGCAAATAGACCAAACAGCTGAACGACTAGTTGTTGTGACGCGCACTGACCACCTGGGGGCAGATGCTCAGTGCAGAAGCTGCCCCTTAGTGGTCAGTGCACTCCCACAGGGGAGCACCTCTCAGCCAGAAGCCAGGCTCACAGCTGGCAAGTGCAGTGTGGTGGTGGGAGCCTCTCCTTCCTCCAGGGCAACGCTAAGGACCTCTTGGGGGGATCTCTGCCGGTCGGGTTAGGCCTGTGGGGAGCAGGCCTAACCCAGCAAGCAGACATCCCCCAAGAGGTCCTGGACTGCGAGAGGGTGCAGGCCAGGCTGAGGGACCCCTCCTTCTCCCCGTGTCCCTCCCTCCACGCCGCCCCCCCCCTCACTCCCCCTTCGCCCCCTGCACAAGCGCTGTTCACTGGGCCTTTAGTGTATATGTAAGTTTTATGTCACAACCTGTTTATTCATTTATTTGCCAAATGACACTTAGGTTTTCCCCATATCTTTACTGTTATGAATTATGCTGGTATGAATATGGGATTGTAGATATCTTTTTGAGTTAGTTTTTTTGTTTTTTTCCTTTGGATATATTCCCAGAAATGGAATTGCTGGGTTTGTATGGTAGTTCTGTTTTCAGGGTTGTTTTTTTTTAGGATCCTCCATACTGTTTTCCTAGTGGCTGTTAGTTGGCCATGTTTCAAATGCTTTATAAGCATATATCTCTAGTGGCTAAAATATTGGACTATTTACTTTGAAATAATTTTATATTTTTAGAAGAGTTCTTCTGTAACTACCACAACTTTCCCTAATGGAACTAATCATGGTACATTTATTAAAACTAAGAAAATAATATGCAATATAATTAAACTGTAAGCTTTGTTCAGATTATATCAGTTTTTTTCCTATGATATCCTTTCTCTATTGTAGTGTTTAATCCATAATACCAAATTGCATTTAGAGCTATATGTTTTAATATGAAAATTTCAAGCAATTTAAGAGGATCTATGCTAGTGATAGATAAACCATGGTCCATCAGCCAAGTATGGCTGGCTACCTTTTTTTATTTTTTAAGAATCACATTCTTTTAAAAATATATATTTTTCTTTATTGATTTCAGATAGGAAGGGAGAGGAAAAGAGAAACATCAATGATGAGAGAGAATCATTGATCAGCTGCCTCTTGCATGTACCTTATTGGGGATCGAGTTCACAACCCGGGCATGTATCCTTGGCCAGAATCCAACCTGGGACCCTTCATTCCGCAAGCTGATGCTCTATCCACTGAGCCAAACCGGTTAGGGCACTAACTGTTTTATTTACATTTGTAATTTTTTAA
The DNA here is from genome assembly GCF_014108245.1 of Pipistrellus kuhlii. Taxonomy (NCBI): domain Eukaryota; kingdom Metazoa; phylum Chordata; class Mammalia; order Chiroptera; family Vespertilionidae; genus Pipistrellus; species Pipistrellus kuhlii. The sequence goes on from NW_023425404.1 coordinate 157,247,449, forward strand.
AAACTGAGGTAAAATATATAAGATTGTATAAGATTTTTTAAGTGTATCTTTAAAAAAAAACTTTTAGCCCTAACTGGTTTGGCTCAGTGGATAAAGTGTCGGCCTACAGACTCAAGGGTCCCAGGTTCGATTCTGGTCAAGGGCAAGTACCTTGGTTGTGGGCATATCAAGTAGGGGTTATGCAGGAAGCAGCTGATGGATGTTTCTCTCTCATCGATGTTTATTAACTCTCCCTCTGCCTTATTCTCTGTAAAAAAAAAAATATATATATATATATATATATATATATATATATATACATCAAACTTTAAAAAAACAATCTTTTAAAGAATAATATTAATAACACAAAAAAATAAGAAATTCGAATTTTAGTCTTCACAGAGCTTTGTTGAAATGAGCCATGACCATTTATTGAATACTAGGAGCCCAGGGTGTGAAATCACACAGCCCCGCTCACCTACCCACTGCCCTGTCTTGACATTTGAACCTCTCCAAGCAGAGCTCCAGTGTGCCTGGCCCAGCCTCTGACTCCTCTGGCCCCTTCTAGCCCCACATTCATTCCCTCGAGTCACCTCAGGCTGGCTCCACCTTCTCCGAGTGCCTCCCCTCTTCAGCCTCCTCTCTAGAGTAACACAGTGGCTCCGCCAGTCATGGTGCTGGGGGAGAGCGTGGAGCCCTCCCACCTGCTGCACTGTGCTCCTTCTCCTGGGAGGTGGATGGCAGGCACTCCTGAGTGCGAGCAGCGGGTGGTAAAGGACTGGTGAGGGCTCTATGGGCTCTCACCCCCTGCCCTCCCCGTCACAGCATGGTCCCTCCTCCTCCCCGTTTCCGACCCGTCTCCGGAGCAGTGCCCCACCATACACGTGCAGGCAGCCTCCTGCGATTGGTCATTACGCATTAAGGCGTCCCGACCATTAGCATCTTAGCTCTTTGTTGTTATGATTGTTACAGCTTCTTTTCTGCTCTAATGACAGCCTATAAATACTTACTATTTAGCCCTTTACCAAAAGGTTGCTAACCTGATCTGTGTTATTAAGACACTAGAGGCCAGGTACATGAAATTCATGCATTTGGTGAGGAGGGGCCCAGCCTATGCCTTCTCACAGTCCAGGAGCTGTTGGGGGATGTCTGACTGCTGGCTTAGGCCCACTACCGACTGACGGCTTAGGCCCGCTCTCCATGGGGAGTGAGCCTAAGCCAGCATTTGGACATAATTAGCGCTGCTGCTGAGGTTGGAGAGGCTCCTGGCACTGCCATTGTGATTGCAAGCCATAAGCTCGGCTCAGGGCTTCTGGCTGAGTGGCTTTCCTCCTGCATTGAGCATTTGCCCCCTGGTGGTCAGTGCACGTTATAGTGACTGGTCATTCTGCCGTTTGGTCGATTTGCATATTACCCTTTTATTATATAGGATGACCTCTAACAAAAAATTTCTGAGTTTAATGGGAAGTGATTGTTATTTTTACCTGTTTCTATAACATGTGACTATAGTGTAATGGACATTTACATCAGTAAATACTTCTTTGCTGGGGGTTCACTGAAATATTTATGTGTACTTTCAAAAATAATTGTACTAAAACAATAGAATCTATAATTTGATTTGGAAAGATCTTAATACACTAATGTAAATGCTTTATATTTCATTTTTAATAGTTGGAATTTATAGTACTTGACCTTTCAAAATATGAAAATCTAGGTGATATGTGGAGAAAGAGTAAAATTAAGATTTAGAGAAAAAGGAATTAAATTTTTATTTTGTGAAAAGATATAATAAGCTCTATAAGGGAGGCAAGATTTAGGGGAGTGTACAGTGAAGAGGAGTCAAAATTAGTATTGAAGTTTAGCTTGAGAGTCCATCAGAAGATAATTCATTAGATTCAAGTTAAAACAGGCATGTTTGCCTTTATAGTTGTATTCCACTATTACAACCAAGAAAATTAACATTAATTTAGTAATAGCACCAAATATGCATTACCTTCATCCCAGATATATCCTTTATGCCTATGTGTGTGTGAGAGGGTGCGGGGGGGGGGGGGGGGGGGGGGCGGGCATTGCTTTCCTTTTGATCCAAGATCAAATCAAGGTTGACACATTACCTTTGTTATATCTTTTTTTTTTCTTTTCTTTTTTCCCCCGACTGCATTTATTATTAACATAAAAATTGTTAAAAAAGAAAAAAATTCATTTTCAGATCTCCAGTGGGTCTTATCCCTCCCTCTTGCCCACACAACTCCTGACCCATTTTCTCAGGGCCAGTTCAAGACAGCCTACTCACACTGTTTTTACAGAAAACGGGCAGTGGCAGTGACCCAGAGACAGAGGTTGGGAGAGCTCGTCAGGACTGTCCAACTTCCATCCAAAGATAGGCCAGGTGGAGATCCACAAAATTCAAATTAAAGGGCTGGTGTCCCCACCATAATACAGTTTAAGGAAAATGGACTCTAGAGGAAATAGGCTAGACTCCCTAGAGCTCTAGAGTACATCTAATGGGCCTGTGTCAAACCCAGAAAAGGCGACACCAGAAGAATGGGGAGGCCAGGGAGGGAGTGTCGTGGAAAGTTTCCCATTTCTCCCATGTTGGGAGGTGGGGAGAGCCTCGAGGGCACCAAGAGCCTCACTCATTTGGGGCAGAAATACTCTAGTGTCAGGAAGCCACTGCAGTGTCGCTCATGATACCGATGGCAAAACTACAAAACCCAAAAGCAGGGATAGTGGCCTTTCAGGAAGTGACTCTGTCCCAGTCATCCAGACTTGATCCCAGGTCAGACAACTTGGTGAGTTTCACAGAGCGGCTATCAACTTTCGGAGAGGGGCTATCACATAAAAAGGACTTAAAACAAGCATCCAGAAGAAGGGAATAGTAGGAAACTGTTAGGCTCAGGAATCGAGGGCAGTGCTGGGATCTGGGTGGATAGGGGCACAAGGAACACACCAAATAAGTTTCCTGCTCAGCAGTCTGTTGGGAAGGGGAAAAGGGGACCCAGGAAACAGGAGAGGGAACAAAGATGGGGTCCTGGAGGCTGGGTCAGTAGAAATGGTGCACACCTAACCCCAGTGATGGAACACTGGACCCCATATGGGGATGTGATGGACAGGGGTGAGTGTTACTGACTAAGGATGGTAACTGCCATAGTAGCTGTCACAGGGCCATAGGGAAATATATGGTCACTAGATCACAGAGGGCTCCCTCCTGCTCAGGTGGGAAGGCACAGTATCCCAGAGGAGATATGTTGAGGCCTGGGTGGCAGAAAGCACAGAAGTTCTCATGTTAATAGTGGCCATCAGATTTGTCTTCCACATCCGGGGGTACATCCTTAGAGTAGGGGAGGGGGCAGATAATCTTGACAAGTGACCAGCTTGTGAGCCTTTGAGGATGTCTCTGTCCTTTGTGAAAGACTACCATGGTCTGGCCCAATAAAAGGGTGCTCAGCATTGACCTCCCACCAACCACACCATATGGGTCAGACCTGAGGCCTACGCCTCCCCAAACTAGGCTTCTGTCCCTGGGAGAAGGTGAGAGACTCAGCAGTGATGGAATCATCAGTCCTCTTGTCTGGGGGGACCTCTGTGGAAAGAATCTGCATTCTTTTGTTTCTGCTCCTTCACTCAACATCATGTTTGTGAGATTCATCCAGGTTGCCTGTAGCAGGAGTTGGTTCATTTTTATTGCAGTGTAGTATCCCATTCATTGCATGCACATGCAATAACTTATCCATTCTACTAATGTTGGACATGTGGGTGGATTCCAGTTTGGGGCAGATTTGGAGTCATCAGGCTTTCCATTGGCCATGTGGGGAGGGCCTTCCCACAGGATTTGCATTATCTTTGTCCCCAGTCTCTTCCCACTTGGGCACCTGGGGCTGAGACAGCAGTGGCTGCAGCTGATTCTTTTTTTGTTTCAGGATCATAGTTGTGGCCTTTACTCTCCCCTGTCTAAAACATCTAACTACCTTCCTTTGTTCTTCTTGACGTTGAATCCTTTGAAGAGCCCAGTTGCCTAAAAATGTCCCGTATTTCAGATTCACTGTTTCTTCAATCCATGATTAAAGTCAAACATTTCTAGCAGGAACATCAGGGAGGTGGTAGTTTTTTTTTTTTTTTAATTTGTTTGTTTTATTGATTTTAGAGAGGAAGGGAGAGGGAGAAAAGAGATAGAAACATCAGTGATGAGAAAGAATCACTGATTGCCTGAACCCTGCATGCCCCTACTGGGGATTGAGCCCACAACCCAGGCATGTGCCCTTGGCCGGAATCGAACCTGGGACCCTTCAGTCCGCAGGCCAATGCTCTATCCATTGAGCCAAACCAGCTAGGGTGAGAGATGGTGTTTTGACTGCCTTACACTCTGACATTGTCCCACTGTTGGCTATGGAAAGTATGGCCACTTAGTTAAGGTGCTAACCATCAGATTTCTCTGTTGCAAAAGTATAGCTACAGCTTTTTCTTTTTCACCTGTAGTTTTGTTGTATAGCCCTGTCTCCACAAAGGCATAGCCCCTCCCATCAGTATTCCCCACCAGAGTGGAACATTGTTACAATTGATGAACCTTCATCAACACATCCTTATCAAAGTCCTTAGCTTACATTAGGATTCACTGCTAGTGACTGATATATATTCCTATAGATTTGAACAAATGTTTAATGATCAGAATCTACAATTATAGTATCATACAAAGTATTCTCCATGTCTTAAAAATCTTCTGTTTTGCCTATTTACTCCTTTCTCCCCCTAAGTTTTGTTTGTTTTGTTTTCTTAAATATTTTTTATGACTTTTAGAGAGAGAGGAAGGGCAAGGGAGAAAGAGAAACATCAATGTGAGAGGAGGACATCATTGGCTGCCTCCTGCATGCCCCCCAACAGGCACCCAGCCTGCTATCCAGGCATGCGCCCTGACCTGAAATTGAACCAGCAACCTTTTAGTAGATGGGACGATGCCCAATCAACTGAGCCACAACGGCCAGGGCTTCCCCCTAAGTTTTTTAAAAATAAAATTTTATGTAACTCCTTGGCCATTAACTTATTTAAATTCCAGTGTTGATATTAAATGTGTATGTATTTTATAATAAATAATAAAATATCAACTATTAGAATTATATTTTACTTGATAATTATTTTTGTAGTTATGTTTATGAAATAAAGGGGGAAATGGTGGTCAATGGACAAAGAAGTAAGCAGAGACTTTTTCATCTACAATTTTTTTTAGCCCTAGCTGGTTTGGCTTAGTGGATAGAGCATCAGTCTGTGGACTGAAGGGTCCCGGGTTTGGTACTGCTCAGGGGCACATGCCTGGGTTGTAAGCTACATCCCAGTCGGGGGGAGGGGTGTGTGTGCAAGAGGCAGCTGATCAATGATTCTCATCATTGATGTTTCTATCGCTCTATCCCTTTCCCTTCTCTGAAATCAATAAAAAATACACATATATACATATATTTAGGGGTGGTTCTTGGAAATTTAGGTTTTTTTAATTGTTTTTCCTGGGGTGGGATAACTGTTATAAACTATGATTGTCTTCTGCATTATAGGTATTGTCAATATGGACTCGCCATATGGTTCTGTAACACCTTCTTCTACACATTTGGGAAACTTTGCCTCAAACCTTTCAGGAGGTCAGATGTATGGACCTGGGGCACCCCTTGGAGGAGCACCCGCTGCTGCTAACTTTAATAGACAACATTTTTCCCCACTTAGTTTGTTGACCCCTGGTTCATCAGCATCAAATGGTGAGTAATGTACACTGTAATTTTGTAATTTCCTAAGACAACGTTTGTGGATATGTTTCCCCCCCCCCCCCCCCTCCTTTTTGTCTTTAGAGAGAGGAGAGGGGAGAAACATCAATGAGAGAAACACTTATCAGCTGCCTTCTGCATGCTCCCCACTAGGGATCAAGCCCTGACCAGGAATCAAACGAACGACCTCTTAGTTCATGGGACAATGCTCATTCAACTGAGCCATACTGGCCAGGGCAACATGCATGTTTTCTTAAAAACAAAAGGATTTACATTTTTAAAGTTTAGAATTTTTAACTTTTAAACCTTATCATAATTTTAATACTATAATATGTAATTGGGCCCTGAATGGGTGACTCAGTTGGTTGGAGCGTCATCCTATACACCCAAAAGTTGCAGGCTTGATCCCAGGTGGGGCACATACAGGAGGCTACCAATCAATGTTTCTCTCTCCCTTCCTTCCTTTCTCTCTCTAAAATCAATAAACATATCCTCAGGTGAGGATTTTTTAAAAAAATGTAATTTGTATTCATCTATGGGAGGAAGAATTTCAATAAAATTTCCAAGTTTTTAAATTACTGAAATCAACATATCAACATTGTTATATCAAACCAAGAATATTTTATTGACGTTTATAAAAGGGATCTGAGGGGGGGAAATATATCTTACTGTACCATTGATTTACCTTAACTTTCAGTTTTATTTGAGGATACAGCTTCCAAGGAGAAAGTTTTCCAACCTTAAAAGTATAAATAACACCCTGGGCTGTATGTCTCAGTTGGTGAAGCATTGTCCCGTGCATTGAAGGGTTGTGGGTTCAGTTCCAGTTAGGTCACATACCTAGGCTTCAGGTTCCATCCCTGATGGGAGGCAACCAATAGATGTTTCTCTCTTCCTCTAGCTCCCTCTCTTTCTAAAATCATTAACAAAGATATCCTTGGGTGGAGATTTAAAAAAATTTTTTTTTACGTATAAACATCATATGCTTTTTGTCCACTTTAAGTCTCATTTACTATATTTAACAGCCCAACTGATTTCACATTATCACATGTGTATTTTTAACTGTAACAAGATTTTGGATGCAGTAGTTAGATTTTCAAACTAAGGAAGATCTGTCATAAATAGGGAATTCAAGTCATATTAACAAAATTCTGTAGTAAGGTTATTGGGTTTTTGTGTTTGTAGTTTTTAATTTTCTGTATGTGAAAATAAAGGCATCAAATTACTTTTCCCTTAAGGAAATTATAGTAAGAACAATTTTTTAAACTATGGATTTCTCCTCAGCATTAAAACCTAGGTAAGAGAGCCTGGTTAATAGAATTAAAAAAAATAATAATTAGCCCAACTGGTGTAGTTCCGCATCAACTCATGCACCACGAGGTCTTACAGGTTTGTTCCCAATGGCCAGATTGCAGGCTCAATCCCCAGTAGGGGGCATACAGGAGGCAGGTGATGGATGTTGATGTTTCTCTTATATCAATGTTTCTATCTCTCTCCCTCTCCCTTCCTCACTCTCTAATCTGGATAAAAACATATTTTTAAAATAATAAATATTTACTAGCATATCAAAGTACATTGCTGACTCTGCCTGGGTTCCTCAGTTAGTTAGGGCATTGTCCTAAAATGCCAAGGTTTGAGGGTCCTATACCTGGTCAGGGCACATATAAGAATTAACCAATGAATGCATAAATAAGTGGAACAACAAATTGATATTTCTATCTCTTTCTCTCACTATCTCTATCCCTTCTTCCCTATTTTCTCCTTCCCTTCCTTTTCCTTTCTCTCTGTCCCTCCCTTTCCTCTCTCTCTAAAATAAGTCAATAAATAATTTAAAACGTGCATTGCCACTTAAAGCATGGAATTATTAATTTACATGCTGTATAGTTTTTTGTGTGTTTGTCAAATAATGAGGACTGTCACAAATAAAGAATATTGATTATCCTTGCACAGATGTCACTAAATAAGAATGGTTTAAGAAAGCATTCAAAGTGATTGTGATAGAAACATGCCAGAAATAATGTAAGAAGTATGAAAATAATGTAGCAGTATAAGAAGAAAATAATAGACCCTTCATTCAAAAGACAAATGGATTTCAACAGACAGATCTTCAATTCTACTTAGGACAGTTGTTTTTTTAGTAATATTATGGATATGCAGTTCTAAAACTAAATCAGATATAATGTAGGATTGAGAAATGAATAAATATACTGATGAAAATGTGATCTAAGGTTCTCATTGTGAGAAGACAGAAGTGTGGAAGTGGAGTAAGGCAAGCAAAACTATATGGAATTAGAGAATGAGTGTGAATTCATGATTTTTCAGTTATATATGTATTAGATGGAATAAAATTGTCATTTCCCCCCTAGCTCTCTGTCTACTGAAAGCAATGAATCAACTGCAGCAGTGAACATACTTAGTGTCCAGATCTTTCTGTTAAATAATCTTTTTCCACTAAAAAAGGCTAGAGCTTCTTGGAGAAATATCTAGGACATAGGAAGTATAAGGAGAGGTTTATAATGTAGCAAAGTTTTTTCACGTCAGAGAATAATTAAATGCTCAGAATCATAGGGACATGTCAGAAGGAGACAAGAGATAGCTTGAAGGGGTCCCATTGGCCAAATTCAGGACAATTTGACGACCAAAATGAATAATGGCAGCTCATTGGATAAAGCAATCCATGAGTTCATAATCATTATACATAAAATTGCAGGAGAAGGAAACACTATTCCTTAGAATATAATAACGACTCATAAATGTACAAGGAATTTATAGTCATCATTTTGCAACTTTTAGAATGATTGATTCAGGCTAGACCCTCGCACTTTTACCTCAGATACTCAATTTTTAACTATTGTAATTTTCACTTTACCTAATGTAAATCTAAATATTGTTGCTTTTTAATGACTATTTGGTTTGTTTTTGTCTGACCCCAACTCTTCTTTAGGCAGTTGGTTCACATGAAAAGAACCTTTCTTGAGGCTCCACAACAGATTGCTAATGTCTTAAGAGTCTCTGTACCCCAGATGGGCAGGGGTCACCCGAGTCCTTATCTCACTCACACTGCAAAAATCTATCCTACCAACACAGCCAGTTCGTGCATTGATTACTTAATCATTGGCTCAGACTGTGAGTTTCAGTCATTGGCAAATTAGTCAATGGGCCATTATGATGTTCAATCTTATAAAAATGTCAGATCAAAAAGCAATAAAAAAGCATTATAATTTTGAAAGGAAGAAACTAATTTTACATTCACTATGCATGTACATGTTGTATATAGTTGAAATAATATATTTACAAAAATTCTTGTATGTTTCACATTGGTATTTTCTATTCTGTTTTCTTTAACCTTTAAAAATTTTTATGCTAGTCATGACCAACCACATTCATCGCATTATCTACTATAGTTTAGTAAACACTGAATGAAGAAAACCAGTGTAATTTTCCTGCAGGAGCACTTTTTCAATTTGTAAGTCCTATTCTCTTTCGATTTGAATTCAGAACTCTGTCGTCATTTTAAAGCTAAAGTGGATTTACCATGAAATCATTGGAGCTTAAGCTTCAGAGTACCTCATTTGCAGGAGGTCCTGCCAAGGTCTTGTACTTAATTTTGTATTCTTTTTCTGAAAAAGGTTCCCAAGATTGTATAAGGCCCCACAAAACTTCTAAAACCTGTTTTTTGCCAATATATAAGCTGGCATATTTTAAAATAACATGGCTCTGAATTAGATTTTGCTGTTTTCTAATCAAAGAAATTATAAATTAGGCTCTTTTCATGGGAAGGAATATATATCTACCCAAGGAATCTCAAGGAAAATGGTATTTACTTTAAGGCTATACAGGTCCTTAGTCAATTTGGTTCAGTGGATAGAGTGTTAGCCCTCATTCTGAAGGGTCCCAGGTTCGATTCCTCTTAAGGACGCGCACCTTGGTTACAGGCTAGACCCTCGCCTGGGTTAGGGCATTTGCAGGACGCAGCCAATGGATGTGTGTCTCTCACATTGATGTTTCTCTCTCTATCTCTCTCTCCCTTCCACTCTCTAAAAATCAATGGAAAAACATCATGGGGAGGGGATAAACAATAACAACAAAAAAGATAAGGCTATGCAGGGACATTGTCAGAACCATCAAGGGTTTGGGACAGCTATTCTCTCCATCTCTCTCTTTAGAGGATTTATGGTCTCTTACTCATGGTCTGTTTCTAGTGAGTCTCCTTTGTTTACTCTTTTTTTTTTTTTTTAATATATTTTATTGATTTTTCACAGAGAGGAAGAGAGAGGGATAGAGAGTTAGAAACATCGATGAGAGAGAATCATCAATCAGCTGCCTCTTGCACACCCCCTACTGGGGATGTGCCCACAACCAAGGTACATGCCCTTGACCTGAATCGAACCTGGGATCTTTCAGTCCGCAGGCCGACACTCTATCCACTGAGCCAAACCTGTCCCGGCTGTTTACTCTCTTTATACCTAGGCTTTTTAATACTCTCATCTTGTGTGTGGTTTTCATATATTCAGGTCATAATTAACCGGTATTTCTCTGTTTATTAATTGCATCTTCCTGAATGAGAAATATGATTGGTTCAGCTCATATGTTCAATTCAAGCCAGGTCAGTCATTGATTGCTGGCTAGCCTGAAATGCGCCATTCTTTAGTCCATGCTTGTCCTTAGTCCAGTAAACCTGCAGGGAGAAAGCAGAAAACAGAGAACAGTCATGTGACAAAAACTATGATTAGTATAGTGGCAAAATCTGTGAAAAGGGCAAATGTCTAAATGAGGCAGGTCAGCAAGCAAGCCTAGTTATTCTGTTTATTTAAACACAATATTAGAGAGTTGCTCTCGTTTTGCTTTGCTTTTGTTTTTGGTAGGCTACAGGAAAGGAAAGAGAAACTAGATCATACACTGAGATTAGGGCAGGTTCCTGGGAATGGGCCTTGGAGAAGGGAAGGTGCATTCATCTCTCCTGACCATCCTGCCTGCCTGCTTCCTTTGACTATGTCTTGATTTTAATTGTTCTGAGTTTATTTTTCACAGGAATGTAATTATGCCCTTTCAATACATGGTTTAAAAAACAATAAACAAAGTTTTGTTTATCCCTGGTCTTTATATACCATCTTGCATTCCTTATATATAATTGAATTTATTAGTCTTTTCTGGGGTCTTCTTTCTTTTTAACCCTTTGCACTCCGTTGTCCCCTCTCAGGGGACATCGGAATTCTAGCATATCACTCGGATGTCCCCTCTCAGGGGGAACATTGCAGTTTATTAGTGACTACGGGGAATTGAGTTAATTCAACGCACGTGTCCGCCGCAAAGTAGCGTCGAGTAGCTGGTAGCCAATGTCCAGAATGGTTCGGAGTGCAAAGGGTTAATACTTTCCTGAGTTTTGTCATCTTGTTTCCAGTTTTACTAATTTAGAATTATGCTTTTCGTTCTTTTTTTATTGTTCTGGCTCACTTTGGAATTTGAGTATAGTTTCTTTTTAATGTGCCTTTGGAATATTCGGATATAGCTTTCTTTCTGGCATGTTTTTGTTGTCTACAAGAATCCATATCTTTAATTTCATATAATAGCTTTCTGTGGAATTCGACTGATTTCTATTGTGTTTTGCAGTTTTGAATGAAATTAGTTTTCCTGGATTTATAGAAGCAATATGTGGATCAGTATATGTTTTCTAACTTAATGGTGTCAGAATTCCCTCTTGTAGGGAAGTGTGCAAAAATATAGTCTTATACTTCATGTGCTGTCTTTGTTGTCCTTATCCACCTACCCCTACCCCTCTGCCCTGCTCTTGACTGGACATTCTCTTTGCATCTGTTGTCCTTTCCTGCTCAGTTAGGAATCTGTTCCCAGAAGGTTATCAGTATGGGGCTTTATCCTGGAAGGAAGCTTCAGCAGGTACTTCTGAGAGTTCATATTGCACCAGCTTTTTTAGACCTTATTGTGAATCCCTTGCAATCATCCACACATAAGCAGAACTCTCCCAGTTTCACCTATTCTCATATTGGCCTGCCCTGCTTTCCTTTTAGTTCCTTTGAATGTTTTGTGGTTCTTATATTGCTTCCTTCCACACAGATGCTGATACTACATAAATCTTACAGCTGTTGGTGATTTGTCCCTTTTCACTTGTATCTTTGGATACCTTGTCTGTTAGGTTACCCAATTTTTTTGTTTTGACTTTGTTAACTTAGTGGATTTTATTTTATGGGAGAGGTCATCCTAGAATTCCCTCTTATACCATTGTAATTTTAAGTTGAGTTTTCAAATATTTATAATTGCTTTAAAGATACTTACCTGGATTTTCTATCTTCTTGATTTGTTAAAAGTAAATGCTGTGAAGTAAATGCTAGTGGATCCATGACCACACAAGGTATACTTCAACTTGTCATTAGAGGATAATATTTTTCTTGGTTTACTTTTACCCCTGTTTCCCTGAAAATAAGACAGTGTCTTATATTAATTTTTGCTCCCAAAGGTGTGCTAGGTCTTATTTTCAGGGGATGTCTTATTTTTCCTTGAAGAATACTGTACACATTTATTGTTAAATGAAAATAAAGGAAATTTATTACTTGTATATGGTATGGTAGTATGGTAGTTGTCAACACAAACGAGACAAACTGTGAATCCTACAGTATCAAGAATTTACTCATTTATTCAATCAATAACAATCATGTTGTCATCTTCTGGAACATCATCATAACAATCCAACTCCTGAATTTCCTGGTGAATTTCTTGTGACTCCATTTCTTTCAGAATCAGTGGACCAAATCTCTCATGTTTAGGATTAGCATTCTGAGACAGAGCCTAGGGGGGGCCTTATTTTCGGGGGATGCCTTATATTTCACTCAGAAGGAAACCTGTAAGTAGGTCTTATTTTCGGAGGATGTCTTATTTTCAGGGAAACACGGTATAAATAAGTAGAGGACCGGTACACAATATTCGTGCACGGGTAGGATCCCTAGGTCTGGCTGGCGATCAAGGCGGATTGGGGCCTCCCTTTCCCAGCTGCTATCTGCCAGCCAGGCCTCCCTTCATTCCGCGCCACCCCCTGGTTGGTGGTCAGTGCATGTCATAGCCAGGTGGTCAACTCCATAGTCTCCCAGTCGAACTCCTAAGGGGACACTTTGCATATTAGCCTTCTGTATATATAGGTAAGCCTATCATATTTTATATTTTTGGTCCCAAATAATAATATCTGTATAATAATGTATAACTTATGAAGTACTTTCATATTCACTGGTTTTAGTTAATAATCATTGTAGCCGAAACCGGTTTGGCTCAATGGATAGAGCGTCAGCTTGGGGACTGAAAGGTCCCGGGTTTGATTCTGGTCAAGGGCATGTACCTTGGTTGCGGGCATATCCCCAGTAGGGGGTGTGCAAGAGGCAGCTGATCGATGACTCTCTCTCATCGATGTTTCTAACTATATCTCTCTCCCTTCCTCTCTGTACAAAAAATCAATAAAATATATTTTTAAAAAAATAATAATCATTGTAACTCTTAGATAGGCAATCCTATCAACTTAACCAAAAAATACCTCTGCAAGCCTTAGTAAGATGGACTTGATATTCACAGTATATTCCAGTATATATGATTATAAAACACATTCAGGTTAATCTTATTAAATTTTTCTTTGTCTTCCAAATTTCTGGGAAAGTGCTTCAGGAAATGGAAGCATTATGCTTTTGTGTCTCTGTATATGAATGTAGAAAGAGATTTTGCAAATTTATTAACTTACCTGAATTCCTTTGGGTATAGACACACACACACACACACACACACACACACACACACACAGAGTATACAGTAAAAGTTGGGTAGTGAGACATAGCTTTTTCTTGTTGTTTATTTTTTTAATTTTAGTTTACAGTCATTGTTAATTTGTATTAGTTTCAGGTATACCACATAGTATTTTGATAGTTTATAAGCATATTAAAATTCTGTGAAGTACTGATTTAAAGAAACTTACTTTTTTCTTCAGCTAGTTTTTCCAGACTTGCTAGATATCTGAGTTCTTTGTTTTTTATAATACTAGAGGCCCGGTGCATGAATTCGTGCACCAGCAGGGTCCCTTAGCCTGGCCTCCGGGATCAGGCCAAAACCGGCTCTCAAACATCCCCCAGGGGATCCTGGATTGCAAGAGCGCACAGGCCAGGCCAAGGGACCCCACTGGTGCACGATCTGAGCCGGGAAGGTCATGGGAGGTTGGCCAGCCGGGAGGGACCGCAGGAGGGCTCCAGGGCATGTCCAGCCCATGTCACTCAGTCCCGATGGGCTAGACCCCAGCAGCAAGCTAACCTACGGGTTGGAGCATCTGCCCCCTGGTGATCAGTGCACGTCATAGTGACTGGTTGACCAGTCAGCTGTCTGCCCCCTAGTGGTCAGTGCACATCCTAGTGAGTAGTTTACGCTTTGATTGGTTGCAAGGATGAACAGATGACCAAACACTTAGCATTATTAGGCTTTTATCATATAGGATACCAAGGGCCCAAGGTGATTTGGCTCAGTGGATAGCGTGTTGGCCTTTGGTCAAGGGCACGTACCTGGGTTGCAGGCTCTTCCCTGGTCTAGACCCTGGTCAGGCCTATGCAGAAGGCAATCAATTGATTTGTTTCTCACAAATATTCATGTCTTTCCCTCCTCTTTCCACTCACAAAATCAATGGAAAAATATCCTTGGGATTGGGACTTGCCAATATAGGCGTGATTTTCCCTACCTGCATTTTTAAAAAAATATTAATCATTTTCTTCTCATTGCTCTGGTATATTTTACTCAATGTCAAGGATTACTTAATTTAAATATTAAGTAGTTTAATGGTTTATTACATGTCTAGTTGCAGCACTAACATCTTCACATTCAACTATCAAATAACTAAATGGAAAATTGTGCACCAGGTGCACCACGTTAAAAAATGACTAAGAAGTCATGGAACTTTAACCAAATTTTAACATGCATTATTTATTATTTAAACATTTTTCTCATATTTTATTTCTCTTCAGAATGCATACTTAAGGCATCTTTAGAATTTAAGATTTGGTTTTACAAAATTTCATGCTACATAAATGACATGTATACTATTGCAAAATATCTTTTCTCTAGATTCTCCTGCACAGTCAGTATCCTCCGGAGTTCGTGCACCTTCTCCTGCCCCATCATCAGTACCTTTAGGGTCAGAAAAGCCCAGCAACGTCTCTCAGGACAGAAAAGTTCCAGTCCCTATTGGGACTGAACGTTCTGCACGTATCAGGCAAACTGGAACTTCAGCTCCGTCTGTTATTGGGAGTAATTTGTCCACATCAGTAGGGCATAGTGGCATCTGGTCTTTTGAAGGGATTGGTGGCAATCAAGGTATGATACGCTTTTCTGCTTACAGGAAATTAATCATTTTTATTTTTACAGTTCAGAACACTTACTATTCCCATATTACCTCCCATCAAATTTATCATTGCTTTTTGAAAATAGTCTAATGCAAGCATGTCAAACTTAAAGGCTAACACGGACTAAATAACAAGGTTTAGGTTTATGTGAGCCACAAAAAAACAAAAGTTTCAGTTTTCATAGACACCTAGGTTTATTTCGATAGAGACACGTTGAATACAAAGGGCTGAGCTAAATGAGCAATTGTTAACATAAAATAATAGAACATTTTAATAAAAATTATATTTCTTGAACATTAACTTATCAGACACTGAATAACTGCAGATTATTAAGTGTAATGCAAATTAACCTATTTTTCCTGTCCTCTGAAAGCAAAATATTTCCTGTTGCGCTCACTAAAAAAACAAAACAAATCATAATGACGTGGCAATTGGCTGCTAGAATATTTGCTGCTAGTATTAATGGAGAAAAATGGTGCGCCCTGGTGTAAGGCGTGAAAGAAAAATGAATACAACACAATTATAGTAATCACTCATTATCAAACGTCGTAGTTCGTTATTAATAATTATGTATAAAGGATATTGTAAAAATTAAGTTACAAAATTTTTATTAAAACGTTTCTTATATGCTATTACTATTACATTGGTTGGGCCGCATTTTTGACATGCTTAGTCTAATGTAAGCATATTCTTTTCTTCGTTTCAATTAAAGAGATGTTAATATTTCCTTTGGGGTTCTTTAGCCTTTACCTTATGTTGGCTTTTTTTTCTTTTGTAACACAGTGTTTAAGTTATTTTGTTAGAGATTACATCACTACCTACAAACATAGAAATACTGCAGTAATTATGTAAAAGTAGGTCACTATTCTGAAGGAATTCATAATTGAATGTAGTAAATACTAGAAATATACAAAACATTTTATTTTGCTGTCTTCTGATTTTAAATGTTACCAGTTATTTTCTCCTGCCTCTTTGTTTTTCCCTCAGACAAAGTTGACTGGTGTAACCCTGGGATGGGAAATCCTATGATTCATAGGCCAATGTCTGATCCAGGAGTGTTTTCACAGCACCAAGCAATGGAGCGAGAGAGTACAGGAATTGTAACTCCTTCTGGTACATTCCATCAGCATGTTCCTGCAGGATACATGGATTTTCCTAAAGTTGGGGTAATGGTGATTTAAATAAACATTTTCCTTATTTCCAGATGTTTTTCTTCTTAGTCTTATTTCACTTTCAAGAGGGGATAAGCATTTGCAGAATGATTCTGGGGCTTCGGCCTACAATTATAGGTCAAAATTTGGCTAAAATATTAATATTTATAAATTTTAATTTTTTTCTCAGTTCAGAGAAATGTTTTTTGACAAAATATTTTGGATATAATAGGCTTATGTATAATCTAATGCTAGAAGAAATCATTATGATGGGAAGTAATTTTTAGATTACCTAGATAACTTATATTTTTCCAAAATGAGGTGAAGTTTCAAATATTATTTTAAAATATATTTTTATTTATTTTAGAGAGGAAGGGAAAGGGAGAGAGAGAAGCATCAATGATGGGAGAGAATCGTTGATAGGCTGTGTCCTGCTCATCCCCTACTGGGAATTGAGCAACCTGGGCATGTGCCCTTGACCAGAATTGAACCCAGGAACCTTCAGTCCACAGGCCTATGCTCTATCCACTGAGCCAAACCAGCCAGGGATCAAATATTAATTTTAAGTTTATTGATTATATTGGGAAAAGTGAACCGTTTCTTGAATGTGCATAATAATTGTTTTCCTCCTTTTTTAAGGGTATGCCTTTTTCTGTGTATGGGAATGCAATGATTCCTTCAGTAGCACCTATTCCTGATGGTGCTGCAGGACCCATATTTAATGGCCCTCATGCTGCAGACCCCTCTTGGAACTCCTTAATAAAGATGGTTTCAAGCTCCACAGAAAATAATGGCCCTCAAACGGTAAGGCTGATCATTAAGTGAACATTTATGTATTAGTGTGTAGGAGATGCTGGGACAAATAAGATAGGTAAATCATGGTAGTGAAAGATCATGGTGAATATGGGCAGTTAAGGAAATTTAATATAGCAGAGGGATGATGAAAATGGTACATAATTTTGCTAAAATTATGAAAGGCATAAAGTATTTCATTGGGCAGTAGATGGTAATTAAAAGATTTTAAGTTGCAAAGTTTTATAATTTTATAGATCAGAATTTACTACTATTATGAAAAGGGCCATATAGAGGTTATTGAGAGAATCATAAATGTCAAAACTATGTATAATTATAACAAATTCATAGATACATTAAATATGCTAGGGTGTTTTTTGGTGTATGTTTTAATATCTTTGACTCATTTCCCTTCTACAGTCCTAAATCTATGTATCTAGGTAATGGTTTTTAAAAAGTGATGATGGATCCTCTTTGAGGAATAAGAGGAGAGGCAAGGAAATAATTTGTAAAAGTGGTTTATCATTGCTTTTCTTCATTGTTTTCAAGTATGTTGCAAATTAAATGGGATTTAGCTATTTTAGTCCATAGCCAGAGTTTTATTTTAGTCAACTATATGTTAAATACACATTTAATAAAATGCTTGTTCTTTATTCACAGGTGTGGACTGGACCCTGGGCACCTCACATGAATAGTGTGCACATGAACCAGCTTGGCTGATGAGGATCAGCTTGTTAGCCTGCAGATTCCTTTTCATCCAGAGGAAATCACAAGTGGCCGGAAAACTATTTTTATGCTCCCAAATCATTCTACTGATGTGCTTGACTGAAGTGTGTAGGCTTTTTGCAGAAGAACTTACTAACTGACCTATTTTCTGTGAACATTTGTGACTGCCCATTCCCCATCATCATCTGTTTTACCTTAGTTAGCATTTTTCTTATCATTTTTCTTTTTTGCTCTCCCTCTTCCCCTTCGGACATAACTTTCTGTTGAAGCTGTTCTTTGGCTGGTTGGTATTAGTACTGTAAACTGCTTCTGAGCAAACACGGAAATTTAGCAAAATTATGTAAACTTGATCCTGAAGTTTTAGAATGGCAAATAAATGTACAATTGTTTACATAACAGAAAAGGCTAAGCAGAAAGTAAATTTCAATATGTCAGTATAGAGGCTCTACTTTATGTAGACTTAAATTAATGTGAGATATGTACCTTCATATTCAGAAATCTGGATGTTTCCTTCATACATTAAACTATTAATAAGCATAACTTTTCTGCTTGTGTAATTTAAGTATAGAGTAAAACAATGGGCATTATCAGTGGATGTTTCCCAACATTGGCTTTTTAAATATCCATATTGCTCTTTTGAATTTGTTTGCAGCAAAGCACGTATAGAAGAAATTTATCACTTTTCTATGTCTTTTTATTGCCTTGCCACACTTAACTAATGCACACTTCACTCTTTCTTCTCTCTTCACCTTTATCACTAATACCAGTAAAACTCTCTTACTGCTCGTGAGATAATTTGTAAACATTTTTAATGTAATGGCTGCTACAGAGAAATGGAGCACCTTCATCACCACCTGTGGTTTCTGCTAACCATAAAATGTTTATTAGCCTTTCTGAGAATTTAAAAGCCACCACTGGTTCCCAGTCAGCATATACAAGCTCTTAATGTACTGTTTATTATTAAACAATTCAGTGTACTATTTTATATTGGATAATATTGATTCTTAATACTGGCTTTCCTGGTCATCCAGAGTCAACATAAAATTCCAATTTTCAGTAATATAGGGAAAAGTATCCTCCCCACACCCCCTCCAATTTTAAAGGCTTCTTGTTCTCTACACTTGTGTATTATCAGTGAAAAGGATCAACTGCTAACTTGGGGCAAGTAATTAAAGAAATTCTGCACTTGTCATAAGACAATTTATGGTAGACGTGAATATACAGATTATAAAATAAAGTCGTCTTTTAACCTGTTTATATAGGATACAGGGCCACACTAAACTATTCAGTGGAATTTATCTATTCCATTCACTTGAAACAATAAACAATAACGTATCCAAGAAGAATGTGTCCTACCCTGTCTCATATGGAAAAATAAATTTGTATGGTTGAAATGTAAAAGAAGGTAATCTTAAAAGTCAAGTAATGTATGTATCAATCTGTTTGTTTGTTTTTTTAATTAGACAAATTCCACAACAAACAAACTAAAATTCAGATAAATCACCAGCATTCACAATATTAATAATGGTTCCTTGGCTCTTCAAGTAAATGAAAAACTTTTTTTTTAACCTCTGGCATGAATAAAGAATAAAAAATTTCTCAAACATATCTTGAGGTCTGTAAACAAACATTTTTATTTTATAATTTAGGGGGTGGTCTTAAAATAGCTCAATTTGTTTTTACATTTGACAGATTGATAACCAAATTTAAAGGAAAGGCTAAATACGATCCTACAAATGAATTCAGCTATGAAATAAAATTGTAGCCCTTTACTAAGAAAGGGATATAATGCTGTTTAATAGAATGTTTTATATATGTTTACATACAACTTTTGGACCTATCTAATTTTTGGTTAATTTCTTTCCTGTATTAACTAGGGTTATTTTCCAATTAAAATTACCCTGCTAGGTAACAGATACCACCCCATATTTATTACAACACATGAGTGCTATTGATTCACAAAACTGAATTTCTTAAAATAGAGGATCTTACTGAAAAAGTAAAGTCCTATATTAAGTTTCAAGCTCTGGTATGGGGATATAGATTGGGATGCTCCATATTTAATTTTGGAGATCGAGCTTATTAAATACAATAACATGCTTTTAGAAGCCTGTATTAGAAACATTTTTCAAATACATTTTTTAAATCTCAGATGTAATGCAGTCAGTGCATTTTTATTTGAATGTTACAAGCATTATCTTTTGGGACCATTCATAATTGCAGATGACCCAATGTATTTCTTTCATTCTTTTAAGAAGTGACTTAAGCCAGGACCAGTTTGGCTCAGTGGATAGAGCGTCGGCCTGTGGACTGATAGGTCTCGGTTCCATTCCGGTCAAGGGCATGTACCTTGGTTGCGGCCACATCCCAAGTGGGGGTTGTGCAGGAGGCAGCTGATCGATGATTCTCTCTCATCGATGTTTCTAATTCTCTGTCCCTCTCAATTCCTCTCTGTGTAAAATCAATAAAATATATATATTTTTAAAAAGTGACTTATGTCCTGGTTAGCAAGGCTCAGTGTTTAGAACATGGGCCCCTCACACCAAAGGAAGAAGGGGCTCAGGTCAACGGCATGTGCCTGGAATGTAGGTTCTATTCCCTGTCCCAGTAAGGGCACCTGTAGCAGGCAACCTATTAATGTGTGTCTCACAAAGTTACTTAATTCTTGGAAGTAACACTTAAAAATACACATATTTTTTTGATTTTTCACAGGAAGGGAAGGAGATAGAGTTAGAAACATAGATGATAAACATAGATCAGCTGCCTCCTGCACACCCCTGACCGCAACCAAGATACATGCCCTTGACCGGAATTGAACCTGGGACCTTTCAGTCTTCAGGCTGGCACTTTATCCACTGAGCCAAATAGGTTAGGGCAACACTTAAGTTAGTTTAGACCTTATGTCCCAAAATAGTTAATATTGCAGTTGTTTTGTAATCTATTTATAGTAATCATCTTACTTTAGAAATGATTTTGTTTACCTTGTGCCAACAGAATACCCTCTTCATGCCTTTCAAACATATTTCACAAAGCTTAAGTCAAAATACTCAACATATTCACAAAAATTCATTTTGGTATCTATTTGAAAGATTATTTTCCCTTTCTGTTTCTCATTACTCTAAAGTTAAATCCTTTTACTGCTAATTGAAAAGGACTTACAGTCATTTTTCCTTTTAGGGAGTAACTGGAGATAGTTTACTAAATGAGCCTGTTTTGTTCTTTATGAAAATATTATTCCATCTTTTTTGTATTCAAAGTACCCTAAATATACATTTCATAAAAATTTTGCACCCTACATTATTTACTTTATTAAAACAATATAAAGTGTTAGACTAAACAGGGAAACTTAAAATCACAAAATCTCTTAAGATCCTTGGGTTTTTTCAATCTTATTTTCATTTTATTTTTCAGAAACATTCCCACAGATCTCACTTAGCAGAACAGAACATTTAAAGCATGCCAACACTTAAAATTGCAATTTTTAAAATAATAATTATTTTGAAATGATTACAATATCAAAGGAAAACTAATTCATTGTTTTGTTTTTTTAATTTTAAAGTTGAGTTTAGAGAGAGAGGAATAGAGAGAAACATCAATGAGAGAGAAACATCCATAAGCTGCCTAGTGCAGGCCTAGTGGGGACTGAAACCCCCCAAAACCTGGGTAATGCCTGTCAGGGAATTGTAATAGCTTCTGTTTCATGGGTTGACACTGATCTACACCTGATCATTGACTTAATTTATTGTTTTAAGTCACTATGCAGTCAGTTTCTATTAACTGGGGTAAATGCACCTGTCCAGATTTTTCTTTAATATTGATGTTTTGTATATGCTACACTCTATAAATTCTGGATTCTCCTGAGTTTCTGGAAATATGCATCCCATTGATAAATGCTTAGGTCAGAATACTCAAGAAGCTAGTGTTACTGAGAATTAACTGGTGTTAATTCCAGGTGACTGGAATTTAGCATGACAGCATCATTAAGTACTTTAATATAACCTATGTTACCTATATTATACACCTGATGGACAGCAAAAATACAATCACTTGTATGTAAGTGAATAGAGAGAAAACTGGGCCACTGTGGCTTTGATAAAAGGAAGGATTCCTTCATAATGTGACAGTTGGAACGGGACTAATAAATGTGTTGTAAAAGGTTTCATATTACTGCTTTTAAATGAATTCACACTTCTGAAAAGTAAAAGCCAATTTTGCATGTTTAAATGCTTACAAACTAATCATGAGCAAATTATACAAGATTTTGTTTTCAGTAAAGAGAAAGAAGCTAACTACATTAGGTAGTTTTGGTTTTGCAAAGTAAGGTCTTAAATAAGAAAAACCTAAGTCTGATTCCAGAGATCACTTTAACAATTGCTCATGAAAATAATTTTTAAAGTTTCTTTTGCCAAACATTTCAGAAAGCATATTAGGCCTATATTCATATTTTGAGCTCCAGTTCTTTGTTCAGCATTGTGATAAGAATTTCAGAAGCTGTAGAAAAATTACAGTCTGTTTTTAAGGAGCTTAAATAAAAATTAATCATGTGACATGGCAATGATGGGAATAGACATTATAAATACAGAACTTAAAAAATGTTTTACTATGTTGCACAAGTTCATTTGCAAAGTGTTAGGGTTAACAGGGTTTTGTTTGGTTTGCTCAATATTTGTATGCTCAATTTATACTGTACTCTGCAACTCAAAAGATACATGCATCACACTGCTGGATGACCAGTACACATTAATGGTAGACATTTCCCCCCCAACTTGCTCTATGAAGTAGGTAGCAAGATCTAATCATCCCCATTTTGATTTTTAAAAATGTATGTTTACACACATAAAATAAATAGGTTAAATATAAATTTCATTTAGATTACAATATTCAAATGGAACACTTAAGATGAGAATATGTGACCCCAATGATTCCAGAAAAGGGGGGCCTACACTGTTTGAAGAGATCCTAGTCCTGACCCCTGATACAGCTCCACAGTAGGAAATCTTAGGGATCTCAGCAATAGCTTGAAAGCATTTGATTTAGATTATATGAATAGTGAATGAATAGGATTTTTTGTTTTAGGATATTTTTTAATCAATTCCATGTCTCTTGGATTTTAAGTCTTAGTAGCTAGTCTTCAGTGCCACTGTAAGGACCAACTCCCAATGTCAACAATTCTCTGAGGAGGAGGAGAATGCCATGGAAGTCACTTCTGCCACAATCTGTAGGTGAAGATATTTTCATTTAAAATATCTCCACTATTACAACAACAAATACATTTTAAGAACAAAAAAATATATTTTTAAAGCAGCCGGTTGCTTTTTTTTGTTTGTTTTAACTTAAAACAGTAATTTAAAGCCCATGTGTCCCAAGAATTTTAATATATTTTATTGATTTTGTACAGAGAGGAAGGGAGAGAAAGAGTTAGAAACATCGATGAGAGATAGACATCCATCAGCTACCTCTTGCACACCCCCTACTGGGGATATGCCTGCAACCAAGGTACATGCCCTTGACCGGAATTGAACCCAGGACCTTTCAGTCCCCAAGCCAACGCTCTATCCATTGAGCCAAACCGGTGTTGGCGTGTCACAAGAATTTTTAAAATATGCAATACCTGACTAGTCAGAAGCACTGATCTCTTAGCTTGTTAAATATAAAAATGACAACAGCCAACACAAGAGCCATCCAGTGTGAGTAAATAAAAAATTACACATTTTTTGTCAAATCAGCAAAAATATATATATTTTTTGTGGTGTGCTGCAGAACTTTAATTCGTTTATATATATCATATATTGGGATACGTATATTTAAACACATTTAGAAATTCACACATCACTTTATCAGTTGGAAGGAAGATAAGTTCCAGAGAAGACTGGTACTGTAGTAGGCAGTGTGACATAATCAAGACGATTGGCGAGGTACAGAAGGTGGAAAGCCCTGGGTACGTAGCAAAGGACAACTGTAGGGGGAATCTTGTCCTCATGGTAGTCTTACCTCCCCTAGTGATAGCTGGGAAAGTGACCCACAGTGTGGGGTCGTGCCTCAGGACCCAAAGAATGAGCCAGGCAGACCAGTAGATTTAAGCAAAAGTTGAAAATTTATTACAAGCAGATTCAGACTCCCCACAAGGGGAGGGGGACCCAATAATGGGCTGCCTGTTAAAGCCTTATAGCCCAGGGTATATATTTGCCACCTGCTTCTATATCTGTGTCATCACCTGATTGATTCCTTCAATTGTTTTTGCCCAACAATGGACCTAAACTTTCCGTCTCTGTGTGTTCTCTGTTCCTATGCTGAACTTTTTCTGTTTCTATGTGTTTGTACCTCTTGTTGCTATAGGCCCTCCCTTGTTTTCCCATGCCTCCCACTTTGAGTCCAGAAACATTTTATTATTTCTGCTTGTTTGGTTCCTGTGGTTAGGCTGGCTCAAACTGCCATGTCTGCCCATGCCTATGTTTTCCCACTGGACCCTTGCCCTATCTGCTGCATTTTAAGTTAACCCTTTCACTATTATATCAGTGGTCTTGTGGTTTGGACCCCCTGACCTTTCCTACCTAGAGATAACATCTAGACCTCAGTTGCATTTTAGCTCAAGGCCTAAAAAAGCAGCAAAACCAGAGGAGCAAAGCCATGGCTGACTTCAGGACCAGTTGCATTGAAAAATGACCCCCTGTCCTGGCACCAACCAACCAATCAGTGGAGACCAGGAAAGCTGCTGAAGATTCTATTGAGATCTCCCCTAAAATCTCCCTTAAAACCCTGAGGACAGGGGACCCATTGGGCTCTCCCTCGCAGGTGCACTCCTTTCCCTCCTCCTGCCTCTTGTATTACCTTTACTTTCCTCACTTCTAAGCTCCAAGGGCCCTTCCTTTTCCTCTATAACTTGTTTCTGAAGCCCAATTTCTTGCACAAATTACTTATTCCACCTCCATGATTTTATAAATGTTCTCTTTAAGTTTGAGTCTTGGCTCTGAATTCTGTCATAGCCAGAACCCAAGAACCAAGGTTGCTGAACCCAAGTATGGCCTGACCCCAGAGGTCTAACACCTGTGCCCTCCCGCCACCCTCAACAGTACTTCCTAGTTGCTGCACTTTGACATTACCCCAATGTTTAGCAGAGGCTTCTTTGTTTTAACATTTTATTCCACAAAACACAATTTGGCTCCTAAGTCTAGTGGTGACCCTTCATGTCACTCAGTTTTCTGTTACCAGCAACAATACTAAAAATTAGTCCATTAAGATTTGGTGTATTCCTTTTAGCCAGAAGACACTTAATGTTGCTCTTCAGACTGGAAAGCTTACACAGGTTAACTTAAGCTCTAGTAAATTCACCGTATTGCCCATAATTCCTCTTAACTTAGGAAATGGTACTTGACCTTCAATATAAGTTTTGCTATGTGGATGAAAGGGGCCACATGCTGACCTGACAAGCTCAGGGAAGGCCTGCATGGCGGTCTTGCAAACCCAGAGACATAAAGTAACCACAAAGGTTGGTCTAAATTAAACTTGAACTAAAAGCAGTGATGGTGGGCAGTTACATCCCAGGTTGGTATCTTCACTGACAAGGTCAACCTTTACCTCAACTGAGCCTATCTGTCTTCTTGCATCTATAATAACATACCTTTAAATGTCTGGGTAACTTGTAACTTCCCTTTTTTTCCAGACACCTCACACCACAACCTAATGCCCTGGGCACCAGGACAGGAGATCACAAACTCCTTCATTGTTATTGTTATGTTAACTGTTTACTGTTAACTATCTCATCCCAGAGGTTTCCCTGCTTTGCTTTCTCCCACTCTTATCACCAATGGATTTCATGTAAACCACCCAATGAATGTATAAAAATAGACGAAAAACAGCCATTCTCTGGAGCATTACCCCAACACTTGAAATTTGCTTCCTGGAAATTGTCCACAGTTTGGCTCAAATAACCTCACAAAAATTCTGAATGTTTTTACGTGGATAACTGTGTATTAGAAAAGACAAAGCGAAGGAAACTCAGTTTGCAGGTGGGGTTAAAAATCCCAACTGGAACAAATAATGCGCCAGTTAAACGTTGATACCCCCGGCTGAATGGACTGTGCCTGGTACATAAGCGGTGAGGGCTAAAGCAGGATCGGTCAGAAACACAGGGCTCTCTCCAAGCTTGCATGGCAGCCACGTGTGGGCTCTGGCAGGATAATCTAGCTCCTAGCGGAAGCAACCAGGATGCACATAAAGAGGTGGGTACCACTTTATGGTCACAAAAATCCCTTCCCCCCCACCCCCAAACTTAATCCATTAAAATGACACAATTCGATCACTAAGTAAAAAAATAAAACAAGGAAAAGGCGCACGGTGAAGACTAACTTTGGAAAGGCCCCGCCTCTGCCTCTGTCCTTCCGGCCCCGCCTCCGAGCAGGTCCACGCCGGCAGCGGGAAAGTTCCCTGCGCGCGCAGCGGGCCTGCCCAGTGCCGCGTGGGGAAGGCGGGACTTCCCCATCTCTACGTCATTTCCCGTGCGACGCGCACGTCACCGGCCTGACCGGGAAGGTCGACGGGAGGCTGAGGGCACGCGCGAGCGCGCGCGCCCACCGTACGCTGCTCCCGGGTCGCCGACGCATGCGCGCGGGGCCGCCGGACCTGTCCCCGCCGCCGGTCAGTGGAGCCCGCCTTCCGGGCTCGGCCCCGGCGCACGCATGCTGTGCCGGCTCGGCGGTGGGCGGCTGCGGCCGCTGCCCGGCCTGCAGCCTGGAGCCTGGGGCCCGCGGTTCGCTCCGGTCCCGACCCGCGGCGCCACGCCCTCGGTTCCGCCGGCGCGGGCGGTGGCCTCCGTGTCCGCCGTGAACCCGGGCGACGCCGGCGGCTGGTACGAGGCGCTGGCCGCGTCGGCGCCCGTGCGAGGCGCGGAGGACATGCTGCTCGCGGCGCACGGCGTCACGGGCCTGCCCTGGTGGGGCAGCATCCTCCTCACCACCGTGGCCCTGCGCGGCGCCGTCACGCTGCCCCTGGCGGCCTACCAGCACTACATCCTGGCCAAGGTGAGGGCGCCGCCCGCGCCCGGAGCAGTGCTGCTTGGGGTTCGTCGTGGCGACCACTTCATTGCTAAGGAGGTTACCGAGGACGCAGTGTTTCCCAAAGTGTGGGACGCGTACCCCCAGGGGTACGGGAAGAGTTTGGTGGGGACATGCACTGCACCGTGCTTAGCTGCGCCTAATTCTACGTTTTCATGAGTACGAGGGGTAATCAGCGTTACGAAAATTATAGAAGGGGTACACACATGTCAAAAGTTTGGGAAACCCTGAAGGGGATGGTTAGTGATACGTGCACCAGCTATCTCGTTTACCCTCCTGGGTTCGTGCTCAAAGCCGGGGTGGTTACCAACCTTGTGAAAGGAATGAATGAGGAGCAGAAGCATGAAGGCAGTGAGTTACCTGGCAGAATCAACACGGGGCACGGTACTGGGAAAGCCGGGGATGAAACGTCAAAGTGCAGGTGCAGCTCTCATTTAATCCTTACAGTAGTAACCCCGTGAAGTAGGTACTGTTGCACATTTCATTTATGAGGGAATAAAGGTCACCGGGTCCTAGAGGTGAAGGAACTTGCCCAATAGCACATAGTGTAATCCGGAATTTGGATTTGGTTGTAGCTGAGGCTATCTTAAGCAATTTAACATTTTTAGGCTTAGACTTAAGGTTTTTTGACATGCTCAGTAAACTATATATATATATATATATATATATATATATATATATATATATATACTATATATCCTCACCCGAGGATATATCTATATATGTATATCCTCACCCAAGGATATATGTTTTTTTTCCATTGATTTCAGATAGAATGGGAAGGAGAGAGAGAGATGGAAACATCAATGTGAGAGAGAAACATCCATTGATTGCCTCCCAAATGCAGCCTGGCCTGATGGGCTGGGGATGGAACTGGCAGCCCAGTACATGCCCCGACTAGGAATGGGACTCAGAACCTTCCAGTGGGAACAGGCCGCACTGTAAGTCCCTGAGCCACTCTGGCTGGGCAGTAAACAAATATTGTAAATGAGTTGAGGGGATAGAAAATAAAATTATGAGTGGTTGTAAATAAAGATCCTTTATATGCTCATAACAAATTCTACTTTTTCTTTAGCTAGGTGGAAAATTTGAAGCCAGAAATACAAAATATTGCGCAACACCTTAACCATGAAGTTGCAGTTCGTGCAAAACAGTTGGGGTGGTCCAAAAGAGTTGCCAGGTAAGATAATTCTGTGCATATAAGACCATGAAAATATATGTATGTAACATGAAAGTGATTATGTTAATTATAGGCTTGAGTATTCTGTAGCTTTAGCAGCAAAGTAGTTCTTTTCTTTAATATTTTAATAAGTTTATTTGGCATGATAGTTTTATTTTTTATTTATTGATTTAAGAGAGATAAAGTTCCCCTTATTTATGTATTCATTGGTTGGTTCTTGTATAGGCCCTGACTGGGGAATCAAACCTGCAACTTTGGTGTATTGGGATGATGCTCTAACCAACTGAGTTACCTGGCCAGGACTGGCATAATTTATGGTGTCCCAAAAAAATGTATACTCACACTTTGAATAATTATAAAGGCAGTATTATAAAAATACATTTGATTTTCAAAATTGAGCTATCAGCTGTTAAACTATACATTTTTGGGGACACCTTGTTTTATATGCTGGACTTTTAGTAATGGAGAAACAAAGATAAGGTAGAGATAGAAACATCGATGAGAAAGAAATATTGATCAGCTGCCTCCTGGGGACCTCAAGCCTGCAACCTGGGCATGTGTCCTGACTGGGAATCAAACTGTGACTTTCTGGCTCATAGGTTGATGCTTAACCACTAAGCCACTGGGGCCAGGCAGGTTTCTTACTCTGAAAGAGACCCCACCCTATTCATAAGACCTGCAAGCAAATAATGACTGAATTAAGTACTATAAAAAAGATTTTGTGCAAGGAGTTGGGTCATTATGGAAAGTCAGGGAAGGCTTCACAGGATAAAGATACTGTGCCAATCTGTTGGTGCTGTAGTCAGCAAATTAATACAGGTTATTTTCCAAACTTGACCTTTATGAAAAGATACAGTAGGCCATAGCCCTCAGGAATGAGGAAGTAGAAAATGTGAAAATTTTAATAAAAGCAACTGAATAGCTAGGGTGCTGTCCATCCACTGTGGCTACCCTGTGTAGTAATCTTTCTGGGGTCCTAGAAACCCTTGCCCATAGTCATCCACTGGGAACTTCTAAGTCATCATGCTTTAGTCAACCTAAGCTATTCTTAGTTTCCCAAATTCTTATTCTTTTTTTTTTTTTAAATATATTTTATTGATTTTTTACAGACAAGAAGAGAGAGGGATAGAGAGTTAGAAACATCGATGAGAGAGAATCATCGGTCAGCTGCCTCTTGCACACTCCTACTGGGGATGTGCCCACAACCAAGGTACATGCCCTAGACCGGAATCAAATCTGGACCTTTCAGTCTGCAGGCCAATGCTCTATCCACTGAGCCAAACGGTTTTGGCCCAAATTCTTACTCTACTATATTGTGACATAGTGTTCACCATTTCACAGAAATGAGAAATACACACACACACACACACACACACACATATGGTTATCCATACATTTATCTCTATAGGTATAAATTTACCAACTATTTTCATTATGAAAGTGCTTCTTAGTGTTAAAAAGACTGGACAAATCTGTAGTTTTGAAGTTTTACTGATCAGAGAAATCTCAGAATTACAACTCTATGCCAAAAGAACAGACTTACAGCTGCTCTCCTGGGTTATAAATACATCCTAGGTAAGTTGGTGGCACCTGGTGATGCAGCATTGGCATGATGATTGTTCAGCCACGTTGTTATGGAGATGGGTGGCTTTCTAGAAAGACACTCTGAAGGTTTCCTACGTTTTCATTGGGACAGTCTTGAAAGGTGAAAGGGAGTTTTCTAGGTGGACAGCCAAGATAGTAGGTTGTCCACACAGATGATAAAATAATTTCCAAAGGCATGCGGATGCCGAAGTCTGATTTGTTGGATGGCCTAAGCCAATTCAGGCATCAGAAAATACAGGTGTCTGTAAAGGAGTAACAGAATTACAAAGAGCCTGGAATGTCGGTGAGTGGTGTCTTAATTCAAGTAAATGTAGCAAACCTATTGAATGCCATACCTTTTACAAAATATACGGCAAGAGATTTAGAGATAAATAAGACCCAGCACTTGATCTTCAAGGAGACTGTAGTCAAGAAAGTGAGACTTAACAAAAGGAATAACTAATACGCTTAACAGGGAAGAAAATATGAAAAAGAATTGAAGAATGGAGACTGTTTTGACAGGCTAAGAGTGCACACAGTACAAAACCACATTGGTACAAAAAAATATATTCAGGGACCAAGTAATTGAGCTTGGCTGGAATGGAAGGATTTGAATAAAATGTACTTTTACTTTTTATATTTCCTATAGAAATTGCAGTAATACCAAGTTAGTAGTGAGGTTTCCCTTGTTAAAGCCTAACTAGCCAAAGCTTATAGTTTGCCAATGTTAGATTTATTGAATTGTTATGTAATTTGTATACATTGCTAGAGAATTTTCAGTAAAAGGCTTTATTTACCTTTTATTTAGGCAGCTCCTTAAGATAATTTATGACAATTAAAAATTGTACACAAATTCTTCAGCCAATAAGTGCTCTGGTTATGAAGCACTATAAGTGATCCAATGACATTTTCTCCCTTTCCTTTTCCCCTCTTTCCTTAAAATAGGTTCACTTATCTAAAGAATATGCAGAGGCTTGTTTCAGAGCTGTATGTTCGGGATAATTGCCACCCTTTCAAAGCCACAGTGTTGGTCTGGATTCAGCTTCCAATGTGGATCTTTATGTCTGTTGCTCTGCGGAATTTTAGCACAGGAGCAACCCATTCAGAAGGTAGTTATTATAGAAGTTTGTTTCCCCCCCCCCAATAAATTCCCTAACATTGTCTTTGTACTCTAAAGAAAAAAGAAAAAAAAACACCCCATACTTTACATAGTTAGAATACTTTAACCAGTCTTGCTTATAAAGGGTATAAATATACAATTTAAAATATTGAGTGTAAGCCAATGAGATATGCTGAGAAAAATAAATCTAGAAAGGAAAGCAGTAATACTGCTTCTTAGAGATCATAATAAAATTAGTGTTATAATTTCATAATTTGGTTTCCTAATCAGGAATTGTTTTTGTTTATAAACTTAAGAAAACAGAAAAGATTTCACAGTAATAAAAGTAAACATTAATTAAGAAACAATATGAACTAAAGCATTTGTTTTTTACTTAATTTAAAGGCATTTCGAACCAGAAAGTAATCTAAATAGATTCTAAAGAAGTAGTTATGGCTACATAATTGTATAAAGTTAAGCCTAAAATGATTATTGCTACTTTTTTGTTGTTGTTAATCCTCACCCAAGAATATTTTTCCATTGATTTTTAAAGAGAGTGGAAGGGAGAGAGTGGAGGGGAGAGAGAGAAACATCATATGAGAGATTAGTTGACTCCCACACACACCCCAACTGAATCTGCACCCAGGTACGTGCCCTTGACTGGAAATCGAATTGTCCACACAGATGATAAAATAATGTCCAAAGGCATGCTGATGCAGAAGTCTGATTTGTTGGATAACCTAAGCCAAGTCGGGCATCAGAAAATACAGGTGTCTGTTGCAAGCTCAACTCTTCTGTGTTTGAGTCTATGCTCTAACCACTTTGCACAAGGTCAGGGCACAGCTACACATTTTTATTCTTTCTAAGTCTGTTTGCTACAGAAAGCTGCTTGCTTCTTTTTCAATCCAGGAAGGACTGATTTGTGTTATGGAATGAAAAGAGCCTGAATAAAACCAATGCAAATCTTTAATGTGAGGGGCACCTTTTTGGAATTATCATCTAACTTATGTCTTGTATATTTCCTTCTGCTGTTGTAATAAATTATTTTATTTATAAACTTTCAGCAGGTTTTTCTGTGCAGGAGCAGTTAGCGACTGGTGGGGTCCTGTGGATTCCTGACCTCACTGCACTGGATTCCACTTGGATTCTGCCTATCTGCATTGGTGCCATCAATTTAGTAATAGTAGAGGTCAGTGGTTTTAAAAAATTTAAATTGTCATTTAAATTATTAGGATTTCTGTTGTTGCTGTTCTGACATCAAATATAAATGTGTTTTGAGTCTTAGTTGAGAACAACTCCCTGGAGGTGAGTAGGTATCGGGTGTTACCCACTTTGTTCGGGAGTATCAGTGTTGATTCCTATTGCTGCGACCGTACCTTTAGCAAGTAAGCACCAGCATTGTGTGCTAAATCTTGTCTGATCTTAGCTTCCTTGGGCTGGGTTCTGCCTATAGAGCTAAAATTAAGTTTGGTTTCTGGTTGCAGGTCAACCATCGACAAACTGACTGTCTTGGGTCAGTTCCTTAACCTCTCTGGGAGATAGAATGCTCATAATTAAAGTAAGAAAGCTGAATTAGAACACTTACACAGTCTCTTTCAACCTTAAAATTATATGATTCTAATACATTCAATTTTGTGATTTGCTTTTGGTGAAGACAGTGATGAAGATATCTAATCAGTCTGGTTGTATTCCCACAATAGATTGGTAATTTGTATATATGTTTAATATATAAATCTGTAGGCAGAGAATAAAGTCATTACCTAACTCCCATTTTTTAGTTATGCAACCTTAGAAATCAGAATTTCTTTATAAGATGGAGTGGAAAAACACATATATTCAATATGACCTCTTAAGCCATGTCTTACCATTATTCCATGCTCCTTTACTCAACAGTTTATGGGAAGCATGCCTTTAATTTCATAAAGAGCTGTTCTCAAACTCTGAAAAGAATATCAACTCTTTGAACTGGAAGAAACCTTAGAAATAATCTCATAGACTTCATGTCCACTGGTCTCTGGGAAATCTCATATACCCTTACTTTCTTAGACAAGAAAAATGAATGTGATACTGAAAGGTGTTGGGTGAGAGTTTCTTGAGGAAAGACTCTAGTCTAAGTGTGGTCTAAGTGTATTTCCCTAGATTAGGGGTGTCGAACTCAATCAGAGAAGGGGCCAAAATCTAAAATCCAGCCTAAATCGCGGGCCGAATGGTTTACTGAACAGTCATAAACTGTCATTGTGATGGAAACGCAGCGGAGTGCAGTGATGACAGCGCGGTGCGGGCCACATTGCAAGGCCTGGCGGGACGGATTTGGCCCGCGGGCCTTGTGTTTGACACATGTGCCCTAGATGAACCCAGCAGAGTCTTGGGAATGTGGTTGGACTTAGTGAATATTTGTTAGAAGGAAGGAAGTGATAAATACAAGGTCACCATGGATTAATGTCAGTTGTTTAGTCTTTCCTTTATGCCATCTATAACCCAGTAAGTATATGTTTAAGAAAAACTCATTCTTACTTAACATATACCATGTTTCAGACACTATTTTACCTGTTTACATTAATTAACACATTTTTTAAAAAAATATGTTTTTATTGATTTCAGAGAGAGATAGAAACACCAATGATGAGAGAGAATCATTGATTAGTTGCCTCCTGCACTCCCCCTACTGGGGATCAAGCCTACATGTGCCCTTGACTAGAATCCACTGAGCCAAACCAGCTAAGGCTAATTAATTCATTTAATCATTTGACTAATTCTGTGATACAGGTACTATTACTATTACATGCATTTTGATATTACATGCGGAGAAAGTGAGGAACAGAAAGATTAAATAACTTGCACAAAGTCATATGACCACTAAATATAGGGCTGCCATGTGAACCTAGGAAGTTTGGGCCTGCACTCTGAACTCATAATCATTACTGCTATGTTGCCTCCTAAATAATTCATAAATTATGACTGCTTTCTCTCGCTTTGATTATTCCCCTTTATCCATGTAGCCAGATCACAAATCTTTGAGATACCAAGGTCCTTCTTTATGCCAGGAACTGTACTCAAAACAAGGTTAATGATTCACACATAATATCTATCTTTTAAAATATGTTTTTATTGATTTGAGAGACTGATACAGGAAGGGAAAGGGAGGGAGAGAAACATTGATGTGAGAGATTGGTTGCCTCTAGCATGCAGCCCAAGCAGGGACTGAACCGGGAATCTCCAAACCCTTTAATGCACGGGACGACTCTCAACTAATTGAGCTACACCGGCCAGGGCCATAGTACCTATCTTGAAGGGACTTTCGGTCTTATAATCTTTACAAACCATTGACTTATAAAAGTTATGCTGTGATTCTACTTACTACTACAGGCTTGGTGCACGAAAGTTCATGCACTGTAGAGGAATACCTCAGCCCGGCCTGCCCCCTCTCAGAGTTCGGGAGCCCTCGGAATGTCCTTTGAGGGAAGTGACTGGGCCGGTCAGAGGATGGCACCATCCCCAATACCCTGCAGCTGCTGCTGCCTCTGGCCTCCCTCTGTGGGCTGATCAGGAAAAGGCGCCTCCCCCATCATTCCGCTGCTGCTGCCACTGCTGGCCACCGTGCCTGCTGGCCCTCACAGCTGCCACAACTGCTGGCCTCGGCCCTTGCTTCTTAGCGCTGGCCCCACCCCCTGCCCACTGGTGGGTGAGGGGTGATCTGGGGCCAGGCTGGCTGGGAGAGGGGTTGTGAGAGGTTGAGGCACAGCAGGTCACACCCTGTCCAGCGTTTGTGGAAGTGTGGCACTGGGACCAGGCTTACGCCCCTGCCTCTGAGGCTGCCTCTGCAGAAGAGACAGCACTGGGGCCAGGACCCCGCAGTCCCCTCTCCCACTGCCTCTGCGGAAGGGGCTGCAGTGCTAGACTGGCCCGAAGCACCGCCTCTCCCACAGCACGGTCCTCCGCCCTCGCAGCCGCTGCAGCTTTGTCCAGAAGGATATCTGGGAGACGTCCCGTCTACCTAGTCAAATTAGCATATTATCCCTTTATTAGTATAGATGGTTGAATCTCTTCTTTATTGCTACTAATTAAAGCTACGTTTAAGATTTCTGCATAATAATTAAGTTTTATAAAAGATAGATGATCAACCAAATAAACTTATCAGTGTTTTCTTTTTTTTCTTTGGTTAAAATGTGAGTGAAGGCCATTTTATGCATTTTAATAATCATGGTGTGTGTATATATTCTGCCCTTCAGATTGTTGCTCTACAAAAAGTTGGAATGTCTCGTTTTCAGACGGGTGTTACCCACTTTGTTCGGGGAATATCCGTGTTGATGATTCCAATTGCTGCGACAGTACCTTCGGTGAGTAAATAGCAGTGTGGGCTAAATCTTATCTGATCTTAGCTTCATCTAGCTGAGTTCTGCCTCTTCTCCTGAGCTTTCTCTGAAAACTCAATCCGTTACTGGTTTCTAAGTTTTTCTGTAATAACTAATTTACTGTCTCTATCACTGAGTGACACATATTTCTTCGGATTGGTTGCTCTTCCTTTATGTGTATGTGTCTTAACTCCCTTACTAAATATAACGTTTTTTTCTTTTTCAGTTTTGCAAAATACCTTGCACACTACTATGAACAAAGTATTTGCTCTATTTGATTAGTTTATATATTAATTCTTTCTCTATATATAGACTTAGCTAAGGAATTGAGCACTTACAAAAGAAACAAGCCCTAACCAGCTTGGCTCAGTGGATAGAGCGTCGGACTGTGGACTAAAGGATCCCAGGTTCGATTCCGGTCAGGGCATGTAACTTGGTTGTGAGCACATCCCCAGTAGTGGGTGTTCAGGAGGCAACTGATCAATGTTTCTCTCTCATCCACATTTCTAACTCTATCCCTCTCCCTTCCTCTCTGTAAAAAATCAAAAATAAAAAAACAAACTTTGTGCCAAGTTCATGTGTGTTCATATGTAATATTATTTAACCTCATACAAGTCTTTATGAGATAGGTACACTTGCCCCCATTTATTTGTAATTAAACTTTTATTTTTATTTTTTAATATATTTTATTGATTTTTTATAGAGAGGAAGGGAGAGGGAGAGTTAGAAACATCAATGAGAGAGAAACATTGATCAGCTGCTTCCTGCACACCCCCTACTGGGGATGTGCCCACAACCAAGGTACATGCCCTTGACCTGAATCAACCCTGGGACCCTTTAGTCTGCAGGTCAACACTATCCACTGAGCCAAACCAGTTAAAGCTAAAGAATATTTTTATAGATTTCAGAGAGGAAGGGAGAGGCAGAGAGAGATAGAAACATTAATTATGAGAGAGAATCATTGATTGGCTGCCTCCTACATCCCCTCCTCCCCCCTCAGTAGGGATTGAGCCTTCAACCCAGGCATGTGCCCTGGACCAGAATTGAACTCAGGAACCTTTAGTCCCACTCCATAGACCAATGCTCTATCCACTGAGCCAAACTGGTGAATGCTGTAATTAAACTTTTATAGAAATAGAGAAATTGTTATGTTTGCAGTTATTTTGTACTAGAGGCCCAGTGCACAAAAATTCATTCACAGAGTGGGGAGGAGGTGGGGATTGGGGGGATTCTCTCAGCCCAGCCTGCAACCTCTCCTATCTGGGACTCCTCGGGGGATGTCTGACTGCTGGTTTAGGGCCGATCCCTGTTGCAAACCAGTTAGGGCTGCTTCTCTCTTAATTCTCCATCCACAGTTCATAATTTCTGTCCTTTAGGCCCCAGTATGGCCGTTATAGCTGCTGGAGCTTGTCATCTGCACGAGTGGTAAAAGGGTGCTTCATGTGCAGTAGCCCTTGGAGGGAGCCTTGCCAGCTGTCCCACTAAACACTCCTGCTTACCTCCTAGTTAGCTGGCCACATCTCACTGCGAAGAGGCTGAGAAAAGAAGTCTTTCTCTTTGCCATGGCAGTATACCCTTCTGGAAATTAGGACTTTATTACTAAGGAAGAAGAGTGATTTTTAAAAGACAGGTTATATTGATAGTTTGTACAGTTGAGTTTAGGGTACTTTTTGCTTAGTGGATAAATCAGATGATGGTGATGCTAATGTTTAGTCAACATTGACTTTGTACCAGGTACTATTTGAAGTGGTTTGCACATATTAGCACTTAATAATTCTCCCAACAATGCACTGAGGTAGCTGCTACTGTAATCTCCACTTTAGTGATGAGGAAACTTAAGCAGAGAGGTTAAGTAACTCATCTAAGGTTACTCATCTGTTAAGTGGCCAGAATCTTTACACATCCAGGCAGTTTGGCTCTTGCTCTTAATTACAGTGGTAATCTGCCTTTGATGATGTGTTACTCTCTGCTCCTAAAAACTTGCTTTTGGAACAAATGCAAGTGCTTAATATGGACCACACACTACTTTACCATTCTATGTGAGTTATCTCATTTATTCTTCACAGCAACCTTAAATGAGGAAACCAAAACAGAAGAAAAATAACTTAGCCAAAGTCAAATAAATGAAATTCAAACTCAAGCAGTTTGACTCCAGGGCTTGGACTCAACCACCACACAGTCATGCCTTTGGGTTCTGGTCACTTTCTGATGCCAAAGAAGCCTTTGTATGGAATTGTTTTGAGAGGGTGTAGAACTTAATCACTGACCTACATACATCAGTCTGGATGGAAGTACAAAAGAAAAGTGGAGATAATGCTGAGCTATAAGTCTCAGAAAAGGCAAAGATAAGGCATTCCTGACCATCCTTAGCAACTGGTTACTAGAAAATTTGGTAGATAGTTGACTACATGGAGAAAAGTGAAGTCTAGGGAGGCTAAGTTTGCCATCATAAATGGCTGTGCCTCTAGGACCCTACCTCCAATTATGGCAGTTTATCAGGTCTCTTGGTGGGAAAAGCTTAAATGCCAAAGAAGGGCAGGAGACCTCTCTTGGGCCCTGGGAGGTACTCTGTCATCCACTTCACGAATACCTCTCTTTTTACTTTTTGGTCTTTCTTTCATCCTGTTTTTTTTTTGCCTATTAGACCCGTCACTGATATCTAATCGCCATTTCAGGTCGTGTTTAGTCCTAGTGTACTTCTGTTAGCAGAGTTCATAATTTTCTTTGTGAAACTTGGTGTCTGTGGAGAATGAGTGGTGCTAATGTTCATGTTCTTTCTTTCTTTTTTTTTTTTTTTTTTTACAGTCACTTGTTCTCTACTGGTTCTGCTCCAGCTTCATGGGCCTTTCACAGAACTTGCTGCTGCGTTCTCCTAGGTTTCGCCAATTCTGCCGTATACCATTGACCAAGGGAGATTCGGACACTCCTTATAAGGACCTCTTTGCTGCTTTCTACGCCAAGTACATTTCCAGAAAATAACATACTTTTCAGCAATTTTGAAACAGAAGTATCACTAACACTTTAATATATTTAGAAGATTTATTCAAATATGGTTTAATTTGCCCTTATTTAAATCTTGAACTCTGTGAAGTATTGTGTTAAAATACAATCTGGTTATATTTGACATTACTTAAAATCTTTTAAATGCTGTTATGTAGGTGGCATGTTTGATTGTATCCCAAAAATATAAAAGTGCCTGGTTTTGTTTATAAAATTACAACTTGCTAGAGTTGGTAGAAATTTGGAGAACAGGACTAGATATAAATTATGTCAAATTGTACTGAATAGTCCCAGCCATGAAAATTATATAAAACAAGAGAATCCAATGAGGCATTTCTGAAAATTTTAGAGGTCTGAATGATCATATTCCTGTTTGAGCATCTAATAAAACTATGTTTTCTCTTCAGAAAAATCCTTCAGGCCCTGAAATGCCTCTGGTAACTCCTGGTTAAGAAATCTTATTTGAATGGAACATATATTAGCAGTGAGTCATTTTGTGACTTTTTAAAAAATGGACTTGAGATAATGTGGTGGTAGAGGAGTCCATGCATGCAGGAAAGTACCTAACATGGTAGGTGGTGTGGTCTCTTAACCACATTCTGAAAGAAGACAGACAGCGTACATTCCTTTTCCTAAGATTTAAGAAGTCTGAAATACTAAGTATGGAACTAAGTACTACTAGAGCAAAGTGAAACATGTTAAGCTTAAGCTTGTTTAATCAAAGGAAGGTAAACAGAATGGGCTACTGATTTTGGAGGTGATTTTATAAACTTATTTATTTGGGAGGATTAAGTACTCTAATAGGTTTAAACAGTGGTAGATGTTTGATATAGGAAAATTGGACAGGTAATATAATTTGTGGATCCAGTAGTCTGCTTGTGTAACTCAAAAAGATGATGAAATTAATTCTGGTTGAGATATTCAGGAATACATTTGACAGGCATTTGAGAAGATTATAAATTTTCACTGAGTTGGAATATGAACCTGTTTCTGAAATGCCCTATTATTCCATCTTCTGTTTTACTACAATAAAAACTAAAATGATGGTAATAAGTCATTTCTTGAGTGATATCTATTATATCTTAGCCATTTTGGTTGCCATGTTATTGCAACTCACTGAGAATTTAGAGGAAGCAGTTGAGACTAGGTACTCTTTTTTTGACTTCCCAGCCCTGGTTTATGATGAGACAACCCTGCTTCCCAGTAAAGGAATTAAAACTTACGTACAATCAATCCTCATTTGCAAATTTTGTATTTGCCTACGTGCTAAAATTTATTCGTAAACCCCAAATCAGTACAATACTTTTGATGACATTCTTGGACATAGCACAATATTTGAGTCACCTGAGGCACATTTTCCCAGGAAGTCAAACAAAACAATACTGTGTCTTCATATCTCATCTTTCGAACTGTAAGTAAGTGTCCTTTTTCTGCTTAGTGCTATGTGTGTGTTGGGGCGGGGAGGGGGTGTCTCATTTTTGTGCTTTTTTTTGGGGGGGCGGGGGGCATTTCTCTATTTTATTTTTAAAATATATTTTATTGATGTTTTTACAGAGAGGAAGAGAGAGGGATAAAGAGTCAGAAACATCAGTGAGAGAGAACCATTGATCAGCTGCCTCCTGCACACCCCCTATTGGGGATGTGCCCGCAACCAAGGCACATGCCGTTGACCGGAATCGAACCTGGGACCTTTCAGTCCACAGGCCAATGCTCTATCCACTGAGCCAAACCGGTTTTGGCTATTTCTCTATTTTAAATGGCTTCTAAATGTCATCCTGAAGTGCAGCCTAGTGTTCCTAATCACAAGAAGTCTGTGAAGCTTCCTAAGGAGAAAGCACCTGCATTAGATAAGCTTCATTCAGTCAGGAGTCTGTTGGCCATGAATTTAATGTAAATGACTCAACAGTACATTGTATTGACGGTTGGCAAATGTGACCAGAGGCTCACAGGAACCTCACTCTGTAGGAGTGGTTCAGTATTCTCTAATCCAGTCTTTGTGCTGATTTATGAAAATTACTACCTCGAATAACTGTTTGCAACATACAATCAGTTGTATAATCAAGGAAGCAGAGATAGAAATGTGTATCCTCATTTATAGCAAAAAAAGGAGGGGAGATTTGGAGACAATTTTGGTTCTCTGGAATAAGTTGGCTCTTAGTATATGTATCATTGTGTACTGATTCAGCTATTTTTCTTATGACAGGATGAGGGAAGTCAGCCCCTTCCATTGACTACTTAAAATGTGTCATTTTCTTAAAAATGAAAAATAAAGGCATGCTTAACTCTCCCTTTTAAATAGGTAAATCTTCATGTGCACACTTTACCTTGTTTGCTGTGATTCCCCTTGATTTCATGTTGTACATTTGTATCTTTTTTCATATGTATATTTTACCTAGTTTCCTATTGCTCTCCCATTTTCAAACTTTTTGAATTGCTTTTCCAATATATATAATACATTTATTTGAAAAAGCAAGGCCTTCATTCCAGATCTCAGAATAATTTTTGATAGAGTTTGGAGTGACTGGAATCTTGGGATATACTCCTGTATAAAGAAAACCATTGTGTTACGAACTGGGGTGAATCATTCACCCGACTTCAGGCTGGTAAATATTCCCCTCATTTCTTTCTCCAGGATTTTATAGCAAACTAGAGGGCTGGTGCACAAAATATGTGTACAGGTAGGGTCACTAGGGCCTGCAGTTGGGGCCAATCGGGGCCTTCTGGCTACCGGCCAGGGTCTTCCTTTGTTTTGCACCACCCCCTGGTGGTCAGCACAAGTCATAGCAAGGGATCGAACTCCCAGTTGAATTCCTGAGGGACACTTGGCATATTATAATATATAATATACATATATATTATAAAGCCCAGTGCACAAAATTTGTGCTCAGTGTGGGGGGGCATGTCCTCAGGCCAGCCTGCACCCTCCGATCCGGGACCCCTCAAGGGAGTCCAACTGCTGGTTTCGGCCTGATCCCGTGGAGCATCCCTCTCACAATCTGGGACTGCTGGCTCCTAACTGCTCACCTGCCTGTTGCCTGATTGCCCCAAACTGCCCCCTCTGCCAGCCTGATCAATTCTTACCGCCTCTGCCCCAACTGTGTGTTCCGTTCCCCCCCACCCCCCCCTCCCCCTGCCGGCCTGGTTGGCCCTCAGTGCCCGCCTCCTGCTGGCCTGGTCGCCCCTCACAGCCCACTATTCTATTGTTACTATGAGGATGTTGTGAGCAATTTGCATATTGCCCTTTTAATAGTGTAGATAACTCATCTACACTATTAAAGAGAAAGATGCTAATTGACTGTACCTCTGCTACGCCCACAGCCAATCAGCAGTGATATACAAATTAACCCAACAAAGATGGTGGGTAAATTTGCATATACAGGTGGGGCATGCAGCACCAGACACCACCCTCAGGGTCCAGGCCACAATTTGGGACTGGACAGGTGAGGCAGGCAGCGCCAGATGCCACCCGAGAGGTCCAGGCCACAATTGAAGCCAGGCAGGCTGGGTTGGCAGCCCTTGATCAAAGGCTGTGATTGGGGACCAGGCAGGTGAGGCAGGTAGCACCTGAAGCCACCTGTAGAGTCTGGGACTGGGGCAGGTGGCATGGGCAGTGCCTGACACCGCCCACGGGGTCCAGGCCACAATTGAGATGGGGCAGGCAGAGCAGGCATTGCTTGACACCACCCATGGGGTTCAGGCCATGATCGGAACCAGGCAGGCAAGGGTGGCCAGCATCTCTGGGATCACTGTCTGCTCCTGGGCCTCCTGAAGACACCGGTGGAGCAGGCCCAGGTTGAACATTTTAATGAAAATGGGATGCCTGTGCCCTGCACCACGGTGCCCCATCCCTAGGGTGGAGAGGGCAGTGGGCAGTTAGGAGGCACCAGGGCTAATTGGCAGGTGGCCAGCTTGCTGTTAGAGGCCTGCCAGCTAGGAATCCTATTCACCTGAATATCTGTATGTGCCACACCAGCACGGCCAAGGTTGACCCTGAGTGGGGGTGGTGAAAGGCTTAGAAAAGACAGACGAGAATGAAAGCTGGGTCTGGTAGGACGCCGCTTCTCTGAGAGACAGCGACCACGTCCACAAGCCGTGTCTTTATTTTATAGCAGGTGCCATGAGGCAAAGCAAGGGCATAATCAAGATGTTTACAACATTCTCGTGGGTTTCAGTCCTACTCAACTACATGCACCTGAACTCTTATCAAGCCCACATCACTTAGGCATGTGGTTGGACCGTAGGTTCAACCCCACAACTGTAACTGTTAGCTCGCGGCAATGAGAGAACTGTGCCCTCTCATCAGTCCAAGGCTTGAACGTATCCAAACACTGTAGCTGCTCCCCACATCTGTATAAAGTTTTAATACATTATATTAGAGGTTGTGGTGGTACTGTTTTACCCACAGTGTCTACAGGAATTGCTGCAAATTTACTTCATGGTGGAAAAACCTTTCATTCCATATAAATTAACAATTCCATTAAATGAAACTTCAATTTCTAGACTTGATATAAATAGTGAAGTTGCTAAAACTATTAAAAAGGCCCAACTTCTCATTATTGATGAATGCACCATGGCATCCAGTCATGCTATAAACGCCATACACGGATTACTGCTAAGAGAAATTATTAATTTCAATGTATTTTGTAGGAAAGTTCTTGGAGGGGATTTTCGACAATGTCTCAGTATTGTACTGCATGCTATGTGATTGGCCATAGTACAAACGAGTTTCTACTACTGTACTGTTTGGGGATGTTTCAGAAAATTGTCTCTTAACAACAAATATGAGATCACAGGATTCTGCTTATAGTCAATAGTTAGTAAAACTTGGAGATGGTAAACTTGATAGCAGTTTTTATTTAGGAATGGATATTATTAAAATCCCCTGCGAAATGATTTGTAATGGATCTATTATTGAAGCTACCTTTGGAAATAGTATATAGATAATATTGAAAATATATCTAACCATGCGATTCTTTGTCCAAAAAAATGAGCATGTTCAAAAATTAAATGAAGAAATTTTGGATATACTTGGTAGAGATTTTCACTCATATTTAAGTGATGATTCCATTGACTCAACAGATGATGTTGAAAAGGAAAAATTTCCCATCAATTTTTTTTAATTTTATTGATTTTTTACAGAGAGGAAGGGAGAGGGATAGAGAGTTAGAAACATCAATGAGAGAGAAACATTGATCAGCTGCCTCCTGCACACACCCTACTGGATATGTGCCCATAACCAAGAGACATGCCCTTGACCAGAATCGAACCTGGGACCCTTGAGTCCACAGGCTGACGCTCTATCCACTGAGCAAAACTGGCTAGGGCCCATCGAATTTCTTAATAGAATTACTCCTTCGAGAATGCCGTGTCATAAATTAAAATTGAAAGTGGGTGCAATCATACTGTTGAGAAATCTTAAAAGTAAATAGGGTCTTTGTAATAGTACCAGATTCATTATCAAAAGATTACGACCTAACATTATCAAAGCTGAAGTATTAACAGGATCTGCAGTGGGAGAGGCTGTTCTGATTCCAAGAATTGATTTGTCCCCATTTGACACTGGTCTCTCATTGAAATTGATTTGACAACAGTTTCCCGTGATGCCAGTATTAGTGATAACTATTAATAAATCATAAGGACAAACTCCAGACAGAGTAGGAATAGTCCTACCTGAACCCTTTTTTGCACATAGTTATAAGTTGCTTTCTCTCAAGTTTGAAGAGCATGTGATGTTAAAATTCTAAATAATTTATCAAAGGAAAATTAGTCAAGCATTCTGAAAGTGTTTTAACCCTTACTGTGGTGTACAGGGATATATTAGAGAATATGTTTAATAATCACTTTATCAGTTATTGTTTGTATCGTTTTTATATTATGTTTTAGTTGTTTTCATATCATGTTTTTGTTGTTTTTATATCATGCCTCTGTTGTTATATTCTTATGTTACTGTTTATTAATAAATGTATGTATTATTTTCATATACATTTTACTAATTTCCTTTCATCTCTCACACTTTTATTATAAAGGGCAAATAGCAATATTAAAATATTTCCTCTAATAATTCCCCTTTAATGTGCATGAATTTTATGCACTGGGCCACTAGTATTTCAGAAAATTATGAGTCTGTGTTATTTGGTCTTATTTCCCCAACAGTTTGTCACCATCTGGAGCAGCGGTTGCCAACTTTTCAGACATCACAGACCAACAGTGGTCCACAGAGCCCCGGTTGGCGACCGCTGATCTGGAGCACTTCCAGAGCCTAAAGTCAGGCAAGGTAGGCACTAAATGGGCACAGAGAACATGCTTTAAGGTCCCTTGACAACTCCCTGTCAGGTTCTTCTAACTCTGCTGCTGAGAGACTCCTGGCAGAGTTCAGTCCTGGCTTCTGCAAAGTTCAGAAAACCTTTGTCAATTTAGGAGGAGGAATATCTACTTGTTTGTATCTTTTCCCTTGCTGAAAAGGGAATCATACCCCCCCCCCCCCCGTGATTTTTGCCTGTGGACAAGGTTCATTGTTTTATAGGTGTGTCTCAGCACAAGAGTCAGGAAAAGAGACTCACGTCTGGATCAGTGTATATCATGCCATTTTGACACCCAATTTCAGAATTCTGTTAAGAGATTGAACTGGTCACCTGGAATTGACCCAAAATTTGTTTTCCTTGGAACCATTGGGAGAGAAGACCTCAACAGGCCTATACTGAC
The DNA here is from genome assembly GCF_014108245.1 of Pipistrellus kuhlii. Lineage (NCBI taxonomy): Eukaryota > Metazoa > Chordata > Mammalia > Chiroptera > Vespertilionidae > Pipistrellus > Pipistrellus kuhlii. Next base: position 157,292,182 of record NW_023425404.1, read on the forward strand.
CAAATGTCATAGGTGGGAAGATGTGTCTTTTCAGAAGAAAGTCAAAATCCTTGATTGCCTCCTCACTGTTAACTCAGGAGAGGCTATAAAACTATTATACATAAAGGACCTTAAAGTGAAAACCAAATGGGAAGAAGCACTTGAGAGCTTTAAAAGCACTCAGGAGCTGAAATCCAAGCCCACACCTGTCAGAGATTCAGCCAATCCTCCTAGACCACACTGGGGAAATTGTAGTTTATCGGGGGGAAAGCATTATTGCCCAAATAAACCTCAGTAGCTTCTCTATTTTTGCACCAATACTTCAATCACCCATATATCCCCATAATTTCCTCCTCTTTTGTTTTGGGGGAGAAAAAAATCACTTTTGTTTTTTTGGGGAAAAAAGAATCACCTTTTAAATTGCTTCAATATCAGATGAAGCCCCCAAAGCAGCAGGAATGAAGACTCCCAAAAAATACTAAGAGATGGTGATAAGTGAAGTTACAATGAGTGTGAGTGTGTGAGAGAGGTAGGGGTAAATACATGCTTGCTAACTTCTGTTCTTATTGGTCTGCAAGCTTCCTATCTTAGCAACATCCATACATTTAAAAAAAATAAATCTTCATTGTTCAGATTATTACAATTGTTCCTCTTTTTTTCTCCCATAGCTCCCCTCTACCTGGTTCCCACCCCACCTTCTGCCCTTACCCTCCCTCCCCTTGCCCTGATCCATAGGTGTACGATTTTTGTCCAGTCTCTTCCCACAACCCACCACACCCCTTCCCCGTGGAGAATTGTCAATCCACCCCCTTTCTATGCCCCTGATTCTATTATATTTATCAGTTTATTCTGTTCATCAGATTTTTAATTCACTTGATTTTCAGATTCATTTGATAGATATGTATTTGTTCATAATTTTTATCTTTACCTTTTTCTTCTTCCTTTTCTCAAAGAATACCTTTCAACATTTCATATAATATTTGTTTGGTGGCAATGAACTTCTTTAGCTTTTTCTTATCTGTGAAGCTCTTTATCTGACCTTCAATTCTGAATGATATCTTTGCTAGGTAGAGTAATCTTGGTGGTAGGTTCTTGCTATTCATCACTTTGAATATTTCTTGCCACTCCCTTCTGGCCTGCATAGTTTCTGTTGAGAAATCAGCTGATTATCATATGGGTGCACCCTTGTGGGTAACTAACTGTTTTTTTCTTGCTGCATTTAATATTCTCTCTTGTCTTTTGCTCTTGGCATTTTAATTATGATGTGTCTTGGTGTGGTCCTCTTTGGATTCCTTTTGTTTGGGGTTCTGTGTGCTTCCTGGATTTGTAAGTCTATTTCTTTCACCATGAGGGGGAAAATTTCTGTCATTATTTCTTCAAATAGGTTTTCAATATCTTGCTCTCTCTTTTCTTCTGGCACCCCCATAATTCTGATGTTGGTGATATTGGTACTCTTGAAGTTGTCCCAGAGGCTCCTTCCATTGTCTTAATATTTTTTGGATTCCTTTGTCCCACAGGCATAGCTCTTCCTAGTGTTATGATAAAAGGAGTTGTGATTTTCTAACTCTGTCCTGGTAAAGGAAACAAGTGTCTGTTGACTTCCAATCTTACTCTCCCAGCCACCAGTTAATCCCTTTGGATGCATCATATCCAATCTCCAAAGGATCCGAGGGGCAGGTTCAACCTTCGTTCCATAGTTGAGGAAACCTATCAATAAACAAATGTGTCTCATGCCTCAGTTTTGGCTCCTGCAGAAATCTCTGGGTAGTAACTCAGATTGCATACCTAAGGGTATATTTTCTTCTGATTTTTGTGTTTAGTTCAACCTCAGGAATTAAATAAAACAGTGAAAAATAAAGTGAGTTCAGAGAGCTCAGCATTGTATTTCCAGAGTCCTTGGTGCCACACAAACTGCAGAGCTCAGTTATCCTGAAATGAAAGAAAATGAAAGAAACATGAAAAGTTTCCCAGCTCACTCACAGAGATACCTCATAGCCACATACTAAGGACAAGACATTAACTTGGGGGTAGAAAGGACACAAAAGGAATAGAAGATGGAGCCATTTCCATTCAGATGCAAACCACGTTAACGAGGCAGAAGAAACACGACGCCATGGAAGAAAAAGATGAAATGGTCAGGTAGGAAGTGTCACACACCTAGCAGAGACAGCACCTGATGCTCCGGACATGGCAGGAGGAGGGACGGGGCTATGTGAGAGGAATTGTATGAAAAGGCCTGGCAGTAGGAACAAGAGGGTGATATGCAGAAGGTGGACCCCACTGGGTGATGGCAGAGGACAAGCCTACAGGGGTGGCCAAGTGCCCCCACCTCTGCGAAGGGGTACATGCCTCTGTCTTGGGAGCTGTGGCTGATGGAGAGGGAGGCTATGGCTCTGTGGATGAGCTGCAATGAGAGCCTCCCTGCAACCACAGTTCTCAGTGTTCTCAACACGGCGGGAGCACAGGGTCATGCACACAACACCACGAAAGAAAACACAGCCCATTCCCAACTTATTCACAGACTTGTATTTCTGGTATCTATATTCCCAATGTGTCCACTAGTATATTTGGAAAAAGAAAAAAGATTTGTATGTGATATGACTGCATCTTTAGAAAACCCAAGTGATCACAACCAGAGCACTTTTTTATTTTATTTTTTTAATATATATTTATTGATTTTTCTTTTTTTACAGAGAGAAAGGGAGAGGGATAGAGAGCTAGAAACATGGATGAGAGAGAAACATCGACCAGCTGCCTCCTGCACACCCCCTACCAGAGATGTGCCTGCAACCAAGGTACATGCCTTTGACCGGAATCGAACCTGGGACCGTTCAGGCCACAGTCCAACGCTCTATCCACTGAGCCAAACCGGTTTCGGCCATAGCACTTAAAAAAAATTTAAAAATATATATATATTTTATTGATTTTTTACAGAGAGGAAGGGAGAGAGAGAGAGAGCTAGAAACGTTGATGAGAGAGAAACATCGACCAGCTGCCTCTTGCACTCCCCCTACTGGGGATGTGCCTGCAACCAAGGTACATGCCCCTGACTGGAATCGAACCCGGGACCTTTTCAGTCCACAGGCCAACACTCTACCACTGAGCCAAACCGGTTTCGGCTTGGCCATAGCCCTTTTAATACCTAATGACCCAAATACACTGATGAACAAAAATAGACCCAGAGACACAGATGCATTAACAGACTGTGGATCCTCAGAGGGAAGGTGGGGAGGGTTGGTGGGTAGGAAGAGATTAACGAATGGCCTGTGTGCATATATGCGCCACCCCTGGACACAGACAATGGAGTGGTGAAGGCCAGGGGTGGTAGTAGGCTAGAAAAGGTTAATGGGGGGAAAGGGGACCTATGTAAACCATTCAATAACAAAGATTTAATTAAAAGTAAAAAAATAATAAAAGCCAAGAATAACTGTCCTAAGCCAGGGGACTCCATTGGCTGGACCTTCGTCCTGAACATTGAAAGGCTGCAGGTTTGAACCCGGGTCAGGGTGTGTGTGGGAGGCCACTGAGCAAGTGGTGCCTGGAGAAGGGAGGCTCCTCAGACCTAAACACAGTCCAGGCCTCGCCCATGATCCAAAGCCCGTCTTCTGCTGAGTGAGACTGGACCTCCCAGCTTTCTGTCGAGTCCCTGGTCTCTGAGTCATAGAGCCACTTCCCCATGTTCCCCAGAATGCATTACTTAGTAACCATCTATACTAATAAAAAGGAAATATGCTAACTAGACTGGATATCCCTCCAGACAAAGCCATGGTGCCGAGGGCTGAGGCAGAGGCGGTTAAGGGCAACCAGGCAGGCAGGCAGAATGGTTAGGGGTGATCAGGCAGGCAGTCAGGTGAGTAGTTAGGAGCCAGCAGTCGGGATTGCAAGAGGGATCCCAGATTACAGAGGATGCAGTCTGGGTTGAGGGGACCCCCCCCCCCCCCATGCACAAATTTATGCACCGGGCCCTTACTCCTATATAATAAAAGGAAACATGTAAATTGACCATACTTCTGCTATGCTCACCAGCCAATCAGGAGTCAGTATGTAAATTAACCCAACAAATATGGTGGTTAATTTGCATATGCAGGCACCTAGTGGCTTGCCTCCCAGGAACATCCTTGGGACTCAGGCCACTCCTAGCCTGTAGGCCTGGGCTTAGGCCCTAAGCAGCAGGGATCCCAGAATGCCCCCCTGCCACTTTGGACCTACTGGCTCAGGCTCCAAGCAGCTGGGGGTAGGGTGGGAACATCCCTGTATCACCACACGCAAGCTGCTGGGGTCAGAGCAGGAACATCCTCACCCCACCCTCAGACTCCTGTGAGTGCGCGGGCACCAAGCAGCAGTCTGGGTCATGGTGATGTGGGGATGTTCTTGCCCCACCCTCAGCTGCTTGCATGTGTTGTGGCACCAAGTAGTCGCCCAGGGGTCCTCACATGCCCCCCAGCCCGGTGCCCATGATGTGGCTGCTGGCCTTAGGGGCATGCCCTTCCCCCCCCAGGGGTGGGGACATGCCCCTAGCCCAGTGGACATGACACAGGGGGTTCTCTGCCACATGAGCTTCAGAGAAAACATCTATTTCTAAAAATATATTTTATTATTGCCAGGACCGGTTTGGCTCAGTGGATAAAAATATATTTTATTGATTTTTTTACAGAGAAGAGGGGAGAGGGATAGAGAGTCGAAAACATCAATGAGAGAGAAACATCAATTAGCTGCCTCCTGCACACTCCCCACTGGGGATGTGCCTCCAACCAAGGTACATGCCCTTAACAGGAATCAAACCTAGGACCCTTTAGTCTTCAGGCCAATGGTCTATCCACTGAGCCAAGCCAGTTTGAGCATAAATACCTTTTCTGACCGCTCACTGGCTAAGCTCCCTGTATGCCGCCATTTGCATTGTTCTTGGTAACTTGGGTTATAAGAATCCAAGAAGGTGATCTAGGTTTTTTCCACTTCACTCCTGGAGGAAAAAACAAAAGTCCACTGCTAGAGGGGCTAAGAAATGTCATATCCTGCCCTAGCCGGTATGGCTCAGTGGATAGAGCCTTAACCTGCAGACTGCAGGGTCCGGGTTCGATTCTGATCAAGGGCATGTACCTAGGTTACACACTCCTTCCTGGCCGGGGCCCAGGCCAGGGCTCATGCAGGAGGCAACCAATCAAAGTGTCCCTTTCTCATTGATGTTTCTCTCCCTCTCTCTCCCACACTCTAAAAATCAATGGAAACATATTGATTTTGACCTGGAGACCAGGAGTTCAATTGCTCACTATGACATGTGCTGACCACCAGGGCTGACACTGAATGAAGGAAGGCTCTGGCTGGTGGCCTGCCGCTGAGGAAGGAAGGCCCCAGCCAGCAGCCAGAAGGCCCTGATAGGCCCTGATCGCCAGCCAGGCTTAGGGATCCTACCCATGCGTGAGTTTCATGCACTGGGCATCTAGTACATAACTAGGTTGGTATGGGAACTTATATATTACAATGTTTATGATTTCATATCTTGGGAAAAGGAACAAAGTAATTTTTCAAAATTTAAAAGATCAGGATAGCATTTAGCAAATTTTAAAATAATTGCTGAATATGTGAAACTACATTAGTTTTAATGTTACCAAAAATTAGATAATAGGTGAAAAATTACCTTATTCAGGCAGAGAGCATGCATATTAAATCTTATAATTATGCAATTACGCCTTCAGTCAGTAGAGAATATAGGTAGATCAAATGATTGTGAGATAAATTGTTGGGGAGAATTCTGGAGATAGCGCTGTTTTGAGTATTTTCCATCAGCTTAAGGTACAGTAGATCCTTCTACTGCAACAGAAAGCTGCAACCTTCTAAAGCAGTGGCTCTCAACCTTTCTGATGCCGAGACCCTTTCATACAGTTCCTCATGTTATGGTGTCCCACAACCATAAAATTATTTTTGTTGCTATTTCATAACTGTAATTTTGCTGCTATTAATGAATCTTAATGTAAATATCTGTGTTTTCCGATTGTCTTAGGCTCCACAGCAGTGGTTCTCAACCTGGGGGTCACGACTGCTAGCAGGGTTGCCTAAGACCATTAGAAAACAGATATTTACACTACGATTCATTGATAGTAGCAAAATTACAGTTATGAAGTAGCAATGAAAATAATTTTATGGTTGGGGATCACCACAACATGAGGACCTGTATAAAAGGGTCGAGGCATTAGAGAGGTTGAGAACCACTGAAGTTTCCAATTGTCAGCTGCTAGAATGCCAAACAAACAAAAGCAAACTGAAACACCTGAACCCATCTTCATCCGATATTGACTACACATAGTCACAGAGAGGGAGTTAATCAAATTAACTTGATTGCAAATCATTAAATGTAGTCTAAAAGCAAAGGGAATTATAAGAAAAATTAAAACATCACTCAATTATGTTGCTCTTGTTAATACTGCATTGTTATTTTGGTACTCATTGTCAGGTAAAATGTATAATGATATTTACTAGGTGTGCTAGTATTACTTTTCTGTGAATGCTGTAACAAACTTCTTATGCTGCTTATGCCACTAAGGGAAGATATGGAATTTATTTGTTGGAGATATTATAAGATACAGTTGATGCTTGAACAACAGATTTGAATTGTGTTGGTCCACTTATAAATGGATTTCCCCCCAATAAATACATGGTAGGCTTTCTGTGTCCCTGGGTTTCCCATCCCCAGATTCAACCACCACAGATTGAAAACTATTTCCCATCAGCTGTTGGGAATCTGGGGATGTGAATCCTTGGATTCAGACAGTCAATTTCTATTACGCTAGTCCCTGGATGTTTCACTGTGTGGGAGGTCCACACCCCATCCCTGCTTTGTTCAAGGGTAAGCTGCACGTCTTTTTCAAAATCTTCTTTTAAGATAGATTTAGGGATTGACACCAAGAAAGAAATTGGTCTAGCAAAAAGTTTGGTGCCTCTCCACAATTCTCCACCCCTAAGCTCAGGAAGCCTAGCTTTCATATTTGTTTCATCTGAGACCTTCCACAAGCGCCTTGTTCCAGACCAGTGGTCGGCAAACTCATTAGTCAGCAGAGCCAAATATCAACAGTACAACAATTGAAATTTCTTTTGAGAGCCAAATTTTTAAAACTTAAACTTCTTCTAACGCCACTTCTTCAAAATAGACTCGTCCAGGCCGTGGTATTTTGTGGAAGAGCTACACACAAGGGGCCAAAGAGCCGCATGTGGCTCGCGAGCCGCAGTTTGTCGATCACAGTTCCAGACAAACAGCAACAGCAACAGTAACTGTCAGTATCTAATATAATTTATTGCAGACAAACTTTTACTGTTAAAAGGGCGTGCTGATTCTTGAGTTAAGGCTAATATGAAGTTAGTGTGGTTCCAGTTTCATGACCTCTTGACACCTCACAGGCAGAATCCTGGCTTTATGTCTTACATCTTGTAAAATAGGCAGTGAGTGAAACCACAAAGGTGTCAACAGATGAGATGGTGGGACAGATAAGTCTAAGGCTGTGGCAGGACGCTTATATTTGCACATCTCCTCTTCATTTGCTCTCACTCCCTTCCCCCGGCAGTGTTTAGAGAGGGAGCACTTTACTTGATTAACTTTGAAGTCTGTGACTAGAGGGAGGACTGGATTTTGAATTTTAGAGTTCACTGAAATGAGAGTCAGACTTATGATTTACTGCCTGTAGGTGGAGCCAGTGGCCTGTATTTGGTTTCAGCAGCGTTGTCCGTGAGAGCATAGGAAGAACACTATGGAGGAGAAGGGCTCCCCCGCCTGGTGCGTTCGGCTCCCCCAGTTCCGTGGGGAGGCCGTGTTAAAGACCAAAGGTGAACTTGGGGACCCAATAACCTATGTGGTTATTCACTTCTCATTTTTCCAATTTCCTTTGTTTTCTCCCTCCTTGGTAAAGAAAACATACAGAGGATGAAACCCAGGGAGGAAATTGGAAATTTCTAAAACTCGTGACATGAATTTAATGTTTTTATGTGTAATGAAATGACTCAGGTGTATGTTAGCATATACTTTTTGTGTCATAAGGATACACAAAAGGTGTTCTGTTAGAATCTCTACTATCATTTTCTCTGTGATGCTTATGCCTAGCCAGTCTTTTCCTCCCCTTGGTATCTTAGTCCCAGAGCATATGGAACCTTCCCTGCCTTCAGCTTGTGACAGCTAATGCGATCACTGCAGTGTTTTCCCCAGGCTGATGTGACGTATGATTGTAGGTTCGTTAGTGTTGCAGTGTCACTATGGCAAATGCCCGGGTATTTGTCTAGAAAGTAGACCCGGAAGAGCCTTCAGAGACCAGCAAGGAAAGGTGTGTCCACATCTTTGCTCTTCACGATCAGTAACCTTCCAAGCTCAAGAGTCTAATCACATCTTGGGCTTAGAACAATTAGAGCACACAAGGCCACATCGTTTATAATAAACAAAGTCTGGATTGAATTATCAGAGCCTGGTCGACTGTCTGCAGATTTTACAAATTTCCTACCTCTTTTTTAGTGGATTTCAGTCATTTCATAGGTTCAAAATTTGGGGGTCAACTTAGGCTTGGCATGTTTTACTTAGTAAGGACATTAAAACCACCCTTAAAATCCACGCCACCCCTGCCTCAGAAAAGAAGGGATATTTTAACAGCATATGAGATAAAGAAGGATTTGATCTAAGAAGTGACGGTAATCTGATAATTTAGTAATTTAACTTTTTGTAAATTCTACATTGTTCCTCTTAGCGTGGCAGAGGAGGTCCTCTCCTCTTCCTGTGTTGCTAGTCCACGAGGCGCACCAGAGGGCCGCCGACCACTCTTCATTCTTCACATGGAGAAACTGAGGCCCAAATAGAGTAAATCATTGGTTTAGGGTCATATGTCTAGCAATCAGCAGAGAGCTGAGTTTTCCTTACTAATTTCAATATGTAGAAACTTGGATGGTTGTCTCCTCATTTTTTAGCTGTTGCTGAATGAAGGACACACCCAAAAGCTGAGAAAAGGCAGTATATGGCAGGCAGAAAATAATTCCATAATGAAATTTAAATTCTGTATCACTATGACATTTGGTTTTCTGGCAAATCCATTCTGTCTCCGCCCCCCCGCCCCCTCCCCGCCTTTGTTCTCTGTTTCATTTTCATTTTCATCTTTCCCCAGCTTTACAATGATATAACTGAAAAATAAAATTGTATATATTTAAGGTGAACAGTCTAATGATTTGAAATAGTGTGTACAATGTGAAATGATGATCACAATCGGGATAATTAACATGTCTACTCCCCCACATATATAAATACTCTCTTTGTGCTCCATTTTTTTTTTAAACCATAGAAATTTATCAGTAGTTATTCAGGGAAAGGAATAATGTGTACTGAGTATTTGCTGTATGATGCACTGTGCTAGGTGTTCTGCATAGTCAATTTCATATTTGCCTGTCTCACAGCAATGGGTGAGCTCTGTATGAGTAACATAAAATGCCCATGTTTTCCAGACCATTGATTTTCATTATGTAGTCTTTTCTTTCAAAATACAGAACAATATCTTCTTGTCAACTGGAATTAACCATGTGATTATATGTCTATAATGTCTTCCTAGTTCTTCATTTTACTAAGGCTGCGGTCAAAGCAATAAGGTTGGTAGAAGAAAACAAATTGAAATGAGTTGTATTTTCATGCAGATTAATGAAGGGGGAGAAGTAGGAGAAACAAGTCATCAATACCATTTACTTAATCTTTTGGAATCATTGACCTTGTCAGAAAATGGGTGAAAATCCCTAAGTAACCAATCTTTACTAATATGACCACCAGAGGGTGCTCCACACTGTCAGATTACAGTGGTTTATCTCCATAAAAATCATAGCAACACAAGTTTTCTATAATTATGTCTTTCTTGGTGTCCATCCTTTCTTCTTCAGAATTGGTCTACTAGGCAGATATTTTGTTCTTCAATGTGTCTTGAATTCTAGTGCTTTCATAACATTCCATGGACAATAAATAGTCCTTTCTGAGATTAGACTAGATCCTTTCTAATAAAGATGGAATATGCATCATTCTGTGACAAAGATGCTGGGGGCCCACAGCCAATAAGGAAGGGATATGCAAATTGATGCAACAAAGATGGCGGTGGCTGGGCAGGGACACAAGCATTTCATCCCACCCTGCCACTCTGGGCCTCTGGGCAGCACGCATGAGCAGGCACAGAGTGGCCGGGGCAGGGCAAGACACCTGCTATGGGGGGGAGGTGGGGGTAGGCAGCGGGTGGAGGTAGTTATAGGAGGGCTGCAGGGCTGGAGCAAAGGTGGAAGGTGGTGGCCAGAGCAAAGGCCCAGGTCCCTGAGGGAAGCCGGTGCTGGCAGCCAGGGGAAGGAAAGCCTATTCTTGCACAAATCTTTGTTCATCGGGCTTTTAGTATTATATTGTATATAAAGTATTAAATGTGTTATTTACCTTGACCATTGCTTTTAGAATAACCTTTCTAAAGCTTTCCATAAAGATGATATTGTAGGATGAACATGCTTCTGGAATACCATACTATCTTCAATTTTCTCATTTTATTCAGTTCTAGCCCATCCTTGATGGCCAAACCTAAATCAATCTCTCTCTCTCTCTCTCTCTCTCTCTCTCTCTCTTTCATTGATTCCAGATGAAAGGGTTTTTAGGCGGTAAAATAGGTTTAGGGAGTTTTAGAAATAAAAAGGGTCCATGGGGCGAAAGGCTTGGAGCCCATAAGTGGGGGCTTGGTGCTGTCAAAAGACATACATTCACGGAGAACAAAAGGTGCCACAGGATAAGGGGAGAGGAAGACATCCATTCACAGAAGTTAGGGAAAAGCCACAGAGTGTGAGGAGGAAGAGGAAACGGATTTTCACAGAAGGTAGTGAATTCGACCACTGAAGGGAGAGAAAAAAAAGGGGCACCACGTGGGTTTTCAGCTTTGAAGTTGGAATTGTACCAATTGGAAGGCAAAAACAAAGAACTGTAGCCTTTATAAGCCTTAGGAAAAAAAGGAGCTTAGTGGGTCAACCCCTCGGGATGCTCTCCTATGTGGTAGTTTGTACTTGATTCCAATAAATTTCCACCCTTTTCATCTACCACCTTTTGAGGGAAAGATAGAAGCATCAATGACGAGAAAGAGTCATTGATCGGCTGCCTCCTACACGACCCCCACTGTATAACCCAGGCACATCACCCAACCAGGAATCAAACTGTGTTCTTCTGGTTTATAGATTGATGCTCAACCACTCAGCCATGCTGGCCAGGCAAATTTCTTTCTTTTTAAAATAAAATATTTTCTGGCCCCTTAGTTTTCAGAGAAATTCTTTCTAAAATTCTAACAGCATTTGGGTATCAGTTCCTAATTCTCCACTTAGTCCTACATTGTTTAACACCATTAATTTCTTAGGTGTTGCTTTCTTTCCTCCCCAAAGGTTTAGAACTCCTGGAGGAAAAGCAATTGAATGCTTTTCCCCAGGTGTGAAACTAAGGCCTCCATGACAGTGGTCCAGCAATTTCAGTCCTTTGTTTTCTTGCATCCAACAGATTAAGATGGGCCACTAGCAGCTCTACTGGAGCCAACCAAGAAAATTTGGCCAGGGTTCTCAGTCTTGCCATGTCTGTTCAAACCTGCACAGTCTGATCTGGAACCTCGGCCAAAGTATGTGCCGGCAGTGTTTCTGTGGGTATGTAAGCTCTTTGTGCATAAAATATAAAAAAACCCTCCAATTATGCATGTTTTATTTTTAATTCTTTATTGTTTAAAGTATTAGATATGTCTCTTTTTCCCCCCATTGACCTCTCCCCAGCCATTCCCACCCCCTAGCACACATGTGTCAAACACAAGGCCCGCGGGCCAAATCCATCCCGCCAGGCCTTGCAATGTGGCCCGCACCGCGCTGTCATCACTGCACTCCGCTGTGTTTCCATCACAATGACAGTTTATGACTGTTCAGTAAACCATTCGGCCCACGATTTAGGCTGGATTTTAGATTTTGGCCCCTTCTCTGATTGAGTTCGACACCTCTACCCTAGCACATGCCCTCACTCTCCTACTGTCTATGTCCATGGATTATGCTTATATCCATGCATAAAAGTCCTTTGGTTGATCTCTTACCAACCCCCAGCCTCCCATCTTCCCTCTGAGGTTGGACAGTCTGTTCAATACTTCTATGTTTCTAGGTCTATTTTTATTCATCAGTTTATCTTGTTCATTATATTCCACAAATGAGTGAGATGATGTGATATTTATCTTTCTCTGACTGGCCTATTTCACTTAGCATAATGCTCTCCAGATCCATCCATGCTGTTGCAAATTGTAAAAATTTCTTCTTTTTTATAGCAGCATAGTATTCCATTGTGTAAATGCACCATAGGTTTTTTAATTTTTAATTAATTAATTTATTTTTATCTGCTGATGGACACTTAGGCTGTTTCCAAATCTTAGCTATTGTAAATTGTGCTGCTATGGACATAGGGATGCAGATATCCTTTCTGATTGGTGTTTCTAATTTCTTGGGATATATTCCCAGAAGTGGGATCACTGGGACAAATGGGAGTTCCACTTCGAATTTTTTATTTTTTTAATTTTTTTTGTTTGTTTTTATCAATCTCATCATTTTCTTTTTTATTTATTTATTTATTTATTTATTTATTTTTATTTTATTTTCTTAAATCAATCTTTATTGTTCATATTGTTACAAAGGTTCCTCATTTCTTCCCCCCTCCACCAGGTTCCCACCCCACCCTCCGCCCCCTCCCCATCCCCCATTGTCCTCATCCATAGGTGCAGTTTATGTTCAGTCTCTTCCTCCCTCCCTTTCCCCGATAGTAAATCCCTTTTCAGATAGTAAATCAGTTACTTAGCATTTTCTCATATCAATAATACCACCACATGCCCAATGATACATTTCACACAAAAGACATTTCCAAATAGGTCAACCAGCCTCATCCAGGCCCCACCCAAGGCACTCACAGGTCAACACCCCAGCCCTATACTAACTCAACACATCCAGATCTAAGCCTTCATCACTTGATTCAGCAGACCCTCAAGTTCCCACAAAAGTTTCCAGCCATGTCTGAGAGGCAGCCGTGGGGCAGGGACAGGCGAGGAGCGAGCTGTTCCGGGCCTGGCTGCTCCGGGCCTGGCCTCTGTTGCTCTGGTTCGTTCCACAACCAGCTGCTCTGGGTCTGGTCACTGCCGCTCCCGACCTAGTTGCTCTGGACCTGGCTGCTGCTGCTCCGGGCCTGGCTGCACCCGACCCGGCTGCTCTGGGCCTGGCCGCTCCCAGCCTGGCAGCCGCTGCTCCGGGCCTGGCCACTCCCAGCCTGGCAGCCGCTGCTCCGGGCCTGGCCGCTCCCAGCCTGGCAACCGCTGCTCCGGGCCTGGCCGCACAAGACCCGGCTGCTCCGGGCCTGGCCGCTCCCAGCCTGGCAGCCGCTGCTCCGGGCCTGGTCGCACCCGACACGGCTGCTCCGGGCCTGGCCGCGCCCAGCCTGGCAGCCGCTGCTCCGGGCCTGGCCGCACCCGACCCGGCTGCTCCGGGCCTGGCCGCTCCCAGCCTGGCAGCCGCTGCTCCGGGCCTGGCCGCACCAGACCCGGTTGCCCTAGGCCCGGCTGCCCCGGGCCCGGCCGCTCCGAGTCTGGCTGCTCCCAGCCTGGATGCTCCGGGCTTGGCTACTGCTGTTCTGGACCTGGCTGCTCCCAACCTGGCTGCTCTGGGCCCAGCTTCTCCGGGCCCGGCCACTCCGGGTCTGGGTGTTCCTGGACTGGTCTCCCTGGGCTTGGCTGCCTCTGCCTCAGGCCTGGCTGCCACTGCCCCAGGTCTGGCTGTTCCAGTGCTGGCTGTTGTTGCTCTGGTTCTGGCTGCTGCTGCTCTGGGGCCTGGCCGTTGCTGCTCCGGGCCCGGTTGCCATTGCTTTGTGCCTGGGCACTCTAGGCCTGGCCACCGCTGTTCCAACATTCTGTCCTTTTTTTTTTTAAACGCATTTATGTTGCAATGTTGGCTGGTGAGTTGAGTTCTGACTTAGTCTTTGATTTTTCAAGATATTCTTTGCATTCTTTCTTAAGTAATTTTACTATCGTTTGCTCTCACTTGATTTCTTCACATTGAGAACTTTGGTTTCTTCCTCCTTGTCCTGGGAGCTCAGCAGGTTGGCCTGTGGCACCCCTTTGTTCTCCGTGGGCTCCAGCGCTGCTCCAGCCTGTTGCCGGGGTTGGCGCCGCCCAGGAAGCAGCCCCCGGCCTTGGCTCCGTAGCCCGTGCTCAGGGGGGGGGGCTCTGCTTTTCGCCACTCCCCTGGGATTCCGCCTCACAGCCCCATCTCCCCCTGCCCGAGCCTGGGTCCCCAGGGTCTGGTCTAGGACTGGGGTTCAGAGCAGTCCGGACTGAGGCTCAGCACCGCCGGAGGCTTTGTTTCTTCCAGCTAGGGTAATCCAGCATCAGAGTCAACATTCAGTCCTCTGCGCGCAATGTGCGCACGACTCTGGGGGCCTTGCTTTTCGCTGCTCGCTTGGGATTCCGCCTCACAGCCCCGTCTCCCCTGCCGGAGCCTGGGTCTCCAGGGTCTGGCTCATAACTGGGGGTCAGCGCTGCCGATTTGGGGGTTTAGCCCAGGCTGGGGATTTTATTTCCTTCCTGCTAGGGAACGCCAGGCAGCACCCAGCCCTCTCCTCCTCTCCGGCTGCGATCTCTCCACGCGCGCGCATGCGTGCATGCGAGCGCGCAGCATGTCTCCGTACCTTAGGCTTTTTTTCAGCTCCTCTGATTTTCCTTCTGGTTTTCTCTTTCCTTCTTGTTGTAGAATTTTCAGTCAGTCGACTACCTGTAGCTCTGGGCAATGTCCACTCTACATTTTAGTTGTATTCCATTGAAATTGTTGTGTGCTGCTGTGGTTAGGTGTCTACCCGAGCAGCCATCTTGGATCCTCCACTTTGAATTTTTTAATATCATTCATTCATTTATTTATTTATCACCCAAGAATATTTTTCCATTGATTTTCAGAGAGAGTGAAAGAGAGAGGGAAAGACTGAGAGAAACATCAATGTGAGAGAAACATTGATTGGTTGCCTCCTGCATGGGCCTTGACCAGAGGAGCCTTCAACCAAGGTACATGCCCTTGACCAGAATCAAACCTGGGTCTGCAGGCCTAGGTTCTATCCACTGAGCCAAACCGACTAGGGCCCATTTTTTAATTTTTTTGAGGAAATGCCAGACTGTTTTCCACATTGACTGCAGCAGTCTGCATTCCTATCACAAGTGCAAGAGAGTTCCTTTTTCTCTGCATCCTCACCAGCACTTGTTGTTTGTTGACTTGTTGATAATAGCCATTGTGACAGGTGTGAAATGGTACCTCCTTGTTTTGATTTGCATCTCTCAGATGATTAGTGACTTTGAGCATGTTTTCATATGTCTCTTGGCCTTCCTTCTGTCCTCTTTCAGAAAGTATCTATTTAAGTCCTTTTGCCCATGGTTTATCTTCCTTTTGTTAAGTTGTATGAGTTCCCTATAAATTTTGGGAACTCATACAACTTAAGAAAATCGGATATAACATTGGCAAATATGTTCTCCCACGCAGTGGGCTTTCTTGTTTTGTTGATGGTTTCTTTTGCTGTGCAGCAGCTTTTTCTTTTGATGTAGTCCCATTTGTCTATTTTCTTCTTATTTTCCATTGTCCTAGGAGCTATATCAGTAAAGATATTGCTATGACATATATCTGATATTTTGCTGCCTATGGAATCTCCTAAGATTTTTATAGTTTCCCTTCTTACATTTAGATCCTTCCATCATTTCGAGTTTATTTTTGTGTATGGTGTAAGTTGGTGGTCTAGTTTCATTTTTTTTTTTTGCATGTATCAATAACTGTCCAATTTTTCCAATACCATTTATTAAAGAGACTGTCTTGACTCCATTGTATACTCTTGCCTCCTTTGTCAAAGATTAATTGAGCATAATTGCTTGGGTTGATTTCTGGGTTCTCTGTTCTATTCCATTGATCTACATGTCTATTCTTGTGCCAGTACTAGGCAATTTGAGAACAGTGGATTTGTAATATGGCTTGATATCTGGCATTGTGATCCCTCCTACTTTGTTCTTCTTTCTCAGTATTTTTTTTTTTAAACATATTTTATTGATTTTCCACAGAGAGGAAGAGAGCAGGATAGAGAGTTAGAAACATCGATGAGAGAGAATCATCGATCAGCTGCCTCCTGCACACCCCCCACTGGGGATGTGCCCACAACCAGGTACATGCCCTTGCCCGGAATCGAACCCAGGACCTCTCAGTCCGCAGGCCGACGCTCTATCCACTGAGCCAAATCGGTCCCGGCTTCTTTCTCAATATTGCCGCTGCTATTCAGGGTCCTTTTTTACTCCATATAAATTTTTGGAGAGTTTGTTCTAAGTCTATGAAATATTCCATTGGTATTTTAAAAAAAAAATTTCTTTAATATATTTTATTGATTTTTTACAGAGAGGAAGAGAGAGGGAAAGAGAGTTAGAAACATTGATGAGAGAGAATCATCGATCAGCTGCCTCTTGCACACTCCTTACTGGGGATGTGCCCGCAACCAAGGTACATGCCCTTGACCGGAATCAAACCCAGGACCTTTCAGTCCGCAGGCCGATGCTCTATCCACTGAGCCAAACTGGTTTTGGCCTTCCATTGGTATTTTAATAGGGATTGCATTGAAACTATAGATTGCTTTGGGTAGTATGGACATTTTAATGATCTTGATTCTACCAGTCCATTTGTTTATGTCTTCCTCTGTCTCTTTTTGCAATGTCTTATAGTTTTCTAAGTATAGGTCTTTTATCTCCTTAGTTAGGTTTATTCCTAGGTATCTTAATTTTTTTTGTCAATTATGAGTGTTTTAATGTGAATAGAATAACGAGATAACAGAAATCTCCTTTTTAAAAATTACTCTTATCTTCTCAGTGGATTCATCTTTACAATTTGTGGCTTATTTTCCCCAGGTTATATAAAAGTGTTCAAGCTGAACTTGGTCAATGCCAGTTTTGTTTTTATGCTTAAAACACATGCTTTGTTTGGAAAAGTGCTGCTATGTATATAGAGGAACATCCAGGATAAAACCTGAGTCTTATGGGTTGGGTCAGTGACAGTAAAACTGATAAAAAATGAAAAGAAAAGAAGAGAAAAAACCCATTACAACAAAAAATACCCCAACATATTTTCAGGCTCCATCTTCACCCATTTTGTCCTAACCCTAACTCTAACACTATTCATAGAGAATATGAAATCACATTCTCTTCAGTGACTTCGGCCCTTAGTCTCAGTTCTGGAGGTCTCAGTGGCCTAACCTTTCTTCTATGGGTTTCCTTGAAGGCAACCGCTTGCCTTGACATCTGGCATAAAATATAAAAAACGTCCAGTTATGAATGTTTTAATGTGAATGGAATAGTCATGAGTTAATAGAAATCTCCTTTTTAAAAATTACTATTATCTTCTCAGTGGATTTACCTGGCTCTGGTTTGGACATATTCCTTCTCTCCCACCCTGTTCATCACACACGTTTTTATATCTGATTCTCAGGGGTATGGCTTTGGGACTCATTTTGTTTTTCACTAGACAGCACCTTTTACTCCATACACATTTATAAAAGCAGGCGGTTCTACTCAACCCCACCAAACAGGCCTGAGTTACACATTGAATTGCTATGTTGAGAGGGAACATAATTCTTGTACCTTCAGAATCTGGGCTGTAATAACTGTGTGTTTAATTTGGAATTCTCTTTTTCTTTTGTTCCTTTTCCTCTTCCTCTCCCTTTTAATTGAACTTTATAATAAATGCTAGCAGATATCATCAAATGTTCATTGAAAACATGTTTCTAATACATGCATAATCATCCATTGTGTGAATGTACCATAAATGATTCCATCATAGTATTGAATAGCTTGTGGAGATGTTTTGATAAATTTTTACTTTTATATAAAAACGTTGTGATGAGCAGCCTACCTGGTTTGGCTCAGTGGATAGAGTGTCGGCCTACAGACTTAAGGGTCCAAGGTTCAATTCATGCCTGGGTTGCAAGCTTGATCCCAGTGGGCAGCTGATCAATGATTCTTTTTCATCATTGATATTTCTCTCTCTCCATCTTTCTTCCTCTCTGAAAGCAATAAAAATATTTTTAAAAAATGCTGTGCTGTGCCCGGCTCATTACAACCTGGGTGGGCATGGCTCAATAGTTGAGCATCTACCTGTGAACCAGGAGGTCATGGTTCCATTCCTGGTCAGGGTACATGCTCAGCTTGTGGGATGTGTAGGAGGCAGCCCATCAATGATTCTTTCTTATTATCGATATTTCTTTTCTTTCTTTCTTTCTTTCTTTCTTTCTTTCTTTCTTTCTTTCTTTCTTTCTTTCTTTCTTTCTTTCTTTCTTTCTTTCTTTCTTTCTTTCTTCCTTCCTTCCTTCCTTCCTTCCTTCCTTCCTTCCTTCCTTCCTTCCTTCCTTTCTTTAAAAAAAAAATATATTTTATTGATTTTTTACAGAGAGGAAGAGAGAGGGATAGAGAGTTAGAAACATCGATGAGAGAATCATCGATCAGCTGCCTCTTACACACCCCCAACTGGGGATGTGCTCGCAACTCTTGACCGGAATTGAACTGGGACCTTTCAGTCCACAGGCTGACGCTCTATCCACTGAGCCAAAGCGGTTTCGGCTATTAGCGATGTTTCTATCTCTCCCTTTCTCTTCATCTCTAAAAATCAATAAAAATAGATTTTAAAAAAATGTTGTGATGAAAAATGTCATATGCAAATCTCAGTCCACACTTATTTCTTTAGGAATGATTTCTAGGAGTAGAATTATTGGTTCTTATTAAAGATGGAAGCCAAAGAGTACGGTGTTTTGAGCTAGACCTGTGGCTGCTGTTTTTATTTTGTTTATTTTAATGTGAGGAACTTATGAACTGCCCTTCAGTGGGATCTGGTAGAAAATTAGCAATGTGTGTTAGGACCCCCTTCAGTGGAGCCAGATTATTGGGGTCCTGAATGCTGTTGGAGGATCCAGGAATAGCTGAATGGTCTGAGACTATTAAAAAAATAGTCATCATTATCTAAAAAAATCTTTTTTTGAGAAGTTACTGGCTTCTATTTCTTTACTTGTTTTTTTCTGCTGCAATTCTCTTTATTCTTTCCTTCTGTGTCTCCCTTTGTGCATATGTTGGTGTGGTAACTTAATGGTTTCCCACAGATGTCTGAGGCTCTGTTCAATTTCTTAGTTCTTTTTTCTTTCTTTTTTAATCTGAATAATCTCAGTGGGCCTATTTTAAAGTTTTCTGTTTTTCTTCTTCTTCCAGTTCCACTGTGAAGAGGTAGTAAACAGTAACTTTGGGATGGCACTGCTTTATCTAGAATGGATAAAGATCCTGAGGGGGTGACATTTGAGTTGAGGCTTGGTCATGCTGAAATATCTGTTTCTTAAAGATGGTGGGCTGTTTTCAGACTTATTTATAAACTCTGCTTCCATGGGTTGGAGAAGGGGGTAGATCCTTCTCTGGGGATCTCCGTAAACAGTTGATGGGAATTTCTGCATTCCATTTGGAGCTACATAAATAAATGTTCTAGTTCTGAGGGCTTTATTTATTTTTAAATAACTCATTACCAGTTATTCTAAAACTCCTGCATTTGCAAAGGAACCTTCATTATTTAGGCAGACTTGAATTTTATCACAAAGTGGGAGGACTTAATTATAGTTTCAACACACACTAGTGTGCTTGGAGCAATTTAGAAGGAAATAAAAGTATTTCCAGAATTTAAAGCCAAGATATTTATTCCATCTTAATAGTGCTTGACTTGCTGATTATTTACCAGTAAATATTCCCATAGGGACCAGGCAATTAGGGCTTTATTCTATGGCCTGAAGGCCAATATTTCTGAAATTGGTGAAACAAAATAAAACAATGAAATCCAAAAATGGAATTTCTCCATGGAAAATGTGGTGCTTCAGGCCCTTGGTATTCACACCTAAGGCCGGCTGGCAGCTGTTCTTTGGCCCGCCGAAACAGGCATGGTGGTGCATGAAGGCAGTTTCTATGGAAACTTGAACCCAAATGATATTGGGGCTTTGAAGATCAAAGGCAACACCCTGAATTGTTTGGAGAGCCCAGTGAATGTCAGAACTTTATTGTTCTCTGCAGAAAACACTACAGCCAAGGCTTTGGAATGTTTCTTCTGCAGGTGCGATAGAATTGTGTGAATAAAACACACATTGGTAGTTTGCTAGTGAATTTACCTCTTTTAATTATTTTACCAGCTACTTTACAACATCCATCTCTACCCTAAGGGAAATTGCCATCTTTCATTTTTCCTTTTCTTGAGTGTATTTTAATACATAGGTGAAACCATAAGACACAGAGTATATGCTGAATTTGTAAATTTTGTAACCCATAACAATTTCTTCTTTTCATAAATCATGATTATCTATTCAGTGTATAATTTCCCCCCATGCACATTCTTCTTAATACTATATAAAAATGACCATCTAGTCAGATGATCACATGGCCAAATTGCAGTTCTGCCTATAATGAAGATTTTAACCTACAGTCATGTTTCCTCCTTAAATACACTCTTTAAGCAAATTTCTTGTTTAGTGTCTGTGAGAAAAACCTTATCACAATCTTAGCAAAAATTAAAGTGAAAGAAAATATTTTTCTATCAACATGTCTTCGTAGGGTACATTTTGTCGATCTTGATTTAGGTGAGTTTCTTCTGACAAGCTCCCATTTTATAAAAGGCCTGATAAATGACAACGGGGCGTTTTCTTCCTGGCTGATGGAGATAGTCAAATTAAATATCTGAGCTTACCACACTGATTTGTGGAGGTTTGCATCTTTGGTTTCAAGGGCCATTTTTAGAGTTGGCTGGATATATTTTGGTTAGTCACTGTATTCAAAAGCATCATATTCACCAGATTAGGCAAATACTAAAAGACTTCAGAGACTACCTCTGTCTACAGACCAATAAGATTCTGTCTTGAATTGCCCTCAGGCAATTTTGCACAAGTGTGGTGAGAGGTTTATTAATGGGGTGGGGCAATTGCTTCTGCTGGAGGCTAATTGTTATTCAGTCTCTCAATGGGCCTCAGAGACTTCACACTGTGAGGCAAGATGTTTTCCAATAGGGTAGGTAAACTGTCTTCCTCCTTCCCCCACAAACTAAAACCACCTGGATTGCAAAGGTCTGCCTGAGAAAGATGACCTCCCCAGCATAAGGGAATGACTCAACACAGGAAACTGGAGTGTCTGTATGTCTGCCTTCTGAGCTTTAATCCCAGAGGCCCCAACCCTGGCTTCTGCTCATAGGACTCCAGTTCACTCTGCCCTCCCACTGCTGGAGCACAAAGGTGAGTGGCTACACATGAAATTTTGTGTGTTAGCCCTTCAAGGGATACCTGCGTTTCCAGTTGCCTCTACCTGGCAGACAACAAACCCCACTTTTCACAGGCAAATATTATGTGGGCACCTTCCTCAGTTCTGGTGCTCTCTGCTGGGGTGGAGGTGGGGAGCTTGGGAATTTGACCTCAGAGTTCTCAGTGGCAACCCCCCACAGTTGAGATATCTCTTTGGAACTTTAGCTGCTATCAGTGGGAGCCTGGCCAGCCCTTTTGCACTTCTATCCCTCCCACCAGTGTCTATGAGGTTTCCACTTTCCATCCTTGGTTATTAGGGTTCTCTTCAACAAGTCTTCAGCTGATTATTCAGGATGTTTATTTTTGTATTTTAGTTGTAATTTCAGTTTGATCCTGGGAGCATGTGTGTACTGTCCACTTACTCTTCCACTGTTTTTAATCTCCCTTCTTGTTGGCATTCTAAGAACAGCATCCTAGAAAGAAATTCTACAAGTCTAAAAATCTTGTCCCAAAGCTCCCTTAAACTGACCTCCTCTTAATTTTTTCTTTTTCTTTTTGGTTCTCAGATTGAGTGATTTTTTTTCTAAGCTGTCTTCTAATTCACTGATCTAATCCTGAGCTTCCCCTAATCTGCTGTGTATTCCTTCCAATGTGTTCTTTATTAGTGCTATGTCATTCTTTATTTCCATCTGTTCTTTTTTCATAGTTAACTATATCTTTTCTCATGCTGTTGAGCATCTTTACCATTATTATTCTGAACTCTATATTAGATATATTTCTTATCTCCATTTCATTTCTCTCTTATTCTGGCATAGGATTTTGTCCAGAGGCACAGAAGCAATCTTTGAATCTTTCATATGGTTCAACCCTCTCACTAGTACTGGTCGCTTCATTGAGGTACCAATGTAGTGAGATGGTTTTGAATCCTTATCCTTGTCCTCTATGCACATACTTTTCAGGCACCTAGCAGGACTAAAGTCACAAGTTTCCTGGACATTTGGCACTATTGACATCATTGACCCCTTTCTCTATAAAAATTGCTAAAAATTATATTCTACAGTTGTGTTGGTATAAGGACAAATATATTTATATTATATTAAAAATTTTTTTTTTACCTAAAAATGTATTTTTTTCTGATTTTCAAATAAATTAAAACATTTTCATGGGCTCCTCACCTTATTGTAGACCTTAGGCAGTGGGTTACTATTGGGCCTAATGGGCAAGTTGGTTCTGAATCTGTAAGGGATGGCTGCAGTTATGAAGGTTGAGGACTTAGCCTCAGCCAAGTATGAGCTGATAATCATGAACAATTTAAGCTTTACAAGAGTCCAAAGGATCGAGCCCCCATAGTTTTTAAAAAATATCTAACAGCTGTGAAGGGAAGTGTTTCTGTTGATGTTGTTCACCTTTAACCCCATTTCTTTTTATGTAATAGTTGCATTAAATGTGTGTGTGTGTGTGTGTGTGTGTGTGTGTGTGTGTATGTGTGTGTGTGTATTTTTTTTTGGGGGGGTGTCAAATTATAACCACATATTAATGGTCAAGGTAAAATAGAAAGCAACATACGAGCTAAAGACTTTTCTATGACAACTACTGTAGCATGGGATATTTTAATTGCTTAATCAACTGATTGATTCAACAACTATTTACTGAGTACCATACATCTGTATGGTACTGGGTGCTGCTGAGCAATGTGGGCATCCTCCTTGATCTTAGTCCCACATTTGGGAGCAAGTAAGAAGAATAGGAGAGAGATGGTTGACCAGGCAACTATAATTCAGAATGTTACACATTTCATTAAAAGAGAAAGTGAAGGTTCAGAGAAAGCTCAAAGGAAGAGCACTTAACTCAGATTTGCAAGGCACAGGGACAGCTGGCATGAAATCAGAGTTGAGGTGCGTAGGTTAAGTAGGGGTTAGCAAAAGATGATGAGAAGGAGGAGGAGGCACAGATGACGAGAGAATCTCAAGTAGACAGAAGAAAGCTTAAAAGGTGGAGTGGGAGGTTTGGAGAGGAATAGCGAAGAAACAGGATACATTAGAGGAAGATTCTCTTTGCAGATTAAAACTGAATATAGCCTGTTCGCATTTGGATGTGACAAGCGTATAAAACAGCTACTC